>NC_084795.1:186909213-187534213 GCF_963169125.1 Humulus lupulus | reverse complement strand
CAGCCATCGTCGCTTCCTCATATTCAACTCATTTTGAGTAAAGAAGTCGCAGTGGATCCCACAAAGATAATGCCTCCATATTTTTAGTGCAGAAACTACCGCTGCCAACTCCAAATCATGCGTAGGGTAGTTCTTTTCGTAGTCCTTTAATTGTCGTGAAGCATAGGCTATCACCTTGCTGTGTTGCATCAACACTGCCCCAATCCTTGTCCTAATGCATCGCTATAAATCGCATAGCTCTCGATGCCGTCCGATATTGTAAGTAATGGAGTAGTTGTTAACCTCATCTTCAACTCTTGAAAACTTTGCTCACATTTATCTATCCATTTAAACTTGATGTTCTTCCGTGTGAGAACGGTCATTGGCAATGCTATTTTAGAAAAACTTTCTATGAATCACTGATAAAAGCCCGCTAGTCCCAAGAAACTTTGAACTTCTTGTGCATTCTTTGATGGTTTCCACTATCTAACAACCTCGAACTTGGTAGGGTCCACCAAAATCCCGCTTCCCGACACCACGTGTCCGAGGGAACTCACTTTCTCTAGCCACAATTCACACTTAGAGAACTTGGAATATAGCTTCTTCTCTTTCAACCTTTGCATAACTAGTTCCAAGTGAGTTGCGTGTTCTTCTCAGCTCTGCAAGTAAATAAGAATATCATCTATGAAAACGATGACGAACTTATCCAAATACTTATTGAATACCATATTCATGAGATCCATAAACATTGCCGGTGCATTGGTGAGTCCAAAGGACATTGTTGACGCGGTATTTCGCCAACAGTAGATTAAGAAATATAATAGGGATATTAGTGCTAAATTGTAAACCATAATAAAATAATAAGAACCCTTTCGTACACACACAAATTTTACGTGGTTTAGTGGTTAAAATACACCTAGTCCACGAAACAATATTATTGCTTTTCTCTCACAATTTCTACAGAGTTTCAATAATACAAATAGGTCATCCCCTTTCCTGTCCATTATCCATGATATTTATAGAGGAATTTCCTAGATAGGTTTGGGTAACCACGTGAATAAATAAGGTATACATTTAATACAAATTATTCCTATTTACATTGGGATATGATTTGATAATAGAATATAATATACTCCTGCTATCTCGGATAATAAATGATAGATATACAATACAACCTGGGCATTAATGAGCGTATAAGGAGCCTATGAATCTCTTGGGATCCTTCAATATGCATTTTGATTAGGTTTCCACGAGTTGAATATCTCACCTAAGCTGGTGTTCAAAGACTATATGAACCTTAGTTCATATTAAGCTCAGAGCCCAAATGTGGATCTGGCCATTTTAGGTCTCGAATTGGATTGTTATCTTAAGAGGTGGTCTGATAACAACCTGTACATCGTGTTGTCAGGCCCCAACTTGAGCTGCTCACATCATTTTTAATCATAGGTTCTACTTGGCTACTTTTCCATGTATTCATCTGACAGCTGTACCCAAACTGAGTGACTAGACTCATGCTAAGTTTTAGGGTACAAACTTTTCCACCAAGCTCCTGCTCGTGCTTGATGTCGTCACTTTTTGACATGCACAATAGGGGCTTTTAGGCTTCTATCATATAAAATCATGCCTGCCCACTACTCAAGTACTGGACACGTGGTTGTCTGTAATTGGCGTCCATTCGGGTTTAGAGGACTGTGACAACTGTCTAGTCAACTTTTTGCCGCTGTATGGTTCATTTATTCTTGGACTTTGGATCTCGAGCTAACCCAATCAGCAACCCAAATTAATTCCCATAGTTTACGTATAAATAGGGTGATCACACCTAAACCCTCACTACCTTTGCATTCAAAAAGTTTCCTTTCAAAAAAAAAATTTCCCTATTTTTCTTCTCCAACTTCTCCCAAAAACCTTCATCACCTTTCCTACTCTCAGAAGCTTTCAAGGAGTTTCCTGTGGACGTATCGACACTTTCTTTGAACCGATCATATAAAATGTAAGTATTTCCTCACCTAGTTTGATTCTTTCAATTCTTTGCTTTCCAATGAGCTTTTTACTGTGAAAAATGTCCTTTGCTCAATGTCGTTTAGGCTACGTCTGAGTGTAAATAGGAAATAGGGTTCGGTTTAGGCTAAATGAATGATACTAGGCTTGCTTAGAAATAAGGTTTTCATAAAACTGGGCAAATTTTCTGGGTTTTACAATGAAAATTCTACTAGTAAATTGATTAGAATACCTGTTTGGGGTGTAGAAGCTGAAAGGGTTTTAGGTTTGGTTATGGGTAGCTTAAAGGTAATGATTCCTTAAGCTGTTTTGCATTAAACTACTTTCAAAAGAAAAGTAGTGGGTCTGACAAGCCTAACACACGAATCCCGAAGTATCAGGGAATTTTAAGAAATCAAAGCGCGTGGCCTAGGACAACGCGTTGAGGCTAGAAGACAACTTAGCTCGTATAAATTTTAGATCCCAAAAGTAAACCACTTAAACCCTCAGATTTTCATACCTCCACAATTGTAGCTAGTAATTATCTTAGGTCACCACTAATATGCCGCTTTGTCATCAGGCGAGATAAATCGTGCCCCCCAAAGAAAAACACTGCGAGCTCTTCTGCTCAGAGCAAGGATAACACTACACCAGTTGGTATCTCGACCAGTTGGTTCACCTCAGTGGGGTGCACACGACCTGCATAGAACTATCCGTAAAACTCCTTCACAAACATCTCGCAGGATACTATACTTGCAGGAGGGAACTTAAAGAACCACTCCTGGGCAGCATCAGAAAGTGTTGCTGGGAAGATCCTGCAGCGAGCATCTTCAGAGACTTTCTGAATGTCCATTTGTATCTCAAACTTGTTGACATGAGATACTGGGTCTCCATACCCGTCGAAATTCGGCAAATTGGCATCTTGAACTTACTGGGGGTTTCTGCCACAACAATCCTCTGTACGAAAAGGGGCCTCTCCTCTGATCGTACTTAATGTGTGATGTTCGCCCCCCGACCAGCTGCTGCACAGCTTGGTTCAGGGCATCGATTTGAGCATGAACATCTTCTGGGATTGCTGGGGCCTCTGGTGCCGGGGGAATGTACTCATCGTGCCTTTCTCGGCGGTCGTTGAGTACATCCCTCAAATCTTTGTCTCTTCGCCCCTGCTCGCAGGCTCCGAGTTGACTAAAGACGTTATTTTGCCTGGGCTGCCCCCCAGCATTATGACCTGCTGGTCGGTCTTCTCTAGGTGGGGGGTCCTGCCTCCACCTCTCTCTTCGTTCCTCCGACCAGCATTTCCTTTGCCTGAGTCGGCTTCATTGTAGCCGTGGCCATCTCTGAACCGTGGCTGGCTATGGTGCGACTGACTATTCCCTCTGTTGCCTCCTTGGGCTGGCATTTCTCGAGCGTTAGGGGGAGGCCTGTGCTGGTCGGTGGGTCCCCGTGCATTGTCATGCCGTGGGGGGCCCTTGACCGCATAGCCTGTCTCTGAGTTCCTCCTGTTGGCAGAAGGACGCTACCCCCTGCTCGGTGGATGCGGCTCTTCACCCCCTGGGCGTCTAGGGCTGCGGGGCTGTTGCTCGACCCTATTCTGCCTCGGGCGCGGGGTATTTTCTTGACCATCCTGAGACGGAGGCTGCGTCTCAGGTTCCCTAGGTGGGACATCATCTTGAGGCATAGGTGGCTGCTTCGACCTCTGAGGTCTTATTGGCTGCAGCGAAGGACTAGGATTGGGGCCCCTTTGAGGTGGCCCATTTGGTGGCTGATCTGGCTGGGAGGCTAGCGCAGCCTGATTCCTAGCCAGCTGGATGGCTGCTTCAAGGGCTGCCATGGCATCCCTCTGCCGACGGTCCATCTCCGCCTGCCGCTCGCTCAGCTCCTGGCGTTCTATTTCCCTTTGCTGTGACGCCATTATCTAGGCAACACTCTCTTGATTGGCCCTTAGATTGGCCAACTCATCTTGCAACACCCCCAGTGTTGTCTTCAGGGTCTCAGAATCCAACTCCTCCTCATCAAACTCCAACTCAGGTTTGTCTTCAGCCACATTTGGGGGAGGAGGCTGGGATGGTGCAGCGGCAGCCTGTCCAGTCTTCTTGGTAGTTTTCGCCATTAGATCTTTTGTCAAGCTCTCAATGAAAGCACCTGAATGTTGACCCTCGTTTTGGTCAACAACATGGAGTCAAGTAAACGACAGAAAAATAGTACAAAGCTTGAGAAAACAATCTAATGGAAAGTAAAGAACACAAGGAATTATAGTGGTTCGACCCCAGTGATTGGTAATGACCTACGTCCACTTGATACTATTATTAATATTGAGCTTCAAAGGTGTGATCAAAGAACTAGGGTTCCTGAGTTTCACAGACCTTAGAAGGAGAAAACAATACAAACGATGGATAATAGTAATGTAATTCGGAAAAGATCAAAAGATCCCCCCTTGAGCTATTTCTTGTATATTTATAGGCTCAAGGAGGGTTACATGAGTCAATTAGTCATATCTTTCCTTAATAAGGGAATCTTCAAGTTATAATGAATAGATATTCTCGGATATCATTACAACTGCACAGATTTACTCATAAATAAATGGAGTATACGACCAGGCTGGTCGTATATAAAACTTGAACTTCGCATATGGAAATATCTCTGGTCAATAGGCGAGCAGCATCTCTGCCACGTGTCGAAAATTCTTGCCACATCATCAATAACTGTTTTTTTGGATAAACAATAGAGAATATAATTTGATTGCCATCCAGACTTATTATCGAGAACATAAGTATTAGAGTTATATTTTTTTAAGACACATGATAGAAAATATGCATATTCTCATACAAAATCAACTCTAGTTAAAATTGAAACAAACACTATACTCCTAACATGATATTTATTTTTACTTAACTAATTAAATGAATTTTTGAATTAGTAAAAACATATGTATTTTTCAGAATATTATATGGGGTGTGGAAGAGATAAAATAATAATATTATGTGATTGCTTTAACTTAGCAACACGAAAATTATTATTTATATTTCATGGCATTTTCTTCATAGTAATAATAAGACAGAATAGCTTTGTATATAAAAAGAATTTTCCAATTACACCGACAAACTACACTATTAATAAAAGAAAAAAGTGATATTTTGATTTGTAGGCTCATGAAACATGTTGGTGACACCCTAATGAATTTCATTTCATATATACATTTAATTTTGTTTAATGTAATTGAGTAGCTTCTGAGCAGTAGGGAAAATAATATAATCTCTAGAAAACATTTTTTGGGATAAAAGACAAAATTTCTAGTAAAGAAGGAGTGATATATCAATCATGGCTAGCTGTATGTGACTCACTCACGCATTATTCATAAATCTACTAAGAGCAAAAACTGGCTTTTAGGCCACTACTACCTTATGAATGAATTATTAATCAACTTGAATTTACAAATTGCATTTTTTTGTTAGAGTTCATGGATCACTAGAAATGTGGGCATTAGAATTATCTTGATCAATTGTATACAATTCATCATTAGAAAGTTTGTGAGCCATCTAGAATGTTTGACCTATTTTTCCACCTTCAATCTTGACCATATATACCAGAAATTTAACATATAAATAATTTTTTTTCTTATTGTATCATTTAATTTAATTTTGTATTAATCTTTTAGGTATTGATTATATTCTTTAGGTTGTCGATTAAATTGACAAGGAGCATTGCAAAGTTAATTATCTTGATTATTAATTGCAAGAGGTACGAAAATATGTTCTCTTAACTCTTTTGTTAATATCATACAAATGTTAGAGGAGTTTGAATATATTAAATATTCATTTGTAGAGAAGTAGGTTATGAAATTAAAATTGTGTGCGGCGGTGACAACGGAAGGTTGAAAACTTGTGTGTCTTAGAGAAGTAGGTTCTGGAAAATTTGTTTGTGTGTTGCAGTGATATAAGGAAGAAAATTTATTATGTGTTGTTTGAATTTTTTTACTTGGTATTGATAGATGGTTAGGTAACATTTATATTGGAAATGATGTCAGATTTTATCTAGTATCACTACAAGAAAAAACAGTTTTATAACATTTGAAAACTGCTAACAGGAAGTATTTATAACACTTTTCAAATCTAATATAATATTCAACTCAAACCATAACTATCGCCACTAAATAAAATTATTAGGTGAAGTTTCACAATTAACATAAGTCACAACAAACTACTAATCCTCCACATATTTTACTTAAAAAGTGAACAACAAAACATAATCAAAACACATAAAAGTTTGAAAATAGCTCCCATCTATTCCACGATTCATTATGCTCTTCTTTCTATTATGGCTTTGGCTTGCCCAACTACATAATCTGCAATCCCAGTTTGTAAAGATGAGTTAAATAAAAAAAAGTTCAAGTAATATCAATTAATGGTAAGACAAATTTATGAACTAAACAAAGAAAATCCTAATAATATACATGAGACATGCTAAGTTGTTGTATGATACATTTCTGCACTTATTTGGTCAATTCAAATTTGTATAAAAGAGTTCGTGTGAGTTTTATCATCATGAAGACTACATTATAGGAAACGAAAGAAACAAAAGTTTGTGAATAGTGAACTCACATTACAGTAAGGCTAAGGTAGTTGAGCAATGACACATGATATATTGTTGTGTTCTAATCTCCTGTGAAAATAACACTCAATTATTAGAGAAGAAATACCTATATGATTTTTTTTTTAGCAAAAATTGATAAACTTGAGGATGAATTCTTGACACAAACATAAATAATGGTTTGTGCCATTCAATGTTGAGATATCAACGGAAAAAAACTTACAATGTTGAGGTATTGAACCAAGTAATGGAACAAATTTCAAGGTTGTTGTAACAAATGGTGCCTCACAGTTGGTCTCAATTATAGTCCAATTGTTTTTTAATTTCCAACATCCGTGAATTGAGCACAAATATAGAATCCTAATAAATCTAACAATAGTAAAGGTGAGACAAACTAAAAACAAACAGAGAGCCTTATTAAAAACCAAGATCCCAAAATGATAAATCAAGTATCAATTATTAGAATTTGATCATATTATACCTCACCAGTTACCAAGTAATGGATGTAACTAACACTTGTTGTCCTTGGAAAACCCATACATGAAACCTGAATTAGTGCATGTTGCATGGCAGAAAATTTGTTTCTTGCTCCCTGCATTTTTGAGAGGAATGATATAATGAGACAAGACAACCATGGATTTAGTATTCCAAAAAATTCATCATTAGAAGCATAGACTAAACAAATGATTCTTTTGAACTGCGCCATCATAAATTTATTATAGTTATTACCAAAGTCATTGTTGACATAGCTGGGGCTCAAGACAATGGTCGCAAGAAGTGACATCTGGAAAGAAAAAAACCATCAACATTTAAAAATTGACATAGTTGGCAATATAGGCACAATGAATGAAACACATAATGAATTTTATTAACATCAATCTCTCTCCTGATTATTGCTTCAACTTCAGTGAAAAATTTATCACGGCCCTCCCAACTGCACATATAAACTATAAAAAGAACAAAAAATTAATAAATAATGAGCAAAAATATTCAGCATGTAAAATAACCAAAAAAAAAAAATTGTTTAAATTATAAGAAACAAGAAAAACTACTAAATTTTTGTTCATTCATAATCTAATAATGTTGTTAATGTTAGGAACGAGTTTCCTAATACGCAGCGGAAATGTGATGGGGTTGGCCCAGTATACAACAAAATTTTTGGAACATATTTAAAGTACCTTTAAATATGCAGTCCATTAATATACATACATTAATCATAAGAAAGTTACGAATAGATATCATACCTCTTGAAGCCTATCAAGTGTCCTTGCTATCTTTTCGTAATTAGAACGATCTTCCTATCCAAGCTGCTCCCAGGTACTCACACCAAGATCTTCCATAGCGTTCTCTACACCTCAAGAAGTGTGTGGGCACTTAGAGAATGAAGAATAGTTTATTTGTGATTTTACTTGATGTACTCATCACATGAGATCAAGAGAATAGACCTGAGAATAGGTTATTTATTTTTCAGGGAGAGAAAAATATCGTTCTATTTTTTTACAGAGCGAATAGACTAAGTTGTCTGAGACATCTGTATATTTTATGATTAGTCATACATAAAAGAAAATATTCAAATTTTAAAAAATAAATCTATAACCAACTTACAATCTACTTTTTAATTAATTAATTATTTTATTAATGAAAATATCCAAAAATTAATTTTTTGAATTATCCATAAATTAATAAATTAAAATGAAAATCTTATCCTTGAAAAATAGCAGTACACGCCATGGACTGTGTGTGCACGTGTACCACCCCTATTTTTAGGGATATTTGATTTTTCTATTTTTATTTAATTATTTATTCAAACTACTTTGTTAGATAAGATCTAACAACCTGATAACGAATTCAAATTTAAATTAAATATATTTTTAACTAATTATCAAATATAATTAATTATTTGAATAAATATTAATCTTTTAAATTCAAATCCCATTTGAACTTATCAGATCATTATCTCCCACTCAAATACAGATATTTAATTAACTCTACTAATTAATTAAATCCAATATTTTCAAAAATAAATATTTAATTCAACATAATTTTGAAAATTATAATTAATTAATTATTTAATTAAAATTTGAAATTAAATTAATAATTTAATATAATTTCAAAAATTATACAATAATTAAATATTAGTTAATTTTGTTAACTACAACTAATTTGTAATTAATTAATCACTATTATCATATAATTGAATATTTGGCCCGAAGAACAAATTTCTTCTTAAATATGTCTTTAAACTATTTTTCCCTTCATATCAACTCTTACCTTGAATAATGTTGATAGAGCCGCTATGGGGACCTATGGACCTATAATTCCAAGCTCCAATAAATTTGAGATTATTAATTAAACTCTTTAATTAAATAATCTTAATTTATTAATCTCATGATTATTCCACTATAAATATGAGACCTCACTCTTGTAATTAGAGACATTTCATTTACTGAGTACTTTATAATTATAAAGCGTCCATTGATATAATCATTGCATACAAATTGACTCTCTAATAATGGTTCATAATTAATCA
Source organism: Humulus lupulus (assembly GCF_963169125.1). Classification (NCBI taxonomy): domain Eukaryota; kingdom Viridiplantae; phylum Streptophyta; class Magnoliopsida; order Rosales; family Cannabaceae; genus Humulus; species Humulus lupulus. Next base: position 187,525,140 of record NC_084795.1, on the reverse strand, counting down.
GGAATAAAATTACTGTTTTACCCTTTTAATTATCTCTTGTTTCCTTAAGTACAATTAACTTTACTAGTGAAGGTTAATTCATAATTAAATTATGAATTTGAGCTCAATAACCTTTCAGTCCCAAAAGGCAACCCTAAGAGAACCATTATTCAATCTCTTGCTAGAAATCATAGATTCTATATCTGTATACTATGTCCCCAGCCATCTACATTAATGAGTTCCCAAAACAAAAGTTTCTAGCCTGATCATTCTGACAGACCCTAACGAGTGAATCAAAGAACTCATATAACATAAACAGGAGTTCATAGTAACTTCAGGATTAAGATCTATTTGTATATGATCATCAGTTGAAATATTTAATTAATACTTCGGAACGATATTTAACTAAGTATTAATAAACATATCTGGTATAGTTCTACATATTCTCTAATATATAAAGCACCTCCACTAAAGTGTCCTACCACACTAGTGATCTGGATCTAGATCACATGTATTCATAATACTAGTGGACCGTACTTGCAGTAATTAATCTAAGGATTCCATAACTTTATTTTACTGCGAACTATTCAAGTTCATTTATCTCAAACACAATCCTCCTGTACCAATATGTGTTTGAGATTACATATATGAACTTAGGATAGGAATTTTTCAGATATTTACATAATATCATGACAGAATAATATAGTCCATAAAATATATGCATAACAAATTCAATTCATTTATTTTTTTCATAAAACAATGTCTACTACATATGCTTTCAGGGCACAATTCCCAACAATCTCCTACTTTCCCTAAAGCAAACGAGGCATCTATCTCATTCCCATGTTTCTTACACGCTCCTTAAAAGATTTTATGGATAAAGTCTTAGTGAAAGGATTTGCAAGATTATGCTCTGAAGCTATCTTCATAACTGCAACATCTCCTCGATGAACTATCTCTCTTAGCAAGTGATACTTGCTCTCTGTGTGCTTTCCCCTCTTGTGACTCTATGGTTCCTTTGAGTTAGCTACTGCACCACTATTGTCACATTATAGGAATAATGGCTTATCCACATCGGGTACAACTTCTAGATCAGAATAGAAGTTTTTGAGCCACACAGCCTCCTTAGCTGCTTCACAAGCTGCTATATACTCGGCTTCCATGGTGGAGTCTGCAATGATGGTTTGTTTAATACTTTGCTAGACTACCGCTCCTCCTGCAAGAGTAAACACTGATCCAGAAGTCAATTTCCGACTACCTCTGTCTGGTTGAAAACCAGAATCAGTGTAACCAGTGGGGTTCAGGTCTCCACCTGAATATACAAGCATATAATCTGTAGTATTTCTAAGATACTTTAGAATATTCTTCACTGCAGTCCAATGACTCAATCCAGGATTGGATTGATAACGACTGACTATCCCTACTGCATAACAAATGTCAGGTCTTGTACACAACATGGCGTACATCAGACTGCCTACTGCTGAGGCATAGGGATACTGTCTCATGTCTTCCTCTTCCTGAGGTGTTTTGGGACACTGCTCCTTGGAAAGGAATACTCCAGAATGGGTTGGCATATCACCCTTTTTGGAGTTTTGCATGTTAAAGTGTTCTAGCACCTTATCAATATAAGTTGCTTGAGACAGTGCCAAAGTTTTGTTCTGTCTATCTCTAAGAATCTTAATGCCCAGAACATACTTGGCTTCTCCCAAATCTTTCATTTGGAATTGTTCAGCTACCCAGTTCTTTACCTTTGATAATGATGTTACGTCATTTCCAATTAGTAATATATCATCAACGTAAAGAATGAGGAATACTACTACACCATCTTTGATTTTTTTTATATACACAAGGTTCGTCAACATTTTGTTCAGTACCAAATGTTTAAATTGTGTCATCAAATCTAAAATTCCAAGATATAGAAGCTTGTTTGAGTCCATAAATGGACCTAAGAAGTTTGCAAACCTTTTTCTCTTGACCTTTTAATTCGAACCCTTCTGGTTGAGACATGTAAATGGTTTCGTGAAGGTAGCCATTCAGAAACGCTGTTTTGACATCCATTTTCCAAATCTCATAAGCCATGCACGCAGCTATGGACAAGAGTATACGAATGGATTTTAGCATGGCTATAGGAGAAAATGTTTCTTCATACTCAACCTCTTCTTTCTGTGTGTAACCTTTGGCTACAAGCCTTGCTTTGAAAGTCTCTACTTTCCCATCCGCTCCTCTTTTCTTCTTGAATATCCACTTGCAACCAATGGGTTTGATATTCTCAGGTGGATCTTCAAGAACCCAGACAGAATTGGAATACATCGATTCCATTTCTTGGTTCATGGTTTCTTGCCATTTGTCCTTGTCAGAATCATTCATTGCATCTTTAAATGTCAATGGATCGTATTTTTTTGTGTCAGACACAAGCATTTGAACTTCATGTTCATAGCATGTGGGTTGCTTACTAAAACACCCACTACGACGAGGTTCTCTACTATTCTGACTAGAACTAGCAGTTTCCTCTTGCCATTTTTCATTGTTCGTTGCTGGTGACTTTGCAACTTCATTCGAGACCATCTCCTCCAGAAAAACCTTACTGCGAGGTTTGTGGTTATTAACATAGTCATGTTCAAGAAAAGTTGCATTTGTCGATACAAATGTTTTATTTTCTTTTGGAATATAGAAAATTCCACCTCTAGTCTCTTTGGAATATCCCATAAACATGCACACTTCAAAGCGTGATTCCAACTTCCCGGTCTCTTCTTTAAGCACGTGTGCAGGACACCCCCAAATTCGAAAATGGTGTAAACTAGGATTACAACCATTCCATAATTCTATGGGTGTCTCTTGGATAGACTTAGATGGAACAACATTGAATATGTATAGAGCACATTGACTGGCATAGCCCCAGAATGACAGTGGTAATGATGAGAAACTAATCTTTGTTGTAACGATATCTAATAATGTTCTGTTCCGTCTTTCTGAAACACCATTTTGTTGTGGCGTTCTAGGTGCTGTGAGTTGGGATTGAATGCCATGCTCACGCAGATGGTCCTCAAATTCAAAATCCAAGTACTCTCCCCCTCAATCAGATCGAAGAGCTTTTAGTGATTTACATAATTGCTTTTCAGCTTCTGCTTTGAATTCTTTGAACTTTCCAAAAGTTTCAAATTGTCTTTTCATTAAGTATAGGTAACCATACCTTGAATAATCGTCAACGAAAGTGACGAAGTATTCATATCCTCCTCTTTCTTGTACATTAAGTGGACCACAAACATCCATATGTACTAGTTGAAGTGGTTTTGTGGCGCTTGAACCTTTAGCAGAGAAAGGTCTCTTAGTCATTTTGCCTTCTAGACAGGATTCACAAACAAGGAGAGATCCAATAGAAAGTGCTCTTAAAGGACCATCCTTTACAAGCCTATTTATTCTGTCTAGACCAATATGGCCCAATCTCAAGTGCCACAGATATGTTTCACTATCAGAATTAGTCTTTTGTCATTTAATAGATTTAGGATTAGCTGTTTTAAATAATTCAGAATTATAAAAAAAAAATTGTCATTCATTACAAGTATGTAAATTTTGTTTATCCCAAAGCATTTGCATAACAAGTAAATAGATAATTTCTTTAAATAATACTTTATTAATAAAAGAAATAAATGTTATGCAAAAAATAGAAATAAGTTTCCAAACATTAATAATCAAAATTACTAATAATAAACTAAATTTCTAGACAGTAGTTTTCTATGTTTAAAGAAATCTAAAATTTCTAAAACAAAATAAAGAAATTTAAATTGTTCAACTAACAATAAAATTACTAAATATAACTACTCTCCAACTCCTCTGTCTCTTTAATCGCCATCAAAATCCTCAGCAGTCTCTTGCTCATTTTCAGGGTTCTAATTTTGCAAAAGGAAAAACAAAAGAAAAATAGATTAGTTGTAACGCTCTGGATAGCCAAGACGGCTACACTGTGTGTTTATAAAGGTGCAAGACTTTCTAATCAAGTCATTTAGTTAGAAACGTGATACTGAAACTATAATTGAACTAGGGTTAAAAGATTTTGGTTATAAAGGTTACATTTCATATAACTTAACATTTTGTACATGGGATCCCAAAAGAAATAGAGTTTAAAGGATAGTTTACAAAAAATTCTAGGTTTTAAACATGTATTGGCCACTCTAAGGGAAAAACAAACATTTAGGCTTCTCTCGTCCTATATCACTCCTCGGCCGTGGCAGCCGATCAGTTGATTATGTACATTCAGCCTCAAAGCTCTCTAACTTAGGACTGGTCCACCTTGCCCTTGCCTTTACCTGCACCACATAGCACCCGTGAGCCCTGGCCCAGCAAGAAAACCAGTTAACAAAGCATAATCATAAATCAACCAATGCGATAACTCATAGAGCATAGTCATATATTCAACAATCCATAATATTCACATAATCACGCATTCAGTATACCAAGTTCATCAAGTTAACATTAATAACCAATTCACATATCAACCAGGGTCGATGACCTCAGGTCGCATCCCCTAGCTATCACACTGACTCCGGCACACTTAAACCGAGCTCAGTGAATATTAAGATGTCCTCAGCTACCAGTGGCCGAGCCGCGCCCTGTGCATAAATATTGATTCTGGCACTCTTAGGCCGTTTATCACATGTCCCATGGCATAATTCCATCTCATGACATCACATATAGGGAGCTCTTAGTCCCAACATTAACACATAACTGGGTGCACTTTTTTTACCTTCATTTCCGATAGCTTGATTAGTGAAATCGACCCTCAATCACGATCCCGTCCGATTCCTGGCGTACACCTAGTCATAGCCATGAATTAGAACCATCACTAAACTTCAATTCCAAAACCTAACCCCGGGACCAATCCCGAGCCCTCAGGAAACCCTAATTCCACCAAACGGGGTGGTGGAATCAAACTCCGAGCCCTCGGCAAGAACCCTAAGAAATAACCCAAAATACACTTCTAAAGGCAGGGTAGCGCTACAACGCCCTAGAGTGGGCGCTACAGCGCTACAAGCAGAGCCAAAAGCCCCAGAAAAACCCAAGCCTAGCGGTGTAGCGCCCAAAGGCTAGCGCTACAGAGCTAGTCACAGAACCTTCAACACCCTGTTTTTCTTCCTTTGATTTTCCCCGAGCCAAACCTCTATAGAACCCTTCTAAACCTCAACCATACTTCAAAACACGCCCACCAATTACTACATCTCACCCCACACAACCCAACAACCTAAAACATAGCCACATGCACCATGAAACAAGGAAATCAAGAATTGAACTCAAGAGCCCAATAACTCATTAGCTGAAACCAGAACTAACCCAAAAACTAAGATATTCAAGCTCAGAATTTCTTACCTTTGATGGGGAATTCGACCCTAGGTTGCCCTTAGTATCCTTCCAGCCTTTAGCTCCTCAATTCCTCAAGCTTAATTCCCTAGAATTCCCATCCAAAACTCAATTCAAACACAACTCATCAAAACTTGAAAAACTCAAACCAAACTTTAAATCTTACCGTTATTTGGGAAATAACTGCAATTAACCCACTTGATCACCTCAATAACCAAGGTCCCAACTCTAGCTTAAGTTCTCATTGAGTTACAGCTTCAGAAAATTCTCAAGAAATGAAGAAGAATGGTCAACCGAATGAGAGAAAAGGGTTAGCTTAGGAGTTCTGTTTTTCCTTCCTTATTTTCTTATGTCTCTTTCCCTTTTTCTTTCATCAATTTCTACACTTCCCACTAAGTCATAAAGAAGAAATAACTCTTATCTATTTTTAAACCAAATGACCATATTGCCCTCCCAATTATAACTAAACCTTTAAGTCATTCTAAGGGCATTCTGGTCATTTCTCCCAAACGCTGCTAATTCCTCGAGTGTTCTTAATAATTACCGCTTGCATCCCGACACCTAACTAATCCCCAATTATATTCCTCAATATCACATAGCCTCCAAATATATTTCCCAGATTTCCAAAAATACCCCCAGGCTCCCCCGAGCCGGGTATAAATCTCCACCGTGACTTTTTCGCTAAACTGCTCACCAGGATCGCCTCGAGTCACAAGTTGCAGATATATCCACATAATAATGTGGTCTCAACAATTTATCACATATATTTACATTTATGCCCTCGACGGGCCAAAATTACGAATATGCCCTTATAACCTAATCAGGGCCTATATGCATACTAATACTCATAATCATGCATCTCATATATTCAAATAATCATATAAGCATGTTTATCACATAATCATGCATTTAATTATTTAAATCACGCAGGGGCACGTGGCTGGCGAAGGTATAGGGGTGCGCAGGTCGAGGTACGCAGGGGCACAGCCACTCGGCTGGGCGAAGTGCGTATGGCGCGCTGGCAACAACAAGAACTGGGCACGGCTGGGTAGGGGCTTGGGTATCGGGGCACAGAATGCAGAAACTTAAATTACAAAAAATTCCTATGCCCCAAAATGGCTCACATTTTTCATCTAGAATTTTAAGAACAATTCCTAAACCCAAAACACCATATAATTAATGACCCCTAAGAATAAAAAATAATCTTACCTACATCCATCCATTCACATATATTACAATAACATGAGAATGCATATTATGCCCACACAGTAATTGTAATGCCCTTAATTCTCCGTTGTGTTTAACGGCATGAATAGTAGGCCGGGAGGGCCATACTTGCTTAATTGTGTTATTAATTGATAAAATGCATGTATATGTTGATTATATTATAATATGATGTGAAATGCATGCATGTGAGACCATATTTTTAATTATAGGGGTGTGATGGTAATTTGGCCCGTTGAGGGTAAATTGTTTATTTGGATGCATGTTGGTGATATATTTTGAGAGCACATTATGATGTGGGTTTGTTCGAGCCATTTGGCGAGAGACGATCATAGAATGTTAATTATCGGTTTGGTCATAACAGGCTTAAGCTCGGGGCTCGGGGTGAGTCTCGGGGTGTTTTAATGATTAGGGTGTTACCGGGCATTAAAGGGTAACGGGATGTGAAATATTGGTGTTTGAGAATATTGAGATTAGCGGGAATCGGGAAGCGTTAATTATGATTAACGGGATAAGTGGAAAGTACCAATTTTACCCTTGAAGTGGTTTTAGAGGCTTAAGGTGACTTAAAGGTATTTTGGTCATTTGGGGTTTGGATATATATGACTTAGGATTGCTGTAGAAACCGTATAGAAATAGAGCAAAAACAGGGCATTCTTCTTCCTTCCCGTATGTCCATCTCTCTCATTTTATTCTTTGGAGTTTTTGAGCTCAAGGTGTGGAATTAAGCAAGGAGATCAAGGGGCTAAGGTTGTAGACTTAATTCAGCCATTGAAGAGGGTTTGATTTCGGATTTGAGGTGAGTTTCAGCCATAACTTTCTAGTTTATCTCTGTTTTAGTTTTAAGTTTTTAGCTTTTGATTTCTTGATGGAAGTGTGGATTTGAGGAGGTTTTAATTGAAGTTTAGGTTGGGTTTTGATGAGGGGAAGTTATGGGTGATGTCTAGGGGTTTAAATGGGTGTTTGGAAGAGGTTTTGAGTTGGTTTGAAGGGCTGGTTTGAGAGGGAAAACGCAGGGGAGTTTGCTGGTGCGTTGCTGAATTCTGGGCTATTTTGCATATTGAGCCGCGGCATGGCATAGGTGCGCCGTGGCCCATGGTGCTTGTCAGGATGGTGGCCGCCTCTGTTTGGAGGCGCGTCGCGCCGCGGCTAGGGCGGGCCGCAGCCCTTAGGGCATTTTTTGCCAAATTGGAGTTTCGAGCATGGGGATTCAAGCCTAAGGCCTCGAGGTTGAACCTACTACCTAGTTGGGTAGTGTTTGATGTCCCAGAGGTTAGGTTTTGGTTTGGAAACATTTTATTATTCATTTTATTGATGGAATCCCATAATTGGTTATGATCAGGTAACCGCTAAAGGACCAAAAGGTTGATCATTCTCAGGGTTGTTCTTTTATTCATTCTAGCTCGAACCAGAGGTAAGAAAACTGCACCCCAAGTGTGACATGCGTGGATATTCATGAAGCATGCTGGTTGTGTAAATATGGACTTGGATTGAATATAGAATTCTTAGCATATGTTGCTCACTTGTGCATGGTACTGACTCATTAGTCAGGTTTGGCAAAGGTGCTAGTATCAACTGTGAAGCTGTGACTTATTAGTCAGGTTCGGCAGTGGTACTGGGCATTGGTCACGTTGAGCTGACTCATTAGTCAGGACGGCCTTAGCATGTATCACGCAAGCCAACAAGATTAGATCTAATCGACTATCAGCATTGAATGACTCAAAGAGCATTAATGCCAGACCGACCCCGATGGTCGATGATCGAGATAAGCGCTTGGAGGCTAGTGGCTTACCTAGCAGCCACTTTCCCACTTGAAACAGTGACATGCTTGACAGTCCCTCAGTATGGTTTACTAGAACCTGTTAAAGGCTAGTGGCTTATCTAGCAGCTACTCTTCCATTTGTTTCAGTGACTTCCTTGTCAGTCACTCAGTATGGTTTATCGGGACCTCATGTGATGTTCACTCAATTGTTTGAAAGCTTTACGCTCAGTGTGATTATAATGATAATCATTTGATAATGTTATTGAATAGTATTATGTTTTCTTGCTGGGCTTTGGCTCATGGGTGCTATGTGGTGCAGGTAAAGGGAAAGAAAAGCTCACCTAACCTTGAGTGGAGAGCTTAGGTGGTGATGTGTACATATGCGGCCGCTTGACCACCACGGCCAAGGAGTTCTCAGAGGAACTAGGGGGTTTACCCTATTTTTGCCGCTTAGGTCGGCGGGATTGTAAATTTGAGAAAGTAGTGACCATTTTGTACTGAGAAAAACTTGTAAACGTTTTGTTTAGCTCTGCAGAGCAGTTTGTAATGAAAATCTCCATTTCCTTTTTTTTGGTTTTATACCTTAACCTGTTAATTACACTTAGAGCACGTTTTTGACCAAAGGACTCGGGTAGCGAGTCAAATTTCCGGTCCACCGTTCACCGTAACTGTTCTGGAGTAACCAGGGCGTTACAGTAATTAATGTATGCAGAGATTAATGACCGCTCTAGTATCAATTGTTAGGAACGAATTTCCTAATACGCAGCGGAAAGGTGGTGGGGTTGGCCCAGTGTACAACAAAATTTTTGCAGCATATTTAAACTACCTTTATATATGAGGATCCATTAATATACATACATTAATCATAAGCAAATTAAGAATAGAAATCATACCACTTGAAGTCTATCAAGTGTTCTTGCTATCTTTTTGTAATTAGAACGATCTTCCTATCCAAGCTGCTCCCAGGTACCCACACCAAGATCTTCCACAACGTTCTCTACACCTCAAGAAGTGTGTGACACTTAGAGAATGAAGGATAGTTTATTTGTGATTCTACTTGATGTACTCAACACATGAGATTAAAAGAGTAGGCCTGAGAATTGGTTATTTATTTTTCAGGGATAGAAAAATATCGTTCTATTTTTTCACAAAGCGAATAGACTGAGTTGTCTGAGATATCTATATATTTTCTGATTAGTCATACTCAAAAAAAATATTCAAATTTAAAAAAATAAATTTGTAACCAACTTACAATTTAATTTTTAATTAATTATGTTTTTTATTAATGAAAATATCCAAAAGCTATATTTTTTTAATTATCCATTAATTAATTATTTAAATAAATAAAATGAAAATCCTATCCCTGAAAAATAGCAGTACACGCCACACACAGTGGACTGTGTGTGCACGTGTACCACCCCTATTTTTAGGGATATTTGATTTTTTTTATTTTTATTTAATTATTTATTCAAACTACTTTGTAAGATAAGATCTAACAACCTGATAACTAATTCTAATTTGAATTCAAATTTAAATGAAATATATTTTTAACTAATTATTAAATATAATTAATTATTTGAATAAATATTAATCTTTTAAATTCAAATCCAACTTGAACTTATCATATCATTATCTCCCACTCAAATAAAGATATTTAATTAATTCTACTAATTAATTAAATCCTATATTTTTGAAAATAAATATTTAAGTTGTTATAATTTCGAATATTATAATTAATTAATTATTTAATTAAATTTCGAAATTAATTTAATTATTTAATATAATTTTGAAAATTATACAATAATTAAATATTAATTAATTTTGTTAACTACAACTAATTTGTAATTAATTAATTAATCACTACTATCATATAATTGCATATTTGGCCCGAAGAACAAATTTCTTCTTAAATATGTCTTTAAAATATTTTTCCCTTCATATCAACTCTTACCTTGTGTTGACTGTGTTTCTAGCCAACGACGTGAGAACGTCAATAACGACAAACCTTCAAGAGAATTTAAACGACACAGATAGTTTTATCAAAGAAAGTAAAGAACACAAAAGATTTTTATAGTGGTTCAGCCCCAATATGTTTGTAATAGCCTAATCCACTTAGAGTTGTGATTATAGATCTGTACTCAAGATCAGATGGACTGAGCCAGCTGAGTTTCTTCAGTATAGATTGCAAAAATACAAGAATTCTTTCAAATACCAGCACTTTCTCTCTCTAGAATACTCAGACCCAAATTTTCCCAAAAAGTCTATAAAGAAGAAGCAGAAGCCCCCTTCTAATCCCATCAGCCACATATTTATATGCTTAGGATCATATATCTGATATCCCCTAGAATAGGGATATTTTATTATAATTATTACATTTAAATTACAAAAAACATTCAAAATGTAACAAAACCCCCAATTTGTGGGAAGAAGGAGAGATTCTCGCGTGTGCAAAGACTGGTTCTTGTTGAAGCCATTTATGGGAATCTTGGCTTAGTCCTCTCTATCTGGTCGACCCATATCTCCTACTGACCACTCATGCAAGTGCTGGTCGGACACATGCATGCTGGACATATGCAAGTGCTGGTAGGACAAGCATTTGCTGGTCAGACATGTACATGGTGGTAGGACTTGTTTTCGTTGGTCGGACAAGTGGATGGTGGTAGGACATGCACTCCTCTCCTCTAACAAGGCACTCTCCTCTAGCATGCCATATCTCTCCTCTAACATGGCACTCTCCTCTATCATGCCATATCTCTCCTCTAACATGGCACTCTTTATTTGGGCAACCATGCACTTGCTGGACATATGTATAAAGACCACATTCTTGGGGTCTCCTCGGACCAAGGTCCCCTGGGCTCTCCTCGGACCACTCTCTTAGGTTCTCCTCGGACCAAGGTCCCTTGGGCTCTCCTCGGACCACTCTCTTGGGTTCTCCTCGGACCAAGGTCCCTTTGGCTCTCCTCGGACCAAGGTCCGACCTCACCTTGGCCTTTCATCGGACCAAGGTCCGACCGGGCACTTGGACTGCTCCTCGAATGTACTTGGCTTGGACGCGACACTCTCAAGCAGTCAAAACTCTTCATCAGTCTACCAGGTCACTATATCACAACTTTGAGGAGTCAATGTATTTATTGACTATTTAATGTGTCTTTTACGGACCATGTACTACCATTTGTCACTTCTATTTCCACGTCATCAATCTCCATTTTTGGGGATAACACCTTGAATAGTGTTGATAGAGCCACTATGGGGACCTATGGACCTATAATTCCAAGCTCCAATAAATTTGAGATTATTAATTAAACTCTTTAATTAAATAATCTTAATTTATTAATCTCATGATTATTCCACTATAAATATGAGACCGGACTCTTGTAATTATAAAGATTTCATTTACTGAGTACTTTATAATTATAAAGTGTCCATTGATGTAATCATTGCATACAAATTGACCCTCTAATAATGGTTCATAATTAATCGGGAATAAAATTACTGTTTTACCCTTTTAATTATCTCTTGTTTCCTAGTGAAGGTTAATTCATAATTAAATTATGAATTTGAGCTCAATATCCTTTCAGTCCCAAAAGTCAACCCTTAAGAGAACCATTATTCAATCTCTTGCGAGAAGGCATAGATTTTATATCTGTATACTATGTCCCCAACCATCTACATTAATGAGTTCCCAAAACAAAAGTTTCTAGCCTGATCATCCCGAGAGACCCTAACGAGTGAATCAAAGAACTCATATAACATAAACAGGAGTTCATAGTAACTTCCAGATTAAGATCTATTTGTATATGATCATCAATTGATATATTTAATTAATACTTCGAAACGATATTTAACTAAGTATTAATAAACATATCTGGTATAGTTCTACATATTCTATAATATATAAAGCACCTCCACTAAAGTGTCCTGCCACACTAGTGATCCGGATCTAGATAACATGTATTCATAATACTAGTGGACCGTACTTGCAGTAATTAATCTAAAGATTCCATAACTTTATACTACGAACTATTCAAGTTCATTTATCTCAAACACAATCCTCCCATACCAATATGTGTTTGAGATTACATATATGAACTTAGGAATTTTTTTGATATTTACATAATATTATGATAGAATAATATAGTCCATAAAATATATGCAGAACAAATTCAATTCATTTATATATTTCATAAAACAATGTCTACTACATATGCTTTCAGGGCACAATTCCCAATAGTTAACATGATTAATATATCAAATTACCATGGCTATGAACGTCTGAATATAGAAATTTATCTCCTAAAACATGAATCGTTGAAGACTAGCACATGTTGCAACATAGAAGGAAAAAAAAATACCCTATTATGGAAATCAATTATGGGTTGAATTTCTTGAACTGTTGCCCAAGAAACCCTGGACTAAAATCTCAGGAATTATGCACTCCCAAATTATAAATAAAATAAAAACAACAAATCTGTAATGTATGGAGCAGGTTACAAGTTGTCTCCAGAAAGTTAGATCGAAGAACCAGAACCTGTCTGTAGCTCTTAACAGCTGCTTCCACATGCCCACTACAGAATAAACAACAATTAGAAACTCTTTTATTGACACAATAAGAATGTTAATTTACAAGCTGAGAGGTAAGCAATAGAAAATAAAATTACTACAAGTTTTTCTGTTTCTTTAAACGAAAAACCTTTGTTTTATGGCTGCCATTAGATATTCCAATGCCAGAAAAATCTAGGTCTTATCAGCCTCTATACTAAAAAAGAAAAGATAAGCAGTCATAATTTTTTTCCACAAAACAAACAATTAAATTTCAAAATGAAAGAGAGAAAATCATATAGAAGAAGATAATATTCATCAGTATTTTAACATAAATAGATTAGAAAACTAAAATCTTTAAACCAGTATACAACCACAAACACTTAACAAAAGAAATTTTTTGACATTTATCTATATCACTCTCTTGGAGGCATTTCAACAAACATATTGTGTGCAACCAAGAAAGCATTATCATATGCATCATTCGAATTCCCAACATTTAACTTCAATGGCCAAAAATCTATTCTCTTCCCCTGTTTTATAACAACAAGAGATTCTGACTAAAACACTTGAAAATCAACTTCTTCAAACAAAAAATATATCATATTCAAGTTCTTCTAGAGATACCCCATTCGAAAAATTATTGGAGACCTGAACTGAAAAAAAATCAGCTTGAAGACCCAAAATATGTCATTTACTCAGTATATATTATGTGTTTTATCATGTAGTCAGCAGATCAAAAATATCAAATTAAGTGCATTTATAATTGACATTTAATCACTCAAGAAACACTTGAAAATTAACTTTTTCAAACCCAAAATTTATCAACTTAATTGAAAACATAAAATATTTTACATTTAATCACACAACAAAACTTACTTCAATAATGTCATAATTGAAACATCATCAATAGTTCTAGAATCAAATAAATTGTGTTTGCTTGAATTGGTTTGATTATATTGATATATATCTTGCCTGGGGTGTGAATAAGGGTAGTTTTCAAGTCCCCAACCTTAGGGTTTAAATAATAAAATATTATACATATGAGTTGTGATTAGCTTTTTTTTTATATCTATGCTTATGATATGCAGATGGATAAAACTTGGATCTATCTTAACAGGTTAGCAAATAAAATTATATAGTTTAAGTTTAAGTTCAAGTTTAAGCTTAAGTTTAAGTTTAAGTTTGGTATTTTATTATTGAAGTATCCTTCAAAATTGCAGAGCTACAAAGGAATATGAGAGAAAAGCTAGGGATTTTGTGAAGACTGCAGTAATGAATGCCAGTTTTCCGAGTAAGATTCTTTGTCCATGCAACAAATGTCAGTTGTTAAGACATCAACTTTCGGATGAAGTTGTAGAACACTTAGTTTTGTACAGCATGGACAAATCATACAAAACATGGTTTCATCATGGGGAAGATCTAGTTCAAAGTAGCACAACTAAGACAAGTTCTACATATAATTTATTTCGGGCTGCTGGAGTATGTTCAAGTAATGTCAATGATTTGGATGATGATTTTGATAGTCTATTAGGAGATGTTGAATCTCCATTGTATGAAGGTTGTTTGAAATACACCAAAATTTCATCCATCGTCGAGCAATACAATCTAAAAACAAAGCATGGATTCTCAGATGTTGGCTTTTGTGAGATGTTGGAGATGATCAAAGCAATGTTGCCAAAAGATAATCTCCTACTAACATCTATGTATGCAATTAATAAGTATCTAAAGATGTTTGATCTGAACTATAAGCATATACATGCTTGTGTGAATTATTGTTGCTTGTTCACAAAAGAAAATGCTAATGCCCAAGTGTGTGCCACTTGTCGATATCCAAGATGGAAGCAAAATGAACACACAAAGGACATTCTACAAGGGCAGCCTGCAAAATTGTTAAGATATTTTCCTATTACACCAAGGTTTCAAAGGATGTTCAAAAATTAAGAGACAATTTCATGCTTAAAGTGGCATTCAACTAATAAAAGAATGGATGGGAAAATGAGCCACCCGGTAGATTCAGAGGCTTGGGATGCAGTTAATGAGATATGGCCAAATTTTTCACTTGAACCGTACAACCTTCGACTAGGACTTGCTGCTGATGGGATCAACCCTTACAAAAATATGAGTTCTACATATAGTTGTTGGCCAATAATGCTCAATGTATACAATTTCCACCTTCAATGTGCATGAAGAATTAATTCACATTTCTTTCTATGTTGATTCCTGGACCAAAACAACCTGGGAATGATATAGATGTTTATTTGGAGCCCTTAATAGATGAGTTACTAGAATTATGGAAAGGTGTGTATACATATGATGCTTCTACAAAGAAGTTTTTTTTAATTTAAAGGCCATGTTGTTATGGACCATAAATGATTTTCCAGCTTATGGAAACTTAGCTGGATGTGCGACTAAAGGGAAGTATGGTTGTCCTATATTTGGAGAGAACTCAAATGTTGTTTGGTTAAAGCATAGTAAGAAGATGTCTTTTTGCAATCATATTCGATTTCTTCCACAACATCACCCATATCGAAAGAAGAAATATACAACAGCTAGAGCAAGGGAAAGAGCACCACAATGTCCAATTATATTAACAGGTGTTGAAGTAGCTGAGCAATTAAGTGAATTCACTAATGATTTTGGCAAGGGTAGAAAGAGGGGTCGTGGTTCAGAGTTTGATAAAGGATGGAAGAAAAAGTCAATTTTTCTAGGCTCCCTTATTGGGAGATCTTGGTTGTTCGTCATAACTTGGATGTTATTCATGTTGAAAAAAATATTTGTGAAAGCATTCTTAACACATTGTTGGATTACAAAGGAAAATATAAAGATCATTATAACTCAATATTAGATTTGACAGAGATGGGCATTATGACTCATCTCCACCCATATGAAGAAGAAGGAATTACTCGTCTTCCTGCTGCAGCTTACACTTTGTCAAAATCAGATAAGAAGTTGTTTTGTAAGAGACTATTTGACTTGAAATTTCCTTATGGATATAGTTCTAAGATTAGCAATTTTGTAGATATGGAGAAACATAAGCTAACAGGACTTAAATCTCATGACTATCATGTGATTATGCAGCAATTGTTAGCTATTGCTATAAGGGGTTTAATGGAGGAAGGTTGCAGAGAGAAAATCCTTCGACTATGTAGGTTTTTCCATGAATTATGTCAACGTGTGGTTGATAAGGAGGAGATTATAAAATTGGAATTAGAATCTGCAGAAATTGTCTACAAACTGGAAGAATATTTCCCACCTTCTTTCTTTGATCCAATGATTCACTTGGTTGTCCATTTAGCACGAGAAGTCAGACTTTCTGGTTCGGCAATTTCAATGGATGTACCATTTTGAGAGGTATATGAAAGTATTGAAAGGATTTGTATCAAATTATTCATGACCAGAAGGATGTATTGCAAATCGCTATCTTGTTGTTGAATGTGTACGCTTCTGTGAGACCTTTTCGAAGCATAATGATAATCAAGATAGTACTGAAATTGAAGAAAATCCACTATCAGCTGGAGAATACTTTGAACTTGACAAAGGGGATATAGCAATAGCCCACCGGTATGTGTTATTCAACTCAGATATTGTAGCACCATTTCTCAATATCCATATGGATGAGCTGAAAGAAATGCACAAAAACTTGAAGGATAATCAAACTTTGCTGTGGAATCGACATTCTGAAGGGTTCCCCCTATTGTTTTATGATAATGTTACACTCTAAAGCAAAGATACAAGTTTACATTTTCATTTAGTATATGAAATTTATTTGACATCAATGTTTTTTTCTTTTTCAGATTTCTTAATCTAACAAAGTAGATGACATGTTAGCTTAATTGGCTGAAGGCCCAAGTCGTAGTGTAATTTCATATAAAGGTTACATGATTAATGGAATTCGATTTCATAAAAGAGGTGCTGAAAAAACTACTCAAAACAGTGGTGTATACTTGGAATCACATGGCAGTGGGCAATTGAATGATATAGAAGAGTATTCTGAAGTTATCAAGGATATAATAATGTTTGATTATCGTACTTTTAAGGTGCCTTTATTTTGGTGCGATTGGGCAAATATTCGAAATGGTGTTAAGAAGTTGGATTTCTATACACTAGTAAATTTTCATATAGGGAAAAATCAGTCTATTAGGGATCCATATGTATTAGCATCTCAAGTTAAAAAGGCATTTTATGCAAGAGATAATGAGTCATCTTATTGGTATATAGCTTTAAAGGATTCAAATAGAGGGTGTTTGGGGCTAGAATGAAACAATCTGTATGATTTCACTCAAATTTATGCTACTCTTATGACTCTTTAAATGCAATTTTTTTCATACTTTCAATGAAACAAAGTTGATTTTATTTACTCTTTGGCAGATATTGTGTTTCTAATTTTATATATTAATTATTTATCTTATTTAGGAAGATAAAGATATGATGCATTTATGATTTCAGTTTTTATGTTATTTTGTTTTTTATTGCAGTAATTTCAACAAAAATTGAGTACATTACGAAAATCTCCGAGAAAGTAAAAAAAAATACCTACACCCAGGTGCATTATGCAATATTGTTGCCCCAAAAAGAAAAAAACATTAAAAAGTCAAGCTGACTGGGATGATATGTTGGACGAAAGCCTTATTCTAAAGAAAAAGAGTGCCCTACGTAAGTTTTCAGCACCTGCTAGAGTTGTAATAGACTCACCACTTGCTCTTAGTACAAGAGTAGTAACTCGTGGTATGGTTTACAATGGGGAGCCATCTCCAAATGATAATATGGTGAACATGGAGATGTCACTTGGAAGTTCAAGGACAAGAAGATCCCTTAATGATGAAGTATAAAGGTTATTAGAAGCAGGAAGAATTTCTAAAGAGGTTGAAAATAAGGAACTGCAAGAAGTGGCTGAGGCTGAACATGAAAAAATGGCCAAGGTAGAATTTGACGAAGTTGCTGAGGTGGAACTTTAAGAACCAGAAATAATGGCTGAAACAAATGAAAATATAAGTATTTCCCCAGCTATAAGGCAACAAATGCGGTAAGCTCTTAGAAAATCTGATCGATTACAAAAAACAAGTGAGAAAATTCAAAATGAGTTCCAAGAAGCACCTCAAGATAGAAATGCAAATGAAATGAATGCTCTGAAAAAGACTAGGGGCAGGACTACATTGGCAAATCTTACTAAGAGAAACAATGACTCGATGAAAATAAATTGAAATGAAAAAGGCCTACCAGTTGTTACTAAATTAGTACAATTTTCTTCTTTTGTTGGTGCTCTTGTGAGGGAGATAGTTTCTTATACTATTTCAAATTGGAGGAAAATTTCTCCAATCATGAGAGACGTTCTTTGGACATCTTTTCAGGTAGTATTTACAAGTTTTGTGGTTATATTCTTTCTTTTCTTTAATATTTAGGCTCTCATCAGAAACATATAATATGTTATTCTATATCTTATTGTAGGCAAAATATGATTTACATGAAGATTGGCAAAAGAAGATGTGATTTGAAATGATGGCAGACCTATGGAGATCTGCAAAATCTAGACTAGTCAAGGATATTATTGATGCTAAAACTGAGAATGAACGACTAGCATTAAAGCCGGATTGCATAAAAGGTGATGTTGAATGGAGGGCATTTGTTAAACAAAAAACTAGTAAAGAACATATGGTAAGATTTGAAATAGGTGATTGAATATTTAAGTAGATATCAAATTTTTTTTTCCTAATGTTGGCTTCTTATTCAATAGGTTATAAGGGCCAAATTTCAAGAGAGGAGAAAGAAAAGTGTTCCACACATCTTAAGTCGAAGAGGATATGCTCAAACAATCAATGATATGGTAACAATTAATATTTTTAGTGAATATATTTTGGTTCTTATTATTAGTCTTTATTTTATATTCTACATTTTTTTATTGTATAGACAAAACAAACTGAAGGGGGAAAAGTAACTAGGATCGATGCTTTTCGGAGAGCTCATACCAAGAAGAATGGTGAACCAATCAACCAAATAGCATCTGAAGTTTTTGTGAGTATTTATTATTTAATTTTGGATATTTATACTTGTTCACTATTATTGTACGTTAGCTGTACTATTTTATATGTAGGAAGAATTGGCTGAAATTATACGCGAAGACCCAAAATCTGGAACTACAAACAATATTGATGAGGATGCATTAACAAAATTATTTGGTAATCCAAAATCTGGACGCTTAATCGGACAAGGAAGGGGGGGGGGGGTAACAAGGTCAAAATGAACTGTTGTTAATATGTGTAAAGACAAGATGACATTGTTGGAAGAAGATCAGCTAAATATGAAGATTCAAAATGCTGAAATGTTGAATCTACTTAAAGGACACTCGGTAACAATTCTTTCTCGCACTTGTATAACTAAAAATTTGTATTTTTGAAATGAAACTTATCTTGTTGTTTATATTTAGGGCGGTAAAGAAACAACAAGTGAGGGGCAGTCCCACAATATTCCACAATTCAACAATATTCCTTCTCCTAAGGTAAATCTTGAAATTGTTTTCTTTCTTTTTAAGGAGACAAATACAAAAATTAATATACTGTCTTCAAATTGCAGAGTGTTGGAGTTAAAAAGGGCCATAACTTCATAGAAGCAAGGAATGCTTGCTACTTGCTCGATTGGTCAGTGCAATTATTGCTGAAGGCCATTGGGATTCTAGTGATCCAGACTTAGAGGTGGACGGAATTCCTCTTGGACCAGATTTTATGCGTGTATGGGTTGATGTTGTTGTTGTGCCTGGTGCTTATTTATTTCGTCCTAACTATGCGATGCTTACTATACGAGAAGCTGTTGGTTCAGCAGTTGTATGGCCCTCTCAAAAGGTTATTCCAAGAGGTATTTATTTGGTTATTTGATTATATAAATGCTTGTTCAACATTAACTGATATGCAATCAAAGATTATGATAATATTATTTGATTGATTTGATAGGGAAGATGAGAAATACAAAATGATAACGAGGCCAATTTGAATTAATATTATGCACACTTTAATTAAAGTTCTAAGGTCACTTGAGTATAGATAGTTGTAGTAATGTGTGTAATATAATAACTTGTTTATTATTCAAACTCAATTATTGTAAATTTGGTTATGTGTCATGATATTATTGACTATTTTAGATGAATGATATGATATTTCATGACCTCATTAGTTTTTGTTTTATGTTTTATGTTTTATTTACTAGATGCAACAAGTGAAGTGCAAAAGAAAATATGATTTGGAAGGCTTTGGCGTGCTGACATTCGGAAGATCATGAATTCCTACCTTTACTTTTGAATATGCAACTGTTTAAGACTATTTTGTTAACTATTGTGAGAATATTTTGTTTATGTTAATTAGGAAGTGTTGAATATCTTAAGACTTTTAGATTGTTTTTAAGATAATCTTGAATGTATTTTGACACAATTATTTGGTTATATGTGTTATGAACCATATAATTGATACTCAAAAATATATTTATACAATGTTAAGGGTATCTTAAGTATATCAAATGAAGCGGGTTTGAATTAAAGCAATAAAAAATGATTATAATGTACAGGTTTATATAATAATAATAATTCAAGCTTATCCAAATATTAGAATAATACAAAAATATGTGTTATTGTATCTTTTACAATAACAGTGGTTTATAATCATAAAATAATGTTATGCAAACTATTTTCAAAAATGCAGAAAGTGTGTTATTATAAAGTGTATCATAACACTACTTTATAAGTACAAATTTTTTTTATATAATCTATTCATAAATAGCATAATGAAATACTTATCTAACTATTAAAATAACACAACAAAAGTGTTATCGTAGACTATACCATAACACATGTCTATAACTATGGAAAAGTGTTATGCAAAGTGCTTCGACCTACTATAACATCGCTTTCCTTAATACATCATAAAATGTTATGGTATATATTTGATAATACTTTTTCGGTCTTATTGAAAGTATTTTTTCTTGTAGTGTAAGGGAAAGCAGGTCGCCTCTAACTCTCCCATTCCTCATTTGGACCCTATGGTGGAGAGGGAACTTGTGGTCGACCCCAATGCGTTTTTCAAGGCCGAGCACATAGTATCTCGGATCACGACTCAGGGGAAAGTTAACAAGATCCTGCTGAGTCGTGGGATTGAGATGGGAGCTGATGGCCTCCATGACTGACCTCCATTGGAAGGACAGTGAAGTTGCACCCCTCTCCAAGATGACTACGAGGCTGAGAGTGACGAGCACCTGAAGGTAGGTGCCTTCCTCCCATTAGACCAATATTTTGTAGACTTCCTGAACTATGTCCGACTGGCTCCATTCCAGCTCCTGCCAAACTCATACAGAGTGTAGGACGGGTTAAAGTATCTATTTCTAAGGCATGAGTGGGAGGTCCCCACCCCGGCACAAATTATGTATTTCTTTTACCTGAAGTCCAATCTTGACCAAAAGGGGCGAGGTGACGGTTAATACTACCTCACTCATTTTCCCAACTCAGCCTCTGTCATCGACCTCGCCATCCACCTAAATGACTATAAAGACTTGTAATTTATGTCAAATGTGTTCAAGAACTGCTATCATCAATACTTCAACTGCCCTCGTAAGTCCTCTATCTTTATGAATTCAGCACGTGAACTTTCTTACCTTTCGCACTTTTTTTTATTTAAGTATTCTAACTGAGTTCATTCTTTGTGCAACTATATTCACGAGGACAGAGTGGTCTGAGACCCTTGGGGGTCAATATGAGACTTTGTCTAGTTTTCCTCCAATGGAGAAAGACTACCATCGGTTGTGAATGATGCTGCCATGGTGGCATGCAACCTGATCAGCAAAGTCCAGATGCTGGCTCTTGGGACTTGAGTTCCTCTTCCTATCATTCCCGAGCTCCCCCTCCTCAAGAAACCTTGCCAACCAATGAAAACATCGAGGAAGAAGATGACATGGCACCCCTGGTGCGCAGAAGGTGAGCTCTTGAAGATAATAAGGGCCTGATCTAGAGCGAGCTGCGTCCAGGGCAGCACTCGGCCCCTCCGACCAAGGTCACCCACACCCATGCAGAGAATTAGATCGGGCTGCTACAGTTTTAGGCTAATTCGCTTCAACCCTAACCAGCTCGTTAGTCGTCATCCTACCGAACTAGACCTAAACACAACCCTCCTTCATTGTGTGGACCATTTGGTAGTACGCTATGACCACAACTACCCCAAAGGTACTGTTGTGGTTGACAACACTCTCAATTTTAGGTCCACCATTTTTGAAGAGTATGGGAAAAATCGTAGGACCTAGCCTTCCTTGCGTTTGGGTGCATATGCACTCGGGTTTAAGCAGTACATAGATGAGTCTAGCCCCAAAGAAGGACCTGAACACCCTAGGACCCAGGAGGTCATAATTTTAGATTCTCCCCCACCTCCATTAATCCAAGAGTTAGAGGTTGTGCCTAACCTAGTCCATAACCCTGAGCTGATCGTAGTAGATTCCTCCCCTAGCTTGGAGGTTAGGGTTCTTGCTCTTTTTCTTGTCTTTATATCACTTTGAATAATTATTTTTCAAATATAAACCTTCTGCTCGTTCCTTTCCAGGCAAAGAGATGGAGCTGCAAGATGCCTCAGGTTTGAGGGGTGCTTTTAAGGCTAGTGGGACCGGAGATGGTCTTGTGGTGAAGAGAGCCAGACTAACAAAGAAACATACTCCCAAGACTGGGGCTACCATCGAGTCTCCAACTGAGGACAAATGTGCCAGCTCCACTCAGGAGTAGCCACAAAGAACCTTCCCCAGCTTCGATAATAACTGTCACGGTTCACCAAGCTCCGCCTCCTCTTCCTTGACATGTACCTCCCTCAATTCATGAAGTGATCCAAGGAGAGGCTCCCACCGTCCATATCCCAGTCAAGCCACTTGATCTAGCCAAGATGCCTGAGGCGTTTCAAGGTAATGTGTACCAAATGGCAAACCATATGGTTGGCCATGCCTACAGAGCCAATGCCAAAGACTTGAGGGCTATAGAGGAACCTACTCCTCAGGAAGTCCTTGAATCTACTGTGGGGATGAACCTCACTGTGAGTCCTTCTCACTCGTCTAACTTTTCTTTTTATTTTCTCCTTAGTTTTTATTAAACTATTCTTGTAGCGTCCCAAATTTGCTAATAAGGCTTGAGGCCTTGATTAGCGTTCCTGAAGGGCAATAATTGATTTATTATGTTAATATGTGAATTTGATGAGTATGTGATTAGAAATGCATGTTTAGGTGAATTAAATATGCATGTGGGCCCTATTTGGTTGCTAGGGGCATATTTGTAATTTTAGCCCACTGAGGGCATAAATGAAATATTTGTGTATATTGTGATTGACACCACGTGTCAGTGGTGATTTAATTGTGTTGCATGATCTGAGAGAGTCCTAGGGAGTAGTTTAGCCAGAAAGTCACAATAGGGTCAAATACCCAACTCGGGAGGAACGTAGGGGTATTTCGGGTATTTAACATGAGTTTGGGATTTATTAAGTATCGGGTAGTAATTTAGAAATGATTTGAGTATGCCGGGATTAACGTGGATTTTTAGGTGTACTCGAGGACTGAGCAAGATGTGTCAAAAGACTAAACTACCCTTGCTGATATCTGAGGACTTAGGTTAACTTAAGGGGGGCAATTAGGTCATTTGGCAAGTGGATATACTCAGTTGGGAGCTGGGGACTCTAGAACACTTAGACAAAATAGGGGAAAGGAAGGAAAAAGAACCAATTTCTCTCAGCTCACTCTTCCATTCGGTTCTCTCCCTCTCTCCATGGTGTTGGATTTTTGATGGATCTTACGCCAGAAATTCTTGAGTTCAGAGGCCTAGTTGGGATCAAGGGTAAGTTTTTAATTCAAAACTTTGTTGAATTCAGCTGGGAAGTGTTGTGATAAGCTGACTTCTAATCTGCTCTGTGGATTTTTGGGATGAATTTTTGGCAAGTTTAAGCTTAGGAATCTGGGAATTTAAGATTGGAATTGGATTTGGAAGCATCTGTGGGTCGATTCCTATTTGAGGTAAGAGTTCCATGCATTTCTGAAGTTTATATTCTAATGTGGTTTAAGATTTCTGGAGTGTGGTTTAGGTTTTGTGGAATTTTAAACCACTAGGTGATTTTGAGTTTGGATGAGTGTATGAGTTAGTTTTCTGGTGTATATGTGTTGTGATGTTGTTCATTTGGATGTTTGGGTCGAATTCGGACTTGGGTATACTTGGGAAATGATTTGGGTAAGTTTTGGCTCGGGAAAATAGTGGGAAAAACCCAGTTTTCTGGGTTTGCGTATGAGCGCCGCGACTCTGTTTTTCTCTGCCGCAGCGCTGAGTTGAATCAAGACAGGGGAGCCTTGCTGGGCACTAAGCCATTTTCAGGATGTGGGATTTTGTGTTTTTAGGGTTTTGTCTCAGGGGCCTCAAGGGATGCTTTCGCCACCTTGTGTGGGGAAACGGGAGGTCCCGAGAGTGCATGATTGGTTCCAGGGTACAATTATGAATTGGTTAGTAACGAGAGTGTTACTTGTGTGTTGTGACTAGGTTTTCAGTGAGGTTCGGGTTAGAGGACTGTGCTCGGGATCTCGGTGCTTATGAACTTGGGACACAGGTTAGAGAACTGTTTGTACCCGTAGAGCTATGTGGTGTATTATACTGTATGTGTTGTTTATGTGTGTTATGTCATATCTGTGATTATGACTGATCGGCAAGAGCCGGGATCAGAAAAAGCCAGGAGAGGCAAGGGTTGGGAGCGGTAAAAGCCGCGAGAGGAAAGGGCCGTGAGCGGCAAGAGCGTGGGTCAGCCAAAGCCAGGAGAGGCAAGGGCCGGGAGCAGCAAGAGCTGAGATCGGCAAAAGCCGGGAGAGGCAAGGGTCGGGAGCGGCAAGAGCTGGGAGCAGCAAGAGCTGGAAGCGGTAAGAGCTGGGATCGGCAAAAGCCGGGAGTAGCAAGAGCCGGGAGCGGCAAGAGCCGGGAGTGGGAAAAGCCGGGAGAGGCAAGAGCCAAGAGCGGCAAGGGGCCGGGAATGGCGTTGAGCACGTGGAGTGCAAGCCATTAGGGTGAGACCCTCCTAGGATGCTGGAGTCATCCTCTCGGTGCAGACCGCGAACCCAGTGCCTAGTAAAGCGCTTGGGATGGCATGGCCACTATGTGTTTAGCCTGTTGGCTGATTTGTTATATGCTGTTGTAATATTGAGTTGTTAAGTGAATATAATGTTGTCGTGTTATAGTACTAATGTGTTATTGCACTGCTATATTAATAAGCTGTTATGCCATTGTGCTTTAGAGCTGGTCTAGATGCTGTGTGGTTGAGCATGCTAGTAGGTTCTGGGATCTGTTTCTTACTCTAATTGAATATGAGTGTGAGATATATTTTATTGTATATTGTGTGTGATGTTCTCTTGCTGGGCCTCGGCTCACGGGTGCTCTGTGGTGCAGGTAAGAGCAAGGAAGCTGGATTTTACATCCATGAGTTGGAGGCATGGAGCGGTGTGTACATGTTTGGCCTACCTAGTCACCACGGCTGGGGTTATTTTAAGGAACACATGGTAAACGTTTGGTTTTGTCACTTAGGTCGACTGTACTATATTTCAGATTGTAAATGTATTTCAAAATAGTATTTTGGGATCCCAATGTAATATTTTTACAAATTTGAATAAAGGATCAACTTATTATACTTAATGTTTATTAAATCAATATTTATTTCATCCAAATACACTTTTTGAATCTTAAACCTCGATTAGCGAGCTAGTGGCACATTTTTAAATCACTTGGTAACGACTCTAAGGTAGTAGGGCATTACAATTCTTGACTTGCCTTATCCTTTTCTAATTTGTCCTAGCTCAATTCTGACGAATAGCTTGGGTTAAATCTAGGGATGAGGAGCTCCGAGCTACCCTGAGCGCCGCTCAAGAGGGCGAATAGACTGCCAAAGTCGCCCTAGTTTCCTCCTAGGAGAACGAATGGTCTGCAAAGGCTGCCCTATCTACCTCCTAGGATTAGATCTTGGAGGTGAGTCGTCATGTGGACCAGCTGTAGGCTGAAAATGAAGGACTCAAGAATAAGCTGAAAGGGGTCAAGGCCAAGGCTAAAGAGGAAGTTGCGGAGTCATCAACTCAGATGGAGAAGATGCTTTACCGTTGTTGGGCTTTCAATCAAGATGAGAACTTCTCCTTTATGCAACCTGAGCTATGGGAACCATACCTTTCCACGTTCAAGATTCAGTTCTCACAAGAACCCTCGGAGACCGCTGAAGCTTCTGAAGCTGTTGAGGGAGATGGCGAGGAGGTAACCTCTCTGGAGCGAGTTGACAGACCACAGTGATTTTTATTTTTATCTTTATGCTTCTGTAATTAAGTCCCTTGGGATGACAATATATTTTTGAATATGTGTCTAACTTGTGATCTATTGTGTTCCCCTTAGTCTATTTTTTCTCATACTTGTGAATCCTTAGATTCTTATACGTTCGAAATCTTAGGGGTTGACTTTAGATCGGGATAGATTTGATTGATATCTTAGTTGTACCCATGATTTTTCTCGCTTGATTGCATCATACCTGTTAAGAGTCATGCCATGGACCTGGTCACATCCAAGGTTTTTTAATAAGCTTAACAGCATTGTACCTGTTAGGAATCAGGCCTCGAACCTAGTCATATCAAGGAATTTTAGTAGGCTAAATAGCATTGTACCTGTTAGGAATCACGCCTCGGACCTGGTCATATCTAGGGATTTTAGAGATTTTTCATACTTAGTTTGCGTTCGGAATTTTGAAAATTTGAGCTTTAAAAAGCTGTTGAATAATCAAATTTTCCAAACTCTAAGTTTTAATCTTTATCCAAATAAGTTGAACTCTCTTAAAAGATCTCTTCGGTTATGTGCCCCCCAAGCAACCAGAATGTATAAATATTCTTGGGTACTTTTACAAAGTGAGCTTATGATAACAAAACGATAAAATTGGTTACTTAATAATCAAACTATTATTAAATTGAAATAGATTTTATAAATAAGCCTTACATAAAGGGTAATTCCGAAAACATTAAAGACAATAAAACTATTGATAATACTTTTTTAACTGTAGGGCATTCTAGGTCCGTGGGACTATTTCTCCACTTAGCCGGGATAGCTTGAAAGTTCCTTCGCGTAAGACCTCCACGATCTGATATGGTCCTTCCAAGTTAAGCCCTAACACACCATCCTTGGGTTCTTTACTTGCTAAAAAGACCCATCGGAGAACCATATCGCCTAATCCAAGTCTGCATCCCTTAACTTTTGAATTGAAATAACGAGTGATCTTCTGTTTATAATGGGCAAGCTATAATTGTGATGCCTCTCATTTTTCTTCGATTAGATCGAGGGATGCACTAAGTAGCTCGTGGTTATGTTCTTGATCAAAGGTCTTTTGTCTGTGGGTTGTCACCATTGCCTCAATTGGATGCATAACCTTGCTTTCAAAGGTTAGGGAAAAAGGGGTGTGTCCTGTGGAGGTTTGATGTGAGGTCTGGTAGGCCCAGAGTACTTGTGAGAGCTGCTCGAGCCATAATTCCTTGGCCTCATCTAATCGTTTCTTTAAGCTCATCTTCAGGGTTTTGTTTACGGCCTCGACCTGGCCATTGTCTTGTGGGTATGCTACCGACGAGAAACTCTTGTTTATGCCATATTTTTCGCAAAAGTCTGTGAAGAGATCACTATCGAACTGAGTTCTGTTTTCTGACACAATCTTTTTTGGGAGTCCAAATCGACATATGATATTCTTCACAACAAAGTCCAAGACTCTCTTCGAGGTGATGCTTGCCAAAGGTTCAGCCTCTACCCACTTCGTGAAATAATCGATTGCAAATACTACATAACAAACTTCTCATTTTCCTGTTGGCAGAGAACCAATTAAGTAAATCCCCCATGCTGCAAATGGCCAAGGGGATGAGATCATTGTTAGCTTGATGGGTGCAAGTCGGGCAACTATGGCGAAGCGTTGGCATTTGTCACACTTCTACACATACGAGATCGAGTCCTTTGTCAGCATGGACCAAAAATAGCCCTGTATCAATACCTTTAGAGCTAGGTTGTGCCCCCCAGCGTGGTCTCCATTATAATGACCCAACTATTTCTAAGACCTTGGACCATTAAAACTACAAGACATAGATACTATTTTTGGGAAAACATACATAAGAAATAATCATACCTTTATTAAACCCCAAAATAAATACTATGAAAATTACAAAATATGATGTAAAATATGGTGTGGGTACCCATTTTTAAAGAAAACATAAAACATAGCTTTAAATACTAATAGCAGAATGACATAGTAACAACCCAAAAATCACTAATAAGGCATAAGGGCCTTGATTAGTGTGTCGGGAGGACACAATTGGTTTTTGTGTGAATTAAGTAGTTTAATGCATGATTCTGTGTTTAGCATTCTTGAATGATTATATGAATATATGAAATATGCATGTGGGCCCCATTTGGTTGCTAGGGGCACATTTTTAATTTTAGCCTGTTGAGGGCATAAATGTGATATTTGTATAAACTGTGATTGATACCACGTGTGAGTGGTGATATAATTGTGATGCACGGCCCGAGACGGTCCTAGTGAGCTATTTAGTTAGAAAGTCACAACAGGGTCAAATACCTGGCTCGGAATGAGCTTAGGGGTGTTTTGGGAATATTATAATGTGTTCAGGAATTATTGAGTAGCGGTTAGTAATTTAGTATTGGTTTAGACATGTTGGGGATTTTTAGGAATACTTGAGGACTTAGCAGGATTTGAGTGAAATGACTAAATTTCCCTTGGAGGCACTTAAGGATTTAAATAAGCT
Source organism: Humulus lupulus (assembly GCF_963169125.1). Taxonomy (NCBI): domain Eukaryota; kingdom Viridiplantae; phylum Streptophyta; class Magnoliopsida; order Rosales; family Cannabaceae; genus Humulus; species Humulus lupulus. The sequence goes on along the minus strand of NC_084795.1, from coordinate 187,496,489 downwards.
CAAGGGTATTTTGGACCTTTTATATAGAAGGGGATTTTGCTCAATGAGGTAGCTGATTCTAGGGCATGTACAAGAGAATTAGAAGGAAATAACTAGAAGGAAACTTTCAGTTTTTTTCTCTTCCTCTCCCAATCGGTTTTCCTTCTCCCTCTCTAAGGTGTTGGTTTTGGAGGATTTTAAAGCAGAAACTCAGGAGCATAAAGGGCTTAGCTAGGATCAAAGGTAAGTTTTAATTCAAATCTTGATGAATTCTTCCTAGAAGTGTTTAATTAGTGAGCTGAGTTGTGTTTTATTTTGTTGGTCATTGGAATGAAGATTTGATGAGGTTCAGCTTGGGAATCAAGAGAATTAAGTTTGGAATTTGATTGGGAAGCAGCTCAAGGTCGAAATTCTACTTAAGGTCACAGTTTCATGCATCTCTGAAGTTTAATTTATTGTGTGGTTTAAGTTTTATAAAGGGTGGTTTAAGTTTTGGAAATTTTGAGCCATTAGGTGATTCTTGGGTTTGATTGTGTGTTTGGGTTCGTTGCTGTGGTTTCTGAGTTTCCATACTGTTTATCTGGAGTATTAGGTTGAATTGGGACTTGGTTCCCGTATGAGCGCTGCGGTCCTGTTCTTCCATCCCACGGCACTAGGTTGAATAAGGAGATGGGGACCATTCTGGGCGCCGCGGCCCCTATAGGGCTATGCCACTATGCTAGGCTAATTTCACGAAAGGGACATTTGGGTTTTTAGGGTTTTGGCTCAGGTGGCTCGGGGGACGCTTTCGCTACCTTGTGTGTTGTGACTAGGTTTTCGGCGAGGCTCGAGTTAGAGGACCGCGCTCGGGATTACGGTGCTCAAGAAGCTCGGAACATAGGCCAGAGAACTGCACCCGGTTGTGAATTTATGATGGGAATAAGGTTCCCTATTCTTGTATGCATTATGAAAGTTGGTATTATGCCACGAATGTAACGCCCTCATACCTTAGAGTCGTTACTAAGTGAGTTCAAAATGTGCATTTAACTTGCTAACCAAGCATTTAGCTCAAAAGTGTAACTAAACTGTACTAAAATCACATAACTTGAAAATGTAATCATTCATTGAAAATTATAAATGTTTTACATTAGGGATCCCAAAAATACTTTTTATAAATATTTACAGCTCAAAATGTGTTTAAAGTCAACTAAACGACAAAATAAGGTTCAGTACAAAGCAACTCACAAAAATACCCCTCGTCGTGGCTGCCAGGCAGACCAGACATGTACGCGTCGCCTCACGCTCTTCGTACTCATGGTTGGCCAATCTTCCCATTGCCCTTACCTGCACCACAGAGGTCCCGTGAGCTGAAGCCCAGCAAGAAAACTCCACAAAAATAGATAACATACACATATCAATCACACACCATAAAGAAAATCCGCCAACAGGCTAAACACACATACGGCAGTGCCGTCCCAGGCACTTTAGCAGGCCCTGGTTTTGTGGTCCATACCTTAAGGACATCCCAGGTATCCTTTAGGGTCTTACACTAGCTTCTCACACTCCGCGTGCTAAACGCTGCTCTCGGCCCCCTTGCCGTTCTCGGCCTTCGCCATTCCCGGCCCTGGCCATTCTCGGCCTTTACCGTTCCCAGCTCTCGTCGATCATCCACATAATTACATACATAGCATAATTAATCAAACACTTAAACATGTATTAACATAATCAATGGGGTATGCCCTGCATATAATCATATAGGGCCGTGCCCTGCAACACAACTATGGGGTCTCGCCCTGCTCTATGGGTACAACGATTTTCTTACTTGTGTCCTGAGCTTCTCGAGCACTGAAATCTCGAGCACGGTCCTCTAACCTGAGCCTCGCTGAAAACCTAGTCACAACACATACATAGCACTGTCATTATTAACCAATTTATAATCATCTCCCGGAAAAAATCCCGAGCTCTCGCGACCTCTCGTTTCCCCCCACAAGGTTGTAGAAGCATCCCCCGAGCCCCCTGAGCCAAAACCCCCAAAAACACATTTTTCCCCTGCCCAGAAAGTGGCCTAGCACCGTGGTGCCACCCTATAGAGGCCGCGACGCCCATACACGAACCCAGAAAATAGGTTTTCCCCCAACATTTTCCTGATCCAAAACACTTCCTAATCAACCCCAAGGTACTCCCAAGTCCAAAATCAATCTAAAATCCCAAATAAACATCATGGCTAGTCAGAAACAACAGCAACACGCTCAAATACCCTATCAAACCCATAATTCAACTTCTGGTTTAAAACTTTATAAAACTCAAACCACAAACCAGAAACTTAAACCACAAGAGCGCATACACACCAGAGTTGAATGAAACCCTTAACTCAAGTAGAAATTCGTCCTTGAGCTTCCTCCAAATCCAACTCCAAGCTAATCCCCTTTGGTTCCCAAACTGAATCTAGCCAAGCTTCATCCCAAGAATCCACCAAGCAAAAACACATATCAACTCTTAACCTTAACATTTTCAGCAGAATTCAATCAAGAAACTGATTAAAACTTACCTTTGACCCTAGGTCAATCTCCCAATTCCTAGCCTTGAATCCCTTGAACTCTGGCCTAAAATCCTTCAAAATTAGCCACCTTAGAGAGGGAGAGGGAGAGCATCGAATGGAAGAGAAAGAGAAAATTGGTTCCCTTTTTCCTCTTCTATTTTTCTTTGGTTAAGTGTTTCTAGAGTCCCTGCCCCCAAGTTGAGAATATCCATTTGCCTAAAATGACCTAATTACCCCTTAAGTTAGCCTAAGTCCTCACATCTCTACAAGGGCAATTTAGTCTTTTATCTCATTCCGCTAAGTCCTCGAGTATGCCTTAAAATCCCCATTAAATCCCGACGCTTCTAAACCATTACTAAATTACTAACCGCCACTCAATAATTCCCAAAAAATTTATAATATACCCAAAATACCCCTAAGCTCCTCCCAAGCCGGGTATTTGACCCCGTTGTGACTTTCTAGCTAAATGGCTCCCTAGGACCGTCTCGGATCATGCACCGCGATTACATCACCACCCACACGTGGTATCGATCACAATACACATAAATATAACATGTATGCCCCCAATGGGCTAAAATTACAAATATGCCCCTAACAACCAAATGGGGCCCATATGCATATTTAATCACCTAAACATGCACGTCTAATCACATATTCATTAAATTTACATATTAATACAATATAACAATTATTGCCCTCCAGGCACGCTAATCAAGGCCCCAAGCCTTATTAGCAAATTTGGGTCGCTATAACTATCCCCTCCTTACAGAGATTTCGTCCCCGAAATTACCTGAACAACTCGGGATACTGATCCCACATATCTGATTCAAGTTCCCATGTCGCCTCCTCAACTTTGTTGTTCCTCCATAGCACTTTCACCAAGGCGATGGTCTTGGTCCGCAAAACTATACCCTTCCGGTCAAGAATCTGCACCGGTTTCTCCTCATATGACAAATCCTGGTCCAGCTCCATATTCTCAAAACTCAACACATGTGAAGAATCTGACACATACTTCCGGAGTATGGATACGTGAAATACATCATGAACCCCTGATAAGGCTGGAGGCATTGCCAATCTGTAAGCTACCTCCCCAACCCGTTCCAGAACCTCGAAAGGGCCCACAAACCTAGGGCGCAGCTTGCCCCGAACACCATACCATTTCACTCCTCTCAAGGGTGAAACCCTAAGAAACACATGGTCACCGACCTGGAATTCTATGCTTCCGCATTTTAGGTCTGAGTAACTCTTCTGGCGACTCTGGGAGGGGAGCATTCGGGCTCTAATCTTTTCTATCGCTTTATTGGTTCTCTGAACCATCTTAGGACCCAAATAACTCCTCTTACCTGTCTCATCCCAATGGATAGGTGACCTGCACTTCCTCCCATAAAGCATCCCATATGGAGCCACTCCGATAGTCGCTTGATAACTGTTGTTGTATGAGAACTCAATCAAAGGGAGATACTTACTCCAAGATCCCCCAAAATCTAGCACACAGGCTCGTAGCATGTCCTCCAGTATGTGAATCGTCCTCTCAGACTGTCCATCTGACTGGGGATGATAAGCGGTACTAAACCGTAACTGCGTGCCCATAGCTTTCTGTAGACTCTCCCAAAACATGGAGGGGAAGGTGGGGTCTCTGTCAGATACTATCGACCTCGGAGCCCCATGAAGTTGAAAAATTTAATTCACATATAACTCGGCATACTGTTCCACAGTATACATCGTCCTAACTAGTAGAAAGTGGGCGGACTTGGTATACCTATCCACAATCACCCACACTGAGTCATGCTGTCCCACGGTCTTCGACAAGCCAACCACGAAGTCCATGGTAATATCCTCCCACTTCCACTCTGGAATCCCTAGAGGCTGTAGCAACCCAGCTGGCCTCTGATGTTCATCCTTGACCTACTGACATGTTAAGCACTTGGCCACATAATCCACCACATCCCTCTTCATGCACAACCACAAATACGAAGCTCTCAGATCTTGGTACATCTTCATCGTACCTGGATATAAAGAGTAGGGAGTGGTATGCGATTCATCTAAGATCCCCCGCCGGATATCAGAATCCATCGAAACACAGATCCGACCCTTGTACTTTAGTAACCCCATCTCCGAGATAGAAAAGTCCTTAGCCGTTCCGACCAAGACGCTCTCCCTGTGACCCTTTAACTGGAAATCATTCTCCTGCGCTTCCTTGATCCTCTCAAGGAGCGTAGACTGAAGAGTGATGTTGGCTAACCGACCAACCACCAACTCTATACCCGCTCTAGACATCTCCTCAGCTAGCTTATCAGATATCTGTCTCGAACTGAACAACTGTCCTGGGCCTTTCCGACTCAATGCATCAACAACAACATTAGCCTTCCCAGGATGGTATAGGATGTCACAATCATAATCCTAAACCAACTCCAGCTACCATCTCTGGCGCATGTTCAGATCCTTCTGAGTAAAGAAGTATTTCAAACTTTTATGGTTGGTGTATTCTTGCACTTCTCACCATATAAATAGTGTCTCCAAATCTTAAGCGCGAATACCACCGCTGCCAACTCTAGATCATGCGTGGGATATCTCTGCTCATACTCCTTTAACTACCTTGATGCATAGGCTATCACCTTACCAGCTTGCATCAACACACACCCTAAACCCTGTCTGGAAACATCACAGTAAACCACAAATTTCTCATTATCTATCGGCAAACTTAACACTAGTGCGGTGATCAGTCGCCGCTTCAACTCTTTAAAACTGTTCTCACATCTGTCCGTCCAAACATACTTCGTCTTCTTCTTCGTAAATTCTGTCAACATTGTAGATATTTTGGAGAACCCCTCAAAAAACCACCGATAATATCCTGCCAATCCCAAAAAACTTCTAACTTTTGGAACGTTGCTCGGTCTAGGCCAGTCTCTCACTGCCTCAATCTTACTTGGATCAACTAGAATCCCCTCCTTACTGAAAATTTGGCCCAGAAATGTAACTTGCGGTAACCAGAACTCGCACTTGCTGAACTTAGCATATAACCTATGCTTTCTCAACCATTGCAATACCAGATGTAGATGCTGCTCATGCTTTGCCTCTGACTAAGAATATATAGAAATGTCATCGATGAACACAATCACAAACTTGTCCAAATAGTCCTTGAAAACCTTATTCATCATATCCATAAAAGCTGCTGGGGCATTGGTCAATCCAAAGGACATGACCAGGAATTCATAGTGTCCATACCTTATGCGGAAAGCAGTCTTTGGTATGTCCTCTTCTTTGATCCTTAACTGATGGTAACCTGACCGAAGATCAATTTTAGAAAACATTGTACTTCCCTGTAACTAGTCAAATAAATCATCGATCCTGGGTAGTGGATACTTATTCTTAATGGTCAACTTGTTCAGCTCCCTGTAATCAATACACATCCTAAGAGATCCATCCTTCTTCTTGACGAACAATAACAGTTGAGCACCCCATGGCGAGAAACTTGGTTTGATGAACCCCAACTCCAATAACTTTGTTAACTGAATCTTCAACTCTTTCAACTCAGCTGGAGCCATACTGTATGGTGTCCTGGATACTGGCTCCGCCTTTGGTGCTAACTCTATAACGAATGCAATCTCCTGCGACGGCGGCAATCCTGGCAGAGCTTCTGGGAATAAATCTGGAAACTCACACACTAGTTTGGTCTCTCCCGATCCAACCGACAACACCTTGGAGGTATTCGTAACATTAGCTAGGAATCCTATGCAACCTTCCTTCATTAGGTCTCTAGCCTTCAGTGCTGAAATCATAGGTACCCGCGGTCCACTAACCGTCCCCACAAACACAAAGGGTACCTCCCCTTCTGGTTCCAAAGTCACCATCCTACGTTTGCAGTCAATCCTTGCCCCATACTTCAATAACCAATCCATCCCTCAAATCATATCAAAATCATCCATCGCAAGCTCAATCAGATCAATAGAAAATTCCCTACCATCTACCTCTACTGGTAAGGCTCTAACCCATCTCCGAGAGATTATTAGTTCCCCAGTTGGCAACAATGTCTGAAAACCCCTAGCATACAAAGCACTGGGTATACACAGCTGATCTATCGCCCTAGCAGACACAAATGAATGGGTAGCTCCCAAATCAATCAATGCAGTATACAAAGAACCAGCACTAGAAATGTGACCTGTTACAACTGAGGGGCTAGCCTTTGCCTCAGTCCGAGTCAAAGTAAACACTTTGGCAGGAGCGAGACTATCACCTTGCATTGGCTCCTCCTTCCTGACTTGTGAGCAATCTTTCTTTAAATGATTGGCACTCCCACAGACAAAGCAGGCCCTGATCCTGCACTCACCCTGGTGTCGTCGTCTGCCCCGAGGACACACTGGGAAGTTCCTCCAGTTGTCACGTCCGTCCTGACGGCCACTAAAAGCACCCCGTGCCGTCTTATCCGAACTGGGAGAAACAAAAGAATCTGAGGCTCTCCTCTTCTGCTAACTGGAGCCACTACCCCAACTGGACCCAATAAAAGGTGGCACTGTCCTCCTAGCATAGCGCCTAACAACGCTCTCTCTCCAAATCTGGTCCTCGGCCCCCTCAGCTGTAAGGGCCTTGTCCACAACCTCAGCATAGGCAGTAGTCTCTAGATCCAAAGTGATCTTCACATCACAGGCGATCATAACGTTTAACCCCCGTACAAACCTATCTCTTCTTGCCGCATCTGTTGGCACTAAATCTAGCGCAAACTTTGCCAATTGATCAAATTTCAGGGCATACTCTGTCACGGTCAACCGGTTCTGAGTCAGATTGATGAACTTGTCAACCTTTGCAGCTCGGACAACAACACTGTAATACTTCTCATTGAAGATATTCCTGAATTCTTCCCAGGTCATAATTGCCACATTCCTTCTCTGAACCACTACATCCCACCAGATGTGGGCATCTTCTCTAAACATGTAGCTGGCACAGGCTACCCTCTCGTTCCCTTCAACCCTCATGAAATCCAGGATAGAGGAAACCATATTCATCCACTGCTCTGCCCGCAGTGGGTCTAGTCCACCCTCGAAGGTGGGAGGATGCTGCTTCTTGAACCTCTCATACAAGGGCTCCCACCTGTTCTCTATCACAGGCTGAACCAGCACTAGCGCCACAACCTGCTGAATTAGCAGCCCAGTGACCTGTGGAACAACCTGCTGCGTCAACTGTCGAAGTTCTTCCTCTGTTCGTTGCAATCTTGCTTCCATTTTGGCAAACATCTATTGCCAATTCTGTGGGGCAGGTGGAGGGTCCTGACCATGATTGTCATCCTCGGCCCGACTGCTGCGGAGTCTAGATGGTTGTCGAGGCATCACAATAATATGCCTGCAATCAACGATGCCGCTCATCAGGCATGATAACAAACTCCAAAACCACCTCCCAATTCACATCATCCAACCATAACAACAATCCAAATAATACATAGATAGCATATAACACTCAACGAGCCATGCCCTGACATCATGTATATGTCAACTCATTCATCATGCTCTATGTGAAATAAGTAAGCAAACGAGCATGTAAACACATATTCAAGCTTATAAATCAATTATAACCAACCAACCCTGAGTCGAGCTTGTCACTGACAGCGAGCGTACATGTTCGGTCAATCTCCAGGAACCATAAACCTTGATTCACACTGATACCAAGTTGTAACGCCCTACTACCTTAGAGTCGTTACTAAGTGAGTTCAAAATGTGCATTTAACTTGCTAACCAAGCATTTAGTTCAAAATTGTAACTAAACTGTACTAAAATCACATAACTTGAAAATTTAATCATTCATTGAAAATTATAAATGTTTTACATTAGGGATCCCAAAAATACTTTTTATAAATATTTACAACTCAAAATGTGTTTAAAGTCGACTAAACGAAAAAATAAGGTTCAGTACAAAGCAACTCCCAAAAATACCCCTGGCCATGGTGGCCAGGCAGACCAGACATGACGCGTTGCCTCACGCTCTCCGTACTCATGGTTGGCCAATCTTCCCCTTGCCCTTACCTGCACCCCAGAGCACCCGTGAGCCAAAGCCCAGCAAGAAAAATCCACACAAATAGATAACATACGCATATCAATCACACAGCATAAAGCAAATCCGCCAACTGGCTAAACACACATATGGCCGTGCTATCCCAGGCGCTTTACCAGTCCATGGGTTCGCGGTCCATACCGTAAGAATATCCCAGGTATCCTTTAGGGTCTTACCATGGAAACTCGCACTCCACATGCTAAACGCTGCTCTCGGCCCCCTTGCCGTTCTCGACCTTCGCCGTTCACGACCCTTGCTGTTCTCGGCCGTGAAATCTTCCTAATCAACCCCAAGGTTCTCCCAAGTCCAAAATCAATCTAAAACCCCAAATAAACATCATGGTTACTAAGAAACAACAACAACAACAAGCTCAAATACCCTTGCAAACCCATAATTCAACTTGTGGTTTAAAACTTTATAAAACTCAAACCACAAACCAGAAACTTAATCTCCTAAACATGCACTTCTAATCACATATTCATTAAATTCACATATTAATACAGTATAACAATTATTGCCCTCCAGGTACGCTAATCAAGGCCCCAAGCCTTATTAGCAAATTTTGGTCGCTACAATGAGAATATTAAATCAACGGGCTAAGAGTGCTGAAGTTTACACTGGCGCACAGGGTGCGGCTCAGCCACTGGTAGCTGAGGATAGCTTAATATTCACTTAGCTCGGTTTAAGCGAACCAGTGTTAGTGGGGTAACCCTTTTTAAGTGGACCGATGTCATATGAAATGTACCTTTTATGACCAAAACCTTTTTAACCCTAGTTCATTAATTTTTTAGTGACACATTTTCAACTAATAGACTTGAATAGCAAGTCTTGCACCTTTATAAATACACGGTGTAACGGTCTTGGCTACCCAAGGAGTTAAAACATGGTATCAGAGTGTCCTAGGTTTAAGGATTCCTGAAGACCGGCTGGACATGTACATTCGCTGCTAGAGACAAGCTCGATTCAAGGTTTGGTAAATGTGTATATGTGCTTGTATGCTTATGTGCTTGGAAAGAAATATGATTGTTGATATCTGTTAGATTAATAGGAAGCATGAGATACTGATAGGGCCTGGCCCTTAATTGTTGTGTGATAATATTAAGGTGTGCATTTTAGCATTGCTATGCATGTAAATGAATATATGAAGGATTAATTGCAAATTGCATATTTATGGGTGAATGTATGGATGGATGTCTATATCTTAACTGTTGAGTGGTGATGTTGGGGCATGCTTATTAGCAATGCAAGTGCATGTGGATTAATACCTATATATTGATTGCTTGTGATTGATTATGTTCCATTGGTGGATTCTGGAAAAGATTTTACCCTGTCATCATGGTCTGATTGTCAAGTCATTGGTTGCAGATTAACTTGGATAGCTATGCGTCCAAGGAAATCTACGCGACTAGTCGACACAAGGTCTGGGACTGGAGGTGATGACCAGGGTCAAATTCCTCCGCCAGTCCCTGAGAACTGGCAGCAGATTATGGCAAAGATGCAAGCATGGCTTCAGAGCCAAGATGAGCAGATTCGTCTTCTATGACAGTAGGCTCCATCAGGGAGTGTTGCACCTATTGTGCCACTTATAGTGGCCCCAGTTATTTAGCCAGTAGAAATGGGGAACAGGTGGGAGCCATTGTATGAGCAGTTCCAGAAGCAGCATCCCCCAAATTTTGAGGGAGGACCTGATCCACTAAAGGCCGAACAATGGATGACTATGATTACTGCTATCCTGGATTTCATGAGGATAGAAGGTTATGACAAAGTGGCCTGTGCCACATATATTCCGAGAGAGGATGCCCGTATCTGGTGGGAAGTGGCATCACAGACCAGGGACATCACTGCTTTTAGTTGGGATGGATTTAAGGATTTGTTCAGTCAGAAATATTATAATGTTGCCATCAGGGCAGCAAAGGTTAATGAGTTTATGGGGTTGGTACAGGGCAACATGATAGTGTCTGAGTATGCCCTAAAGTTTGATAGACTTGCAAAATTTGCATCGGATCTCGTGCCTATAGATGCTGCTAGGCAGGACAGATATATTAAAGGGCTTAATGCTATGATAGCCCGGGATGTAAGGATTACAACAGTACCGGGGGGAACACCCTATGCCCAGGCTGTTGAGAAAGCTCTTACTGCTGAGGAAGCAGAGAACAAGATTTGGAAACAAAGTACAGCGAGGCGTGAGGGTCGCAGAGTGGTGCCTCCTTATTCTGGGTCTAGTAGGGGTGGAGGCCCCAGTGATTTTAAGAGAAAGACCCCTGACACTTCGACTGCTGCTGGTCCTGATAGGAGGGGTCGGGGTGCTCATTGTGGCCGTTATTGAGGCGGTGAAGCACGGAGGAGCTATCTGGAGTGCCTGAGGTGTAGAAGACACTATCAGGGCAAGTGTCGGGCCAAGGCCTGCTATGTGTGCGGGTTAATGGGGCACCTCAAGAAGGATTGCCCAACAGTGAAGAAAGGGGAAGCAGGAAAGGTGGACAGCTAGACTCCAGTTCGAATGTTCACTTTGACATAGGTAGAGGCCAAGACTAATCCCTCGGTGGTGATATGTCAGCTTTCTAGCGCTGGCTCTCCTTTTACTGTATTGATTGAATCTGGTGCAACACATTCATTTGTTTCTAGTAAGGTGATTGATAGATTGTGTAGACCTAGTGACTATCGTACTGTGGGGTTTGGGACCTTTTTGCCTACTGGGGAACTGGTAGTTTCTAGGAGGTGGATTAGATCACACCAGTGATGGTTGATAGTAGAGTGCTCTCAGTAGACTTAATTGAGTTAGACTTGGAGTATTTGATATGATTCTAGGGATGGATTGGCTGGTTAGATATGGGGCTATGTTGACGCGGTTCTTCGGCAACAGATAATTAAGAGAAGAAGAGAAAGAGATTAATACTTAAAAGTAGAACCGTCACAGATATGAAATCTTTGTGGAAAGAACTAGGTGACTCCAGACCCGTTTTTAAGTGGTTTGAAGGTTAAAATCCTTCTACTCTACTAGTCAATATTATTGATATTCTCTGGGTAATTGGTTTACAAAGTATATAGTTCTTAAAAGACTATTTTTCCAACCCCTATCAACTCCCAGGGTCTCCATATTTATAGGAGAAGGCACCTGGAAGTTGGTAGGGAGGTCATCCTGTGACCTTACCATTTGTCATATCAAGTCTGTGATATTCATGATTAATTCCTAAAACTGACACACAAGTGTGGTCTAATCAGTATGGAAGGAGATAATGGGCCGCACGGCCCAACTCGTCCGGGGGTGTCTGAATACGCACGTTCCTGCTGCGTGTCCGAGAAGTCAGGGGGATATCGGACACGTGATGGCAGGAATATGCACGTTTATCTTGCGTGTTGACTTCCCATAGGGTCAGAGCTTCCTGAGAAGCTCGTTACTGGAGCAATTCATAACCCGAGCTTATCCGTCCGTGGACGCCGAATATTATTCCCAGCTCCTGGTGCAACAAGTGCGAGCTGAAAACAGGACCCCCTCGAGCTAGAAAGGGCCCGTCCTGGGAATAGAGCCTCTGGCCTGTGGGAACCTCGGACTAAATCATGTTTAGTCTGAGGCTCGTCCTGCTAAACAGCCCGTGGGAAAACCAGGGCGTACATCTGCCCCCCAAGCTCCTGCTCGTGGTCCATGACGTCAGATATCGGAGACCACAGTAGGGGCTTTTAGACTTCTCCCACAACCCTTCGCATTCCATGCTTTTCGCAGGCGTTTGATACGTGGAACGCCATGGGTGGCGACGGTACACTCTACGGGAACCGCATTAAATGGCCTAGCCTACTGTCCAGCCGTCGTTTCACATTTCGAGTGGAGGGTCTCCCAAGGGCCTTTTACACGTGATCCTTCCCGTGTATAAAAAGGGGTGGTCATCCCACGCACGGGCCACCTTACCATTCAAAACCTCTCAAATTTCCTTCTTTTCTCTGACCTTCCGAAGAACAAAACCCTCGTTTCCATTGCTCTCATCTTCTTCGTTCACGAAGCTTAAGCGTACGAGTTCCTTCAAAACCTTGGAGACCACTGTGCCAACGATGCTCCTACCAGCGCAGCAACCTCGCTCACCATCTAACCATATACTGTAAGTCTTCTGTCCCTGTTTATTTTTGAAAGCATGCCACTGTAGCTTAGGTAAATTTTTTTACTGTAGCCACATGCAGAGGTTCTCTGGGTCGCGCGGATATGGAGGGTGACAGGCCTTCTTAGATTAGGGCACACTTGCCATGGGACATCGTCTTAGAATATGGGTTCCATGGTTCTTTCTTAGGAACAATTTCTGGGTAGGATCCTTAGGAATTTTGGGTGCAAAAACCGGGTAGCTTAGGGAATACGCCTTAGAAGCGGTTTTGCCACGCCTTGCCTGTTGAAACTTTCCCCCCAAGGCAATTTTTTACTCTGAGTCCTCTGACACACGAATTTCGAGTAATCTGGGATCTGTTGAGGGCATAGGCGCGTGTTCCTTGGAACGCGTGGCACCACTCTCCACGGGCTGGGCTTACCCCAGCTCGTGTACTTAATACTTGCTTCACTCTCCTGCTTGGGTCGCCTTTTCTAAAGTGTTTTCTTTTGTTCGATAGGCGACCAGATGGCTCCAAAGAGAAATCTGCCACAGAAGAATGTGGGAAGTTCGTCCTCCCAGCAGGATAAAGGAAAGGCGGTGGTGACCAGCTCGCCAATTCCTCACTTTGGGCCGGCGGTGGAGAAGCAAGCCGAGGTGGCCCCTGACGCGTTTTTCGAGGTGGAGAGAATCGTCTCGAAGATAACCAGCCAGGCAAAGATCACCAAAATCTTCCTCAACCACAACATTCCTCTGGGGATGACCTCCGTGATCGCCCGACCTGCTGCGGATGGGGAGCAGAGCTGCACGCCGCTCGAGGAGTCGTTCGCGGCCTGGAGCGGTGAACACTTCAAGGTAGGGGCCTTCCTCCCCCTGGACCAGTATTTTGCTGATTTTCTGAACTATGTGGGGTTGACCCCATTTCAGCTCCCCCCCAACTCATACCATCTGCTGGCGGGATTGAGGTATTTGTTCCAAAAGCATGAGTGGGAGGTCCCCACTCCTGCTGATATTCTATATTTCTTTTGCCTCAAAGCCAGCCCGGACCAGCGGGGGCGAGGCGACGGGTTCTATTACTTAACCCGCTTCCCTAACACAGCAGCAGTGATCGAGCTGCCGAGCCATCCAAACGACTTCAAAGACCAGTTTTTTATGTCAACTGGGTTCCGAAACTGCGATCATCACTATTTCAACCGTCCTCGTAAGTGATCCTTGCTTTAGCTCACCTTTTAACGGTTGTCTTATTTTAGCTCGTCCCTTATTCCACTTCTGATTTCAACCAACCTTGCAGCCATCTACGCGAGGACCGAAAAGTCTGTGACCCTCGGGGGTCAATACGATACACTGGCGAACTTTCCCCCCAGTGAGAAAGACTACCACGCGCTCGTAACGGACGAGACGATGGTATTCTGCAAGTTGATTTTCCCAAATCAGACTTTGAAACTGAAAAGGCCCCGGGGGCCTCCCCCAGCTCGCGACAACAGACCGATCGTCGCGGAGGAGGTCGCAGACGACGAAGGCGAGGAAGAAGGTGAGGAAGTTCCTCTGGTGATGAACAGGAAGAGGACCTTGGAGGTCGCCCAGGGGATGAGCGAGGAGAGGGCCCAATCCGGAGCAGCCGCGGGTCCTTCCGGTCAAGGTAACTCTTACTTATTTAAGAACGTAGATAGGGCCACTGCAGACCCCCGGCTGGTTAGGTTCAACCCTAGGCAGCTCGTCCATCGTCACTCAAGGAATCCGGACCTGGACACGCTCTTGCTCCATTGCGTTGACCAGCTCGTGCTGGACAACCAAGAGAGTCGGCCTAAGGGTACCGTAGTAGTAGATAATACCCTAGCCTTTAGGTCGGTCATTTTTGAGGAGTACGGGACCAACTTACGCACGTGGCCTGCGCTCCAGAGGGGCATCTATGCTCCGGGGATTAGGCAGTACGTAGAAGAGTCCAGCCCCGAGTCAGAACCGGACCTAGAACCTTCGCCAGTTCGCGAGATAATCGTCCTAGGCTCTTCCAGCTTGGGGGGTAGGGCTCCCTTAGTATTTGCTTTCTTATTGCCTTTGGACCTTTTGTCTTTATTTCTGCATGATTGCTACCTTGTAATAACCATGTTTTTTGTTCTTGGCAGAAGAGATGTCTCAGCCCGGGAATAGTCTGCGGGGCGTTGTGTTTGGTGGGAATCCCCTAGCAGGGCCGAGGTTAAAGAGGCTTCGCGAGTCCAAGAGCTCGGCTGGGGCCTCCACCAAATCCCCGGCTAAGGAGAAGGAGAAAGCCCCGCCATCCCAGGTCGCGGGGGCGAACCTCCCTGTCGCCAGGACAGGGCTCATGCACCCGCCACCCCAACGATCTCCACTAGCTGCCCAGGACGGGGTAATAGAGGTCGGGAATCTGGCCGCGGCAGCCCCGGACGTGCGTATCCCGGTCGACCCCCGGGCTCTGGAGAAGATGCCCGAAGCATTCCGGGGTACGGTGTATGAGTCGGCTAGCTACGCCGTTAGCCATTTCTACAATATCAGGGAGAAGGAGCTCCGGGCCATCGAAACAACGAGCCCGGTCCGAGTTATAGAGTCTGCGATGGACATGACCTTAACGGTAAAGTGCCCCCTTCTTTTAAGGCTTTAACACTCACACGCCGCCTTTTTCCTTCTAGTTTGTTAATTCATCATTCTTTTCTTGCAGGGCATTGCTGCCGCCTACAGAGGCATTGTTAGGACCAAGGCCCAGCTCGATGGTTTGGAAGCTGATCGCCAGACCGCCCTCCAGGAGTCTCAGGAGGCGAGAGACGCTCTGGCGGCCTCTAAAGCCGAGCTAGAGAAGATCCGCTCCGAGAACCAAGAGCTTAAAAACTCCCTGGCCGCATCCGAGCTAGAGAAGATCTGCAGCGAGAACCAAGAGCTTAAAAACTCCCTGGCCGTATCGCGGACAGATCTTGAGGCGGCGAAGGCCGAAGCCCAGGCCTCCCAGGCCGCCCTGAAAGACGAGCGGGTCGTATCGGAGCAGTCCTTACAAGACCTGTTCTATCACTGCTGGTCCCACAATCCGGACGTGGACTTTTCTTTCATGCCGCCGGACCTCTGGGCATTCTTGTTGCCGCAGCTTCAAGCCCGCCTGAATAAGGAGGTTCCTCCATCGGAGACTGGAGAGGCCTCTGCCGCGGCGGAGCAGGATAAGACCGCGACCTCCAAAGGGCCAACTGATGGGGCTTAGGACACTTCTCGTTTAAGTATTTTGAACTCTTTCTATTGTAATTCTCTTTTTTATGTGAGGCGTTTCCGCCTCGAGACAATTTGCTCAGCCAGTTTTACATATATATTTTTATGCATTTGGTCACAATTCATCTCTTTATTTTTATGAACTTAGTTCGAGTTAACTTTATCCGTATCCCGGGCTCTTTAAAGAAGATCCGCGTTCAACAAATTTTAGTTAACTTCTAAGTTTTCTGACCTGGTTAAGACCAGGAACTTATTTTGAAAAAACTTAGTTCGCGTCAACTTTTATCCGTATCCCGGGCTCTTTAAAGAAGAACCACGGTCAACAAATTTTAGTTAACTTCTAAGTTTTCTGACCTGGTTAAGACCAGGAACTTATTTTGAAAAAACTTAGTTCGCGTCAACTTTTATCCGTATCCTGGGCTCTTTAAAGAAGAACCACGGTCAACAAATTTTAGCTAACTTCTAAGTTTTCTGACCTGGTTAAGACCAGGAACTTATTTTGAAAAAACTTAGTTCGCGTCAACTTTTATCCGTATCCCGGGCTCTTTAAAGAAGAACCACGGTCAACAAATTTTAGTTAACTTCTAAGTTTTATGACCTGGTTAAGACCAGGAACTTATTTTGAAAAAACTTAGTTCGCGTCAACTTTTATCCGTATCCTGGGCTCTTTAAAGAAGAACCACGGTCAACAAATTTTAGCTAACTTCTAAGTTTTATGACCTGGTTAAGACCAGGAACTTATTTTGAAAAAACTTAGTTCGCGTCAACTTTTATCCGTATCCCGGGCTCTTTAAAGAAGAACCACGGTCAACAAATTTTAGTTAACTTCTAAGTTTTATGACCTGGTTAAGACCAGGAACTTATTTTGAAAAAACTTAGTTCGCGTCAACTTTTATCCGTATCCTGGGCTCTTTAAAGAAGAACCACGGTCAACAAATTTTAGCTAACTTCTAAGTTTTATGACCTGGTTAAGACCAGGAACTTATTTTGAAAAAACTTAGTTCGCGTCAACTTTTATCCGTATCCCGGGCTCTTTAAAGAAGAACCACGGTCAACAAATTTTAGTTAACTTCTAAGTTTTATGACCTGGTTAAGACCAGGATAGGACTTAGTTTGTGATAACTCTTATCCGTAGATAAAAATTAACACCTAAGTCGTTAAGGAGACCTGGATATATCCAGGTACCATATGCCCCCCAAGTAACTGGGAAAGGGTCTTTCGTTGTTACTTTAAAATTACACTTGCAAATAACGAGAAACATTTGATTTTTATTTATACATGGAAGGTGACCTTCTAGGCCTTACAAATGGCTCATTGATAATATTTATTTAGGTGGATAGCATTCCAAGTCCGCGGGATCGCCCCTCCACCAAGTCGAGCTAACTTATAAGTTCCCTCTTTGATGACTTCGATGACCTGGTATGGTCCTTCCCAGCTTGGCCCCAAAACCCCATCCTTGGGATCTTTCCTGGCCAGGAAAACTCTCCTCAAGACCAAATCACCGACACTAAAGGCACGTCTTTTGACCTTAGTGTTGAAGTAGCGAGTGATTTTCTGTTGATAACAGGCGAGCTGGAGTTGTGAATCCTCTCGCCTTTCATCCACTAAGTCTAAGGAGTGGCATAGGAGCTCGTGGTTCCCGTCTTGGTCGTAGGATCGGACCCTGTGCGACAGGACCTTCACCTCCACGGGGAGGACTGCTTCACTTCCAAAGGTTAGGGAGAAAGGAGTGTGACCCGTGGGAGTCCGATGTGAGGTCCTATAGGCCCACAGAACTTGGGGGAGATGTTCTGGCCAGATCCCCTTTGCCTCATCTAGCCTCTTCTTGAGGCTTGCCTTCAGAGTTTTATTGACAGCCTCGACCTGGCCGTTCGCGTGGGGATAGGCCACGGACGAGAAGCTTTTCACAATTCTGTGCCTTTCGCAAAATTCGGTGAACAGGTCGCTGTCAAATTGAGTTCCATTGTCAGAGATGATCTTTTTGGGTAGGCCAAATCGACATATGATGCTTTTAACCACGAAGTCTAGCACCTTTTTCGATGTTATTGTCGCCAACGGCTCTGCTTCGGCCCACTTGGTGAAGTAGTCAATGGCTACCACAGCGTAACGGACCCCGCCTTTTCCGGTGGGCAGGGCGCCTATTAGATCTATCCCCCAAATGGCGAAGGGCCAGGGAGACGAAATCATTTTTAGCTCGGCCGGAGGAGCTCGTGCAACCGCGGCGAACCGCTGACACTTGTCGCACTTTTTTACATATGAGATCGAGTCTTTGGACAGAGTCGGCCAGGAATAACCCTGCCGAAGGATCTTCAAGGCCAGGCTTTGCCCCCCAGTGTGATCTCCGCAGAATCCGTCATGAACTTCTTGCAGGATGGCCTTCGCTTCACTTGGAAGAACGCACCGGAGGAGAGGTAAGGAATGCCCACGTCGGTACAACACCCCCTCGACTAGCGTATACCTCGGAGCTTGATAAAGGACTCGTCGTGCGTCGTTGCGCCCTTCGGGTAACTTGCCCTCGACGAGGTACTCAACAATGGGAGTCATCCAGGTCGGCCTGATGTCAATCATTTCAATATCTGCTCGATCTCCGTCTATGCTGGGTTTCTCCAAGAACTCAACTGGCACCAACCCCAGGGTTTCTGTCTCTCCCGAGGTGGCGAGCTTGGCGAGAGCATCTGCGTTGGCGTTTTGCTCCCGAGGTATCTGTTCGATCGAGCCTTGCCCAAACGTAGACAGTTCGGACTTTACCTTAGCCAAATAGGAGGCCATCTTGGGACCCCGCGCCTGATACTCGCCTAGAACCTGATTCACCACGAGCTGGGAGTCGCTGAAGCATTGGACAGAGCTTGCCTTTAGCTCGCTAGTTATCCTAAGTCCAGCTAACAAGGCCTCGTACTCTGCCTCGTTGTTAGACGCCTTGAACCTGAACCTCAGCGCCGAGTGGAATCTATGCCCCTCTGGGGATATCATAATGATTCCGGCCCTGGAGCCGTTCTCGTTAGATGAGCCATCAACGAAGATCTTCCACGATGAACTTGAGGAGGCGACCTGAGGTGAGTCTTCTGATGGGATCTCATGGAATCCCGCGCATTCTGCCACGAAGTCGGCCAAGGCTTGACTTTTTATGGTAGTTCGGGGAGTATAGAAAATCTCGAACTGACTGAGTTCGACCGCCCACTTTAGCAAGCGTCCCGAGGCTTCAGGCTTTTGCAAAACCTGCCTTAGAGGGTGATCGGTCATGACGTTTATAGAGTGGGACTGGAAGTATGGCCTGAGTTTTCGCGAGGCCGTGATTAGGCAGAACGCCAGTTTTTCCATCAATGGGTACCTCGACTCAGCTCCGAGGAGTCTCTTGCTGATGTAATAAACCGGTTTCTGAGCCTGGTCCTCTTCTCGCACCAGAACAGCACTAGCTGCGTCCTCAGTGACGGCCATGTAGAGGAAAAGAGGTTCTCCTACCTTGGGCTTTGACAGCACAGGTGGCTCAGCCAGGTGCGTTTTTAGGTCGAGGAATGCGCTTTCACACTCTACTGTCCATTCAAACTTCTTGTTTCCTCGGAGCAGGTTGTAGAAGGGTAAACACTTGTCGGTCGATTTGGAAATGAACCAGTTCAGTGCTGCCACTCTTCCTGTGAGGCCTTGGACATCTTTCCGCGACCTGGGGGAAGGAAGCTCGAGCAGTGACCTGATCTTGTCGGGGTTTGCCTCGATTCCTCGGGTATTGACTATGAAACCCAAGAATTTCCCCGATGCGACACCGAAAGTGCACTTCTGAGGATTGAGCCTCATGCCATATTCTCGCAGTATGTTAAAGCATTCTTCCAGATGGGTGACGTGGTTGCTGGCAATCTTTGACTTGACAAGCATATCATCGACGTACACTTCCATGTTTTTCCCGATCTGATCCGCGAACATTCTATTTACCAGCCTTTGGTAAGTAGCCCCGGCATTCTTAAGACCGAACGGCATGACCTTATAGCAATAGACATTAGTCGGGGTCATGAAGCTGGTATGATCCGGGTCTGCTGGATTCATCGCGATCTGATTGTAGCCCGAGTACGCGTCCATGAAGGACATGAGCTCGTGCCTCGCCGTGGCATCCACCAGTTGATCGATCCTCGGCAATGGAAAGCAATCCTTGGGGCAGGCTTTATTTAGGTCGGAAAAGTCAATACATGTCCGCCACTTCCCATTGGGCTTTGGAACTAACACGGGATTGGCAACCCAAATGGGAAATCTGGCTTCGCGGATAAAGCCACATTTTTTTAGCCGGGCCACTTCTTCTTCAAGTGCTTCGGCTCGGGTTATCCCTAAACGCCTCTGCTTTTGAGACTTGGCAGGGACGCTTTTGTCTAGGTGGAGCGTGTGCATGATTATGCTCGGACTGATCCCTATCATGTCCTCGTGCGACCATGCGAATACGTCTAGGTTCTTTTTCAGAAACGCAGTCAGTTCCGCCTTTCTTCTATCGCAGAGGTTCTTTCCGAGCTTAACCGTCTGTGACGGGTTTTGTTCATTGATGCCTACCTCCTCGAGATCTTCAATAGCTTGGAGCTCGGACCTGTCCTCGCCTACTCGGGGGTCAATGTCCTCGCTTAGGGCGAGCTTTTCGTCTTCGGAAACCCAAGGTTTTTCAATCTCAGGAGCCGCCTTGGGTCCCTGTGATTCCTCTTCATCCTGAATGGCCATCGTCACCTGCCCGGGTTTAGATTTTCCCTTCATGGAAATGCTGTAGCATTCCCTGGCAGCGAGCTGATCGCCCTTGATAGTGCAGACCCCTGTTGAAGTAGGGAACTTCATGGCGAGGTGTCGGACGGACGTGATAGCTTCAAAAGCAACGAGCGTAGGTCGGCCCAAAATTGCATTGTAGGCAGCGGAGCAGTCAATGACTACGAATTCGAGTAGTTTGGACACTGTTCGGGACTCGTCTCCTAGGGTGATCACCAGCTCAATCGTTCCTATCGCTGCTGACCCTTCTCCTGAAAAACCATATAGCATCATCGAGGTTGCCTTCAGCTCGGAGACGGTCAGACCCATTTTTTCTAAGGTGGAACGGAATAGGAGGTTCACCGAGCTCCCATTGTCCACTAACACTCTCCTTACTCTCCGGTTGGCGAGCTGGACTGCTACGACCAAGGGATCGTTATGAGGGAATTGGACATGGCTCGCGTCTTCCTCCGTGAAAGTGATCGGTTGTTTCTCTAATCTTTGTTGTTTTGATTGACGCTGTTCCGGGACGAACTCCCCTCCATTGTGGGCCTTCAACTCATTCACATACCTCTTCTGGGCGCCTTTGCTCGTGCCAGCCGTGTGTGGTCCTCCAGAGATGGTGGAAATCTCTCCCTCGACCACGGGGGGAAGGTCGTCCTGATCTACCCGAGGTCCAGGTTGACTGGCTGGGATCTCCGGAGCGGGTCGACTTGTCGGGACCCTGTTCCGCGAGTATTGCGCCAACGGACCTGCTCGGATGAGAGTCTTGATTTCATCTTTGAGGTGCCTGCAGTCGTTGGTATTGTGCCCGACGTCGTTACGAAAACGGCAGAATTTGGAAGCGTCTCTCTTTCCCTTAGGGTGCTTTATTGGCTCCGGTCTTTTCCAGGGGACTCGCGTAGCGTTGGCCAGGAAAATATTCTTTCTGGTTTGGGTGAGCTCGGTATACGTTGTGAACACGGGCTTGAATTTATCCACGGACTTATTCTTCTTTTGACCGTGTTGGCTGTTTTCACCATTTCCTTTTCTTTTGCCGCCACCGGGCTGGTTACTCTGCGTGACGTCGGGAGTCGCTACAACGATCTCTGTTCCCATCCCAGCGGGCTTCTCGAGGACCTGGCTGGTCCCCGCGGCTGAAGCTTCAGCTTCTTCCAAGTTTATCCACTCTTGGGCTCTGTTAAGGAATTCACTAACTGAGCTGACCCCCCTCCTTTGAATATCCTTCCACAGATCTCCGCCTACTAGGATCCCGGTCCTCATAGCCATGAGTTTGGAGCTGTCGTCGGCGTCTCTGGCTCGAGCAGCGACATTTGCAAATCTGCTCAAGTAGGCTTTTAGCGTCCCTCCAGGTTGCTGTCTCACGTTAGCTAGGGAGTCGGCCTGGACCCTGGCGGCCTGAGAGGCGCGGAATGCCCTCTTGAAGTCAGCCGAAAAGGTCTTCCAGGAGCTGATTGACTGCCTTTTACTTTGTTTGAACCACTGCCTGGCAGGTCCAGTTAGGGTGGAAGGAAAGATCAAGCAACGAAGCTCTGGCCCGATGTTATGAGCCATCATTAGGGTGTTGAACATCCCTAAGTGGTCAGATGGGTCTCCATCCCCGTTGAACTTTGACAAGTGAGGCATACGAAAGCCAGAAGGGTATGCCGTTGTTGCTATGTTGGGGGCGAAGAGTTCCATCTCATCCCCTGAATCATATTCGTCTTTTTCTTTCTCCGACAGGAGCTTCTTCATCAGCTCCTCCATTTGAGTTAAGCGCTCTAGGGTTTTGTCCTGAGATCCTGGGTTATTCCGGGGCTGTTCAACAGCTCTGGACCCGTTGTACATATTAGGCGGGTTGTTGCCCCTCCTATCTTGAGATAGGTCATTTGGGGCATTCCCGCCATTACGTACTTCGGATCGGACCCCAACTGAGCGGGCCTGGCTACCATCCCTAACTCGATCCTCTCTGTGAGAGTTCAGGCGATCTCGAAGGTCGCCTCCCTGGGTAGTATGGTGACTTTGTGCTGAACTTAGTCGCTGTCGCAGGTCTCCTCCCGAAAGATCACTCCGTGCACTACCGGTCCAGTGACTCCTGCTGGACAGGCTCGAGGTGCGTCTTTGGCGGCTCCTACCTGATCCTTCCCCCGGCACCCTGCTGCGCCGGGAAGGCCCGGCCGATGGCGGGTCTCTCCTACTATTTCCGTAGGTCGGGATGTCTTGGACGGGCTGAGGAGACGGGTATCTGATGGGAGAAGGAGGATGCCTGACCGGAGAGGCGATCCTAGTGCCGTCCGGACGGACTAAATTTGGTGGGGGCCTCTCGGCCCTGCCAGCTTGCTGGTTTCGCGCTGGGCGAGCTGGATGAGGAACTGGACGTTCTTCGGGGATGGGCTGACGTCTCCGGATCCCCTCGGCCCTCCTTTGGGAACTTCCTCGATCTCTTCTGGGCGTCCTCGAGGAAGGCTGAGAGCTAGGGGTTGATGTCCTAACCAAACGGTTGTACTGCTGCTGTTCGGTCTGAGGCATTTCCCTGAAGTTCGCCTCTTGATGGTGCGGTGAAGGGGTGGAGTTGGCTGCAGGGAGTCTACCCGAACGGCTATGCCTGGATCGATTACTCCGGCGAGACTTAGGAGCCTCGCCTTGCCTCTCTCCAACGTTACCGTTGGTTGTGAGAGGGGGTAGTCGACTCAGAATATCCTGGATTTGCTGACCAGCTGCTGCTAGCTGGCTCCTTAGCTGAGCATTCTCCATCTCCACCGCAGTGTAATAACATGGATTCGGATTAGGCGGTCGGGACGCCGAACTACCAGTGTCGTCTTGGCCGGCCGGCTGCTTTCCTGGCCTCTGCTGGACTTCAGGAACTTGCTCATCAGGGAGGGCAACATGGCGGGCCTCCTGCCCATCATGCTATTCTGTCTCATTGCCATGTTTGGATCGAGTGGTCACCATAGTTGTATGTTTGTGGTAGTACTAATCGGACTTGCTCTCAATGAAAGCACCAAACTGTTGACGCGGTTCTTCGGCAACAGATAATTAAGAGAAGAAGAGAAAGAGATTAATACTTAAAAGTAGAACCGTCACAGATATGAAATCTTTGTGGAAAGAACTAGGTGACTCCAGACCCGTTTTTAAGTGGTTCGAAGGTTAAAATCCTTCTACTCCACTAGTCAATATTATTGATATTCTCTGGGTAATTGGTTTACAAAGTATATAGTTCTTAAAAGACTATTTTTCCAACCCCTATCAACTCCCAGGGTCTCCATATTTATAGGAGAAGGCACCTGGAAGTTGGTAGGGAGGTCATCCCGTGACCTTACCATTTGTCATATCAAGTCTGTGATATTCATGATTAATTCCTAAACCTGACACACAAGTGTGGTCTAATCAGTATGGAAGGAGATAATGGGCCGCACGGCCTAACTCGTCCGTGGGTGTCTGAATACGCACGTTCCTGCTGCGTGTCCGAGAAGTCAGGGGGATATCGGACACGTGATGGCAGGAATATGCACGTTTATCTTGCGTGTTGACTTCCCATAGGGTCAGAGCTTCCTGAGAAGCTCGTTACTGGAGCAATTCATAACCCGAGCTTATCCGTCCGTGGACGCCGAATATTATTCCCAGCTCCTGGTGCAACAAGTGCGAGCTGAAAACAGGACCCCCTCGAGCTAGAAAGGGCCCGTCCTGGGAATAGAGCCTCTGGCCTGTGGGAACCTCGGACTAAATCATGTTTAGTCCGAGGCTCGTCCTGCTAAACAGCCCGTGGGAAAACCAGGGCGTACAGGCTACTATTGACTGCAGGAAGAAGATGGTAACTTTTGAGCCTGAGGGCGAGGATCCTTTCATTTTCGTGGGTGCGGTATGTGGACCCCACGTACCCATGATACTAGCATTGAGAGCCAGAGACGTTTTACAGGGAGGATGTATAGGTTTTCTGGCTAGTGTGGTGGACACTGCCAGGGTTTTGCTAGTGGGGCTGAGAAAGACCAGATTGGTGTGTGAGTTCTTGGATGTATCTCCTGAGGATCTACCTGGATTTCCGTCGCACAGGGAGATTTAGTTTGTTATTGAGTTAGCACCATGAACAAAACCAGTATCAAGAGCACCATGTAGGATGGCACTAGCAGAGTTGAAGGAATTAAAGATACAGTTACAGGAACTTCTCGACTTGGGCTTCATCAGGCCTAGTTACTCTCCATGGGGCCCTCCAGTTTTGTTTGTGAAGAAGAATGATTGGACTCTGAGGATGTGTATAGATTATAGAGAATTGAACAAGTTGACCATCAAGAATAAGTACCCTCTACCAATGATCGATGACTTGTTTGATCAGTTGCAGGGAAAGACTGTGTTCTCAAAGATTGATCTTTGATCTGGTTATCACCAGCTGAGGATCAAGGATGAGGACATACCGAAGACAGCCTTCCGAATGAGGTATGGGCATTGTGAGTTTTTGGTCATGTCTTTTGGTTTGACCAATGCCCCGGCAACTTTTATGGATCTAATGAACAGGGTGTTCAAAGATTTCATGGATCAGTTCGTCATTATCTTCATCGATGACATCTTAGTGTAGTCCAATCCAAATCAGAGGCAAAGCACGAGCAACGTCTTCGTCAGGTCTTGCAGAGGTTAAAGGAGCATTAGTTAGACGCAAATTTTAAGATGTGTGAGTTTTCGTTTCTAGAGGTCACTTTTCTTGGGCATATAGTTGGCGCAAAGGGGATTAAGGTGGTTCCATCCAAGATGGAGGCATGGAGAGATTGGCCGAGGCTAAGGAACGCCTCAGAGGTTCGAAGTTTCCTCGGGTTAGCGAGTTATTACAGACGGTTCATAGAAGGATTCTCAAAGATTGCTACAGCGATGACAAAGTTGACACAGAAGAATTAGAAGTTTGTTTGATCAGAGTAGTGTGAGAACAGTTTCCAAGAATTGAAGCGACGACTTATTACTGCACCTGTGCTGAGTCTACCTTCGGAGGAAGGAAAATTTGTGGTATATTGTGATGCATCAAGATTGGGTTTAGGTTGTGTGCTGATGCAAAATAAGAAAGTGATAGCGTATGCTTCACGGTAGCTGAAGAAGTAAGAGCAGCGGTATCCTACCCATGACCTGGAACTGGCGGCAATTGTATTTGCACTGAAGGTGTGGCGTCATTATCTGTATGGGGAGAAGTGTGAGATATACATTGACCACAAGAGTTTGAAGTATTTCTTCACCCAGAAGGATCTGAACATGAGGGAAAGGCGTTGGCTAGAGTTAGTAAAGGATTATGACTGTGACATTCTCTACCACCCAGGGAAAAGCCAATGTAGTGGCAGATGCATTGAGACGGAGGGGCCCGGGACAGTTATTCAGTTCTGTTCAGATTTCCAGAGAATTGGCTGATGAGATGACCAGGGCAAGGATAGAGCTGGTGGTGGGACGATTGACCAATGTTACCTTGCAGTCGACCCTACTAGAGCGGATCAAGGAGGGTCAATTGGTGGATGCGCAGTTACAAGAAGTTAGGGATAATGTCTTAGCGGGGGTAGCTAAGGACTATTCTGTGTCTGAGGATGGTATGCTTCGGTATCAGGGGCGGATTTGTGTCCTAGCAGATGAAGGGGTCAGACGAGTGATTCTAGATGAGTCTCACACTACACCGTGCTCGCTTCATTCGGGTAT
Source organism: Humulus lupulus (assembly GCF_963169125.1). Lineage (NCBI taxonomy): Eukaryota > Viridiplantae > Streptophyta > Magnoliopsida > Rosales > Cannabaceae > Humulus > Humulus lupulus. The sequence continues at coordinate 187,470,332 of NC_084795.1, read as the reverse complement.
CACGAAGATGTATCAGGACCTACATACATTATATTGGTGGCCCGGGATGAAGGAGGATGTGGTGGAGTATGTGGCCAAGTGTTTGACATGTCTGCAAGTGAAAGAAAAGCATCAGCGACCAGCGGGGTTGCTTCAGCCTTTGGGTATTCCTGAGTAGAAATGGGAGGATATTACCATGGAATTTGTGGGAGGTCTACCCAGGACTATAAGGCTTCACGACTCGGTGTGGGTGATAGTGGATAGATGCACCAAGTTAGCTCATTTTCTCCCAGTAAAGTTGACTTACACGTTGGAGCAGTATGGAGAGTTGTATGTGAGGGAGATAGTTCGTCTCCATGGGGTTCCTAAGTCTATTGTATCTGATCGAGACCCTATCTTTACCTCCAAGTTCTGGGGTGCTCTACAGAAAGCCATGGGGACTCAATTAAAGTTTAGCTTAGCCTTTCAACCTCAGACTGATGGACAGAATGAGAGGATGATTCAAGTTTTTGAGGATATGCTTAGGGGGTGTGTGATTGACTTCGAGGGATTTTGGAATAAGTATCTCCCGTTGATAGAGTTTTCATATAACAACAGCTATCAGTCCACGATTGGAGTGGCTCCTTATGAGATGTTATATGGGAGGAAGTTTAGGTCACCCATTCATTGAGATTAGATGGGTGAAAGGAAATATCAGGGGCCGGAAATGAAGCTATTGAGAAGATCCGAGCCAGAATGCTTGATTCGTAAAGTAGACAGAAAAGCTACGCTGACCCTAAGCGTAGAGACGTGGAGTTCCAGGTTAGGGACCACATGTTTCTGCAAGTTTCACCACTGGGAGGGGTGAGAAGATTTGGAGCAAAGGGCAAGCTGAGCCCTCGGTTTGTTGGACCTTTTGAGATTCTAGAAAGGGTTGGACAAGTGGCTTACAGGTTGGCATTGCCACCGTTGTTGTTTGGATTTCATGACGTATTCCATGTTTCTAAGTTGCGGAAGTATGTCTCAGATTTGACACATGTGTTGAAGTATGAGGACATGGAATTGTAGACAGATTTGTCTTATGAGGAACGACCGGTTCAGATTTTGGATCGGAAGGATAAGGTTCTACGGAATAAGAAAATTCCGCTAGTTAAAGTTTTGTGGAGGAATAGCAGGGTCGAGGAAGCGACCTAGGAGCTTGAGTCGGTGATGCTGGATCAGTATCCCGAGCAATTTTGGTAAATTTCGAGGACGAAATTGTCAGTAGGAGGGGATAGTTGTAACGGCCCAAAATTCACTAATAAAGCTTAAAGGCCTAGATTAGTGTGTCGGGAGGGCATGATTGGTTTATGTGTGAATTAAGTAGTTTAATGCATGATTCTGTGTTTAGCATGCTTGAATGATTATATGAATATATGAAATATGCACGTGGGCCCCATTTGGTTGCTAGGGGCATATTTGTAATTTTAGCCAATTGAGGGCATAAATGTGATATTTGTATAAACTGTGATTGATACCACGTGTGAGTGGTGATATAATTGTGATGCGTGACCCGAGACGGTCCTAGTGAGCTATTTAGTTAGAAAGTCACAACGGGGTCAAATACCTGGCTAGGAAGGAGCTTAGGGGAGTTTTGGGAATATTATAATGTGTTCGAGAATTATTGAGTAGCGGTTAGTAATTTAGTATTGGTTTAGACATGTTGGGGATTTTTAGGAATACTTGAGGACTTAGTGGGATTTGAGTGAAATGACTAAATTGCCCTTGGAGGCACTTAAGGATTTAAATAAGCTCAAGGGTATTTTGGACCTTTTATATAGAAGGGGATTTTGATCAATGAGGCAATTGATTCTAAGGCATGTACAAGAGAATTAGAAGGAAATAACTAGAAGGAAACTTTCAGTTTTTCTCTCTTCCTCTCCCAATCGGTTTTCCCTCTCCCTCTCTAAGGTGTTGGTTTTGGAGGATTTTAAAGCAGAAACTCAGGAGCATAAAGGGCTTAGCTTGGATCAAAGGTAAGTTTTAATTCAAATCTTGATGAATTCTTCCTAGAAGTGTTGAATTAGTGAGCTGAGTTGTGTTTTATTTTGTGGGTCATTGGAATGAAGATTTGGTGAGGTTCAGCTTGGGAATTAAGAGAATTAAGTTTGGAATTTGACTGGGAAGCAGCTCAAGGTCGAAATTCTACTTGAGGTCATAGTTTCATGCATCTCTAAAGTTTAATTTATGGTGTGGTTTAAATTTATAAAGGGTGGTTTAAGTTTTTGGAATTTTGAGCCATTAGGTGATTCTTGGGTTTGATTGTGTGTTTGGGTTTGTTGCCGTGGTTTATGAGTTTCCATACTATTTATCTGGAGTTTTAGGTTGAATTGGGACTTGGGTGTACCTTGGGGTTGATTTGGAAGAGTTTTGGCTTGGGAAAAATGTTGGGAAAAACCCAGTTTTTTGGGTTCGCGTATGATCGTCTTTGCCCTATTCTTCTGTGCCGCGGCACTAGGTTGAATCAGGAGATGGGACCATTCTGGGCGCCGCGGGCCCTATAGGGCTATGCCGTGGCGCTAGGCTAATTCTAGGAAAGGGAAATTTGGGTTTTTAGGGTTTTGGCTCAGGGGGCTCGGGGGACGCTTTCACTACCTTGTGTGGGGAAATCGGAGGTCCTAAGAGCACATGATTGGTTTTGGGAGATGATTATGAATTAGTTAGTGATGAGAGTGCTATGTATTTGTTGTGACTAGGTTCTTGGCGGGTTAGAGGACCGCGGTCGGGATTACGATGCTCAGGAAGCTTGGAACATAGGTAAGAGAACTGCACTCGGTTGTGAATTTATGATGGGACTACGGGTTCCCTATTCTTGTATGCATTATGAATGTTGGTATTATGCCATGAGAATATTAAATCAATGGCCTAAGAGTGCCAGAGTTTACACTGGCGCATAAGGTGCAACTCAGCCACTGGTAGCTGAGGACGACTTAATATTCACTGAGCTCGGTTTAAGCGGACCGGAGTTAGTGGGGTAATCTGAGGCTGCGACCTAAGGGCGTTGATCCTAATTATTGTGTGATCTGATTATCTTTGGTAATTGTTGAATATGATGTGCTGAATAGCTGAGTAATAATTTGAGGTTCCTGGTTATGTCTATGAATTATGTGATTATTACGGATTACTAAATGTGTGAATATGCTTTAAGAGTTATATGGTTATTATCAATGTTTGTGCTTGAGGTTATGTTTTCTTGCTGGGCCTTGCAGGTAAAAGCAAGGGTAAGCTTGCTCAGCCCTGATTCGGAGAACTCTGAAAGTGGAATGTACATGGCTAGCTGCTCGGCCGCCACGGGTGAGGGATTGACAGGAACAGGAGGTCCGTAAATATTTGTTTTGCCCTTAGAGTGGCTAGTGGTTGTTTGTACCTTGAAATTTTTAAACTGACTTTCAAGCGTTGTTTCTTTTGGGATCCCTTGTACAAAACATTTAAATATATGAAATGTATCTTTTATAACCAAAACCTTTTTAACCCTAGTTCATTAATGTTTTAGTTATACGTTTTCAACTAATAGACTTGATTAGCAAGTCTTGCACCTTTATAAATACACGGTGTAACAGTCTTGGCTACCCAGGGCGTTACATACATCAAAACATAATTTAAAAGACATAAAATAAATAACGTCGTCCTCGATCAACACACAGGCCATTGAATCCATTCATCCTTAACACACGAGCCAAGCTACCAAGAATCCTTCCGACTTCCATAATCATTTTCCTGCATCATACTAACAATAAAGGAATGAGCCTAATGCCCAACAAGGAAAATCTACTAACAACATATAACATAAATCATAATCATAAGACTAAATCGTAAACATATACTATAAAATATATGACTATTAAAACATATATCATATAGGACTACAATATTAATGGCCATTAACTCATTAACATGGCCTGTGATAAACCATCTAGGTCCTCTATCTACTAATCGAGGTAGGTAGATCGCATGGTAGTATATGATAATCCATCTAGGTCCTCTACTAGTCGAGGTAGGGTAAATCATAACTCTAACCCATGAAATGATAAATAATCTTGGGGCTTGCTATCTAAGCAAGTCATATACCCAAGTGACTAAAAACATATCATGCATATACATACCATAGCATAAACATTTCATAACGTGAACATATAATAACATAAACATATCATAACATATAAGCACATAAAATCTATCCTATTTTCCTTACAAAAAGCTGGGATATTTGGGAACAAGAACGGGATTAGAAACTCCTATAAAGTAATAGTAAAATGGTGAGAATCTCTAAAGAATACAGATGAAGTGAGATCTATACCATCAAGAAGAAACTTACCAAGAAGAACCTCAAGTTTTAAGAACATAAATACCTAATCAAGAATCATAAACAAGAGTTAGGATCTGTATAAAGAAAACTAAAGAACCATATAGAACTGAACTTAGGAATAGAAGTACCTTGAATGACCTTATGGATTGGTCTAAACCTCAATGCCAAAATCACACTATTTCTCACTTCCCAAGTGTTTATCAATGCTTAGAATGATAAAGCTTTAACCCGAAACCCAAGTGTATCTCTCTATGGTAACACTAGCACCTTGGAGGCTCTGATCAAATGCTTGAAGAATGAAGAAAATGGTTGAGTACTAGGTCCTATTTATAGAGTTCAAGGAGTGAAACTAACCCCTTTTAATTTGAATAAATAAATGATTATAAAATGAAAAAGATTTGAATTTTTGTTCAACAGATGCCCAGAACTCAGTCAAAATCGTTCAAAGCCAAGTCTAAGTGGTTAAGGGTATTTTTAAAAATAAAAAATCAAACTTTCAAAAATACATACATGGAGCCGATATATCGCTCCTCATAGGCGATATATCGCCTCCCCCTGTATTCCCGAGCCTCATTCGATCGTTCGTGAAAAGTCAACATGTTTTCCATATCTTCTGTAGGCGATATATCGGCCCCTATGCAGCAATATATCGGCATACGTTGATATATAAAACACGTATTTGCACTTTTTCAGCATAATTTTGAATTGGAGAAACAACTTTGATTAAGTCATAATATGATTCTAACAGCTGCTAGATGGTTATAGAGCTTCTAGATCTTTCTTTTATTAAAACCATCCATCAAAAATACTTAATTCCTTAATAATCATAATTATGACAAGTGTCACACTCATATTAGCTCTATCTAAACCATAGGTTATAATAAATATATATCTATAACCATCAATATTAATCAAACCTTATGTTATAATTAATATTCTTAAACTATAGGTTAAACTTATAAAATCCACAACTGTTGCTATGAGTTTCAAACTAAGTCCCGGTTTAAACCAAAATCTACGGTAACTAACATACTACTAACTAATACTAACTACTACTACTATCTAGCCAGCTAAGTAAATATTCTGGGACACTACAATTCTCCCTTACTTAAAAGAATTTCGTCCCTGAAATTTACTTACCAAACAATTCCGGATACCGTGCTAACATGTCCTCCTTCAACTCCCACCTTGCCTCCCGTTCATAACTATTACTCCATAGAACTTTGACTATTGGAGTACTCATAGACCATAATTCCTTCATCCCTTTATCTAGGATACAAACTGGTCGTTCCTCATAACTCAAGTCTTTCTGGAGACTATCGTATCGTACTTGAGGACGTGAGATGTGTCTGACACATATCTACGCATCGTCGAGATGTGGAACACATTGTGGCTATCTGCTAGAGCTGGCGGTAGGGCTAATCTATATGAAACTGTTCCCACCTTGTCCAATATCTCAAAAGGACCTATAAACTAGGGACTAAGCTTGCCTTTCTTCCCAAACCGCTTCACACCTTTCATAGGACATATCTTTAAGAAGACTTGATCTCTGACTTTTAATTCCACATCACGCAGCTTGGCATCCGCATAACTTTTCTGACTGCTCTGAGCAGTGAGCATATGCTTTCTAATCAACACTACTGCATCCAGAGCTTCTCTAACAGCTTCGGGACCAAGAAGTTGCCTTTCTCCTACCTCATCCCAATGTAATGGCGATCGACACTTCCTTCAATAAAGTAACTCATAGGGTGCCATCCCGATCGTTGACTGATAGCTATTGTTGTAGGAGAATTCTATCAGCGGCAAATACTTACTCCATGATCCTCCGAAATCAAGTACACAAGTGCACAACATATCTTCTAAAATCTGTATGGTACGCTTGGACTGATCATCGGTCTGAGGATGAAATGTCGTACTAAGACTTAACTTGGTATCCATGGCTTGCTGCAAGCTTCCCCAAAATCTCGATGTAAACACCGATCCTCTATGAGAAACTATAGTCTTAGGGATTCTATCCAGTCTTACTATTTCTCGGACATAGACGTTTGCGTATTGATTTGCTGTGTACGTAGTCTTGATAGGCAGGAAATGAGCTAACTTTGTTAGTCTATCTACTATTACCCAAGACGAGTCGTGCTGCTAATTTGTTCGTGGCTATGTCGTCCCATTTCCATTTTGGAATACTAAGCGGTTGCAATAAGCCTGCAAGCCCCTGATGTTCTGCTTTCACATGCTGGCATACTAAGCATATAGATACATACTCCGCTACATCTTTCTTCATTCCTGGCCACCAATATAATGCTTTAAGGTCGTGTGTCATCTTGGTCGACCATAGGTGAATTGAGTATGTAACGCCCTACTTCCTTAGAGCCGTTACCAAGTGAGTTTTAAAAGAAAACTTTGTGCAATTAACTCGCTAACCGAGGTTTTGAAACGAAAGTGTGACTAATTAAAAGTTAAGGCTGTAATCTTTAAAAATGCGTTGTTTCAATAAAAACTTCTAGTAATAAACATTTGGGATCCCAAAATAAAGTTTGAAAGCTATTTACATCTTGAAATAAGTTTACAGTTGATCAGTTCTAAAATCATAGATTATTACAGACATTTTCGAATAAACCCCCAACCAAAGCAGTCGGGCAGGCCAAACATGTACGCGCCGCTTCACGCTCTCCGTACTCATGGTTGGTTGACTCGGTCATTGCCCTTACCTGCAACACAGAGCACCCGTGAGCCGAAGCCCAGCAAGAAAACTCATGCAGAACATAACATATGCAAAATATACAGTTTATCATATCTGATAATCCACAGATAAACAAGTCAATCATTAGACTAAGCAAACACGGCCATGCCTCCCCAGAAGCCTTACCGAAGCCTGGGGTCTCGGTCCTCACCGTAGGGATATCACATGTATCCACCGGGCCCTGCCCTGACTATAAGCATCCCATGTGCTAAGTGTTACTTTCGGCTCCGCTTCCGTACCCGGCCTACGCCGCATTCGGCCCTTGCCGTTCATCTCATTATAATCATATATAGCATAAATCAAGCAACATTCAAACAAATGCCAATTTATTTAAATCTGCACCCTAACATGTAATGCAATATAGGGCCATGCCCGGCAATCATCTCATCATGCAACATGCAGTATAGGGCCGTGCCCCGCAATCACACTATGGGCCCATGCCCTATCCTACGGGTGTTATAGTTTTCTTACCTGTCCATTCAATAGCTTAGATCACCTGACTCCTTGAGCACGATCCCACTCGAGCCTTAGCACACACCTAGGCACAAACATAGGTCAAAGTCAACACCGAACCCCAAGTCCGAATACCTAGCCTCGGGACCAATCCCGAGCCCCCGGGAAGTCCTAAATCCCCAAAACAAAGTGGCAGAATCGAGCCCCGAACCCTAGGTCAAAATCCCTCATCAAAAACCCAAAAATTCACCTCTGTGAACAGTGCAGCGCTACAGCGCTCTAAAGAGGGCGCTGTAGCTACAAGCAGAACAACACCCCCCAGAACAGGGGCTAGCGCTACAGTGCCCACTGACTAGCGCTGTAGCGCTAGTTGCAGCCCAGAAAACCCAAAATCGCATTTCAGCGATTTCTTTCAACCAATCTCAACCCAAACTTCCCCAAATCTTTACCAAACTCAAAATCAAGCTTATGAACACTCTCCATTCATACCAAGCATCCCAAATCCTCAAATCCCAAGAACATTTATCCCAAATCTCAAAATCTACCATGATCAACCCTAAACTCAGAAATTCAGCCAAACAACAAAGTTAAGGACTTAGAAATCATACCATTGCTGCAAATTTCGACCTTGATTCAACCCTAGGCCTCCTTAGCTTGCTCTCCCTCAAAGCTTGCCCAGAAATCCCCTAAGATTCCCATCAATCCAGCTTAGATACACAGCCCAAACCAGTCAAAACCCAAAACTTGAAAACTCTAAAAACTTACCTCAAACATTGATGTGTTCTTGCCAAATCTTCAAGTCTAACCCAAGATCCTTGACGCTCAGCCTATCCTTGCTCTCCACTAAGCTTTGCTCCAAGAAAATGGAGAGGAATGGTGCAAAATGCACAAACTGATCCTTTGGAAAACCCCCTCTGTTTTCTCCCTTTTCTTTCTTTTCTTTTCTTTCTTCCTTCAGCATTCTCACTTTCTAACAATCCCACTCACCATATAAAGCCTTATAAAAACCTATCTTTAAAAGCCAAATGACAAAAATGCCCTTCCTATTAACTCTAAATCCTTTTGTCCAAATAGGGCCATTTTAGTCATTTTACCCAATTCCCGCTAATCCTCAAGTGTCTCTAATATTTTCCCGTTGCCTTCCAACACCTGATAAACCACCAAATAAGTAACCCCCATCATCAAAATAAATCTCAATCTATTCTCTGAATTCCTGTTCATACCCCCAGGCTCACCCCGAGCCGGGTATAAATTCCCGTCATGACTTTCCGCTAGCCTGCTCACTGGGATCGCCTCGAGTCACAAATCACTGATACACCCACATACCACTGTGGTCTCAACAATCATCACATATCAATACAGTTATGCCCAATCATGGCCAAAATTACAATTATGCCCTTCTAACACGATCCGGGCCTACATGCATACTAATATACATAGTCATGCATCTCAGATAAACAAATAGTCATATAACATGCTTTAAATCATAACCATGCATATAAGTCATTAAAATCACACATAAATCCCAACATGCCCTCCCGGCACGCTAAGCAAGGCCCTTAAGCCTTATTAGCTAATTTGGGTCGTTACAGAGTATGGGGTAATGTGCGCTTCTTCTAAAATCTTCATCTTAATCCCTTGATCATTCGGCACACATAACCGATCCTTATATCTCAAAAACCCCTGTCCTGAGATCGAGAAATCTGTGGCCTTGCCTTCTTTAGCTGCATCCATATGTGTTACTAATGTGTCATCATGCCCTTGCTGATCCGTATATCTTCTAACAGACTTGACTGGATGGACAAGTTAGCCAATTTACCAATGACTACTTCTATTTTGGCATAATCAACTCCTGTTGTAGCAACTTTTCTATTCCAGCTAACACTGCTAGACTTCCATAACTCTTCCAACTTAGCACATCAGCAACTACGTTTGCCTTTCGCGGGTGGTATAGGATTTCGCAGTCATAATCCTTCACTAGTTCTAACCACTTGCGCTGCCTTATATTGAGCTCCTTTTGAGTGAAGAAATACTTTAAGCTTTTGTGACCCGTATAAATCTCACACCATTCTCCATTAAGATAATGGCGCCAGATTTTCAATGCAAACACCACCGCTGCCAACTCCATATCGTGCGTTGGATAGCGTTGCTCGTATTCCTTCAGTTGCCTTGAGGCGTAGGCTATTACCTTGTCATTCTGGATCAGCACATAACCTAGACCTTGCTTCGATGCATTACAATAGACTACAAACTTGTCGTTGGGTGTCAGTACACAAAGTACTGGTGCTGAGCATAGTTTATCCTTAAGCAACTGGAAACTCTCTTCGCACTTATCTGTCCAGTTGAACCTTTGTTGCTTTCGGGTTAGGTTGGTGAGTAGAGTGGCTATCTTAGAAAATCCCTCTACAAACCTCCGAAAATAACTTGCTAGCCCCAGAATTCCATTGGAACTACATTCAATGCATCTGCCTCTTTGGTGGAAGCAAGTCGAGCCAGAGCATCATCATTGGAATTCTGGCGCAATTAATCACATGACAGGTTTACCTCATTTGTTTGATTCCTATTGTCCCTGCTCTACTACCTCTAGTGTTAAGATTGCAGATGGAACTCACTCACCTATTACAGGAATTGACACCATAAAATTGTCTTCTGATTTACTTCTTAAATCAATACTTCACATTCCTTCATTAAAATGCAATTTAATATCTATTCAAAAATTGACATATGATAATCACTGTCTTGCTAAATTTGTCAATTGTAGGATCTATCATCAGGGAGGATGATTGGAAGTGCTAGGATTCGTGATGGACTTTATTTCTTTCAACATCCACCTAAAGTGCAGCCTCTTTTACATTGTTTGGGTTCAAGTTCTATGTCTAATTCTGTTTTTGATTCAAATTCTCGAACAATTGCATTATGGCATTGTCGACTTGGACATCCAAGTTTTTTTTATATTTGAAACACTTGTTTCCATCTTTGTTTATCAATAAAAAGGTTGCTTATTTTCAATGTGATATTTGCCAAATTGCTAAACATACTCGTGTTTTGTTTCCTCATAATCTATATACACCTTCTAGCCCCTTTTCTCTTGTTCACGGTGACTTGTGGGGTTTTCCTAAGGTCACTACCTCCTCTAATAAGCATTGGTTTATCACATTCATTGATGATCATACGTGAATTACTTGGGTCTATCTACTTAGGCACAAATCTGAAACCAGCAAAGTCTTCCGAAATTTCGATAAAATGTTCCAAACATAGTACCAAACGTCTATCTAGACACTTCGTACAGAGAATGGTACTGAATATTTCAATTCCTTCCTCAGTCCATATCTTCTACAGAATGGGATTATTTATCAAAGTTCATGTGTAGATACTCTGCAACAGAATGGAGTAGTCGAAAGAAAAAATTTCCACCTCTTAGAAGTGGCTCGTGCCATTATGTTCAATATGCATGTTCCAAAATATCTCTGGGGCGACGCTGTCCTTACTGCCACTTATCTCATTAATTTTCCTCCCAGTAGGTCACTTCAGTTCAAAACGCCATGCTCCATCTTTCGGTCTCTCTACCCTCACACTTCCACCAATACCCTCCTAGTCAAAGTTTTTGGTTGCACTACCTTTGTCCACGTACACTCCCAACACCGGAGTAAACTAGATCCTCGAGCCATAAAGGTAGTTTTCCTAGGATATTCCCTTGCACAGAAGGGCTACTGTTGTTACTGTCCTCTCACTAAGAAATCCTACACCTCTAGTGATGTCACTTTTTTCGAAAATTCCCGTTATTTCACTCCCACCGCGCTTTAGGGGGAGCACACCCATCACGAGCAAGAAGCTCAATGGTCATGGGGTTTACAAATGCCCCTAGATAATTCATTCCCTTCAAAGCCAGATACTCCTCCTCCTCTAGATCATCCATCTTCTTCTACCTCTCATGATCACCCATCTTCTTATGCCTCTCCAGACCATCCATCTCCTCCTGCTTCTCACATAAACAAACAAAGAAATAGAAGAGAAAGAAATAAAAAAGTAACGAATCCTTATCACTGCGAAGAATTTGATCCAGTGACAGAACCACTTCCGTCAGATGATCTAGGTAAACTTCCCTCAAACACTTGGTTAGATTTAGATATTCTTGTTGCATTAAGGAAAGGAACTCGGTCTTGTACCCAACACCCTATTTCGAAAATCATCTCTTATGAAAAATTATCATCTCCATTTAGAGCTTTTACCTCTAGTCTATCAGATGTTGTGATTCCTAGGAATATTAGTGAAGCACTTGGTACTCCTCATTGGAAGACGACTATTCTCGAAGAAATAAAAGCCCTTGAGCAAAATGGAACTTGGAGACTAGTGGAGTGACCACCAGACAAGAAAGTAATATGGTGCAAATGGGTATTCACGGTCAAATACAATGAAAATGGATCTATTGAGAGGTACAAAGCACGATTACTTGCCAAGGATTTTACTAAAACCTATGGAATTGACTACATTGAAACCTTCGCCCTAGTTGCCAAATTCAATACTATCGGAGTATTGCTCTCGCTGACAGTCAACTTGGATTGGGAGTCACATCAACTTGATGTAAAAACTGTATTCTTGAATGGAGAACTGGAAGAAGAAGTGTACATGAGTCAGCCCCCGGGTTTTGAAGAGTCTCCTAATACAACCAAAGTATGCATGCTAAACAAATCTCTCTATGGTCTAAAAAAATTTCCTTGAGCATGGTTGAGTTGGTTCCTGAAAGCGGTCAAAGGACTCGGATACATGCAAGGTCAAACAAATCATACCCTTTCCATCAAACACTCAGAAACTAGGAAAATGATAGTACTGATTATGCATGTTGATGATATCATTGTCACTAGCAACCACACTGAAGAAATTATTTTGATCAAAGAAATGTTAGCCAAAGAATTTAAAGTCAAGGATCTTGGCGAACTCACGTATTTTTTGGGAATGGAATTTGCTAGCTAGGAGCAAATGAGGGATTTCAGTTACTCAAAGAAAATACACTCTTGATCTCCTAAATGAAATAGGACTGCTTGGCAATAATCCCAGCAAAACTCCAATCGAGCTCGGAGACAAGAGAAAAATGTTTGAAGGAAGTCCAGTTGACAAAGAAAGGTACCAGCAACTAGTCGAGAAGCTTATCTACCTCTCACATACCAGACCTGATATTGCTTTTGCAGGAAGTCTGGTCAGTCAATATATACATGATCCATGTCAAGGACATCTCAATGTTTTACACAGAATTCTGAGGTATCTGAAGCAAACACCAGGAAAAGGTCTTTTCTTCAAGAAGACAACTGAGAGGAAGGTCGAAGTATTTACAGATGCAGATTGGGTTGGGCCAGTTGATTAAAATCTACATCTGGGTATTGCACAATTTTATGAGGAAATATGGTGACATGGCGAAGTAAAAACACAAACAGTGGTTGCAAGAAATAGTGTAGAAGCGGAGTATAGAGCCATGGTCCATGGAGTGTGCGAAGCAATATGGATACAACCAACGTCTCCCACTAGGAGACATGCCACGTGTGGGAGACGTTGGATGTCCCCCTTATATTTATAGCCCTTTGCTTCTTCTTCCTCCTTCACATATTAGTTGAGATTACACAGAGAGCAATACAAAGGGGGATGCATTTTTCAGGGTTTTAAGGTAAGTTTTTATAAATTTTAATGAATTTTACTTAATTATTTTGAAAAAAAAAATCATAGGTTTAGCATTAAGATGAGTAATATACATGATTTTGTGTTAGTTTTACATTTTTATGCGTTTTTTTTCTATACATTGTAGGATTTAATAGTTTTGTCCATGGTAGGGTTTTATAGATTTATGATTTCTTAGTTTTTTTTTTTATTTTAACCTATCACATTGTATAGATTTCATTAGAGTATATGTGTTCATGATTTTTTTTAATTTTTATCATTATCTATTTAGAAATTTAGATATATTTTTGTATATATATTTAAAAGTTTTTTTTAAATTCTAACTATTTTGTTATATATATAGTTATGCTAAAATAAATTTATTAAATAATTTTAAAAATATAAATATATGAAAATTTTTATGTTTTTGTTGATTATTGAGTTTTTAGGATATGAATTTTTTTATTGATTTTTTGTTTAGGTTATAATTAGTGGCTCATTGGAGTTTTATTTATTTATTTAACAATCATTTACTTATTAGATATTTAGTGATATTTGTTTAGTAATGTTTAACATATTAATTAATTTAATTTCGTAGGTTGTGATTTTGTTGGTGAGATATTAGAGAGTATTTTGCATCAAAATTTCTATATCAATCACACATTTGAGGTATTTAAGTTTCTAAAATTACAATAATAACTTATATATTGCTAGATATTTAGTGATATTTTATTTATTATTTATTAATTTAATTTTATTGGTTTGTGGATTTAATAGCGAATTCAATTAATACGTGAATTAATTTTGCTTGCTTTTGGATTATTAATTGCAAGAGGTATATATATATATATTCTCTTACTTCTACTTTTAATATTATTAAACAAATGTTAGAGGAGTTTGAATATTTTAAATATTCATCCATACTGAAGTAGGTTCTGAGATTAAAATTGTGTGCTGCGGTGATAACGAAAGGTTGAGAACTTGTGTGTTTTAGTGAAGTAGGTTCTGAGAAATTTGGTTGTGTGTTGCGAAGCTATAAGGAAGAAACTTATTGTATTATGTTTGAAGTGTTTGTTTTTCTATTCACATGCAGATGGTTAGGTCACTATTATAGGAGAAATGATGTCCGATTTTATATAGGGTAATAAACAATTAGTTTTATATAGACATCCTATAAGGAAGAAACTTATTGTATATTGTTTGAATTGTTTGTTTTTCTATTCACATGCAGATGGTTAGGTCACTATTATAGGGGAAATGCTATCCTATTTTATCTAGGATAATAAACAATTAGTTTTATATAGTATGTATACATTTTTTAACAAGTTTCAATTTAATAATGAATTCCTCAACTTGACAATGTGGCATGTGGATACTACATAATGAGGATGTTGAAGGATTTGATTGAACATGCGAGTCCTAGACATTACTTGAGAACGGTATTATTAATTAAAATTTATAAATTATTTTTGAAGCGATATATATAAATGTAATCAAATAATTAATTAATATATTTTACTTTATATTTTTTGCAACTAATAAGTACATCATATACAGATGCACAAATTGATGAGTTGCGACAAGAATGGGCGACATATATGTTATCGATAATCCAAAATTACCAACCTCGTTATTAGGTTTTCTTATTTTTTACCTCTTTCTTCATACACAGTGCAATATTTGTTAATTTTGAATATGTCTAACAAATATTGTGTTTCTTGTATATGTCTATCAAATTTATGTCTAACCAAAATTTTTTTCTTGCTTATTTCTATTTTATTAATTATGTCAATTTAAATTTAAATTAATATTAGATTGATTTTAATTTAATTAATTACTAAATTAATATTAAAATAATTTCAACTTAATTAATTATTAAATTAATATTAAAATAATTTCAATTTATTATTATTAAATCAAATTAAAATAATATTAATTATAAATTAATTTTTTTTTTAAATCTGGGAGACTTTCAATGTCTCCCACTGGGAGAGGTTTGACTTTTAACCTCTCCCACTGGGAGACATGGGGACTCTCTCACCTTTCCCAATGAGAGACATTGAATGTTCCTGAAAATAAGGACTTGAAAATAAGGTCATTTTTACCTCAATGTTTGGAAAATATTTTCACCAATAAAAAATGCTCCTTTTGACCTAAGATTTTACAAAGACCTAAATGGAATACCAAATATTTCAAATTATGACCTAACAAAGTATGTAGTTAAAAATGGAAAAAATGAATGTTTCACAATTAGTGTAAAAATGGGATTTTGGAACTTAAGATAAAAAGTACATTTGTGCTTATTGCAAGATAAAAACTTGGTAAGTCTTAAAATTATTTTGACCTAAAAAACCACTTGAGTTTAAGTGAGAATTATTTTATTAAAGAATTTTTATTCTTTCTAAAAATAAAAGATTTAATTTATTTATAAGTTGATAAATTAAAAGAGGGTTTAAAAACCTTCTATTTTGATAAAATAATTAAGTAAATTATATTTCTAGTAAGTAAACTTGATTAACTGACTTCGAAAAATTAACTCGTCAAGATAAGAAATTATTAGCGGTTTTCCTAATTAAGTTAAAATTATGCTATTTTCTTAAAACATTTTTTTTAGAGATTAAAACTTTAAGAAAAATAAAAAGAAAATTAAGAGATTATTTTCTTGAAAAATACTTAAGGAATTTAGATAGTATTTTCTTGATATAATACCGACTAAAATCTTTTATATATTTAACCGCCTGTTGAAAGTACGGGTTAATAGCGGAACTTTTAAAAAATAAGATTTGTAGTGGATTGTGGGAAAATACTATTGCGATACCTGAGCCTAAGTATCGAGACCATAGGATAGGTCTCCCCGAGACTTAGGGTTTAGTCTCAAATTTTTGCGTGCGAATTTCTTGAATGGGTTTAAAACCAAATAAGGATCATTAATCCTTACAAATGATTTTTTTAAATGACCAAACTGCCCAAAATAATAATAATAAATTATGAAGTGTCATAATTAATCCGAGTATACTGTATGGATAATTACAGTATTGGCTAAGCATAACTGGACTATACATTGGAGGGTGAAATCTTGCTGAGAGCAAAGGACTCCAAGTAAGTCAACTTCTATTGTGTGGCTACAACATGAAATGACTATTGTATTGTATGTTAGTATAGAGACACATGCACATATATACATTGTCATAGAAAGTTTGCATAGAGACATTAGTCTAGTGGGTGCTGATTCAGAAAATATGACCGGTAGATGTCCCTCATATTAGACGGTTGATCCCCGTCACATTGCTTGATTTTATTATGCCTGGTTCATTACCGCGACGAGTGGCTAAGAGGTGAGGATTGCTGGTTTAAACCTAGGGGCGCCAAAATGAATGGGACCTAGGGGCCCTCATGCTTACTTAATCAGTGAACGGTTAGAACCCGAGCAAGTGCTTTGATAAGTTATTCCCGGATAGTAGCCGTGAATATTGGCCATCCAGTGAGAGTGCTGAGAGATACTAGGGTGAACACCCTAGGGGCAACTTCTCACCAGCACCACTAATTAACATAGAAGTCTCTGTAAACCTGTGTAACTTCTATTACACTCTTGAATAGTAGCAATGCCCTAAGTAAGTTGATGGTTACCCTTATGAGGGATTTACTCTTGGATAAGTAGCGATGCCCTGAGTAACTCAATAGTTACCATTGATGGGGATATTTATTTGCTAGATCTTAGTGTTGAGACTCGGTTCTCTCTTATAGATTAGCAATTATGCTGGAGGGCGTGATACGCCCGAATTATTGGAAATTATCGAGCGTTGGTCTCGAATTATATTGTGATATATTATATCTGTTTGCTCTAGGATTTTCTAAGTGCAAGGATTTATTTATTTATATGAAATAGATTGCCATTGGTTATCAGGAATAACCATAAGTTTACCAGGACCCTTTTGCGTTCTTGAAATTGATTGCGTAGGGTCCGGATGGATCCGGAAACCTAATCTTTGTGAGCTATTGTTATTTGGGGACAGTAACTTGGTCAGTGACCACCTGTCTTCTCTGCATGCTTTTGTTTTAAAGTTGAACTTACTAAGCGTTTTCGCTTACCTAGTTATTTCTTGTTATAGGTAAGAACAAGGGCAAGGTAGAGCAGTGAGAGCTGGAGTCTACCTTGTGAATGTACATGTGGACTGACCTTTTGGGAAATCGTTTTGTTTTTTTTTGGAAATGTTGTGTTATTTTCATAAACAAGGCTCACTATACTCTTCATAAACTATGTTTGTATTAAATGTTAAGTATGGCCATACGACTTTTAAAAAGATTTTTTGATACAAGTTTTTGAGACATTTTGTTAAATGAAAACGTTTATATTTCTGCATTATCGAGTCTTGAAAATCCGGGTGGCTACAAACATATTGTGCAAAATAAAGCATTTAGGTCGAATGTGACCTCTTACACAACAAAAATGACAAATGGGAACCAATTTTTATGGATTGTTCATGAATTTTGTCATCCTTACCTGATCGCTTCTCCTTTGTAGGTACAAAAGACCCACTTCCAGTATCAGACACCTGCAATTTTAGATCAGAACACCTAGTACAAATTTTCTTAGATTTAACAAATTGTGTGTCCATTTTTATTTGTGATTCAACAAATCCCAACCCAGCATGACTTCTTTGCCATGTGTTATGAATTTCTTCAAAAATAGACGAACCTACATTTAACATATTAACATTCTTTTCAGATTTTCTAGTTCCTTTGTTAAATAGTTAATTTCAGTCCTTTTTTAACACAAATCAGATTCAATACTTTGTTTTTCATCTCAAGTTCCTTGATGTTACAAGACAATCGTTTATTAATTTTTGTCAAAGATTAATTTTCAGCATAAACTTGTACCCACTTACCATACATTACCTTGTAAGATTCAACCAATGAATCCTCATTGATTTCTGACTTATCAGAATATAATACTATACCATCAATATTGCTTTCAAGGATAGTATTGTTCAAACACACAAGTTTTTCCTAACAAACACTAGACAAAAAAGAGGTTCAAGTAACATTTCCCTCATCTTTTTCACAGCTTTCGGTCTCATCATCACTCCAAGTGACATTAAGCCCCTTTTTGTTCTTCTTCGGAGTATTGGCACATTCTGATTGAATATGACCAAAACCTTCACACTCTCTGCATTGGATACCCTTTTTTTTAGTAGCACCAAAAGGTTTAGAAGATGTGTTTGTTGGGAATTATGCCCTAAAAGCATATGTAGTAGACATTTTTTTTAAGAAATAAATAAATAAATTGAATTTGTTATGCATATATTTTATGGACTATATTATTCTGTGATAATATTATTTAAATATCAAAAAAATTCCTATGTTCATATATGTGATCTCAAACACGTATTGGTACGGGAGGATTGTGTTTGAGATAAATGAACTTGAATAGTTCGCAGTAAAATAAAGTTCAGGAATATTTAGATTAATTACTGCAAGTACGGTCCACTAGTATAATGAATAAATGTGATCTAGATCCGGATCACTAGTGTAGTAGGGCGCTTTAGTGGAGGTACTTTATATATTAGAGAATATATAGAACTTGACCAGATATGTTTATTAATCCTTGGTTAAATACCGTTTCGAAGTATTAATCAAATATATCAACTGATGATCATATACAAATAGATCTTAATCCTGAAGTTACTATGAACTCCTGTTTATGTTATATGAGTTCTTTGATTCACTTGTTAGGGTTTGTCAGAATGATCAGGCTAGAAACTTTTGTTTTGGGAACTCATTAATGTAAATGACTGGGGACATAGTATACAGATATGGAATCTATACCTTCTCGCAAGAGATTGAATAATGGTTCTCTTAAGGGTTGACTTTTGGGACTGAAAGGTTATTGAGCTCAAATTCATAACTCAGTTATGAATTAACCTTCACTAGTAAAGTCAATGGTACTTAAGGAAACATGAGATAATTAAAAGGGTAAAATGGTAATTTTATTCCCAAACAATTATGAACCATTATTAGAGGGTTAATTTGTAGGTAATGATTGTAACGACCCGAATTTGCTAATCGGGCTTAGGGCCTTGATTAGTGTGCCTGGAGGGCAATAAATGATTTAATATGCTAATATGTGGATTTATGTGTATATATGATTATGATGCATGTTTAGTTAAGTTAAATATGCATGTGGACCCCATCTGGATATTAGGGGTATAAATGTGATAAATGTTATATATATGTGATATGTCTATGCAGCACAGACCAAGACAGTCCTGGTGAGCAATTAGTCAGAAAGTCACAACAGGGTTGAGATTCGGACTCGGGGCGAGTCGAAGGGTAATTTGGGTACTAGGTGTGTTATGGGGTTATCGGGACATGAAAATAAATATTTGGAGATATATTTGTGGATAGAATGCCTAGGCGGGAATATTGGGGAAATTTACCATTTTTCCCTCGGGGATGTTTTGGTACCCCGAGCCTTGAGGTAACCATATAGACTTAAACTGAATAAAAAGAAAAGGAGGAATTACTTAGAAGCTTTGGGGAAACTGACATACACATTCTCTCTTAACTAAGATAGCTTTCATCTACTTTTCTCTTTCACTCTCTAAGGAAAATTCAAAGGGAAACTTAAGGGAAATTAACTTAAAGCTAAGGGATTTCAGCTGGTGGGATTTAAGGGAACTTGATGCTTGAAGATTGAAGCATAGGGGGAACTAGTTCTGAAGCTTAACTCAGCAAGAGGTAAGTTCTAACTACTAAGGTTTGGTCTTGAATTTCTGCTGGTTTTGTGGATTGCATGTTAGTCAAGCTTGGTCTACCTTTGGGTGCTTTAGCTGAGTTTTGGAGTAGGATTCAATGGGGTTTTAGTGCTGTTATTGAGTTGAAATGATTGTGCTGGTTACCTAGGATTGTTAGCTAAGCTTAGGATGAATTGGCTTGAGGAAAGGTATAGAAAAATGGTGAGAAAATCTGGGTTCGATGGTGAGGGCCGCGGCCCTAGGAGGGGTGCGCCGCGGCCCGTGAGCGCGCGCGGCCATGGGAGGCCGAGAAGCTCATGCGCGCCGCGGACCGTGTGGGGGTCAATGTGGTGCTAGCCTCTGTTTTGAGGCTATCCGCGGCGCTTGTGGGAGGGGCCGCGACTCTTAGTGCCAAATTGTGCTTTTAAGGGTATTTAGGCTTGGGAGCTCATTGGGTAAGGCTCCAGATAGATTTTATCACCCGGATTGATAGAATTCAAGGTCTCGGAGGTTAGGGTTATGGCTCGAAGTTATTTATTGGATTAGAATTTGATGGATGAACATTGTTAATGTGTTGTGACTAGGGTTTCGGCGAAACTCACGTTAGAGGACTCTGCTCGGGGCATCGGTGCTCAGAAAATTCGGAACTCAGGTAAGAAAACCCTTGTTCCCACAGAGCTTATGTGCAGGGCGGAGCCCAATGTGTTTAAATAGAATTGGAATGCAGGGCTGAGCCCAATATGTTAGAACTGCGGGGCGTAGCCCTTTAACTAAATATGCTAGATTTCTATGCTTGCTTGCTATGCTATGTATGATGTTGTGTGAATGATCAGCAAGAGCCGGGAACGGTGTAGGCCGAGGACGGCAGAGGCCGGGAACGGCAAAAGGCACGCTGAGTGTAAGGCCAGGAACGGCAAGGGGCCGGGAGCAGCGTTAAGCACGTGGAGTGCAAGTTGCCAGGGCGAGTCCCTAAAAGGATACCTGGGATATCCTCACGGCGTGGTCCGTGAATCCAGGGCTTGGTAAACGCTTGGGACGGCTAGGCCGTATGTGTTTAGCCCAATGGTGGACTGTTTGTATGATTGGTGTATGTGTTGCATATGTTATCTGTTTGTGGGTTTTCTTGCTGGGCTTCGGCTCACAGATGCTCTGTGGTGAAGGTAAGGGTAAAGAGAAGATCAACCAACCATGAGTACAGCAGGCGTGAGGCAGCGTGTACATGTTTGGCCAGCCTGGCTGCCACAGCCAGAGGATTTTGGGAGATGCTTGTAAATAAACCTATATTTTGTCGTTTAGTCGACGTGGTTCAATTTATATGTTGTAAATATTTCTAAACTGTATTTTGGGATCCCAAATGTAAAAGCTTTACAATTTTCTATGGAAACTATTATCTCTAAAAAATTTCCTTTGTTTATGGCTTAATTACACTGTTTGACCTAAAACCTCGATTAGCGAGTTGAAATCACGTTTTTAAACTCACTTAGTAACGACTCTAAGGAGGTAGGGCGTTACAATGATTATATCAATGGACACTTTATTGTTATAAAGTACTCAGTAAATAAAATGTCTATAATTACAATAGTGGAGTCTAATATTTATAGTGGAATAATCATGAGATTTATAAATTAAGATTATTTAATTAAAGAGTTTAATTAATAATCATAAATTTATTAGAGCTTGGAATTATAGGTCCATAAGTCCCCACAGCGGCTCCATCAACACTATTAAGGCAAGAGTTGAGATAAAGGGAAAAATGGTTGAAAGACATATTTAAGAAGAAATTTGTTCTTTGGGCCAAATACGTAATTATGTGATAATAGTGATTAATTAATTATAAATTAGTTGTAATTAACAAAATTAATTAATATTTAATTATTATGTAATTTTTGAAATATATTAATAATTAAATTGATTTTCTAAAATTAATTAATTATAATTTTTGAAATTATAATTAACTAAATATTTAATTTTCAAAAATATCGATTTTAATTAATTTCTAGAATTAATTAAATATCTTTATTTGAGTAAGAGAAAATAATCTGATAAGTTCAAATTAGATTTGAATTTAAAAGATAAATATTTATTCAAATAATTATTTATATTTGATAATTAGATAAAAAGATATTTAATTTAAATTTGAATTAGTTATTAGGTTGTTAGATTTTTTCTAACAAGGTTGTTTGAATAAATAATTAAATAAAAACAGAAAAATCAAATATCCCTAAATTTAAGGGTGGTACACGACCACACACAATCCATGGACTGTGTATGGCGTGTACTGCATGATTTTCAAGGATATATTTTTCGATTTTATTTAATTAATTAATTAATTAATGCAAGATTCAAAAATTAGTTTTTGGATATTTTCATTAATGGTACAATTAATTAAATAAAAGATAAATTGTAAATTGGTTAAATTTTTTTTTAAAATTTAAATATTTTCTATTTAAGTAAGACTTATCAAAAAATAGATAAGAATAAGAAGTCTTTTGCTCTGAATAAAAAAAAGAACGTTGCTTTTCTATCTCTCCATGAAAAAGATAAAGAACCAATCTCAGGCATATTCTCTTGATCTCATGTGTTTAGTACATCAAGTAGAATTAGAAATTGACCATCTTTTATTCTCTAAGTGTCCACACACTTCTTGAAGTGTAGAGAACGCTGTGGAAGATCTTGGTGTGCGTACCTGGGAGCAGCTTAGATAGGAAGATCATTCTTATTACGAAAAGATATCAAGGACACTTGATAGGCTTCAAGAGGTATGATTTATATCCTTGCCTTGGTTATGATTAATGTATGTAAATTAATAGATCTGCATATTTAAAGGTATTCTAAATATGTTACAAAATTTTTGTTGTACACTAGGCCAACCCACCACCATTCCGCTGCGTATTAGGAAACTTGTTCCTAACAATTGGTACCAGAGCGGTCATTAATCTCAACATACATTAATTACTGTGTGGGCATAATATGCATTCTTATGTTATTGTAATATATGTGAATGGATTGATGTATCTATGATTATAGTTTATTCTTAAGGGTCGTTAATTATACGGTGTTTTGGGTTTAGGAACTGTTCTTAAATTTCTAGATGAAAGATGTAAGCCATTTTGGGGCATAGGAATTTTTTGTAATTTAAGTTTCTGCATAAAATTATTCGAAAAAATTCTGTAAGGCTCAAGCCCTGGGTTTTGTGCCCCGAAGCCCGAGCCTCACCCATCCGTGCACCTGCACCCCTGCACACCTCGCCAAGCTGTGCGCCTGCGCCCCTGCCAGCCCTGTGCCCCATGTCGAGCCTTATGCAGCGGCCCCTAGGGTTTCTAAACCCTAGGGCTTGCATCAATGTTATTCATTTAAATTATAGGCCTAATTAATTTTAGCCCATAATTAAAATTATTTTATTTTGAATTAATTGTATGAGCCCAAATTCAAAACTGGGCCTAATAACTTATCGGGCATTAAAGCACAAGTTAATTATTCTTAAAATTTGTTTAAGATAATTAAAAGTTATTTTATTTCAAAATTAAATGGATAAGTGGCTTAACGGATCAAGACTACTTGTGAAGGCCCAAAGTTGAAGATAGAGATCTCTTTAGGTCTTATTTAGTCTCTTAAATTTTTGTGTATATTTTTGCAAGTGTTGTAATTTTTTTAGAAATACCCAAGACACCCGGCCCACATTTATTTAATTAGTATTTATTTATTTAAATATTTGAATGTGATTAAATTGTTTAAAACTTTATCATGCATTTTTTACATGCCATATACATAACCCACACAGTATTTAAAATTATGGATGCATCTCATATGAGTAGAAACCTGCCTTAGGATTGTCCTTTGTGATTATATGCTTTATGTGATGGACCATATAATACTAAATCTAGTTTTAACTAGTTCAAGAGCGGAAATAGATTTTAAAAGAGGTTTTTAATTTCTAGTATTTAATAAAATTGCTTTACTAAATAATAAATGATATTATTAGTAATTATAGCAAATTAAAATGGAATTAATTAGGGCATAGATCTATAATTTTAATTTTGCTTAATTTGATTAGTAATTATTAGAATATCATTTGGTAAAAATAGATCACTTTATTTTTACAACCCAATTAAAAAGCATAGAATGTTTTGAGAAAACACATTTTTTAAAATAGTGAGTGGGAGAGGGAGTTATGATAATAAGTCTCATGGTCTCCATTATTAGTTGGCACCGAGGTAGCATGGAGAGGGCCTCGCGACACCATTCCTTGTGTCCCCCTAAGGAAGGCTTTCGACTATGTTATTCTCAACGCAAACTTCTATTTCAAGAATAGGATTTAATGATGTATTTCAAGTTTGACTGGCCCTAATGCACACTATTGAGTTAAGTCATTGATCTAAAATAATGGGTTACACTCACAAGGTACATTAGGCTTTCAAGCGGACTAGTGTATTCTTGACCAAACAAGCGGTGGTTTATAAGTCAAAAGAGAAATGTTTCTTTAAGTTTTCACTTATGAATTTGAGAACTTGTCTCAAAATTAATTTGGAATTAGTTTGACATACCCTAAGGCTAGTCCATTAATGTTCAAATTAATTAATCGTGGAATTGGTAATTATTTTTTATGTGTTCTTTAATTTTTGCATTCATGCATCGCGTTTACTATTCCGAAAATTACTGATATTTATTATATGCATAAATTCATTTTTGTTTATTTATTTATTCCCAGGAAAAATGTCTATTGGTGAACTACACAACGATGTCTTTCTTAAATCTCTAGTTTTTGAACATGAAAACATGTGACACTGGTTTCGAGGCATTTTGACCATTTTTTCTTATAAGAAATTAATGTCAACCATCTGTAACAAACCTCCAACAGAACCAACTTTGGCTACTACCTATGAAGCAGAGGAAAAATATACAAATTGGATGAAATTCGATCGATTGGCACGTTATTGCATGCTTTCAACCATGCCTGACGAAACAAAGGAAAAATATATACACTATGACTCTGCCCATGAGATGTGGCAAGCAATGACAAAGGAGGTCTTTGCTGAATGTCATTGTTCATATCAAACGAAAAAGGTAAATAAGATTTACATATATTTTTTCATCTTTGAATAGTAGATTCAAATACTATGAATAGCAGATTCAAATTTTTGGATAGTAGATTAAAAAATATATGCCACTAATCTATTTTTCTTTTTTCTTTCCTTTTGGAGAATCAGAACCCTGAAAATGTGGAAGAGACTGATAAGGATTTTGATAGCAAGTAAACCTGGAGGAGTTGGAGAGTAGTTTTGTTTAGAAATTTTATTATTAGTTGAACTATTTAAATTCTTATTTTGTTTTATAAATTCTATATTTCTTAAAACAAAGAAAAGTACAGTCTAGAAATTTAGTTTATTATTAGTAATTTTGATTATTAATGTTTGGAAACTTATTTCTATTTTTGCATAACATTTTTTTCTTTTATTAATAAAGTAGTTATTATTTAAAGAATTTTATATCTACTTATTGTGAAAATGCTTTGGGATAAACAAATTTACATACTTATAATGAATGCCAAATTTTTTACTTATTCTAAATTATTTAAAACAGCTAATCCTAGATCTATTAAACGACAAAAGACTGATTTTGATAGTGAAACATATCTGTGGCACTTGAGATTGGGCCATATTTCTCTAGACAAAATAAATAAGCTTGTAAAAGATGGTCCTTTAAGATAACTATCTATTGGATCTTTTCCTGTTTGTGAATCCTGTCTAGAAGGAAAAATGACCAAGATAACTTTCTCTGCTAAAGGTTCAAGAGCTACAGAACCACTTCAGCTGGTACATACAGATGTTTATGGTCTCCTTAATGTACAAGCAAGAGGAGGTTATGAATACTTCGTCACTTTCATTGAAAATTATTCAAGTTATGGTTACCTATACTTAATGCAAAGAAAATATGAAACTTTTCGAAAGTTCAAAGAAGTTCCACCAGAGGCTGAAAAGTAATTAGGTAAATCACTAAAAGTTTTTCGATTTGATCGAGGAGGAGAATACTTGGATTTTGAATTCGAGGACCATCTACGTGAGCTTGGTATTCAATCCCAAGTCACAGCACCTGGAACGCCACAGCAAAATGGTGTTTCAAAAAGACAGAACAGAACGTTATTAGATATGGTTAGATCAATGATGAGTTTCTCATCATTACCACTGTCATTATCGGGCTATGCGATTCAATGTGCTCTATGCATATTGAATATTGTTCCATCTAAGTCTATCCAGAAGACACCCATGGAATTATGGAATGATTGTAAACCTAGTTTATACTGCTTTCGAATTTGGGGGTGTCCTGCACACGTGCTTAAAGGAAAATCAGGAAGTTGGAATCACGCTCAGAAGTGTGCATGTTTGTGGGATATTCCAAAGAGACTAGAGTTAGAATTTTCTATATTCCAAAAGAAAATAAAACATTTGTATAGACAAATGAAAATTTTCTTGAACATGAATATGTTAATAACCACAGACCTCACAATAAGGTTGTACTAGAGGAGATGGTCTCAAATGAAGTTGCAAAGTCACCAGCAACAACCAATGAAAAACGACAAGAGGAAGTTGCTAGTTCTAGTCATAATAGTAGAGATCCTCGTCGTAGTGGGAGGGTTAGTAAGCAACCCACTCGCTATGAACATGAAGTTAAAATGCTTGTGTCTGACACACACAAAGACAATCTATTGACATTTAAAGATGCAATGAATGATATCGACAATGACAAATGGCAAGACGCCATGAAACAAGAAATGGAATCAATGTATTCCAATTCTGTCTGGGTTCATGAAGATCCGCCTGAGAATATGAAGCCTATTGGTTGCAAGTGGATATTCAAGAAGAAAATAGGAGTGGATGGGAGAGTAGAGACTTTCAAAGAAAGGCTTGTAGCCAAAGGTTACACACAGAAAGAAGGGGTGGATTATGAAGAAACCTTTTCTCCTGTAGCCATGCTGAAATCCATTCGTATACTCTTGTAAATTGTTGTGTGCATGGATTATGAGATTTGGCAAATGGATGTCAAAACAGCTTTACTGAATGGCTACCTCGACCAAACCATTTACATGTCTCAACTAGAAGGATTCGAAGTAAAAGGTCAAGAGAAAAAAGTTTGCAAGCTTATTAGGTCCATCTATGGACTCAAACAAGCTTCTAGATCTTGGAATCTTAGATTTGATGACACAATTAAAAATTTGGTTTTTGAAAAAAAACGTTGACGAACCTTGTGTCTATAAACATATCAAAGATGGTGTTATCCCCAAAAATTGGAGTTCGATGACGTGGCAATAGAAGTGACAAATGGCAAGGAATGACTGGGTAATCTGGCTTAGGAGTGACCCGGTAGACCAGCGAAGATTTTTGACTGACCAATCAAGTATCATGACCGACCAGTCATGACCTTGCCCGACCAGTCATGTGCTTGTCCGCCCAGTCAGGTACTTGTCCGCCCAGTCAGGTGCTTGTCCGACCATTCATGTCCTTGGCCAACCAGACATGTGCTTCTCCGCCCAGTCAGGTGCTTGTCCGCCCAGTCAGGTGCTTGTCCGACCAGTCAGGTGCTTGTCCGACTAGTCATGTCCTTGGCCGACCAGACATGTGCTTGTACACCCAGTCAGGTGCTTGTTCGACCAGTCATGTCCTTGGGTGACCAGACATGTGCTTGTCCGCCCAGTCAGGTGCTTGTTCGACCAGTCACTTGTCTTGGCCGACCAGTGATGGTTTGGCCGACCAGTGAGGAATTTTGGCCCTTCAGTTCTCCTCATGAGTGTGATGTGGACCGACTAGACAGAACAGTGCTACGCAAAGGATCCCAGTAACAGTTTCAACAAGAATCGGTCATACCTGCGCAGAAATCTCTCAGATTATCCCACAAAAGTAGTGTATTGTTGTATTTTGAATATTGTTATTAATTAAATATAGTGAGAATAATAAAATATTCCGATTATGGGGGACTTCATCTGTATGATCCTGAGCCTATAAATATAAGGCTCATGGCATCATAAAGGAGGTTCGGATTTCAATTTTCCAGAGAGAGTAATTGTGTCTTGAGAGAACTCTTGTATTCTTTTAATCTTCACTGAAGAAACTCAGTTGACTCAAGTTCATCTGATCTTGAGTGTAGATCTATAATCATAACTCTAAGTGGACTAGGATATTACCAACACATTGGGGCTAAACCACTATAAAAATTGTGTGTGTCGTATATTTCTCTTGAAGGTTTTTTGTCGTTTTGACGTCTACACGTCGTTGGCCAAAAACGCGGTCAACAGATGGTGTAGTAGTGTTCCTCATTCGTTACGTTGATGATATATTACTGATTGGCAATGATGTAACATCATTATCAAAGGTAAAGAATTGGTTAGCTGAACAATTCCAAATGAAAAATTTGGGAGAAGCCAAGTATGTTATGGGCATTAAAATTCTCAGAGACAGATAGAACAAAACTTTGGCACTGTCTCAAGCAACTTATATTGATAAGGTGCTAGAACGCTTTAATATGAAAAACTCCAAAAAGGGTGATATGCCAACCCTTTCTTGAGTATTCCTTTCCAAGAAGCAGTGTCCCAAAACACCTCAGGAAGAGGAAGATATGAGATAGTATCCCTATGCCTCAGCAGTAGGAAGTCTAATGTATGCCATGTTGTGTGTTTACCCAAAAAATAGTTGTTGATGACGTGGCAGGGATTTCTCACACGTGGTAGACACGTGGCAGAAGTTTTGTTCGACTATCAACCAGAGGCACATCGCTTCGTCAAGGCTTAACTTTTAGATAGAACCAGGCTGATCGTATAATTTGATTTTTTTCCTTCTAAGATTGTAATCTTATAATAATTGCATTGACTATTTCCTCATTATTACCTTGATACGCGGTTATGAAGGAAAGATATGGCCCGTTGGCCCGTGTAACCCTCCTTGAGCCTATAAATATACATGAAATAGCTCAAGGAATGGACTTTTTTGTCCCTGAATCTTTTTGCTAAGATAGAGACAGATAGAGAGCTATACTACAATTATCCGTCGTTTCATTGTATTTCTTCCAAGGTTTGTGAAACTCAAGAACCCTAGTTCTTTGATCACGACTTTGAGATTCAATATTAATAATAGCACTAAGTGGACATAGGTCATTACCATTTTTTGGGCCCGAACCACTATAAATCCATGGTGTTTTCTTCTTTTCCATTGGATTAAATTCTCAATTGTCATTTTATCTTTTGTCGT
Organism: Humulus lupulus; assembly: GCF_963169125.1. NCBI lineage: Eukaryota > Viridiplantae > Streptophyta > Magnoliopsida > Rosales > Cannabaceae > Humulus > Humulus lupulus. The sequence goes on along the minus strand of NC_084795.1, from coordinate 187,441,220 downwards.
ACATTTGACTCCGCGTCATTGGCCAAATCAAGGGTCAACATTCTGGTGCTTTCATTGAGAGTTGGATGAAAAACTGTTAGAAAATCTAATGGTGAAAACATCCAAGAAGACTGGACAGGCCGCTGGCACTGCACCATATCAACCTCCTCCCCCAAATGTGGCTGAGAATGAAACACATTTGGAGTGTGACGAGGAGGAGTTAGATTCTGAAACACTGAGGGCAACACTGGGAGTGCTGCAAGATGAGTTGGATAATCTGAGGGTCAATCAGGAGAATGCTGCGGAGATGATGGCACTGTAGCAAAGAGAAATAGAATGCCAGCGCTAGGAGCTGAGTGAGCGGCAGGCGGAAATGGATCATCGGCAGAGGGATTCCATGGCCAACCTCCCAGCCAGATCAGCTACCGAATGCGCCACCTCAAAGAGGTCCCAATCTAAGCCCTCTGCTCCAGCTAGCAAGCCTTCAAAGGCCGGAGCAATCGCCTGTGAATCAGGATGATGTCCCACCTAGGGATCCTGATCAGCAGCCTTCATCTCAGGCTGGTCGAGGCAATCCCCAGCGCCCAAGGTAGAATAGGGTTGGGCAACCGCCTCGCAGCCTTAGACGCCCCAGGGATGAAGAGCCAAATCTACCAAGCTGGGGGGAGCGTCCTTCTGTCAACATGAGGAACACCGAGTCAGTCTCTGCGGTCAGGGGCCCCCCATGACATAACAATGCACGGGGACACAGTGACCAGCACAGGCCTCCCCCTGATGCTCGAGAAATTCCAGTCTGAGGAGGAAATAGCATATACAGCAGGTCATGCCGTAGTAAGCCACAATTCAGAGATGGCCATGACTATAGTGAAGCCGATTCTGGCATAAGAAATGCTGGTCGGAGAAACGAGGAAAGAGGTGGAGGCAGAAGCCCCCCACCAAGGGATAATAGGCCAGTTAGCCAGAACGCTAGGGGGCAACCCAGGCAGCAGAACGTCTTTAGTTGGCTAGGAGCTAGCGAGCAGAGACATAGAGATGATGATTTAAGGGACGTACTTAACGACCGCCATGAGAGGCATGACGAGTACGCTCCCACGGCACCTGTGGCCCCAACAGTCCCAGAGGTTGTTCAAGCTCAAATTGATGCTCTGAACCAGGCGGTACAACAATTGGTCGGGGGACGAACGTCCTATATTGAGTACGATAAGAGGAGGGGCACCCCTTTGTACATAGGATTGCTGCGGCTGAAACCCCCTGTAAGTTCAAGATGCCAACATTGCCAAACTTTGATGGGTACGGAGACCCGATATCTCATGTTAATAAGTTTGAGATATAAATGGATATACAAAAAGTGTCGGAAGATGCCCGCTGCCGGATCTTCCATGCGACACTGTCTGACACCGCCCAGGAGTGGTTCTTCAAGTTCCCTCCTGCTAGTATTGTATCTTGGGAAATGTTTGTGAAGGAATTTTACGGATTCTACCCGGGTCGCGTACATCCCACAGAGGCCAACCAGCTGGTCGAGATACGCCAGAAGGAGGTAGAGCCAACGCTTCATGCGATCAGCAGCTAGAGCCAAGACAGTGGGCGATGAAGGTAAGATGATGGCTCTAACTGCTGGAGTTAGGTGCCATTCACCCCTCTGGAGTAGCCTCAGAAAGAATGGTTTAAGAAGTACCCAGGAGTTTTTAGATCGGGCTGATCGATATATCAAGCTCGAGGACGATATTGCCAATGAAGGAAAATCACCAACAAAATACAAGGGGCCCAAGGAAGAACCCGCAAAGCCGCCAACGGGTCGGAAAAGCCCAATGGCAATGGCAAGGGCAATGGGAATGGCAATGGTAGGAACGGTGGAAAATGGGCAAACAATGAACCCTCAGCTTATGAGAGTAAACGTCCCAAAGGCAATCGATACAAGCCAAGATTCACCAACTACACGGCCCTTGTCGAAAGTCGAGCTGAAGTCTACCAAGCGACCAGCTCAAGCGTGCCTTACAAATGACCCGCAACTATAAGGAAAGATATCTCCAAGAGAGATACTACAAAGTTCTGTCGCTTTCACAACGACTACGGGTACGACACCAATGAATGTAACCAGTTGAAAGACGAGATTGAGTTCCTCAACAGGTAGGGACATTTAAGAAGATATGTGCGCGCCGCAGGAGGGTCTCAGCGAGAAGCTCAAGGTGGCAATGGGTAGGCGCCTGCACGCCAACACTCGCCACCTCTACAGCCAACTCTTGTGGCAGGCACTTTACTCACCATCTGCAGAGGCCCACATCTTGCAGGAGACAGTGGGAAGGTAAGGGAACGATACGCTCGAACTCTACGACACGACCAGGACATCGAGATGATGAGTGTGGAGGATCGAGCACCAAAAAAGGCTTGAATAGAGGAGGAATTGATAACCTTCTCTGAAGATGATGCCCAGCACGTGCGATTCCCACACTCCAATCCGCTGGTCGTAGACGTACAAATTTCCAACATGATGGTGAAAAGGGTGTTGGTCGACACAGGAAGTTCGGTGAACATCCTGTACAAGTCTTCGCTGGAAAGAATGAAGTTGTTCGTCAAAGACCTGGAGCCATGCAACCAAACCATTTATGGTTTTTATGGTGAAGGGCTCGCCCCAATAGGGTCAATTAGGCTTCCAGTTACAGCAGGTACTGCACCTGCTAATAGGACATTAATCACTACTTTCATAGTAGTTGATTGTCCTTCAGCATACACTGCTGTAATTGGGAGGCCAATCTAGTCGACCTTGGGCCGTCACTTCAATATGGCACCTTGCCATGAAATTCCCGACAGACGCAGGGGTAGCATGCATATTGGGAAATCAGCGGGAAGCAAGTGAGTGCTACAACGTCTCGATCACCAAGGCAAAGAAGGGTGTATCGAGAGATGTTCTTGGAAAAGAGTTATAAGTGGTAATTGATGCTCAGGCCCACTCAGTTGATAATGTCACCAAATAGGGCGTTGCCCAAAGTGAGGATAGAGACTTCGATCCTCGCTTTGGGGAATTTGAGGAAGAAATAGGACCCATTGAGGACCTTGAAGAGGTCCAACTCGATGAAGAAAATCCGACCTGGGTTGTGAAAGTCGGTAAAAACTTAGAGACAACAACAAAACAAGCACTGGTGGAGTTTTTAGGGAGGAACCAGGAAGTCTTTGTCTGGTCAGACAAAGACATGGTCGGAATAGACCTTGCAGTCATCAGCCATGTCCTGAACATCGACAAGAGTTTTCCACCGGTGCAACAAGAAAGAAGGCTGCTCGATAAAGATAGATCAAAGGCCTTAAAAGAAGAATTCAAAAAGTTGAAGGAGAATAGGTTCATCAGGGTGGCATTTTATCCATCGTGGTCTCTAATCCCGTGCTAGTTCCCAAGCCGAATGGCAAATGGTGAACATGCGTGGATTTCACATACTTCAATAAAGCCTACCCTAAGGATTTTTTCCCACTCCCTAAGATCAACCAACTGGTCGATGCCATTGCAGGGCATGAGATTCTCTCTTTTATGAGATACCAACTGGTCGATCCCCCTGATGAGGGTCACACTAGCTTTCGGACTAATACAGGGCTTTACTGTTACAAAGTAATGCCTTTCAGTTTGAAAAACGCTGGTGCGACTTACCAGCGACTAGTCAACCACATGTTTAAAGAACTGATCGGCACAAACATGGAGGTCTACGTCGACGACATGCTGGTTAAGTCGAAGAAGGCAAAAGGGCATATAAAGGATTTCCAGGAGTGCTTCAACATCTTGAACAAATATCAGATGAAGTTGAATCCCCTTAAATGCTCCTTCGGAGTAGGATCAGGGAAGTTCTTGGGATTTATAGTTAACTTGAGAGGCATTGAAGCCAATCCCAAGAAAATTAAAGCCCTGATCGATATGAAATCATCAGCGAAGATTAAGGATGTTCAAAGTTTAACCGGAAGAATTGTCGTTCTCAGTAGATTCATTTCGAAGTAAACAAATAAGTGCGTTCCATTTTTTAATCTACTTAGAGGCAACAAAAAGTTTGAATGGGCGGAGGAGTGAGAGCAGGATTTTCAAGCATTGAAAAATCATATGGCGCAACCACCGGTCTTATCAAAATCGGTTGATAAGGAAACTTTGTTCATCTACCTGGTGATCACGGAATATGCTGCTAGTGTCGTTTTAGTAAGGGAGGAAGAAGGTGTGCAGAAGGCTGTTTATTATGTAAGCAAGAGGCTAATTGGAGCGGAGCTACGATACCCACCTATTGAAAAGTTTGCCTATTGCTTAATTTTGGCCTCCAGGAAGCTGCGACCTTACTTTCAGGCTCACCCAATCGCAGTTTTGACCGACCAGCCTCTACGACAAGTCCTGCAAAAACCAAAGGTTGTGGGTAGATTGTTAAAATGGGCAGTCGAACTTGGGCGATTCGATATATCTTACTTGCCACAGGCAGTGATAAAAGGGCAAGCCCTGGCTGACTTCATTGCAGAGTTCACTGAACTTACAGATAGCGAGCAGACTGAAGAGCCTAATGAGCCTAAGTCTCAATACAGAGCTCCCTCGTGGAAATTATTTACAGATGGTTCTTCTCACGAGTGCCATGCCAGAGCAGGAGTGATATTGATAACGTCGGAAGGGCATCGATTTCACTACACAATCAGGTTTGACTTCACTGCTTCTAACAACGAAGCCGAGTATGAAGCATTACTCGCTGGGTTGCGGTTAGCTAGAGACATGAATATAAAGGTGCTCGACATCTATAGTGATTCTTAGCTGGTGGTGAATCAAGTCATGGGAGAATACCAGGCGCGAGGTTTAAAGATGGTTGCCTATTTAAACAAAACAAAAGATCTATTGGCTTAGTTAGACAAATACACCCTCCAGCAAGTACCTCGTGACCAGAATTCCAATTCTGATGCTTTGGCCAAGTTAGCAAGTGCGAAGGATGTTGATACTCTGAATATAGTACTGGTTGAGTGGCTGTCTATGCCAAGCATCCGAGCAGAGGAGACCTCTATGGTGATCCAGATGGCGGATACATGGATGGCACCATATATAGAGTATCTGACGCAAGGCGTGTTACCAACGGACAGAAACAAATCTAGCACCCTTCAGCGGCAAGCTACTAGGTATATCCTGGTCGATGGAATCTTGTACCAAAGGGGATACTCAATGCCACTCCTCAGATGTATTTCAAAAGAGAAGGCCAAAGAATTGATGAAAGAGGTACACGAAGGCTTTTGTGGAGACCATGTTGGGGGGCAAAGCTTGTCAAAAAAGATCCTGAGGCAAGGATACTTCTGGCCCATGATGAATGAAGACCTGATGGAGTTTGTACGGAGGTCTGACAAGTGTCAGAGGTTCTCCAAAATCCCACGAGCAACCCCTAATGAGCTTAAACAGATGCAAAGTCCATGGCCGTTTGCAGTTTGGGGCATAGATCTAATCGGAACTTTGCCCACAGGAAAGGGCGGTGTCAAGTATGCTGTGGTTTTCGTCGACTACTTCACTAAATGGGTTGAAGCCGAGCCACTCGCAACCATAACGACCTAAAAGGCTCTGGATTTCGTGATCGAAAACATCGTTTGTCGCTATGGATTGCTAAGGAAAATCGTCTCGGATAACGACAAACAATTTGATAGTGATTTATTCACGGACTTTTGCGAACGACATGGGATTATCAAGAGCTTTTCTTCAGTCACTCATCCCCAAGAAAATGGAAAAGTCGAAGCAGTCAATAAAATGCTAAAGGATACTCTGAAGAAAAGACTAGAAGAAGCTAAGGGGGCATGGCCAGAACAATTTCCTGAAGTCCTTTGGTCGTACGGAACTTCCCACCGAACAGCGACAGGTTATACCCCATTTTCCCTGGCTTATGGGTATGAAGCTATGTTGCTGGTTGAGTTAGATCCGCCTTCGCATCACAGAATAACGTACGATCAAGGCTCGAACAACCAGCTATTGATGGAATCCTTGGACTCGATCGATGAGAAACGTGAACAAGTTCAACTTCGAGTAGCTATGTACCAGCAAAAAGTCACCCGATATTTCAATTCTATGTGCGAGAAAGGAAATTCAATGTCGGAGATCTAGTACTTCGAATATTTTTCCTAAACACCCGCGACCAAGCTGCTGGAGTACTCAGACCTAATTGGGAAGAGCCTTACCAGATTGAAGAAGTCCTTCATCCAGGCACCTACAAACTTGTTCGCCTAAATGGAGATCTCATTCCTCGCTATTGGAATGGAGAACACCTACGCAAGTACTATCAATGAAAAATCCTTCTTAAAGGATTGTCTTGTATTAATTTTACTTTTTACAAGTTATGAAAAGGGGTTGGTCATTTTATGTGACTAATCGCTTATAAGTGTAAGATCTTTTTGATCACTCGTACAGACATGTTTTGCCCATTTATTACGAGAAATATAAGGGACTGTGCGCAGCCAGTCATTCTTGCCAATTCTTGTATTTTATACATGTATTTGCTCATTACGTGTGTTGTTTTGCTGTATTACAATTTTAATTATTGTGCTCCGAGCAGTATTTTTCGAACAGATTTTGGTCAAGGCAAGTGACCAAGGACCTAAAGCTCCTCGATCACTTGGGGGGCACATAAGGTATCTAGTAAGCAAAGCATATCGAAAGGTATGTAAACACATGAGAAAAATAAGTGAAAGCATGGTAGGGTACTTAGAGTATTTTCCAAAATTTTGTATTTTGTTAAATCAAACCAAAGTGGATCCTTTTACACCACGAGCAGTCACTGCTTAGATGTAATTGTTCAATTAAAAGTAAAAGTTGCCTGTGCAGCAATAAAAATTCAACTAGAAAATAAAAGTGTCTTTACATCACGACCCATAGGCCGTGTACTTAAAAGATTAAAGAGAAAGAAAAATAGTAGACTACGAGGCTGGAGGATCTTGAGGGGTGCCCTGGTCGACGATAGTTGTAGCTTCATTGTCCGCCCCGTCCACGCCAGTGGCCAAGGAGATTTCAGGCGAGGCAGGTACCCTTGCTCTCTCTTCTTCCGCCAATCGAGCAACGCAGCGGGCTATCTCAGCATGCCTTGTGCGCTTGGGAAGATAGCTGAAATTATCCTCTTGGTTGTGTTTCCATAATTCATAGAAACACTTAACCGTGGCGTTCTTGTACCTTTCCAAATTTCTGGCGTTAGCTTTTTCAAGCTTCTCGATCCGACCCTCCAATGTTGTAGTCTCCTGTCTGCTCGCGGTCAAGTCCTCCTCAAGGATTTTAGCCTCGCGGTAGTTGACGCGGTTAGACTCCTTGAACTTGTCTCTTTGCTCGACGGCCTTATCCAGAGCAGCCTGCTTCTCCCTTAACTCCTCAAGCTATTCAACGTACTTCGCTTCGGCAGTTTTGAGTTCTTCAACATTTCGTTGCTCCGAAGTCCTGGACTGCTCGGTGATAGCACCCGAGCGGAGCCAGCTGGCAGTAAGGGTCAACATTGCCTGCGATCAGAGCGAAAGTTAAACTGACTGAAGAGTATAAAAGGGTTGTCTCCACATAAAAAGATAACTTACACTGGCAAACTCATTTAATGCGCGGGTTAAGATCTGGTCGACGTCCATCGTCTATATCCCAGCCATCACCTCTCGGCAACGTTCGTGCTTCAAAATTTTGGCCACCCTATCTTTGACCGATCTTAAGGCACGACTCAATATGTCGTCTCCTGTGGAAGCAGGAGCAGCCTGTTGAGTCTGGTCGGTTGGGGCCGGTGGAGAAGGTGTCGACCCGATTGGAGCAGGAGGAGTTTGCTGCTCAAGAGGAGAAGGAGGTGGTGTTACATTTGTTGAAGGTCCGTCTGCCAGAGGGTCTGCAGTACGGGTTTTCTTGCCCGAAGGCACTTTACTGCTTTCCCGGGATGTCGCTTGCTCATTTTCTTCTTGCTCGAGGGAGCTTCAGGAGCCTCGGGGGCACTGTATATGTCAAACACATTCTCAGAGTCCATGTCTGTAAGAAAAGAAAATACACGAACAGTGAGATAGTATAAACGATTGAGTATGTTATCTCAGGAAAAGAAACAAAGAAAATTGTAAGTGAAATACCCGAGCTATCATTACTGGTCGCTACATTATATACTCTACTAGTGTTACACTCACTCTCTGGCATGAAGAAGTCTGAATCTAAATTGGGAGCGTACTTAAAATTTTCGTCCCTGTCAAACAAGTGACAGGGAATTGGCAAACTATCTAAGAGCGAGAGATTAGTATCGTTCTCATCTGAAGATTCGTCGAGGGGCTCGAGAGGTTCGGTGGCTTTCTTTTTTCCCTTTCCTGTTGGGGCGGGGGGAGCAGCAGCCCACAGGGTGTTGAAGGGTTCCCTGACACGTCTGGGTGCTGCTAGGGAACCTCTCCACCAGTGGCACTTCCCGCTGTTGACTCCCTCACATCCTGGTGAGGGGCCAAAAGGTTGACCAATCTCATATTGGCCTCTGTGACCAGCTGTTTGACACTTTTCTCTATGTCGGTCATGCTGGCCAGGACGGCTGGTCGGATCTCCATGTCTGCAATAGGGTTTGGCCCAACCATGGGCCTGAATCGCACTAAATTTCTAAGGGAAATGCAGCAAAGAATTGAAGAAAGATAAACGACCAATGGTACAAAGACTTTACCTCCTTGTGTGAATGCCAAGTTGTTTACAACCATGTCAGTCGTCAGGAAGTACTCCAGATGGTACTTCCCCACGTTCGAGATATAAGTGGTGTCAGTCAGGAAAGTGCGACTTGTTTCCTAGTGACAAAAGTGGAAAAACCTTGTGTTTTTCCTGGTTGAGGTTAGATTTTAGGTTGAACAGGTAGTTGACCTCATGTGGCATGGGGACGAGCCATTTCTTATGGCTATAGAGGATATGGAGTGCAGCAAGCATTCTATATCCGTTGGGAGTTATTTGAAAAAGAGCGACCCCGAAATAATTGGCCACTCCCTAGAAGAAAGGATTAAGAGGCAGGATCGCTCCTTCCTCGATGTGATATCTCGACCAGGCACTGAAAGCGCCTCCAGGTAAGTTCGCCCATTGGTCTTTGGTGGGTTGGACTAAGGTCACCCCAGGAATTCCGTATTTTTTAATGTAATTAGCGATCATCCTAATCGTAACTCGACTAGGAGGGGTGACGTACTATTCAACGTCTGGTTGAACGATGTTTTGTGGATATTTCTTTCCCAACCACTGGTCGAGGGAATTCCAGCTTGAGGAGCAGGTTGATTTGAAGGGTTGGAAGGTTTCTTTTTCTGGGCAGTGGATTTTACTTTACCCATGGCTGGAAGGTTTGACTGAGGTCTATTGGGTGGGGTTCGAGAAAAAGGAATTTCTGGTATCAACAATGATGGTTGCTCCTTGTCTTCAAGTAATTCGGCAAGCAAGTCGTCGTCGATAGGCCTTTCACCTCCCCACGGATCTTTCATGAAAAGCTGCAAACAGAGAAAGGGGAGGTGAGAACGTAAAGCCTAAAAATCTGTGTCGAGAGTTAGAATAATGTTGCTCACGTATAAAAGTTAAGCTTTTATACGACCAGCATCATTCTAGCAAAAACACTAAGTTTTATATGAGCAGTTTGAAAAATAGATTGAAAAGCGGAAGTAAAAAGTTTTTCGGGAAAAAAACTTTTTCGACTCCAAAGGGGCAGGAAAAACCCAGTTTTTCAACTAGCCTAAAAATTGAATTTTTACTTCGATTTTACGCCCTAAATCTACAATCTCGACTACCAAACTGGCTTCTAACTCCTACAAAACTTTACTGCACTACCCTACCAAACATCTATTGATATACACACAATCCCCATAACAGTTTCAGCCCAGAACATGCAAAGGTTCAGAGATAAACATAAGTATGAAACAGTTTTACATGGAAACTCAAACGTCTAAGAAGTTCGTGAAACTTACTTAGATGAAGAACGGAGTCTGAACACGAAAGCTTTCGAGCGTCTGGATGTGAGTTCCTAGGAATTTCTGGACTCTAAAGACGGAAGTTCTTCGAGAGGAGATGGCAAGTGAAAAGTAAAAAGTAAAAATGTTGATTTGGGATATTACTTATAGTGACTGCGACACGGTAGAAGAATTAATCATGAATTACCTTTTTCAAAGCATGGGGAAGTGTAATAGCCGTCATACAAGTTATTGGGAAACTGAAAAGACTTGATTGGACATGATTGATCACTTTTTTCAAGGAAGCACGGGCGGTTCTAACAGATTTCGTGGGGTATTCGAAGGGTCAGTTTACTAAGTTTACTTATTGCTCGTCACAATAAATAAACTTGGGGGGCAAATGTTTACACAAAAAATGGCTGCTGATGACGTGGCAAGGAATTCTCACACGTGGTTGACACGTGGCAGAAGTGTTGTTCGACTATCAACCAGAGGCACATCGCTTCGTCAGGGCTTAACTTTTAGATACAACCAGGCTGGTCGTATAATTTGATTGGTTTCCTTCTAAGATTGTAATCTTATAATAATTGCATTGAATATTTCGTCATTATTACCTTGATATGCGGTTATGAAGGAAAGATATGGCCCGTTGGCCCGTGTAACCCTCCTTGAACCTATAAATATACATGAAATAGCTCAAGGAAGGGGCTTTTTTTTTCCCTAAGTCTTTTTGCTAAGATAGAGAGAGAAAGAGAGCTATAGTGAAATTATCCATCGTTTCATTATATTTCTTCCATGGTTTGTGAAACTCAAGAACCCTAGTTCTTTGATCAAAGCTTTGAGATTCAATATTAATAATAACACTAAGTGGACGTAGGTCATTACCATTCTTTGGGGTCGAACCACTATAAATCCTTGGTGTTTTCTTCTTTTCCATTGGATTAAATTCTTAATTGTCGTTTTATCTTTTGTCGTACATTTGACTCCGTGTCGTTGGCCAAATAAAGGGTCAACATTGTGTACAAAACCTGACATTTGTTATGCAGTAGGGATAGTCAGCCATTATCAATCAAATCCTGGATTGAGTCATTGGATTGCAGTGAAGAATATTCTCAAGTATCTTTGAAATACTAGAGATTATATGCTTGTATATTCAGGTGGAGACCTGAACCCCACTGGTTACACTGATTTTGATTTTCAATCAGACAGAGATAGTCAGAAATTGACCTCTGGATCAATGTTTACTCTTGGAGGAGGAGCAGTAGTATGGCGAAGTATTAAACAAACCAGCATTGCAGACTCCACCATGGAAGCCGAGTATATAGCATCTTGTGAAGCAGCTAAGGAGGTTGTGTGGCTAGATGTGGATAAGCCACTAGTCCTATACTGTGATAACAGTGGTGCAGTAGCTAACTCAAAGGAACCACGGAGTCACAAGAGGGGAAAGTACATCGAGAGGAAGTATCACTTGCTTAGAGAGATAGTTCATCGAGGAGATGTTGCAGTTACAAAGATAGCTTCAGAGCATAATCTTGTAGATCCTTTCACAAAGACTTTACCCACAAAATCTTTTAAGGAGCATGTAAGAAATATGGGAACGAGGGAGATGCCTAATTTGCTTTAGGGCAAGTGGGAGATTGTTGGGAATTGTGCCCTGAAAGCATATGTAGTAGACATTGTTTTACGACATAAATAAATAAATTAAATTTATTATGCATATATTTTATGGAATATATTATTCTGTGATAATATTATGTAAATATAAAAAAAAATTCCTAAGTTCATATATGTGATCTCAAACACATATTGGTACGGGAGGATTGTGTTTGAGATAAATGAACTTGAATAGTTCGCAGTAAAATAAAGTTATGGAATCTTTAGATTAATTACTGCAAGTACGGTCCACTAGTATTATGAATAAATGTGATCTAGATCCGGATCACTAGTGTAGTAGAATACTTTTGTGGAGGTACTTTATATATTAGAGAATATATAGAATTGGACCAGTTATGTTTATTAATACTTAGTTAAATACTGTTTTGAAGTAATAATCAAATACATCCACTGATGATCATATACAAATAGATCTTAATCCTGAAGTTACTATGAACTCCTGTTTATGTTATATGAGTTCTTTGAATCACTCGTTAGGGTCTGTCAGAATGATGAGGCTAGAAAATTTTGTTTTGGGAACTCATTAATGTAAATGACTGGGGACATAGTATACAGATATGGAATATATACCTTCTCACAAGAGATTGAATAATGGTTCTCTTAAGGCTTGACTTTTGGAACTGAAAGGTTATTGAGCTCAAATTCATAATTCAGTAAAGAATTAACCTTCACTAGTAAAGTCAATGGTACTTAAGGAAACATAAGATAGTTAAAAGGGTAAAACGGTAATTTTATTCCTGATTAATTATGAACCATTATTAGAGGGTCAATTTGTATGCAATGATTATATTAATGGACGCTTTATAATTATAAAGTACTCAGTAAATGAAATGTCTATAATTACAAGAGTGCATTCTCATATTTATAGTTGAATAATCATGAGATTAATAAATTAAGAGTATTTAATTAATAATTATAAATTTATTGGAGCTTGAAATTATAGGTCCATAGGTCCCCACAGCGGCTATATCAACACTATTCAAGGCAAGAGTTGATATAAAGGGAAAAATGATTGAAAGAGATAATTAATAAGAAATTTGTTCTTCGGGCCAAATATACAAATATGTGATAATAGTGATTAATTAATTAATTACAAATTAGTTGTAATTAAAAAAATTAATCAATATTTAATTATTGTGTAATTTTCAAAATTATGCTAATAATTTAAATGATTTTCTAAAATTAATTAATTATAATTTTTGAAATTATAAGTAATGAAATATTTAATTTTCGAAAATATTGATTTTAATTAAATTGTAGAATTAATTAAATATCTTTATTTGAGTGAGAGATAATAATCTGATAAGTTCAAATTAGATTTGAATTTAAAAGATAGATATTTATTTAAATAATTAATTATATTAGATAACTAGTTAAAAAGATATTTAATTTAATTTTGAATTCAAATTTGAATTAGTTATCAAGTTGTTAGATTTTTTATAACAAGGAAGTTTGAATAAATAATTAAATAAAAATAGAAAAATTAAATATCCCTAAATTTAAGGTTGGTACACGACCACACACAGTCCATGGCGTGTACTGCATGATTTTCAGGGATAGATTTTTCAATTTTATTTATTTAATTAATTAATTAAAAGATAAATTGTAAATTGGTTACAATTTTTTTTAAATTTAAATATTTTCTATTTAAGTAAGACTTATCAGAAAATAGATAAAAAGAAGAAGAAGAAGTCTTTCACTCTGAATAAAAAAAAGAAGGTTACTTTTCTATTTCTCCCTGAAAAAGATAAAGAGTCAATCTCATGTATTGAGTACATCAAGTAGAATCAGAAATTGACCATCCTTTATTCTCTAAGTGTCCACACACTTCTTAAGGTGTAGAGAACGATGTGGAAGATCTTGGTGTGAGTACCTGGGAGCAGCTTAGATAGGAAGATCATTCTTATTACGAAAAGATAACAATGACAATTGAGAGGTTTCAAGAGGTATGATTTCTATCATTTTCTTGCTTATGATTAATGTATGTATATTAATGATCTGCATATTTAAAAGTAGTTTAAATATGTTACAAAAAATTTTGTTGTACACTAGGCCAACCCACCACCATTCCGCTGTGTATTAGGAAACTCGTTCCTAACAGAATGAACATTGCTGAAACTTCAAAAACTCGAACTCACTTTGATTTGCTTGAAGAGTGCTTGCTTTCTCCCAAGGCAATACTAGGATGAACCTTCTCTCGAAGGTTTGCTCTTTGTTCTTCTCTTTGTTGAATTGTTACAATACACAAAACCCATACAAAGACACAAAATAAGAGAGGTATAGCTGAACCACTAACCTCTACACAAGAAACACTCTTTTTCTAAAGATGTAAAATAAGTTTAATTATAGACAAAATAGTTAACCTAGACAAGGATGCTATGGTAAGTATTTATACACAAATATACCCACATAAGACAGCCTTTACCAGGTCTAAACGCACACAACTCACTAGAAAATGTTTCCTTAAATAACCAATCAATTACATAGAGTCATTCGTGATCTGAGGAAATAGACAGACTGTCTGTAGCTACAGATCAGTCCGTATTTTAGCTATCATTGCAAGATCCTATCTTCGGTTTTAATGAGGATTAATCTGATCCTATCTGTTGAAATCTAGTCATAAGAATCAGGTTGTCAAATAAAATTAGCTAGATATAAAATAAATCAAAATTTATTATTTGATTAATATGTTAAAAGATATAAACTAAACTGAGTCATGTTTATAATTCATCTTCTCATACCAAAAACATCTTAGTGTTTCTTGATTGTGTGATGATAATCATGCCTATATTGATTTTCATCACCATTTTTTCTTGGTCAAGAACCATGTAAACCACTGGGTTCTTCTGCGGGGTCATCTCGATAATGGATAGACAGAGACTAAATAAAGATTGAGAAAGATTATGCAAACCCAAGTTGGTGAATGATATTCTTAAACTTTGATGAACCTTCAAAATCCTTGTAGAACCATCACTTTGAGAAAATCCTTAGAACAAAGAAAAACCACAAATCCAAGGCTTATAAATGTTTGTAAACGTTGTTCTAATACTCCATTTCCTAGCCACCATGGATTCTTAAGACCTTTTCAAAGAGGAAATGAGGATTGAGATTGAACAATACTTTAACTCACAAAGTCACCATCATTAGGTCTGACCAATAGGATTAGACTTGTAAAACACATCATTTAGAGTAATTTACGTAACTTGTACGGACTCCAGTAGGAGACGCATCGCCTGCTATGGTTTTTTTGAAACCCTAAGCATCACGCGATGTTACACCACTTAGGTGGCAACGCATCGCCACCCTCTCTATTTTTTGGACCCTTCCGAAGGTCTTAAAAATGCTTCAAATGCTACTAAACTTTTTTGGAACCCTTAAATGCCTTCATGCATCACTTTGGACCCAAAAACACATTTTTTAAAGTTCCTACAATTGAAGCTCAATCATAACATTTACAAAGTATTTATACCTAGCTTGCATTTTGACACTTATATTTTTGTATTTAACCAATCATAACACAATCAGGGTATAAACGACATAAAGAATGGTTGCATGATGGTGGCTGGTCGCATGCTTTTTCTAATAAGTGTATAACAAGAAGCTTAATCCTAATGTTATCAATTTATTTGTATTTTATTGCTTATTTATTGTGATTTAATAGTAAATGTCCACACGTAGTTTTGGGGGTTCAATTATGTAATTTAAATTCAAATGTAACACAAGTGAGCCTATAAATAAGAGACCTCACTGTGCATTTATTCCTTAAGTGAGATTTTGATACATAAATTCTGTTAAGTTCTAGAGAGAACTCATTGCTTAAGAAATTTAGTTTATTTTAGATTTTCTCATCTTGAGTATTTGAGTAATCATCAATAAAAGATTAATGAACGTAGGCCTATTTCTTCATGCCAAACAACGTGAAATCTGTGTGTGTATTCTTCTTTTTTATTCTTGAGATATTTGCTCTACTTCTACCGTAATTACATAAAGTTGTTGTTGCCAAGAACCTAGGTCAACAGGCGATACTTGGACTGAAACAAGTACCACACGCTTAGTTTGGAAAGCTTCAAGCTACTTTTTTTGGCTTCGATTTTCAATCAACTTGGTTTGATCAATCCCTCTTGTTCGTCAGAGTAATGACCATAGCATCCACATCTTAGTATATGTTGATGACATTTTGATCATCAGAAGTAACTGTTATTGATGCACTGCCCCACAAATTTCCGATCAAAGATATAGGGAGACTTAACTTCTTCTTTAGGTATCAAGGTAATTGAAACTAGTTTCATCTTTCTCAAGTAGTCCCTAAAATTATTTGTAATGTTTGAATGCGATATGCAAAGGGTATTAGCACATCGATGACTAATGGAGACAAACTTTCTAGATATGGGAGTGATCTAGTGAGAGGTGTTCATCTCTACCAAAGCATAGTTAGAGCTCTTCAATATGACACCATTACTTGACCAAAAAATGCCTACAAAGTCAGCCGTGTTTGTCATTTTCTTCACAACACTTTAGTTCTCATTGGAAAGATTTTGAATGAGTCATAAGATATGACTGAATCACTTGATTTTGGTTTTAGTTTTTTGTTGCAACCCTTCCTTGGATATATCGAGTTATTATGATGCCAATTAGGCATCTAACCTTAATGATAGATGATCCACATGTGATTTTTTTTATATCACAATCCAATATTGTTTCATGGCAGTGAAAGAAGCAACACATGAGGTCGAGATCGAGCACCAAAGATAAAAACAAAAGTTTGGCTCACCTCGCTGCTGAAATTACACGAACTCAGTGCTTTCCTTCTAGAGTTAAAAGTAATCAATTCAAAAGCTCCAGTTCTATGGTGTGACAGTATTACTGCAGTCATGATATTTGCTAGTTCAATTCAGCATGCAAGGAATAAACACATTGAGTTCGATATTCATTTTGTTTGAGAAAGAGTAGCTTGAGGTTCTCCTATTGTCAAACATGTTCTAGCCATTGATAAGATTGTAGATGTTCTAAGCAAGGCCATTTTTGGCTATTACATTCAAGAACTTTCATCCAATCTTTGCGTTGAATCTTTAGGTACCCTGAGTTTGAGGGAGGCTATTGGAGAATAATTTCATAGTAGGATTAGTGTCTTGATTATATAATTAGTTTCAGCTACTAAAATGTGCTAAATTTTGTTATACCACATATCCTTCTCTAGCCAATCATGTATGTGCCTTGCGCTTGTATAAAGGGCAAATCTTAAACTGATTATTAATTGAATGAAATACAATGTTTTAAACATCTTTGGTTCTTTTTCCCTATTTCATAATAGCTATATTCTTTTTCTCTATTTCATAGTAACTATATTAAATTCTTCTTCCTTCTCACAGACAACTATATTGAGTTATCTTGTTTTTTCATCCACTTTGCTTGTTAAGTTTCTAACAACTCATAAAGACTTCAGTCCTTTATGAAATTAGAAAACTAATCATATAAATTTATATATATATATATATATATAAAAACTCAAGTAAAAAAATAATATTGCTAAAAAAAATTTAGTGTTCAACCTTTGGGATCATATTCAAATATTTTAAATAGTCTAGTACACTAATAATTTAGAAAAAAATTTAGATTTGAGCCCAAAGCCGATTGTATCATGTACGTTGCATGGTCGAGTGGTACCCAAGGTTCAAATCTGGTTTAACAATTCAAACTTAGATTTGAATTATTTTTATATAAGTTTTTTTTTCATGAAACTATGGCATGATATTGTTTTGTTTTACTTTCTGTATGAGATTTTGCAATGGAAATTTACATTTCAGGCCGTTTTTTCTGTTTTAATTACAAAAATCATGTTGCCTTTTTTATTTATATAAATATCAAAATGTATATAACAAATTAAAAAATAATATATTTTTTCTCTCTCCCTCTATCTCCTTCTATCTACACGTTGCTTTACCGTATCGAACTTAAAATTTTGTTGTTTTTTTTAAAGCTTATTATCTATTTCTCTCTCTTCTCCCAACTTTAAAAATCTTTCTTTGACCTATTCATCAAGTTGATCATTTTGATATTTGGGAAGCATATGTTTTTTTTTTTGTCATTGTAGGAGATGATGACTAGAATCAAAATCAACCTTTTAGTTTCTTTTTATATTTTGTTAATTAGAAAGTAACCAAATTTTATTCTTAAACAAAATATAATATACCAAAAAGTGTATTCTTATTTATATATAAAAGATATCATTTGATATTCTAAACAACTTTAAAATTATTTTAGAAACATTTCAAGTAAATTTTTTTAAAATAGATTCTTTAGGATATAATTGGTTACTTTTAAAAAATGGAACATAAGAATAATCTTTTTGGTAAATCACTAAGTTAGTTGCTTGCCTTAAATTTGTGTCATACCTTAAAATTTAGTTATATATCAAAAGGTAACCAAAATTATTTTAAATGCAACGAAAATGTAGGTTTTAGAGATAATTATGCAGTATACTAAATGACAACATTTTCTGTTAACCCATAGTATTATGTTGTTTTATTTAGCATTAAATACGTTTAGTTAATTCTGTTATTAGTGTACTTGGATACTAGTATGGGTTTGTTAGCTGGGTCGTATATGGTGTAAGGGTCCATGTCCCACATATATATATTTCCTTTGTACATTTTTTAGCTTAAGGAATTCAATACAGTCTTTTCATTCCTTCAAATATCTTTCTCTGTACTTTTATCTTCGTGGTATCACAACAATAATCAGCTCCCATGGCGAATACACAAAGTCAGTTCGTTTCTAGTGATGACTCACCGAATACTCCACTGAATTCAGCTACTCCTCGTGCAACACAAGTTCCTACTCAAGCGGTGGCCACTATTACCGCGCTTCCTGATCTTCTGAGTTTACCTTATGTGAATCAGCCTCTTGCGGTTAAGCTTGATGATAATAATTTCCTGATCTGGAAAAGTCAGGTACTCAACATTGTTATTGCTAATGGGTTAGAAGATATTCTCAATGGCACTCGACCATGTCCCCCTCGCACTACATAGCAGCTCCCGAATTAGATCAAACCCGACTATACTTCTTTGCAAAGGTACAACCGTCTTCTTATGAGCCGGATTTATGCTTCCATTTATGAGAATATGATGGGGCAATTGGTGGGCTACACTACTGCTTCTGAGATCTAGGTAGCTTTGGAAAAAATATTATTTTGTAGCCTCTTTTGCTTGGCAAACTTTTCTTCAGACAATTTGGAAGGATGGGCTCATGGCTATGGCGTATGTGCAAAAATTTCGTTGCATTTGTAATTCTCTTGTTGCTGTTGGCAAGCCCGTGCGCTATCGAGATCACTTACACTATTTTTTGAATGGTCTGGGTGTTGAGTACAATGCCTTTGTTACTTCTTTGAAAAATTGATCTGATAAACCGACTATTGAGGAGGTGTACAACTTACTTCTTAGTCATGATGCTAGGCTGGATCGACAATTTTCAGTGGCCTAATTGAGCTCCCTTCAAATAAACATGGCTAATCTTCAAGCCACCAAATCCATGCCCTCTATTTCTTCTTTGAGTGGTTTTCAGCAGCCACCATCTTCACCATTCTCTCCTCGTGTGTCCAGACCTCGTTGATTTTCTCATGAGCAGTCATTTTCCATTCAACCTTCCTGGACTTCTCAATATCATCCTAACTCTCCCAGGCCTCTGTGTCAGATCTGTTTTAAGCCTGGGCATACTCATACCAAGTGTTATCACAGAGCCAATTTACAATATCAGCCAGCTTCGTTTGCTCCTCAAAATTTTAACACATATGTTCCACCTTCGATGCCTTATTTTCCCTCTCCTGCTGTTACTCCACAAGCTCTTCAAGACCAATCTTGGTACATGGATTCAGGGGCGTCTCACCATTTTACACCTGATCTCAATATGCTTGAATCCACAGCTCCTTATGTTGGTAAAGATCAAGTGACTGTTGGCAATGGTAAGCAATCTTCCATTTCTCATGTAAGTACCTCTTCAATTTCTACTCCATACTCTGTGCTAAAATTGAGTCATGTTTATAATTCACCTTCTCTTACCAAAAAAATCTTAGTATTTCTTGATTGTGTGATGATAATCATGCCTATATTGAGTTTCATCCCCATTTTTTCTTGGTCAAGAACCATGTAAACCACTGGGTTCTTCTGCGGGGTCATCTCGATAATGGGCTCTACAAAGTCAGACACACTTCTTCGAGTCATCCAGCGTCCTCTTTCTCTCCTCAGCTTCATCTCACTACCAGTAATCGTTGCAACTTGTGGCATTTTCTCTTGGGGCATCCTCATCGAGATGTTGTTTGCACTGTGTTGTCTTTATCTAATTTGTCTAATGTTGGTTCATGTAACTTGGATTTTTGTACTGCTTGTTAATTGGCTAAGTCCCATCGTTTGCCTTTTCCTTTGTCTAGTTCTCGTGCTCAGTCTATGCTTGATTTATTTCACACTAACTTATGGGGTGCTTCCCTCGTTGTTTCCATTACTGGTGCTAGATACTTTGTAATGCCCTACTTCCTTAGAGTCGTTACTAAGTGAGTTTTAAAACGAAAAAGGTGCAATGAACTCGCTAACCGAGGTTTTTTAAAACAAAAGTGTGACTAAGCAAAAGTTAAGGCTGTAATCTTTAAAATGCGTGGTTTCAACGAAAACTTCTAGTATTTAACATTTGGGATCCCAAAATAAGGTTTGAAAACTGTTTACAACATAAAAAAAGATTACAGTTGGTCCGTTATTAAAACCACAGGTTATTACAGCCATTTCATGGTAATACCCCCAACCAAAGCAGTCGGGCAGGCCAAACATGTACGCGTCGCTTCACGCTCTCCGTACTCATGGCTGGTTGATTCAATCTTTGCCCTTACCTGCAACACAGAGCACCCGTGAGCCGAAGCCCAGCAAGAAAACTCATACAGTACATAACATATACGATTTATACAGTTAACATATCAGATAATCCACAGATAACCAAGTATTCCATTAGACTAAACAAACACGGCCATGCCGTCCCAGAGGCCTTACCAAAGCCTGGGGTCTCGATCTCCACCGAAAGGATATCACATGTATCCATGGGGTCCCACCCTGACTACAAGCACTTCACGTGCTAAGTGTTACTTCCGGCCCCGCTGCCGTTCTCGGCCCTTGCCGTTCATTCTACTATAAATGCAAATGGTATAACTCAAGTAGCATTCAAACATATATCAATTCAATTATGTCTGCACCCTAACATGTAATGCAATATAGGGCCGTGCCTGGCAATCATCTCAGCATGCAATGTAGGGTCGAGTCCTGCAATCACATCATGGGCCCATGCCCTGTCCTACGGGTGATATAGTTTTCTTACCTGTCAATTAGATAGCTTTCAACACTTGACTCCTTGAGCACGATCCCACTCGAGCCTTAGCGCACACCTAAACACAGCCATAGGTCAAAGTCAACACCAAACCCCAAGTCCGAAAACCTAGCCTCGGGGCCAATCCCGAGCCCCCCGGGAAGTCCTAGATCCACAAAACAAGATGGAGGAATCGAACCCTGAACCCTAGGTCAAAATCCCTCAAAAATGACCCAAAAAACCCTTTCTGGGAACAGGGTAGCGCTACAGCGCTCAAAAGGGGGCGCTATAGCGCTACAAGCAGAATCAGCATCCCCAGAAACAGGGCCTAGCGCTACAGCGCCCAAAGACTAGCGCAGTAGCGCTAGTTGCAGGTAGGCAAAACCCAAATTCATTTTCTGCGATTTCTTTGAGCCAATCTCAACCCAAACTTCCCCAAATCTTTACCAAACTCAAAATCAAGCTTATAAACACTCTCCACTCATCCCAAGCATCCCAAATCCTCAATACCCAAGCACATTCAACCCAAATCTCAAAATTCACCATGATCAACCCTAAACCCAGAAATTCAGTCAAACAACAAAGTTAAAGGCTTAGAATTCATACCGTTGATGCAATTTCGACCTTGATTCATTTCCTAGACCTCCTTAGCTTGCTCTTCCTCAAAGCTTGCCCAGAAATTCCCTAAAATTCCCATCATCTCAGCCCAAAACACAGCTCAAACCAGCCAAACCCTTAAAACTGAAAACTCTAAGAACTTACCTCAAAAGTTGATGTGTTCTTGCTAATCCTTGCCAAATCTTCAAGTCTAACTCAAGATCCTTGATGCTCAGCCTATCATAGCACTCCACTGAGCTTTGCTCCAAGAAATTTGAAGAGAAATGGTGCTACAACCCCAAACCGATCCTTTAAAACAAAACCCCTCTGTTTTTTTTTTCTCTCTTTTCTTTTTCTTCCTTTTTCTTTCTTTTCCACAGCCATTCACTCTCTCTACCAATCCCACTAAGTATATAAAGCCTCATAAATCAATCCCTAAAAGCCAATTGACCAAAATGCCCTCCCTATTAATTCTAAACCCTTTTTGTCCAAGTAGGGCCATTTTAGTCCTTTTACCCAATTTCCGCTAATCCTCAAGTGTCTCTAATATTTTCCCGTTGCTTTCCAACACCTGATAAATCACCAAATAAGTATTCCCCATCATCAAAATTAATCTCAATCTATTCTCTAAATTCCTGCTTATACCCCCAGGCTCGCCCCGAGCTGGGTATAAATTCCCGCCATGACTTTTCCGCTAACCTGCTCTCTAGGATCGTCTCGAGTCACAAATCACAGATACACCCACATACCACTGTGGTCTCAACAATCATCACATATCAATACAGTTATGCCCAAAATGGCCAAAATTACAATTATGCCCTTCTAACACAATCAGGGCCTGCATGCATACTAATACACATAGTCATGCATCTCAAATAGTCAAATAGTCATATAACACGCTTTAAATCATAACCATGCATTTAACTCATAAAAATCACACATAAATCTCAACATGCCCTCCTGGCACACTAATCAAGGCCCTTAAGCCTTATTAGCGATTTTGGGTCGTTACAACTATCCCCTCCTCATAAAAATTTCGTCCTCGAAATTTACCCAAACACATAAGTCAGTAAACCCGCAACTCTGACCATGATTTCCAAGGTCCACCGCCTTTACTTTACTTTTCAACAACACTCTTACAAGAGTAACAATCTTGCCCCACAAGATTTTGTCTAATAGCCATACCTTTGTTAGCTTCTTGTTTACACCGCAACCCTGCTGAAACTTCAGAGTCTGCTTAAATTACCATGATTACCTCGCTGCCTAAATCCCATTTCCAGAGATACTCATAAGTCATCACCCCTACCAGGTGGGATCAACTTGTAGGCCCCGCTGGCCTAACCCTTGGTACAACTTCAGGATTTTATGTTGAATCAAGAGTCAGAACTCTCCCTTATTTCTCTGAACACCATACAAATCCTTGTATGTTATTACGTAGAGATACAAATCTTTCCTTCCGGAACTTTATTTTCCCAAAATTTAACAATTTACAAGTTCTTTTATTCTTTCAAATAGGCAGACACTCCTGCCTTAAGAGTTCCAACAACCTTCTTGGCTTTCTCTCTGAGCCAATGCCAAATCGTAGTATTCACTATCCTTTGCCTCTTACCATGTCCTATGTCGTGTTACTTTAACAAGACGCCAGCATTTGCCACCACGACTAACTTATCAGGGATTACACTTCCCTTAATACCTCAAGTATTCGCATAGTCACGCTTAATTCTTTAAGATATCTGATAAACTTTCAGACTGCTATTCCACTTGCAATCAACTGATAGTTCCAGATTCCCACTCTGTTCTCTTTGTTCTCTAGATCCTTTCCAAAATTTAAAATACTATAGGGTCTCAATTCAGTATCATTGACGTTCTATTCTAAAACCAGTTCACTTGACCCAACCACATTAACTCCATCAACTGAGTTAAAACTTTTCATGTCCAAACACCTTACTTAAGGTCTAAAGTGGTCTATTCCCATGATACACTACCACATCACTTAACCCGTCAGTGTCCCAAAGAAAACTCTAAATTTTGTCACCCGCTCAACCCTCCCGGTACAACGTACCCTAGGAGGTGGAATGATATCCATTCAAAATTCTCATTCATAAACCAAATTCTAATTGGATCCTTCACTCGATCCTGGTATCTTGACTTGTACCGCCTTGGCAGGGTTCTTCCCTGCTTCAACCAAAGTCCACTCTTTGGATTCCATAGCTCAGTGACACTCACCAGCTAATCATACCTACTAACGTTATGCCCATCTCAGTCGTTGCCTTGTCCACTCCATTATAATCTATGGCGTTATTCCTTGACTGCCGCACGCCTCTCAGTTAGGAGTTCCGCCTCCAATTATATCTCCCCTAGTTCAATCGAGGATTATAAACACTGATCGCCCGTCCGCTATTTTTCACCACATCTGGGTCTCAACGTTAACCTTCTTACTAATACCCAACACTCAAGTACCTTATGCCATGCACAACTGTCGACTTAACGTTCCAAGTGTATCAACCATGATCCATTCAGTCACCTCCCGTAAGGTTCAATCCATCCTCGCATAAATTTGCGCCTGGGCGTGCCCAATCTATGGAGCACCCCCACAGTTCCATATCCTCATCATGGATCAGGTCCTTTATGCTATCACTCTACACTTAACCAGATCGCAAACATATTCCAGCATCGCCAGATACCAATCAATTCTTACCTTGTCTTCTGAATTTTCCTGACTAGACACTACTCATTCCATCTAACCTCAAGTTTTACTGTTCTCCTCATCTCTGATGTAGTTGTCTCCGGAGGTACTTATGCAATAGATGACGCGCTTACCAGTCTTGTTATGCTTTCTACTCTTTAGATATTCTTCATTAGCTTCTTTGTGGCTTCAGATCAAATCTCATCATACCGGTCCTTTCTTTTTATATCTCTACTCTGAGTACTCCTATCGACACCTAAACTGACACTCCGTAGAACCTTACCTGTGACCCTGCTTCCTGGGAACTAACGTCTTCAGCATAATAATCAGTTGCTCACCATTTCCGTCTAGGAGTAATCCACATACATTGCTCATGAGCTTGAAGGGGAATTGCCCATACCGTTCATGCATTCTCTGCCAACTTACCTGTGCTGCTGTAGCTTGAACCCTTCTAGATTCTTTGTTACAAACTCCTCACACCCTACCCGGTGCAAAATAGACAAATTCACGAAATGTCTCTATCCTTGGTTTCCAGCTGGTAATAACCAGATCATAGATCAACTCTTGGGGACATTGTCCCATCTCGTATCCAACCTCAAACTTTTATTCCTTACCGACAATGCTAACAATCCCTGCAGTATAACGCTCTGGCTATTCCAAGGTCAAATTTCTTCGATTACTTCAATAGATTTTCTGTCCGCCAAAACCATCTTTTACAACATTCCTTATACCAATCCTATCTGTAGTCCGACCTTGAAGTACCCCCAAATCTTTCTTTACATACCCACATAATTTTCCCACTGGCCAGCTCAGTTTCCACTCAGTCTCATTTACATACCCCAGATGATATCCTGTACAATCCATCTGCCAGAGTTTCTAATTCCTTCTCAATAAGTATTAATATCTTCAGCCTCTCGTATAACACCCATGAGGCAAACTCTCTATGTCTAACTCCCTCTCGGAACATTCTCAACACCGAGTTCTTCCAGTCCGTTGCGTAACCAAAGCATAACCATTCAGTTGAACACTCATCCTCGAGGAATCAACCTCGAACTACGAATGTATCGAGGCATTCAAGTTTTCTGTTCCCTCACTATGGGAAGTCCATCCTAACATATCGAGTCATTCTATGTAGAAGTCATGCCCTCACCTGACCTCTTTCCAGGTGGCATCCTCTTCCTCATGTGCATACCAATTAACCTCCCTGGTTCCTGTCACCATCTTGATGACTACCTTTTCAATCAAGCTTCTTTCCAATCTCAAATTAGGTGCCCTAGCACTGTCTGGGGTCCTTCTACCTCAAAATTGAGAATCTGTCCTTGCTGCATTCTATCAATAAAAGTACCATCTTATCAATCAGACTTTTCCCCCATTCTGGCAAAACCAGAAGCCACAGAACTATCCGGGGTTCTTTTAACTCGGTTATCACAAATCTATCTTTACTAACTCCATCAAAGGAAACACTGCCATTGCAGTTCTGGTACTTAGGCTCTATGCATCATTCATCAGTTCCTCGAACAACATGGCCCTCTCCGCCATCCACATATAGACGATAAGTCCTTACATCAGAGCGGCCCAAATACCTTAGACTATTCCAGATCTCAAATCCTTAAATGGGTCGCCATCAATTCCAGATACATCCATCAGTATAAATTTCCAAAATGAATTACTCAATTCACCAAACCCATTGATTTACACTGTTGTTACCCTATCAGTCCAAACCAAACTTATGAGCCCACCAGTCTCCACAGTTCAAACCATGTCTTTATAACCTCTTCTATCAATCACCATCTGAGTTCTTTCCAGCCCATTAAGCCAGTACCTCAGCCCGAGTACCATTTCCAGGCATCTCTCTGCCTCAACATTTAACACAACCCTCTAATCAGGATCTCTCATCCTCTTAACCAAGGGTGGAATTAACTTTGCCCATCTATTGATAAGTTCCTTGTCAGCCCGAACTCTCCTCAAAACCAGAGGATAACACCCTGTAAGCCTTTCATATAATACCCTTTTCTGTCCATACCCTCACAGTAAACCAACACTGGTAACCTTATTGTTAAAACATCGAAATCATCTGTTTTCCCAGAGAAATCCGTTGTTCTTCTGTTCCTTCTCAACTAATAAACTCCACAGCTTACTCACACACTAGTGACCCTCTGCTGCTGCTTTTTGGGATAACTGGAGATCTCAACTCCAACTTATATCTAGAATCCCCCCTTCAACACAATATCAGGTCCACATAACCCTTCTAGGAACAAACAATTCGAGTTCATCTGTCAATACTGACCAAACTCTTGAGCTCTGGGGTTCATACTCTGAACCAAACCACAACTAGATCCAAATAACCACAGTTATCATGCACACAAAAAGCATATATAGGCCAAATCCACAATGATATACATTTAGCTACCAGATTTTAACATCACCAAGTATACCCAGGTCTCAACATGCTTCATACAAGCCAATAAACGGATATTACATACGAATTCAATTTAAACAATTAACCACATAAACTCAATATGTAAACCATTATGCCAATATTCATCCACATGCATAATAATGTTATTCATCACGCATCAATCTCAACATGCAATAGTCAAGGGCCCAGCCCCAACAGTATCTCATGAATATGTCAACTCATTCCTCATGCTCCATATAAATAAGCAGGCAAACAGGGCATTCAAACATATGTTCAAGCATGTTAATCATTCATACCAACCAACCATGAGTCGAGCTTGTCACTGTCAGCGAGCATACATGTTCGGTCGATCTCCAGAACCAATAAACCTTGGCTCGCTCTGATACCAAGTTGTAACGCCCTACTTCCTTAGAGCCGTTACTAAGAGAGTTTTAAAACGAAAAAGGTGCAATGAACTCGCTAACCGAGGTTTTTTAAAACAAAAGTGTGACTAAGAAAAAGTTAAGGCAGTAATCTTTAAAATGCGTGGTTTCAACGAAAACTTCTAGCATTTAACATTTGGGATCCCAAAATAAGGTTTGAAAACTGTTTACAACATAAAATAAGATTACAGTTGGTCCGTTATTAAAATCACAGGTTATTACAGCCATTTCATGGTAATACCCCCAACCAAAGCAGTCGGGCAGGCCAAACATGTACGCGTCGCTTCACGCTCTCCGTACTCATGGCTGGTTGATTCAATCTTTGCCCTTACCTGCAACACAGAGCACCCGTGAGCCGAAGCCCAGCAAGAAAACTCATACAGTACATAACATATGCGATTTATACAGTTAACATATCAGATAATCCACAGATAACCAAGTATTCCATTAGACTAAACAAACACGGCCATGCCGTCCCAAAGGCCTTACCAAAGCCTGGGGTCTCGGTCTCCACCGAAAGGAAATCACATGTATCCATGGGGTCCCACCCTGACTACAAGCACTTCACGTGCTAAGTGTTACTTCCGGCCCCGCTGCCGTTCTCGGCCTTTGCCGTTCTCGGCCCTTGCCGTTCATTCTACTATAAATGCAAATGGTATAACTCAAGTAGCATTCAAACATATATCAATTCAATTAAGTCTGCACCCTAACATGTAATGCAATATAGGGCCGTTCCCGGCAATCATCTCAGCATGCAATGTAGGGCCGAGCCCTGCAGTCACATCATGGGCCCATGCCCTGTCCTACGGGTGCTATAGTTTTCTTACCTGTCAATTTGATAGCTTTCAACACTTGACTCCTTGAGCACGATCCCACTCGAGCCTTAGCGCACACCTAAACACAGCCATAGGTCAAAGTCAACACCGAACCCCAAGTCTGAAAACCTAGCCTCGGGGCCAATCCTGAGCCCCCCATAAAGTCCTAGATCCACAAAACAAGATGGAGGAATCAAACCCCGAACCCTAGGTCAAAATCCCTCAAAAATAACCCAAAAAACCCTTTCTGGGAACAGGGTAGCGCTACAGCGCTCAAAAGGGGGCGCTATAGAGCTACAAGCAGAAATTGCATCCCCAGAAACAGGGCCTAGCGCTACAGCGCCCAAAGACTAGCGATGTAGCGCTAGTTGCAGGCAGGCAAAACCCAAATTCATTTTCTGCGATTTCTTTGAGCCAATCTCAACCCAAACTTCCCCAAATCTTTACCAAACTCAAAATCAAGCTTATAAACACTCTCCACTCATCCCAAGCATCCCAAATCTTCAATACCCAAGCACATTCAACCCAAATCTCAAAATTCACCATGATCAACCCTAAACCCAGAAATTCAGTCAAACAACAAAGTTAAAGGCTTAGAATTCATACCGTTGATGCAATTTCGACCTTGATTCATTTCCTAGACCTCCTTAGCTTGCTCTTCCTCAAAGCTTGCCCAGAAATTCCCTAAAATTCCCATCATCTCAGCCCAAAACACAGCTCAAACCAGCCAAACCCTTAAAACTGAAAACTCTAAGAACTTACCTCAAAAGTTGATGTGTTCTTGCTAATCCTTGCCAAATCTTCAAGTCTAACTCAAGATCCTTGATGCTCAGCCTATCATAGCTCTCCACTGAGCTTTGCTCCAAGAAATTTGAAGAGAAATGGTGCTAGAACCCCAAACCGATCCTTTAAAACAAAACCCCTCTGTTTTTTTTTCTCTCTTTTCTTTTTCTTCCTTTTTCTTTCTTTTCCACAACCATTCACTCTCTCTACCAATCCCACTAAGTATATAAAGCCTCATAAATCAATCCCTAAAAGCCAATTGACCAAAATGCCCTCCCTATTAATTCTAAACCCTTTTTGTCCAAGTAGGGCCATTTTAGTCCTTTTACCCAATTTCCGCTAATCCTCAAGTGTCTCTAATATTTTCCCGTTGCTTTCCAACACCTGATAAATCACCAAATAAGTATTCCCCATCATCAAAATTAATCTCAATCTATTCTCTAAATTCCTGCTTATACCCCCAGGCTCGCCCCGAGCCGGGTATAAATTCCCGCCATGACTTTTCCGCTAACCTGCTCTCTAGGATCGTCTCGAGTCACAAATCACGGATACACCCACATACCACTGTGGTCTCAACAATCATCACATATCAATACAGTTATGCCCAAAATGGCCAAAATTACAATTATGCCCTTCTAACACAATCAGGGCCTGCATGCATACTAATACACATAGTCATGCATCTCAAATAGTCAAATAGTCATATAACACGCTTTAAATCATAACCATGCATTTAACTCATAAAAATCACACATAAATCTCAACATGCCCTCCTGGCACACTAATCAAGGCCCTTAAGCCTTATTAGCGATTTTGGGTCGTTACATACTTTGTACTCTTTATTGATGATTTTACCAGATTTACATCGTTTTCTTTACTTAATTCCAAAGACCAAGTTTACAATGCTTTTTTACTATTTCAAGCAATGGTTCATACGCAAGTTCAATGTTCTATTAATCATGTCTGTTCGGATTGGGGCAGTGAATTTCGGTCTTTACATTCCTTTTTTACAGAACTTGGTAGTCATCATGAGGTTTCTTGTCCATATACTCCACAACATAATGAGAGCGTAAAGTGCAAAAATAGGCATGTTGTTGAGACAGGGCTTGCCTTGATGGCTCATGCATCTATTCCTCAAAATTATTGGTCTTAATCATTTGCTACTGCAGTCTATCTCATTAATAGATTGCCTACTCAGTTGTTACAAAATAATTCTCCTTAGTTTTTGTTGTCTGGTAAACAACCCACTTATCATCATTTTCGCACCTTTGGGTGTCAATGCTTCCATTTATCGTGTCCTTATAATAAACATAACCTGGATTTTCGCTCACAATCCTGTGTTTTTCTTGGATATAGCAGTAACCATAAGGACTATCTGTGTCTTTCGGTTTCCACTGGTCACATTTATGTTACCAGACATGTTGTCTTTAATGAGGAGGTCTTTCCTTTTGCTACTACTCCCTCTGTTTTTCCTTCTCCCACTTGTCCTCTTCCTATTTTCTCTTCTTTACCCTTTTCATTTGGTGTATCTTCTTACCCTCCCTCTTCTTCACCTTCTTCATCTTCCATATCTCCACCTACCCTTTCCCCTCCTTCTCACTCTCTTGATGAGTCTGTTTCCCTTTCTTCTAGTTCTTTACCATCCAACTTTCTCGTTCTTCATCCTGAGGTGCCAACTTCCAATACTCATCCCACGGTCACATAATCAAAGGCATGTGTGTTCAAACTGAACAATTTTGTGCTATTGCTGCCTCTATTCCTGTGGAACCTTCTTCCTATGCTGAAGCTTCAATTGATGCTCATTGGGTGGCTGCTATGCAGCATGAATTTGATGCTTTGCAGTCTCAAAATACATGGTCCTTGGTTCCTAAGCCCACACAGTGTAGAGTAATTGGTTCCAAGTGGGTTTATCGTGTTAAATTGCATTATGATGGTTCAATGGACAAAATTAAAGACTGTTTGGTGGCTCAAGGATTTCATCAAACTCACGGCTTGGATTATCATGAGACTTTTAGCCTGGTGATCAAACCTACCACTATCTGCTTGGTGTTGAGTATATCAGTTTCACGTAATTGGCCTATTCGCCAATTGGATGTAAAAAATGAATTTTTACATGGGGATCTTCAAGAAGATTTTTTTATGGCTCAACCTAAAGGATTTGTTGATGCTTCTCGGCCTCATCATGTATGTTAATTATATAAATCTATCTATGCTCTTAAGCAATCGCCTCGGGCTTGGTTTCTCAAATTTAGCTCAGCTCTACTTGATTGGGGATTTGTTGGTTCTATTGCAGACACTTCAATGTTTATCTACCATCACTCGAGTCATATGCTGGTGTTTGTTTTATATGTCGATGATATTATCGTCACAGGCTCCTCTTCTTCTCTTATTGATGATTTATTGTGATATCTGTGCACTCGTTTTGTTGTGAAAGACCTTGGCATGTTGCATTTTTTTTGTAAGTGTAGAGGTTCTTTCATTGTCTATTGGTTAACATCTCAGCCAGACTAAATATATTCGGGATAATCTTACTTGGACAAGTATGGTTGACTCTAAACTTGTACCTACACCTTTTGCTTCTGCCTCTTTATCTCTTCATCAGGGTGTTCCTCTAGCTGATGCTACTCAATATCAAAGTATCCTTGGGTCCTTGCAATATTGCACCATATCCAGAGCGAATATATCCTTTGCAGTTTATCGACTATGTCAATTCATGCATGCTCCAATTGATGCGCATATGCTGGCTGTCAAAAGACTACTTCGTTACTTGAAAGGTACTGCTTCTCTTGGCTTGGGGATTCATCACCAATCTACTCACTCTCTTTTCAATTACACAGACACTAGCTGGGCGTCTTGTCTGGATGATCGAAGTAGTACGAGTGCCTACTGTCTATTTCTTGGTGACAACATGATTTCTTGGTGTTCTTCCAAGTAAACGGTGGCCTCTCGTTCCTGCACTAAGTCAGAGTATTGTGCTCTCGCCAATGGGGTTGCTGAAGTCTCTTGGATTGTCTCTTTGCTATCTGAATTGCAGCAGCTTCCCTCTTCTGTGCCTCCTGTGTTTTATTGTAACAATGTTAGCACCCTCAATTTGGCCTCTAATCCTGTCTTGCATTCTCGGTCTAAGCATGTGGAAATTGATATCATGTTGTTCGTGAAAGGGAGACCTCTAGGCATATTGTTTTAGCTTATACATCTTTTGAGAACCAATTGGTTGATTGTCTTATCAAATCTCTGCCTACCGCTCGGTTTCAATCTCTTAGGACCAAACTCAAAATCCTCCCTAGGCCTGTGACTTTGAGGGAGGATGTTAACACATAGTATTATGTTGTATTATTTTGCATTAAATATGTTTAGTTAATTCTGTTATTAGTGTACTTGGGTACTAGTATGGATTTGTTAGTTGGGTCGTATATGATGTAAGGGTCCAGGACCCACATATATCAGCTTAAGGAATTCAATACAATCTTTTCATTCCTTCAAATATCTTTCTCTGTATTTTTATATTCATTTTCTAATAAGCTATTCATGATAATTTGAAATTATGAGAGTTACTTTTTATAGTATATGATAACTAATTAGTTTCTAAAATAGACTTGAAGATAACGTAAAAGTATCTTAAATAATGTTATATGTAAATTATATGAGTGAATAAAAAAGTCTATTAAAAGTTTTCATTTAAAAGTTACTATGTAGTATAAACTAAATTAATTTTTATTAATAAGCCATATAGTTACTTGTTATAGTATATGACAACTCATTAGTTTCTAAAATAAGATTGAAAGTGACCAAAATATATCTTGAATAATAAGATATCCTAATATTAGCTAAAAATAACTAATTGGTACATTAAGACATCTACAAATAAGTTTTGGAAGTAACAAAAATGTATCTGATATAATATGATCTAAAAAAAATGACCAATCGGTATCATAAGCATGAAAAAATGTAACTTTTTACAACTCAAAAAAAAAAAAAAATTTCGAGAAGTGGGATTTCTCAATTTTTTTTTCAAAATCTGGTATACTATGCTGACATGGTACGGTAATGTGTAAATAAGTTATTTTAAGGTATTTTTGGAATAAGTTTATATTTTATGGTATTTATGTAACTTTCCCTACTTATATTACGAAATGTTTAAAATAAAATGGCACAAATTTTGAAGATTTTAAATGTTTTCGTTTTTTGGGATTACACTATAATATATTACCATTGTTTGCTTTAGTATCAAATTACACCCTTCTAGTTTAATTAATACCAAAATACAACTTTCTATTTTACAAATTATTATAAAAATATACATTGAACACAATCTTAATAAGCTTTATTTTCATGATAACTAAAATATATCAATTTTTTAAGGGAAAATATATCTATTTTTATTACACGATATATTTAATATATTAAAATAAAGTTAATTTAGTTTTCTTAAAATTACTATTTAAGTTTAAATAAAAAAATATATAAATAATTATATTCAATTAAAAACCTAAAATTAAAAATTTAATATTTTTTTAATCTAAGCTCTTAATTAATTAGAATAATTATATTTAAAAATTATCAGAAACGGTTTTTAGAAAATTAAATATTTTTATAGTTCTAATTATTATTATGTTTCAATTAATGATAAACCTAAGATGAAAAAAAAGTATTAATATTTTAAAATTAAGATTTTTCATTAATTGAATTTTTTTTTAATATATATTATGTAA
Organism: Humulus lupulus; assembly: GCF_963169125.1. Lineage (NCBI taxonomy): Eukaryota > Viridiplantae > Streptophyta > Magnoliopsida > Rosales > Cannabaceae > Humulus > Humulus lupulus. The sequence goes on along the minus strand of NC_084795.1, from coordinate 187,407,927 downwards.
GTGATAAAAATTATGTTCAAGGTATTTTTTTTACACTCATTTATAAAATAAAAAGTAGTCTTTAGTATTAATTAATTATAGTGTTGTAAATTGGTAGTGCTCAAATGGTATAATCCCATATTTTTTTCATAATCTAATTTTAATCTTTTTAATGAATTTTCAATTTAATTACTTTATTTAGGATATTGGTAAATTAATGTTTGGTTTACGGATTTTTAATTTAATTGTATAATATATATATATATATTTATATTTATAAAAAGAAGAACTTGAAGGAAATTATCTGGCACTCTAAAATCTCTTCAAAACAATATTTTTATTTTATCCTTTAATCTAATTTTTTTTATTCTTTTTATTAATTAATTTTAAAAAATATAGTTACATGCAACTAATTAGTATAAATTTAGTTAGACATTAGTTTAAATTAAAATAAGATATTTATAAGATATTATTCTTTAAATTAATAATATTATATATAAAAAATTTATCTATTTTATAAAAATTTATGTTTTATTTTAATTTTTATATTGATGACAATAGTCTATAAATATATATATATAACTAAAAAAGAGCTTCAAAGAGATTATGTGGCACTCTAAAATCTCTTCAAATCAATCTTTTTATTTTCGTATTGAATCTAATTTTTTTATTCATTTTATTTTTTTTATTGATTAATTTAAAAAAATGTGGTTACATGTAACTAATCTATTTATATATATATTTATATTTATATATATATAAATATCTTCAAAGAACATTTTTTATTTTCTCCTTTAATCTAGTTTTTTTTTATTCTTTTTATTAATTAATTAAAAAAATGTAGTTACATATCACTAATTAGGATAAACATAGTTAGACATTAATTTAAATTAAAATAAGATATTTATAAGATGTTATTATTTAAATTAATAATATTATATAGAAATTTTTTATCTATTTTATGAGAATTTATGTTTTACTTTAAATTTTATATTTTGATGACAACAATTTGTGGAGAACACAACTTTTAGCTTTTAATCATGCTCATTTATTATTAATTAATTAATTTTATTTTAGTTTATTATCTATTAATATGTAGATTATTATTAATCATAATGTAACACACATGTTTAGGGATGCTCACTTATTATTAATCAAGTTGTTTTATTAGTTTATTATCTATGATATAGATTATTATATATATATATATATAAATGTTATATTAATCCTAATGTAACGCACAGTTATATTAATGCTAGTGTAACGCACGTAGTAAAAATAAAACAAATATTATCATCAATATTAATCTAATAAAGAAAGTTTAAAAAATCTATATATAAATTGTGAAGCCAGAGAGTAATTGGATGATGAGCCAGAGGAAATCAATGATCCCGAAGCAACAAAACCAGATATTGGGATGACGAAGAGGATGACGAATGGGAGGCACCAAAGATCGATAACCCTTTATGAAGGAAAATTGGCATGCTCTTCATTATTTTGAGACTGAGATATTAACGTGATGTTTTTTAATGTTTGGACTTTAATTTCTCATGATTTTGTGGAGCATTATCTATTTTTTAGTGCTTTGTCAAGAATTTGGTCCCTTTTATTTTCTTCTATATAAGATGGTTGATTTGTGTTTCTTGGCACATATTTTTGTTGATTTTTTTTTTTTTTTTGTAGTTATAAAGAACCTCTTGATTATGATTTTCTTGTAATGGAAATTCATAAATAAATGAGGTCTTCTAGTCCATTTAGGGTTGTTGCTTCCATGAACATAGTAGCTAAATATCATTTGAAGATAATTGTGGGTAACAGCACTATGGAACTTGTGATGACTCATTGAGTTTTGTAGTGTTTCTTGGCTAAATATTTTTCATATTTTTTTAACATGATGCGTTAAATTGAGTCACAGAAAAAATATATGGGAAAGCATTGTACGAATGAAAAATCTTCGTGATGGGTTAAATTCATTTTCTTAAGGTACGAATGAAAAACCATTGCACTTTGTTACCCCCAGATTTCGAAATCTGAGATTGTGACCTCGAAAGCTGGATTCGTCAGGTGTGAGCTCGTGATATCTAAAGTGCATGTTCGTGATCTAGGTGCCAAACCCTCGAAGCAAGGTGGAAACCTCAAAGATATGTAACCTCGGAATGATATCTAAGCTCGAATGACGTAGCGTCGGAGTATATCCGTTGTCGGGTGTCTTCGGATCAAGTAGCCCGAGCTCGGCAAGGTATAATCTTGGAATATAATGGTCTCGGTGGTATTCACCCGCTCCGAGCTGGTCTTGGGGTAAGGTGGCCAGCTCATAATTTACTCAGAGACCTAGACTGACATGATGCTGATTGCTGACCTCGAACGGCTTAGTGAGTCATCTGAGGAGACGCAGTCCATGCATTCAAGAGATATTTATTGTTGTAACTTCCCTACAATAAAGGGATATTAACTAGTCGGTTATACGCCTCTTGGTCTTCAGGGGACATTTCCTTGTATATGGGAGTTACAAACTTTAAAGTAATTAATGTTATTAGTTTACAGAATAACTTCCCGAAACGTGTGGGATTGGATTTTGAGATCTCCTCTATAAATAGAGATGTCATATACCTTTGTAAGGGACCGAATTTTTGTAATTTGGAGAGAACTTCTGGAGAATTCATCCTTGAAGGATTTCCAGAAAACTCTAAAGTCCTAATAAAAAAGACTCGTGGACTAGGCAGAGTTAACTGCTGAACCACGTAAAAAATCCCCATTGTTCTATTGTATTATTCATCTTTGCCATAGTTTTATTGTTTACGTGCTCTACATTTTAAGTTGACAAAAAACGGCGTCAACAGTTTGGTGCTTTCATTGAGAGCCTTAAGTAGTACAATCCCTAAATAGCTATGGCTGCAAATGATCAGAATATTCCTGAAGAAAACTATCCACGACGCCCTAGGAAGCAGCCAATGGTAAATCCAGAAACTGAAGAGAGAAGTTAGTCCTCTGATTCTCGGGGATCTCCAGCACCTCCGGCTCCAAGGGATGATGAGGACATGTACTATAATCCTGAACGGTACGTCCCCATTGTGGAACTTGAAAACTGACAGTTAAGAAAATAGTTGGCTGGGGCCAATAAGCGGAATGAGGAACTGGCTAGGTTGGCTGCGGAGGCCCGGGAGGCTCAGCCCCAACCTCTGCGGGAGAACCAAGCCCCACCTCCGCGGGACGTTCATGTTCCTCCCCGCAGGCCTCGTGGGCGACCCCGGAAAAACGCTGCCATAAGGAGATCGGAGCAACCTCCGCCACCAGCAGAGCAACCTGCTCCCTCAAGACACTGAAGAAACACTCGAGCTAGAGCCTCGGTTAACTCAACTATAGAGTTACCAACAGAAGTTGGGAATAACCGAGCCCCTACAAAGGCTCGGACTCAGACTCTTGGCGACCCGCAGAATACAACCGAGCCGGCGCGAGCAAACTCGGGACCATCCAGACTCCGAAATGGGTGGCAGCCACCGTCACCCATACGGTTCCCTCCATCGCCAATAAGATATCCCTCACCACCTCGGAGGAATGCGAGGCCAACTCTGGGTGATGAGGAAGGGCGAGTAGGACGGAAACACAGTAATAGAGGAGCTGCGAGGGAACGGAGAAACGCCCAGCCTACGAGAAGTCAAATGTCTCAGTGTCGCACTGCAGAGATGAGGTAACATGAAAGAGATCCATCTCAGAATAATCATGCCACAAGCCTCGCCAGTGACGACTCAGGAGACACTAGATCAGTCAGCATGTATGATCAAGATTGAAGAAATACTGGAAACCATAGGAACCACTCTGACCTGCAGGAACACCTAAATCAGAATCGGGGTAGTGGTAATTCATCGAACCCAGACCTGAGAGATCGCCTAAATGGGTGCCAAGATCCCCTACGGAGGCGCGAGCCTGGAATTGTGATCAATGATAGCCAATTTCAGGCAAGACCCCCTGCGAACCCGGTTCAAGAAAGAATTGATCAATTGGAAAGGGCCTTTAGGCTCTTGCAAAATGAGCGAGGTTGGAGTCGGGATGAGGATTCTGATGAGGAGCTTGAACCATTCGCTCCCCATATTTCCAACACTCTGTTTCCTCAAGGGTTTCAGATCCCTCATGTCCCACCTTTTGAGGGGAAGTCCGACCCATACAGCCATCTGAGTACATTCAAGACCATAATGAGAGCAAGTAACGTGGGTTACGAGCTCAGATGCATGTTATTTCCAGCATCGCTTACAGGACCAGCAAAAAGTTGGTTAGAGAAATATAAAAGACATTCAATCACTTCTTGGGATCAGCTATCAAAGGACTTCAAGAAATAGTTTAGAGCCATGATCGGGGTAAGACCCGAGGCATCAACTTTGACCAACGTTCGGCAACAGCCAGGCGAAACGTTGAAAAGCTACCTTACGAGGTTTAATCTGGAGGTTATCCGAGCTCCAAATGTGGATGACAGCGGTCATCTAATGGCTGTCCAAGCTGGGGTAATGCCGGGAAGTCTCTTTGGGATGATATGAAGATAAAACCTGTGAGGTCCTTAACCGAGTTTAATAGGCGAGCTCAGAGGTTTGTCAATGTAGAGGAGGCGAGGTCAACACTGAATATGACTTCTCAGCCCATAACTACAACGATAAACACAAACTTTGCCTCGACCTCGGTAGACCCGTTAGCCTCAAAACCTCCTACAGAAAACCCTTCCAAAAGGAATAAGAATAAAGGAAGTTACCGCGAGAAGAAAGGGGGAAAGAAGAAGAAAGGGGAAAGGTATTTCTGCGTGTACAAAGTGTACACCGAGCTCAACAAGACTCAGGAGAATATATACCTGGCTAATGAAAACCAGGTCTCTTTCAGGCATCCAGACCCTATGAGAAATCATGAGTCCAATAGGGACTCCAACAAGTACTGTCGATTTCACAGAGATACTAGGCACACTACTGATGAATGCAGACAGTTGAAGGACGAGATCGAAGGACTGATCTCGAGAGGATATTTAAGACAGTATGTCAAAAACCAGAGTAACAATCAGGCTTCTACTAGCCAGAGGGCACCTACGCCACAACCTGCTCAAAACAATAATTCTCGAGCAAGAGAAGAAGATAAGCCCCCTCCGATTGATGGAGAAGACGTGATAACCATCTCGGGCGGGCCTCATCTCGCAGGGACGGGCAAGAATGCCCAAAAGTGGTATGTGAACGAGCTAAAAACTGGGGACGGGTCCCCCTATGAACCCGAACCTAGAGCTCCAAAGTGCCAAAAGATTGAATCTCAGCCGATAACCTTTACCGAGGACGATGCGTCCCATGTTCAGTTTCCCCACAATGACCCACTGGTCATCACTCTCCAGCTCGCGAATAAGAGAGTTCACCGAGTTCTCATAGACAATGGGAGCTCAGTGAACATTCTCTATAAGGCCACCTTAGAAAAGATGGGACTCGCGCCTCGAGACCTAAAAGCTTGTGCAACAACCTTGTACGGTTTTTCAAGAGAGGGGATTGCCTGTATGGGGTCCATTGAACTCTCGGTAGCCTTAGGAGACTACCCAGTCTCATCAACCAAGACGATGGAGTTTGTAGTAGTGGACCTGCCATCGGCTTATAACGTGCTGCTCGGGAGACCCGCCCTAGTAGGGCTGGGGGTAGTCTCGTCAGTAAGGCATTTGGCCATCAAGTTCCCGACTTCTAGTGGCATCGAGACGCTGAAGGGAGACCAGTTAGCCGGAAGGGAATGCTATAGCATTTCCATAAGAGGAAAGAAGCAGGCGAGCGCACAAGCACTCGTCGTTATTCAGACTAAGGATGGGACGGTCTTGGAGATGGATGAAGAGATCGATCCAAGAGTGGAGGAAAGAGCTGATCTCGAACCATTGGAAGTGCTCGAAGAATCAGATCCCTCGAAAACGGTAAAGGTCGGGAGAAATCTCCAGGAAGAAACTAAATAGCAATTAATTTGCTTTTTGAAGGAAAACCAGGATGTCTTTGCGTGGTTACATTCGGACATGGTAGGAATAAGTCCAAATATAGTGAGCCACACGCTGAATATCGATAAAAGCTTCCCGCCGAAGCAACAAAAGCGAAGACAACTGGACGACGATAGGAAAAAGGCCCTAAAAGAGGAAGTCGATAGGTTAAAGGCAAACTGATTCATTAGGGATGCTTTTTACCTGATTGGGTAGCCAATCCGGTACTGGTCCCGAAGCCCAATGGGACATGGCGAACCTGCATTGACTACTCGAACCTCAACAAGGCCTGTCCTAAGGACTGCTTTCCTTTACCACGAATTGATCAGCTCATGGATGCCATGGCAAGGCATGGACTAATGTCATTCATGGATGCCTATTCTGGATATAACCAGATTGCCATGCATGCCCCCGACTAGGAATATACGAGCTTCATAATAGATAAAGGGTTGTATTGTTATAACGTCATGCCATTCGGGCTCAAAAATGCTAGGGCCACATACCAGCGGCTCGTGAACATGATGTTCTCCGAGCAAATAGGGAACAACATGGAAGTTTATGTTGACGATATGTTAGTCAAGTCTCAACTTAACGATAACCATGTTGATGATCTCGAAGAATGCTTTGCCGTGCTCTGGAAATATAACATGAAGCTTAACCCTAAGAAATGCTCCTTTGGAGTATCTTCAGGAAAATTCCTGGGTTTCATTGTAAATTCTCGAGGAATAGAAACTAATCCAGACAAGATCCCGTCCCTGATCGATATGCCCTCACCTCTAAAACACAAAGATGTCCAGAGTTTGACTGGCAGGATGGCGACACTATGTAGGTTTATCTCGAAAGCTACAGACCGTTTTCTTCCATTTTTCAACTTGTTGAGGGGAGGCAAGAAATTTGAATGGACAGAGGAGTGCGAGTTGGCTTTTCAGGAACTCAAGAAAAACCTTGCAGAACCCCCTATTCTATCAAAACCTATTACGGGAGAAGTTCTGTACTTATATCTTGCCACGACCGAGCACGCCATAAGTGCAGTACTCGTACGAGAGGAAGAAAAGGTGCAAAGGCCCGTATATTACGTCAGTAAAAGGTTACTGGGGGCAGAATCGAGATATCCCTTGATGGAAATGCTAGCTCTCAGCTTAATTCACTCATCTCGGAAACTTCGACCCTACTTTCAAGCGCACCCCATCCATGTACTAACTGATCAACCACTAAGACAAGTCTTGTCTAAGCCAGAAGCTTCAAGTCGACTTCTTAAATGGGTTGTTGAACTCAGGCAATTCGAGATCACCTATCATCCACGGACGACCATTAGGGCGCAAGCCTGGGCAGACTTCATAGTGGAATGTACTGGTATGACCAACGATGAAGTTATAACCCCGGCCCACGATCTATGGAAACTTTACGTTGATGGGTCATCTAATAAAAATTGATCGGGGGCAGGAGTAATTTTGATCACTCCTGCAGGAAGCAGATTTCATTCTACCTTGAGATTTGACTTCAATGCATCAAATAATGAGGTCGAGTATGAGGCTTTATTGGCGGGACTTCGCATAGCCAAAGAGCTCAAAGCTAAAGCAATACATTGCTACAACGACTCCCAGCTAGTGGTTAACCAAAGTTTGGAAGAATACCAGGCTCGTGGTACAAGAATGCGGACGCCTTAGCCTGGCTCGCTACCTTTACCGAGAATGACGAGTTGAATGTCGTACCAATTGAACATCTCTCGGCACCTAGTATTAACGAGCCAGAGCAGGAAGACGTGTGTATGATCGATTCTGAGCCTACCTGAATGACTTCGATAATTGAATATCTCGAGACCGACGTCCTTCCGAAAGATCAGAACCAGGCTCGAAAGTTGATGTATCAAATCCCTCGTTATACCGTTATGGATTGAAGGCTGTATAGAAGAGGATATTCCATGCCATTACTTTGGTGTGTAACTCCACCCGAAGCCAAGAAAATCATTGAAGAAATTCACGAAAGGTTCTGTGGAGACCATACTGGGGTGCATAGCCTGTCCAAGAAAATCATTCGCCAAGGTTATTTTTTGCCTACCATCAAGTCAGACTCTTTTGATTACGTAAAAAAGTGTGATAAGTGCCAACGATTCGCCACAATTCCTCGAGCTCCACCATCCGAGCTAACTATGATGACCTTCCCATGGCCATTTGCGGTATGGGGAATCGACCTCATAGGCTCTCTTCCGACAGGCAAGGGCGGAGTAAAATACGCGGTAGTCGCCGTAGATTACTTCACAAAATGGACAGAAGCTGAACCGTTAGCGACTATAACCTCCAAAATAGTCCTTGACTTTGTGGTGAAGAACATCATATGTCGATATGGGATGCTGAGGAAGATTGTGTCCGATAACGGAACCCTGTTCGACAACGATCTGTTTACCAACTTTTACGAAAAAAAAATGGAATAATAAAGAGTTTTTCGTCAGTTGCCCATCCCCAGGCGAATGGCTAGGTCGAAGCTGTAAACAAGACTCTAAAAAGTTTGCTGAAGAAAAAGTTGGAAGAAGCAAAAGGAAGATGGCCCGAAGAATTGCCCCGAGTCCTATGGGGATATAGGACTACGGCCCATACATCGACAGGACATACCCTGTTCTCCCTGGCGTACGGTTGCGAGGCTATGTTGCTAGTTGAGGTCAAAATTCCCACAATTCGAGCCCTCACTTACGATCAAGCCTCGAACCACTCTCAGCTCGAAGAAACTCTTGACTTGATCGAAGAAAGAAGGAACGAAGCTCAACTAAAAAATGCTGCATACCAACAGCGAGCTGCCCGGTACTTCAACAAAAGAGTTCGGGATCGAAAATTCGGTGTGGGAGATTTAGTGCTAAGGCGTGTATTCTTGGCAACACGAGATCCAACAGTTGGTGTGCTCGGGCCAAATTGGGAGGACCCTACCAGATAGAGTCAGTCATCCGACCCGGTGTTTACAAGTTGGCGAGATTGGATGGAAATCTAGTACCGCGAGCATGGAATGGCGAACACCTACGACCGTACTATCAATAGTATAGGAAGGATGTTGCCTGTAACCATGCTTGTTTATCTGTACTGTTTTTCTATTTTTGGATTCTATCAAATAAAGGTTGATTTCGTTTTATATGCTATATTTTTTGCAATCTCTCTTAATTTAATAACCTATGGTCACACTCATAGGATATTAAGGGGGCATTAGTGGTACATATACCATCAGCTTGAAAAATAAAATAACATATACGAAATACATACAAGTGTTTTGATTTCGTTTTATATGCTATAGTTTTTGCAATCTATCTTAATTTAATAACCTATGGTCACACTCATAGGATATTAAGGGGGCATTAGTGGTACATATACCATCAGCTTGAAAAATAAAATAACATATACGAAATACATACAAGGGTTTGGATATAACCAAATACGGGAGCTAAGAATGTTTGGATATAACCGAACTATCAAAAGTACACAAGTATTTGGAAATAACCAAATGCGTGAGATGAGATAAGTTTGGATACAACCAAGCTGGAAAAAAGATAAAATGTTTAGATGTAACCAAATATGCAAACTAGATTAAAATATAAGTGTATGGATTACAAACCTAACACGACCTTAATAGGTTTGGAACAAACCAGCTAAAACTAATCGGCAGTAAGTTGGAGCATAACCCACTTCGTATTAAGCCGAGATCGAGGCTGGAGTATCTTACAAAACAATAGTTTCGACCTCATAACCTCGGAGAACTAACCGAGGGCGAGAAAAAGTAACTAAAAAGTAAGATATAACTAAACCGTTTGCATTACACACCATACAAGTACTTTCGGGTGCATGGTTAAAGTAATATCCGACCTTGATAAATAACGAGATCGGAAGCGGATAATTCGAGCAAACTGTGCATGAATGTATTGAACCTCGAGCTTAAATCCAAACTATGTTTGTATGATTAAACAAGCATATATGACTCTTTAATATAAAATGTGAAAAATATTTCAAACCGAGAAATGTAAAGCATATATATTAAAAGGAAGTCAAAAAGAAAGAAAAATTGTACCAGCCTTATGGGCATAAATTAAAAGAAAACAATTACAAAAAATAAAGGGACGCCGCCCCGAGGTAAGATTTATGAAGGAGCAGTCTCCTTAGCCTTCTCAGCATCAGCAGCACTAGACTCACCAGGATGAATAGCATGACTACCCTTCTGAGCCTCCCGAGTAGCCTCCTCCGCTTCAAGCCGAGCATGCCATTTGGACACGAATCCTGCCTCGAAAGAGCCTAGGAAGCTGGTGACGAGGTCGGCGTTGCTGGCCCAGATCCTATACATGGTTAGATCAACCGCCTTGTCCTTCTTCTCTTTAAACTCGGTAAGGAGACAAGCCTTTTCATTCTCCATTATCTCGAAAGTGGCGGCCTTCTCCTCCTCAAGCTTAGCATTGGCCCTCTCTAGCTCCGCAAGCTGAGCATTCACTTTTTCAAGCTCGGCAGTCTTAGCCTCCACCTCTGTCTTCGCAGCCTTGAGCTCATCAGCCATCTTAAGCTGAAGATTCTTCGACTCTTGGGCAAAAGACATGCTTGAATGCACCTCGTTGGTCAACTTATAATTAAGCTGAGCTGAGACAATAAGAGCCTGACACACAAAGAGATTGAATTAGAGCATATGGTAAGCTTAATACTCTTATCATAAAGAGTATTGCAGTCCCGAGCTTTATTCAAAAACTCCCAATGCGCAGCGTTGAAACCACCAAGGCTCTGACCCACCCGAGACAAGATATCTGAGCCGAGTATAGCTCCATGGGCCCCAACAGCATTGTCAATCGCGAACTCATCAACATGAGTACAGATCGACAACATGTGTGACTTGGAAGTTGAGGTCTTCTTCGGGGGTGGGCCGAGTGCTGGGTGGACTGTGACTGAAGGAGGCATGGAAGAAGTAGCTGAGATGGATGCTTCGACCTGGGCGGTCGGGTCCTCGGCTGTGATCACAATAGTCAGAGTTGATGGAGGAGTCTTCTGAGTGCGCTTGAGGACTTTGGAGGGTCGGTCAGACCTCCGCGAGCCTCTCGGGCGCTTACTTTTTTGAGCCCCCTTGCCACTAGCAAGCACGCCATCAAGATCGGAATCCATGGCACCTGCACAATTACAATGAAGATTTAGCATGCTGCTAGTAGACAAAGAATAAAAGAATAAGTAAAGAGAAACCTAACTGGAACTGTCCCCTGAGCTCGTGCTCGGCGAACAAGAAATCCCTCTATCTTCAGAGGAGGCTGGGGGACTACCTTCCCTATTGGTGGAAGTCAATCTCGAAAGGTCCCTATAGTCATTAGTTCCGTACTAAACGACCACTCCATCCCACACCTCATTCAGGCTATACATGGTGTCGTATTTCCCGAGCTAGCTATCAAACCTATGTACCCTATCATCTACCCAAGACCATACATAGAAATGGTCCCTATCATATTAGAGCTAAGGATGACTGTACCTTGCTCAATGGAGCCCGAGCTCGAGGCCTCATCGTTGGCCTCATTCCCCGATTGTGGACTCCTATGGCGAGCTGGAGATGGGGGCCTCGCATCTCTTCTCGGGGGGAGGTTGCCGGTTGGCAGAGGAACGAGCTCCCACCAGTCGTATTTCTTATTGGACCAGTCTGATGTAGACTGATCCTCCCCTAAGAGCCCACAATCCTGGAGCTTGTCTTCATGCAGGAGATAGGAGAGGGATCTCCTTCCGTAAGGAAGTTGGAGCAGAGTCTCTCTGTGCTCCTTCATCTCATCAGTGGGAGTAGGTCGATGATAATTGGATGGAAAATCAAATGCATTTTGACTAAGTACAAGCATAAAAACAAAGTTTGAGCACAGAAAAGGAGGTTGAGACACTTACGAATCCGTTTGAACGAGTAGTATCAAGACGGGGCTAGGCCATCTGTCCAGAAGAAGGCCTTCTTGAAGTCAGGAGGATGATTGGGAAGATCCTCGAACATCTTCTTCTCCTTGGGATAGCTCGAGAGATAGTAGAAGCCATCTCATCCTCGAGCTTGGGAGGGGTTGCTTTTCAAACAAAATAGATATAAGATCTCTTCAGGCGAAGGCCCTTCCCACTTTAGCTTGTGGTAAAACGACCTTAGGGCAGACAGAACCCTATAAGAATTGGTGTTGAGTTGGAAGGGAGCCAGCCCAACATAGTCCAATAAGCCTTTAAAGAAGGACTTCAGAGGAAGGATAGCTATCGCCTTCATGTGCTCCTGGCTCCAAGCTACATACCTCAGCTTGCTATCAGGGTTTCCATCCCCCGGAGCACGGCAACTCCGCTCAAGGGCAGTTGGAGCTCGGCACCTAAGCGAGCCCGACAGCCCTAAGCCGTGCAGGGCCAGAATATCAGATATCTGTCCCAGCGACGTGACCGAACTCCAGTAGTTTTCGGCCTCGAAGAATTCCCTCCTCGGCTGCGAAATGGAGGGTTCCCCCATCAGTGAGAATCGAAGATCTCCCGGCTTGTACACGACTGTCACTTTCAGCCTGGGATCAAGGGGGGTCGGTCTAGGTTCGGAGTCAAAATCTGGATAAAGAGCCTCTCGAAGGATTTTTCTCTTTTTCTCTATGACCTCGACGATTTGACGTCGGTAATGAGCTCATGTTTCTTCTTGTTCACGAGCTAGCTCGTGTTCGCGAATCAGACGCTGGTTCCGGGTAAACAACGACTCTGGGCTCGGAGTTTTTGGCGAATACGGGATGGCAAGCAATGACCCTCACCATCTTTCCAGATTCTGTGACATCTAGCAAGTAAGAAAAAATGGTGAGGGCCATGCACGCAAGGAGTTAAGAATAACGATCTAGATGGTTCAAGATCGAAAATGCTTGGATACGAAATGAGCTCGATCATGGGGACCCGATTAGTGTCATGGCGTGTATTTCACGAAAAAGGGAGGAAAGTGGATTTAATCTTTGAAAATCTCGAAATATCAGGGAAAAAAGGTGGCAGTTATTCAAAAGTGGTATTTTTGGGAATCGTCGTGCATTCTTTAAAACCCAGATTTTGTACCCAATATCTTGGTATACAAGATATGTCCTCCAAAAATTGGGAAACCTAGGAAAAAGACCATATTTGGGCCTTCCTACACATGAACTAGGTTTGGAACCAGTAAGTGTAGAAACCTAAATCTAATATCAATCAGTCGAAGCATCCTAGTGCATTAAACTAAAGAATGAACCAACACAGTCCCAGAGACTAAAAAGCAACAGAGACAGAAACGCACGTAAAAAAGGAAAAAATATATAAAGCCAAGAACAGATACTTACACACTGAAGATCGTGGTTGTAGAGAAATAGATGACTGAAGAAGAGGCTGCAAGTATATTCTCATGGTCTCGAACAAGCTGATGGCTCTTTGTTTCTTTGGCCGAGAGAACGTATAAAAACAAAGCAAGTTCATTCTGGGTTTGCCTCTGGTTTTCTTTCCTTTTTTTCCTCTGATAAACGTAAAAATGAAAGGAGAAAGACGACTGGAGTCTTATTTATAGGTCCGAGGGAGTGCAAAGGGTCAAATTAATCAGGGCCATTCGCTAGATTCCGTATCAAATCCGACGGCCAGGGATAAGTGACATGATGGTACCGTAAAGGTGGCAGGCGAATGATCATGTGCAGATTTTCAAGGCACTCAAGTACCTTGAATAAGCAATACTCAACTGATTCGTGTCCATACTTGAGTGTGTGACGGAACGGTTCTCGAAGGAAGTAGTTCAAAAGTTTCCTTCTCATAGGATTCGAACTAATACTTTTGAGGGGGCAAAATGTTATACCCAGATTTCGAAATCTGAGATTGTGACCTCGAAAGCTGGATTCGTCAGGTGTGAGTTCGTGATATCTAAAGTGCATGTTTGTGATCCAGGTGCCAAACCCTCGAAGCAAGGTGGCAACCTCGAAGATATGTAACCTCGGAATGATATCTAAGCTCGAAAGACGTAGCGTCGGAGTATATCCGTTGTCGGATGTCTTCGGATCAAGTAGCCCGAGCTCGGCAAGGGTATAATCTCGAAATATAATGGCCTCGTTAGTATTCACCTGCTCCGAGCTGGTCTTGGGGTAAGGTGGCCAGCTCATAATTTACTCAGAGACCTAGACTGACATGATGCTGATTGCTGACCTCGAACAGCTTAGTGAGTCATCTGAGGAGACGCAGTCCATGCATTCAAGAGATATTTATTGTTGTAACTTCCCTACAATAAAGGGATATTAACTAGTCGGTTATACGCCCCCTGATCTTCAGGGAACGTTTCCTTGTATATGGGAGTTGCAAACTTTAAAGTTATTAATTTACAGAATAACTTCCCGAAACGTGTGAGATTGGATTCTAAGATCTCCTCTATAAATAGAGATGTCATATACCTTTGTAAGGGACCAAATTTTTGTAATTTGGAGAGAACTTCTGAAGAATTCATCCTTGAAGGATTTCCAGAAATCTCTAAAGTCCTAATAAAAAAGACTCGTGGACTAGGCAGAGTTAACTGCAGAACCACGTAAAAAATCCCCATTGTTCTATTGTATTATTCATCTTTGCCATAGTTTTATTGTTTACGTGCTCTACATTTTAAGTTGAAGAAAAACGGCGTCAAAATACTTGTATAATACTTGTGTCTCTTTCAAAACTTCGTGATGAGTTTAATATTCATACGTTGTATATATTTATAGCCATTGATATGGTATATAATAATTTATTGTAATACAATATAAGTGTGAATAGAGTTAACAAATGATTTTATTTTTATATCTTCAAATTATACAATGTCTTTAATGATCTACAATTTTACAAATCATTATTAATAATAAAAAATTTCCATAATTCACATTACTAAAAATAAGGTTTACACGCCATTAATAATTTTTTTGGACAAATACGTACCTATTAACAATTAATGATGTTTTTTTTACAAATTCGTACCATCAATATTAACAAATAATAAAAATAATTAGTTGTCTATATAGAAGCAATTTAGAAGCTCCTCGTTATGTTTAAGCTTAGCTTTATAGTATAGATAAATATATATACTATATTTGTAAATCAAATAAAAAAAATGAAACCTCCTTTAAAATCCTATTATATAATAATAATAATAATAATAATAATTACAACTGTAATTAATCAATTATAAAATTTAATATAAATTTAATAATCAAAATAAACTTTCTTATATATTTTTGTAACATCTAATATTGTACAATAATTAATATAATTTATGAATTCTCTCTTTCTTCAAAACCATGTAACAACTCCAATAAATAAGTTAGGTTCCAAAATTAGACAAAAGGAAAAAATAAACACAGTTGACATCAATATAAATAATTGTAGAAAAAAAAGTTCAAGAGAGTGTAGAATAAATATATAATATACCATGTAGGTGATTAACATAATATTTTGTTTTTTCTATTACTTTTAACATAGTTTTTAAAGTTGTTTTCAAGTCATTTGATTTTTTTTCTAAGCACGTAATTTATAAGGTACATATATATGTTTTATACGTAATTAGTATCAATTAGGCTAATAAATTTTCAATGATCATAAACCACAAAGAATCAAAATAAAAAATTAGTGAACGCATGTATTATAAATTTAACAAATTAGAATTAAGAAATGGAAAATGAACCATCATTTAGAATGATGGTTGTACTCATTTTTCTTTTTTTTTCTAAGTCCTTTCATGTTATATATTTCATATCAATTTGAGGTAATTAGTGATTAAAGTGTTTGACCTTGCAGGTTGAGGGTCTTGATATTGGAGGAGAAGCATCTATTAGGAATACGTAATAGCATTTAACAGCAGTGAGTTCTCATCAAGAAAGCATAAATAATATCAACCAGAATGTTACTTTTGTGGTGGATCCTTTATTCACTTATAAACTTTTTAAGAGTACATATTACTACTTTTTAGCACATTATTTTTTATATAATCATTTTATATATATATATATATTAACATTTGTGAATTGATAATATTATCAAAAGTTTTAAAAATAAGAAGCACATGTTATATGTATTATAGTTTTTAAATATGATCTGGAATAATATAATATTCCATGTAAATTTTCAGTTTTTAAATACCCAAAAAAGTAAAAAGAACGAAGAACTTATGAGTTTTAATTTTGTTCTTTAGTATTTTTTCATTATATATATGTATATATTGAATTTTTTTCCGCTCGCTTCAATTATGTGGCAAGTTTTCTTTAATTTCTAGATCTCTAGAGATATAATATTCTTCTTTAATTTCATTTTATTAGATAGTGTTACACCCAGATTTCGAGAATGAGAATCTTGATCTCGAATTCCAGGCTCGTAAGGCTTAAGCTCGAAATAAGCAAAGTCATCATGTGATTCACGAGTTAGAGACAGTTTCGCTGTAAATGACGACCTAATGAGCTCGAGCAGTATGTAGCCTTGAGGGTGCTCCGAGTTTATAAGTTAGGCTCGAAACTCACAACAGCAAGGGTTCAACACTTGTATAAACTTTCTGATTCATCTCTTAGACAAGATTGTTTGAGCTCGAGAGCTGTAAGCTCGAAGGTGACAATTTCGTCAATGGTTACATGGTGGGAGCATAGGCGAAGTAAGATGACAAGCTCATAATAGGCAAACGGTCTTGAAGGCGCATGGATCTGGTGTCTAAGCTCGTTGATTGAGTGTGAACAAATTTATTGTTATAAATTCCCTATGCTTAAGGAATCTGATGTAATTTTTTACTCAATCCCACATTTTATGGGATGTTACTGCGTACGTAGTAACTAATGCATTTATTGGCATTATACCTGAGGAGGAAATTCCTCATGACGAGGATTACGCCGACGGCTTGAAAAACAGCCTATGGCAGATCCCGATCCTGAAGAGAGGAGTGACTCATCCAACTCTCGAGGACCGCCTGCCCCCAGGCCTGACGAGGATATGTATTACAATCCTGAAAGGTATGTTCCAATTGTGGAACTTGAAAATCGCCAACTACGCAAACAGTTGGCAGAAGCGATGAAACGCAATGAAGAATTAGCTAGACTGGCTGCTGGCGCTCAGGCCCCTCCTTAGAGGCCTAGGGGACGTCCTCGTAAGAACACAACTGCAAGGAGAGCGGAGTAGGCGCCACCACCAGTGTCCCAGCCTGTTCGGCCAGGATCCTGGAGGAGTAACCGGTCTGAGGGTACCACCAACCCAACTTAGAAGCACAAACAGCAACAGGGAATAACCGAGCCCCCTCAGTGGCTCTGACCCCAAATCCTGGTACTGCACAAATCGTTCTGGAGCCTGACCGGGAAAATTCGAGACCATCTAGGCCCAACAATGGGAGACAGCCACCATAAGACACTTGTCGTCACCAATAAGGTATCCCTCGCCAGTTCAGGAAGTTACGTGACCTATCCATCAAGAAAGGAATCGACGAGCTAAGCATGAATAAGGAGAAGCTTCCCGAGATCACAAGGCTCCTCCACGTATGAGAAGCCAAATGTCACGATAACAAATTGCTGAGACAAGGAGGCCAGCAGGAAACCCATCTTGTAATAATCGAGCAACAAGCTATGTAAGTGAAAGCTCAGATTACACTAGGTCCATGAGCATATACAACACAGAACCAAGAAATGCTAGGAATTGAGGAGATCACCCTGATCTACTGGAACACTTAAAACAATAATCGGGGAGGTGATAATCCCCCAAATCCAGATCTGCGAGATCATCTAAATGGTCGCAAACAACCGATTTACAATCTTGCACCGAGGCAGGGAGATGGAGTTGTTATCAACGATAACCAGCCCCCTTAGGTCCAGGCTAGGCCTCTTGTAGATCCAGTCCAAGAAAGGATTGAATAGTTGGAGAGAGCATTCAAGCTCTTGCAGAACAAACGTAGTAGGGAGAAGGATGAAGAATTCGATGAGAAGCTCAAGCCATTTTCCCGCATATCTCCAACACCCCATTTCCTCAAGGGTTTAGGATTCCTCATGTCCCACCATTTGATGGAAATTTAGATCCATATAGCCATATGAGCACATTCAACATGCGAGCCAGCAATGTGGGTTACGAGCTCAGATGTATGTTGTTCCCAGCCACACTCACAGGACCAGCAAAAAACTGGTTTGAAAAGTTCAAAAGACATTCGATCACATCTTGGTATCAATTTTCAAGAGATTTCAAGAAACAATTTAATGCTATGGTTGGCATTAGGCCCGAGGCCTCGGCCCTAACCAATGTCCGACAACAACCAAACGTGTAACGACCCAAAAATTACTAATAAGGCTTAAGGGCCTTGATTAGTGTGCTGAGAAGGCATAATTGGTATTATGGGAATATATGATTTAATGCATGATTATATGATTATGAGGAAATGATTAAGTGCATGTTTATGAGTATTAAATATGCATGTGGGCCCTGTATTGCTTATGAGGGCATATTTGTAATTTTGGCCCGTAGAGGGCATAAATGTAATTTTATGTGATTAATTGTCAAGACCACATTATTATGTGGATATATATTTGCAATTTATGGCTCGAGACGGTCCTGGTGAGCGGATTGGAAAAATAGTCACGACGGGAATTTATACCCTGCTCGGGGGAGCCTGGGGTTATTTTTGGAATATGAAAAATATATCGGGGATTATTAGTCATTTGGATAAATAATTGGGAGTTAATTTGATGACAGGATTAATTGGTAAATCATAGGAACATTCAAGGAATTAACAAGAATTGGGAGCAAATGACTAGTATACCTTTATTTGAGTAAAGGATTAAGTGTTATGTGGGAGGGCAATTCAGTCTTTTTCAAAATGAGATATACTCAGATTTAGTAGGAATAAAATAAAATGGAGTAGAACCTCCTTGCTCCTTCTCTTTTACATATTCCTCTCTCTCACTCTCTCCTTGATGAACTGTGAAGCTAAGGGTCTAATAAATGCATAAACAAAGCATGGGTTGAAGGGAAATTAAAGGAAAGGGAAGGCTGGAATTGCTGAAGGAAGATGGGGTCTTGGAAGGGAAACCAGAGGGAACTTTAGCTAGGAAGTCTGGGAGTCTAAACTCAAGAATTGGAGGATTAAAGCTGAGGATTAGCTGCCATGGAGGTAAGGTTTTAGGCCTTTGAGTTTATTGAGTTTTAGTTGAGCTTTATTTTTGAATATGGGTTTTTGCATGGAGTTTTAAGGACTTAAGCATGGGAATCTGAGGAGTTAAAGCTTGGAATAGTATAGGAGGTAACTTAGGGTCGAATCCCTCTCTAAGGTAAGGATTTCTTTAATGTTCTGAGAAGTTTTCTGGTTTTTAGTTAGGGTTCTTGAGCTTCAAAGCTCAGATTTTGATTTCGGAGTTTGATGAGGTTTTTAGCTAAGTTTTGATGTTTTTGTGTTGTTTTGGATGAGCTATAGTGATTTATGTGGTTAATTCTTGGTTTGGAGGTCTTGAGGGATGTATTTTTAGAGCTTTGGCTCGGGAAAATTCGAAGAGCATACCCAAAAATTTGCAGGTCGAGTTGCAGCGCTGTAGCACTAGGTGGGGAGCGCTACAACGCTAGGCTGCTTTTCTGGGGGGATTTTTGGTTCTGTTTGTAGCGTTATAGCACCCTATAGGCAGCGTTGTAGCGCTACCCTGCCTCCAGAACTTGGTTTTTAGGCACATTTTAGGGTTTTTCTTGGGGGCTCAGGGGGACGATTTCACCACTTCGTTTGGTGGAATTAGAGGTCCCGAGAGCGTGAGTTTGGTCCTGGGATTTTCCTTTAAAATTTAAAAGTACCATTTATGGATTGTGCCTAGGTTTATCTCTAAGGCTCAGAGCTAAGGTTCGTGCTCGGAACCACTTCACTTTCTCTGCTCGGAAATTAAAGGTAAGAAAACTACACCCTTTTATGTGGATAAGTTGGGACTAAGAGTTCCCTATATTTGTATGCAATATTGTATGGTTGTATTATGCCATGTAAGTATGAGATAAACGGCCTAAGAGTGCCGTAATTAATATTGGCGCACAAGGACGCGGCTCGGCCACTGGTAGTTGAGGTTAATTAAATAATCACTGAGCTTGGCCTAAGCGAGCCAAAGTTAGTGGATTGAACACTGGGCTCGGCCTAAGTTAGCTGAAGACAGTGACTTTAACTGAGGGTGCGACCTAAGGGCGTCAACCCTGTATATTGTGTGATATGTTTATTGTGGTTAATTTGATGAATATGACATGTTGATTACTTGGATAATAGATTGTTGATTTGTCAACTGTTATCACTGATTATGTGAATGATATGGACTGCTGAGTGTTTGGTGATGTTTTATGAATTACTGATTATCGTTATTTGTTGTGCTATGATTTTAAGGTTTTCTTGCTGGGCCTTGGCTCACGGGTGCTACGTGGTGTAGGTAAAGGCAAATGTATGATGGATCAATCATGAGTTGGAGAGCTCTCGGGGCGAGTGTACATTATTAGCTGCTCGGCCGCCACGGTCGAGAGATTGTACAGGGACGAAAACCTAAAATGTGTATTTTGTCATTAGAGTGGCCTCGATTGTTCATAACTTTTGGAAACTTTGTAAATATGTTCTTTAAACCTTGTTTTTGGGATCCCATGCACTAAACATTTATTTTAATGAAAAGAATCCGCTTATGACCAAAATCTTTTTAACCTAACTTGTTTATGATTTTAGGATCACATTTTCGTTTAAATGACCTGATTAGCAAGTCCTACACTATTTTAAACATACAGTGTAACGGTCTTGGTTATCCAGGGCATTACAAAATGAGGTCCAACTTAGAAGTGGCTCGAGCTCGAGATGTCAACGATAGTGGTCAGTTAATGGCAGTTCGAGCTGGTGTAATGCCAGGAAGTCCTCTCTGGGAAGATTTACAAAGGAAACCTGTCCGAACGTTAATCGAGTTCAATCAACGAGCCCAGAGGTTTGTCAATGTAGAAGAGGCGAGATCAACATTGAACATGACCTCCGAGCCCATAACTACAATGACAAACGCGAACTCTGTGTCGATCTCAGCAGACCCGTAAACTTCGAAATCCCTCGGGGACAACCCTTCCAAAAGGAAGAAAAATGAAGCCCCAAGGCAGATGGGGGAAAGAAGAAGAAAGGAGAAAGATACTTCTCCGTATACAAAGTGTATACCGAGCTCAATGATTCTAGGGAGAACATCTACATGGCTAATGAAAACTAGGTCCTGTTTAGACGACCTGACCCAATGAGGAATCAAAAAGCAAAGAGAGATTCTAGTAAGTACTGTAGATTTCACCTGGATATCGGACATACAACCGATGAATGTTGACAGTTAAAAGACGAGATCGAAGGATTGATCTCGAGGGTTTATATCGGACAATACGTAAGAAACCGAAATCCCAACCAGGCTTCTACCAGCCAAAGGGCAGCAGCTGCACCACCTGCCCAAAACAGTAACTCCCGAGCTCGGGAGGATGAGAGACCCCCTCCAATTGATGGAGAAGATGTAATAACCATCTCAGGGGGACCCCATATTGCGGGATCGGGCAAGAACGCCCAAAAAAGGTATGTAAATGAGCTCAAGACCAGTGATGGTTCTCCCTACGAACCTGCTCCAAAACAACAAAGGGTTGAAACTCAACCCATCACCTCACTAAAGAAGATGCATCTCATGTCCAGTTTCCTCATAACGACCCCCTGGTCATTACCCTCCATCTTGCAAACACGAGGGTACACCATGTCTTGATTGATAACGGAAGCTTGGGGAATATCCTCTATAAAGCCACTCTAGAAAAGATGGGACTCGCGCTTCGCGACCTAAAATCCTGTGCAACCACGTTGTACGATCTTCTATTTGCCTACAATGTACTGCTCGGAAGACCCGCCCTATTTGGGCTTGGGGCAGTATCATTTGTTAGGCACTTGGCCATCAAGTTCCCAACTTCTAGTGGCGTCAGGACTCTGAAATGGGACCAGCTTATGGGGAGGGAGTGCTATAGCATCTCCATTAGAGGGAAGAAACAAACAAGTGCATAGACACTTGTAATAATTCAAAACAAGAGCAGGACGATCTTCGAGATAGATGAAGAGATCGACCCCAGAATATAGGAAAGGACTGATCTTGAACCTTTAGAAGAACTCGAAGAAGTCAAGCTCAAAGAAGTCGATCCCACGAAGATGGTGAAGGTGGGTAAGAATCATTCTGAAAAAGCGAAATAGAAATTAATTCACTTCTTAAAAGAGAACCAGGATGTATTTGCATGGTCACATTCAGACATGGTGGGAATAAGTCCTAATGTGATAAGTCATGCACATAACATCAATAAGAGCTTCCCCCCGAGGCAGTGAAAATGAAGATTCCTAGACGATGATAGAAAGAAAGCCCTAAAGGAAGAAGTCGACAAATTAAAGGCAAATCGTTTCATATGAGATGCCTTCTATGCTGATTGGATTGCCAATGCAGTGTTGGTTTCGAAACCCAACAGAACGTGGTGAACCAGCATCGACTACTCCGACCTTAACAAGGCATGCCCCAAGGATTGTTTTCCCTTACCTCGAATCGATTAGCTCGTGGATGCTACAGTTGGTCACGGCCTCATGTCGTTCATGGGCGCCTATTCTAGATATAACCAGATCACCATGCACGCACCAGACCAAGAGCATACGAGCTTTGTAACTGATAAAGGACTATACTACTATAATGTTATGCCTTTTGGGATTAAAAACGCTGGAGCAACATACCAGAGACTTGTGAATAGGATGTTCTCCGAGAAAATAGGTAATAACATGGAAGTTTATGTTGACGACGTGCTGGTCAAGTCTAAGCATAAAGATAACCAGGTTGATGACCTCAAAGTATGCTTTGTCGTATTACGAAAATACAATATGAAACTCAACCCAAAAAAATGCTCTTTCGGAGTATCTTTGGGAAAGTTTCTAGGTTTTATAGTAAATGCGCGAGAGATAGGGGTTAATCCTGACAAGATCAAGGCATTGATTGATATGGCCTTGCCTTAAAAGCATAAAGATGTCCAGAGTTTAACTGGACCGATGGCGGCATTAAGTAGGTTTTTTTCAAAATCTACAGACCGTTGTCTTCCTTTCTTCAACCTTTTGAGAGGGGGAAAAAGTTCGAGTGGACAGAGGAATGCGAGCTCGCATTCCATGATTTAAAGAAACATCTCGCGGAACCTCCGATCTTGTCAAATCCTATCATAGGAGAAGTCTTATACTTGTGTCTTGCTACTACCGAACACGCCATAAGTGTTGTGCTCGTTCGAGAGGAAAAAAAGTACAAAATCTAGTGTATTATGCCAGCAAAAGATTACTAGGTGTAGAATCGAGATACCCTTTAATGGAAAAACTGGCTCTCAGCCTGATCCACTCATCTTGAAAGATCTAACCTTACTTCTAGGCACACCCTATCCATGTGTTAACTGACCAACCACTGCGGCAAGTTTTGTCCAAACCAGAGGCCTCGGGTAGATTGTTAAAATGGGCAGTCGAACACGGCCAGTTGGAGATCACATATCACCCGAGAACAACCATAAAAGGACAAGCCTTGGCAAATCTCATCGTAGAATGTAATGGAGTGTCTGGCGACGAGGTTATAACCCCAGCTCGTGAGCTGTGGAAACTTTATGTCGATGGATCATCCAATGAAAATGGATCGGGGGCAGGAATCATACTAATCACTCAAGCTGGAAGTCATTTTCATTATGCCTTGAGATTTGTTTTCGAAGCGTCCAATAACGAGGCTGAATATGAAGCATTATGGGCCAAACTTTGAATAGCCAAGGAACTCAAAGCAAAGGCAATACACTATTACAATGATTCACAATTAGTGGTTAACCAATTTTTGGGGGAATATGAAGCTCATGGCATAAGGATGGCTGCGTATTTAGAAAAAGCCAAGGCTGCACTCGGAAAATTCGAGTTCTATGCCTTAAAGCAGGTTCCCCAAGAGCAAAATTCAAATGTGGACGCCTTAGCCAGGCTCGCTACGACCAATGAGGTCGACACACTAAACGTGGTCCCAATGGAATTTCTATCGACCCCTAGTATCAATGAGTTTGAAGAGGAAGACGTAAGCATGATTGACTCCCAACCTACCTGGATGACCCCAATAGTTGATTACCTCGAAACCGGTATTCTCCCAACCGAACAAAACAAGGCTCAGAAATTGATGTATTAGATTTCGAGGTACACCATTATGGAAGGAAGGTTGTATCGAAGGGATGTTCTATG
The DNA here is from genome assembly GCF_963169125.1 of Humulus lupulus. NCBI lineage: Eukaryota > Viridiplantae > Streptophyta > Magnoliopsida > Rosales > Cannabaceae > Humulus > Humulus lupulus. Next base: position 187,383,809 of record NC_084795.1, on the reverse strand, counting down.
CCACTACTCCGATGTGTAACTCCACCCGAGGCAAAGAAAATTCTAGAATAAATTCATGAAGGATTTTGTGGAGACCACACTAGGGGCATAGACTATTGAAAAAAGTTATAAGAGAAGGATATTTATGGCCCACTGTCAAAGCAAATGCATTTGAATATGTCAAGAGATGTGATAAATGCTAGTGATTTGCCACAATTCCACGAGCTCCACCATTCGAGCTAACCATGATGACCTCCCCATGGCCATTTGCGGCATGGGGAATCGATCTCACAAGCTCGTTACCAACCGACAAAGGTGGAGTAAAGTATGCAGTGGTCGCGGTTGATTATTTTACAAAATGGACCGAGGCCGAACCCCTGGCAACAATTACCTCGAAAAAAGTTCTAGACTTTGTGGTAAGAAACATCATCTGCCGATACGGAATGCCCAAAAAGATAGTGTCGGATAACGGTACCCAATTCAACAGCGAATTATTTACCCATTTTTGTGAAAAAAATGGAATAATAAAAAGCTTCTCCACCATTGCCCATCCCCAAGAAAATGGCCAGGTCGAAGCGGTCAATAAAACCCTTAATATATCCATGAAAAAAAGGTTGGAGGAGGCTAAAGGAAAATGGCCTGAGGAGTCACCCTAGGTCTTGTGGGCTTATCGAACCACAGCTCACACTTCCACAGGGCATACCCCCTTTTCCCTGGCATATGGATGCAAAGCCATGTTACCAATTGAGGTTGAAATACCCACAATTCGAAGCCATGCTTACGATCAAGCCTCAAACTAATCCTAGCTCGAAGAAAGATGAGACGAAGCTCAACTGAAGAATGTGGCATATCAGCAGGGAGCTACCCAATACTTCAATAAAATGGTTTGAGAAAGAAAATTTAGATTGGGAGACTTGGTATTAAGACGTGTATTCCTAGCCACAAGGGACCCGTCTGCTGGAGTACTCGGACCTTACCAGATCGAATCCATTATTCGACCAGGAGCATATAAATTGGCCAGATTAAACAGGGAATTGGTACACGAGCTTGGAATAGCGAACATCTATGACCTTACTATCAGTAGTGTAGGAATGATGTTTTATTGTAACCAAGCTTGTTTATTTTTCAAAAAAATTATTAATAAAGTGTTCAACTTCAATCAAAAGTTATTTCATTTTTATTAAATGGTTTATTTTTTGGAAATTCTCTTAATTCAATAACCTATGGTCACACTCATAGGATATTAAGGGGGAATCAATGGTATACTATAATATCATAAGTGTGAAAAAATAAATAACATAAAATAAAAATGTCTGGATGATTAACCCAACATAAAAATGTTGTATACACGAAAACAAGCAAAAATGTCTGGATGATTAACCTGACATAGAGGTTGTAAGGGTATACGCGAGCCAAAGCAGTCTGGATATAACCAGATGCGCAAGCTAAGATGATTTGGATGTAACCAGATTCATAAAAAATAAGTGTCTGGATATGATTAGATACGCAGGCTAATATGATCTGGACATAACTAGATTACCAAAATTACAAGTGTATGGATTACAGAGCAAACATAGCCTAAATAAGTTTGGAACAAACCAGCTAAAATTAATTGACAAAAGTTAGAGCATGAATAAACCTACTTCGACACTGGAATATTTTGCAAAAAGATAGTTTCCACCTCACAACCTTAAGGAGCTACTCGAGGAAGAGGAAAAGTGACTATAAAAGCAAGATATAACTAAACTAGCTATCTTACATGACATATAAGTACTTTCGAGTGCATGGTAAAAGTAAGGTCCGGTCTTGACAAATAACAAGATTGGACATGGATACATCGACTAAACTGTGCATGAATGCATTGAAACTCAAGCTTAAATCCAACATATATGTTTGTACGAATAAACAAACACAAAAGCAAACCTTTAAGATCAAATGCTAAAAATATTTCGACCTAGAAATGTAAAGTAAAAATGTTAAGGTGAAAGCTTAATACAAAATTAAGTATATAAAATATTCCGAGCACAGAAAATCAAATGATAAAGTTTGAACAAATTTAAAGTTACCCTTAAGAGAGCTATCAATTGTCTTTTCCCAAGGGCTTTAATAAAAAAGAAAGAGACAAAATGGAGGTTAGAAAAATATTAATGGGACGCAGCCCATGACCTCACTTCTATGAAGCAGGTGCATCCTCCCTTGCAGTGTCGGGCTTCTCCACTGCCTTTCCTGCCTCCACCTTGGCTTCCTACTTTTCTAGTTGAGCTTGCCACCTCACCAGGAACTCATCTCCGGGAGAATCAGGAAAGCTCGTGTCAAGATCATTGTTGTTGGCCCAGATTCGGTACATGGCCATATCAACCGCGTGATCCTTCTTTTGCTTGAATTCCACAAGGAGGCGAGCCTTCTCACCCTCAACTATGCCAAAGGTGGCCTTATTCTCCTCCTCAATCTTAGCATTTAGCTCCTCAAGCTCCTCTATTCTCGTGTCCTTGTCCTTAATCTTAGTCTCCAGCTTTGAGTTGGTTGCCTTAAGCTCATTAGTGTGCTTGAGCTGGAGATTCTTCGACTATTGAGCATATGGCATGCTCGAATCGACTTCATTGTTCAGCTTGTATTTTAGCTAAGCAAATGCATCAAGGGCCTATACACAAGCAAATTAGGTCAGAGCATATACCAAATAAACTCAAACAACATGACAAAGTAAGGAAAGTAAATTACCGAGGAGACAAGCTTGCTACCCTTGTCATAAAGGGTATTGGTATCTTGACAGTTGTTTAGGAACTGCCAATGGTGAGTGTCGAGGTTGCTAAAGCTTTGGCCCACCTGAGAAAGAACATCCGAGCCAAGAGTGGCTCCATGTGCTCCCTCGATATTGTCAATAACGTACTCACTAGAGTGAGTCGAAATCGACAGCAGATGTAACGCCCTACTTCCTTAGAGCCGTTACTAAGTGAGTTTTTAAGACAAAACAGTGTGCAATGAACTCGCTAACCGAGGTTTTGAAACAAAAGTGTGACTAATTAAAAGTTAAGGCTGTAATCTTTGAAAATGCGTCGTTTCATTAAAACTTCTATTATTAAACATTTGGGATCCCAAAATAAGGTTTGAAAACTAATTACATTTTTGAAATAAGGTTACAGTTAAGAAATCATAAAATCATAGATTATTACAGCCATTTTCGAATAAACCCCCAACCAAAGCAGTCGGGCAGGCCGAACATGTACGCGCCGCTTCACGCTCTCCGTACTCATGGTTGGTTGAATTCGGTCATTGCCCTTACCTGCAACACAGAGCACCCGTGAGCCGAAGCCCAGCAAGAAAACTCATGCAGAACATAGCATATGCAATGTATACAGTTTATCATAACAGATAATCCAGAAATAAACAAGTCAATCATTAGACTAAGCAAACACGGCCGAGCCGCCCTAGAGCCTTACCGAAGCCTGGGATATCGGTTTTCACCGCGAGGATAACTCATGTATCCCTTGGGTCCCACCCTGAATATAGCATATCACATGTATCCACCGGGCCCCGCCCTGACTATAGCATCCCATGTGCTAGGTGTTACTTTCGGCCCACGGCCGCCCCGGCTTACGCCGTACTCGGCCCACGGCCGCCCCGGCCTACGCCGTACTCGGCCCTTGCCGTTCATTTCATCATAATCACACATATAGTACATTCGAAATAATCATTCACACACATCATGATTCATTTAAGGTTAAACATTTGCACATAATACAATCTAGGGCCATGCCCTAACCTCGGGTGTTATAGTTTTCTTACCTTTCCAATCAATAGCTTAGATCACCTGACTCCTTGAGCACGATCCCACCCGAGCCTTAGCGCACACCTAGGCACAAACAGAGGTCAAAGTCAACACCGAACCCCAAGTCCGAATACCTAGCCTCGGGACCAATCCCGAGCCCCCGGGAAGTCCCAAATCCCCAAAACAAAGTGGCGGAAACAAGCCCTGAACCCTAGGTCAAAATCCATCATCAAAACTCAAAAATTCCCCTCTGTGAACAGTGCAGCGCTACAGCGCTCTAAAGAGGGCGCTGTAGCGCTACAAGCAGAATGCACCCCCCCAGAAACAGGGACTAGCGCTACAGCGCCCACTGACTAGCGCTGTAGCGCTAGTTGCAGCCCAGAAATCCCAAAATCGCATTTCTGCGATTTCTTCCAACCAATCACAAACCAAACTTCCCCAAACCTTTTCCAAACCCAAAATCAAGCTTATAAACACCTCACACTCATCCCAAGCATCCCAAGAACTCAATCCCAAGCTCAAGCAATCCAAAACTCAAAATCTACCATGATCAACCCTAAACTCAGAAATTCAGTCAACAACAAAGTTAAAGGCTTAGAATTCTTACCATTGATGCGAATTTCGACCTTGATTCAACCCTAGACCTCCTTAGCTTGCTCCTCATCAAGGCTTGCCCATAAATTCCCTAAAATTCCCATCAACTCAGCTCAAAACACAGCTCAAACCATCAAAAACCCTTAAAACTGAAATCTCTAAAACTTACCTCAAAAGTTGATGTGTTCTTGCCAAATCTTCAAGTCTAACCCAAGATCCTTGATGCTCAGCCTATCCTTGCTCTCCACTAAGCTTTGCCCCAAGAAATTTGAAGAGAAGAGGTGCTAGAACCCCAAACCGATCCCTTCAAAACCCATCTGTTTCTCTCTCTTTCTTTCTTTCTTTTTTTTTTTCTTTCTTTCTTTTCAGCCTATACTCTTTTCTACAAAATCCACTAAGTGTATAAAGCCTCATTTAACCTATCTCAAAGCCAAATGACCAAAATGCCCTTCCCATTAATTCTAAATCCTTTTGTCCAAGTAGGGCCATTTTAGTCATTTTACCCAATTCCCGCTAATCCTCAAGCGTCTCTAATATTTTCCCGTTGCTTTCCAACACCTGATAAACCACCAATTAAATATTCCCCATCATCAAAATAAATCTCAATCTATTCTCTGAATTCCTGCTTATACCCCCAGGCTCGCCCCGAGCCGGGTATAAATTTCCGCCAACACTTTCCGCTAGCCTGCTCACTGGGATCGCCTCGAGTCACAAAGCACATATACATCCACATACCACTGTGGCCTCAACAATCAACACATATCATTACAGTTACGCCCAATCATGGCCAAAATTACAATTATGCCCTTCTAACACGATCCGGGCCTACATGCATACTAACATACATACTCATGCATCTCAGATAAACAAATAGTCATATAACATGCTTTAAATCATAACCATGCATTTAAATCATTAAAATCACACATAAATCCCATCATGCCCTCCTGGCACGCTAATCAAGGCCCTTAAGCCTTATTAGCGAATTTGGGTCGTTACAACTATCCCCTCCTCATAAAAATTTCGTCCTCGAAATTTATCCAACATCTCAGTCTGTAAACCCGCAACTCTGACCATACTTCCAAGGTCCACCGCCTTTACTTTACTTTTCAACCACACTCTTACAAGAGTAACAATTTTTCCCCACAAGATCTTGTCTAATAGCCATACTCTCGATAGCCTCTCGTTACACCGCAACCCTGCCGAAGCCCAGGGTCTGCCTAGGTTACAATGACCAATTCATTGTCTTAGTCCTGATTCCAGAGATACTCAAACGTCGTCACCTTTACTAGGTGGGACTAACTTGTAGGCCCCGCTGGCCTAACCCTTAGTACAACTTCGGAATGCTAAGGTGAATTAAGAGTCAGAACTCTCCCTTCCCTCTCTGAACACCGTACAGATCCTCGTCTGATATTACGCAGAGACGCAACTCTTTCCTTCCGGAACTTTATTTCCTCATAAATTAGCAATTTATCAGCTCTTTAATCTTTCAAATAGGCAGACACTCCTGCCTTAAGGAGTTTCAACGACCTCTTTGGCTTTCTCTCTGAACTAAAGCCAAACCGCAGAATTCACTATCCTTCACCTCTTACCAAGCCCTATGTCGCGTTACATTAACAAGATACCAGCAACTGCCACCACGACTAACTTACCAGGGATTACACTTCCCTTAATACCTCAAGTATTCGCCTACTCAGCGTTCAATTCTATAGATATCCGATAACTTTCAGGCTGCCATTCCACTTGCAATCAACTGATAATTCCTGATTTCCACTCTGTTCTTTTTCATTCTCTAGACCCCTTCCAAAATTTAAAATATCATAAGGCCTCAATTCAGTATCATCGACGTTCTATCTCGAAACCAGTTCACTTGACCCAACAACATTAACTCCCTCAACTGAGTTAAAACTTTTCATGCTCAAACAATTTACTCAGGGTCTAAAGTGGTCTATTCCCATGATACACCACCACATCACCTAACCCCTCAGGGTCCAAAGGAAAACGCTATATTCCGGCACCTGCTCGACCCTCCCGGTACGACGTACCCTAGGAGGTGGAATAATGTCCATTCAGAATTCTCATTCATAAACCAAATCTAATTGGATCCTTCATCAATTCCTGGTATCCTAACTTGTACCACCCTAGCAGGGTTCTTCCCTGCTTCGACCCAAGCCGACACTTCGGATTCCATAGCTCAGTGACCCTCACCAGCTAACCCTTACCTATTGACATTATGCTGATCTCAGTCGTTGCCTTATATCCTCCATCACAATCTATGGCGTTATTCCCTGACTGATACTCGCCTCACAGCTAGGAGCTCCGCCTCTAATTATCTCCCCTCGCTCAATCGAGGATTTCAAGCACTGGTCGTCCGTCTGCTACTTTTCACCGCATCTGGGTCTCAACGTAAACCTTCTTACTAATACCCAACACTCAGGTACCTCACCATAGACCAAGTCCTTTATGCCACCACTCTTAACTTAGCCATAACACACACACATTCCAGCATTCCCAGATATTAATCAATTCTTACCTTGTCTTCTGAATTTCTTTCTGACTCGACACACTCAGTCCGTCTAACCTCAAGTTTTGCTGTTCTTCTCATCTCTGATGTAGTTGTCCCCGGAGATGCTTGTGCAATAGATGACGCGCTTACCAGCCTTGTTATGCTTTCACTTCTTCAGACGCTCTTCATTAGCTTCTTTGCGGCTTCAGATCAATTCTTCTCTGACCTGTCCTTTCTTCTTGCAGCCGTAATCTGAGAACTCCTGACGACATCCAAACTAACACTCCGTAGAACCTTACCTGTGACTTCGCCTTCTGGGTACAAACGTCTTTCGCATAGTCACTTGCTCACCATTTCTGTCTGGGAGTAATCCATATGTACTGCTTGTGAACTTGAAGGGAACTTGCCCACACCGTTCATGCATTCTCTGTCTAAAGAACTTACCTGTGCTGCTGCAGCTTGAACCGTTCCAGAATCCTTGTTACCAATTCCTCACACCCTGCCCGGTGCAACCTAATCAATTCACGAAAAGTCTTTATCCTTGGTTTCCAACTGGAAATAACCACGTCGTAGATCAACTCCTGGGGACATCGTCCCATCTTGTATCCAACATTGTACTTTTCGTCCTAACCCGACGATACTAGCAATCCCCGCAGTATAACACTCTGGCTAATCCAAGATCAAATTCCTTCGATTGCTTCAATAGACTTTCTGTCGGCCAAAACCGTCTTCTACAACATCCCTTATACCAACCTATCTGTAGTCTGACCTTGAAGTATTCCCTAAATCTTTCTTTGCATACCCACATAACTTTCCCACTGGTCAGCTCTGTCTCCTTTACGTACTCCAGATGATATCCTCACAATCCATCTGCCAGAGTTTCTAATTCCTTCTCAATAAGTATTACTGTCCTCGGCCACTCAAATGGCACCTTTGAGGCAACCTCTCTATGTCCATCTCCCTCGCGGAACATTCACAACACCGAGCCCTTCTAGTTCGTTACATGCCCAAAGCACAAGCTCGCCAGTTAAATACTCATCCTTGAGGACTCAGCCTCGAACCTCGAATGTATCGGTGCATTCCAGTTCTCCGTTTCCCGCACCATGGGAAATCCATCCTAACATCTCGAGTCATTCTTCGTAGAAGTCATGTCCTCACCTGACCTCCTCTCAGGTGGCATCCTCTTCCTCATGTGCATACCAATTAACCTCCTGGTTCCTGTCGCCATCTCGATAACTACCTTTTCGATCAGGCTTCTTTCCAATCTCAATCTAGGTGCCCAAGCACTGTCTGGAGTCCTTGTACCTCGAAATTGAGAATCCGACCTCGCTGCGTTCTATCAACAAAAGTACCGTCTTATCAGTCAGACTTTTCCCCTTTTTCTTGGCAATCCAAAAGCCACCACACTATCCGGGGTTCTTTCAACTTGATTATCACGAATCTATCTTTACTAATTCCATCAAAGGAAGCACCGCCCTTGCGGCTCTAACACTCATGCTCTATACATCAACCATCAGTTCCTCAAACAATATGGCCCTTTCCGCCATCCACATGCAGACAAAAACTCTTTCCTCAAAGCAGCCCAAATGCCTTAGGTTATTCCAGATCTCATGCCCTTAAATGGGTCGCCACCAATCCAAGATACATCCATCTGTATAAATTTCCGAAATGAACTATCCAATTCACCAAACCCATTGATCTACGCTGTCGTTACCCCTAACAGTCCAAACCAGACTTAAACATTTGCCCGTCTCCACGGTTCTAATCATGTCTTTAAAATCTCTTCTAACCATTCATCATCTAGGTTCTTTCCAACCCATTAAGCCAGTACCTCAGCCCGAGTACCAATTCCAGGCATCCCTCTGCCTCATCATTTAACATAACCCTCTAATCAGGATCTCTCATCCTCTTAACCATGGGTGGAATTAACTCTGCCCGTCTATTGATAAATCCCTTGTCAGTCCTAACTCTCCTCAAAACCCGAGGATAACACCCTTTAAGCCTTTCATATAATACCCTTATCTGTCCATACCTCACAGTAAACCAACACCGGTAATCTTACCGTTAAAACATCGAAATCAGCTATTTCCCCAGAGAAATCCGCTGTTCTTCCATCCCATCTCAACTAACAAACCCCACAGCCTACTCACACACTAGTGACTTTCTGCTGCTGCTAACAGGGATAACTGGAGATCTCAACTCCAACTTATATCTAGAATTTCCCCCTTTCAATCCAATACCAGGTTCACAAACCCTTCTAGGAACCAACAACACGAGTTCACCTGTCAAAGCTGACCAACTCCCGAGCGCCGTGGCTCCTACTCCGAACCAAACCACAACTAGATTCCAACGACCACAGATATCATGCACCCAAAAAGCATAAATAGGCCAAAATCACAAAGATATACATTTAGCTTACCAAATTTCTATCACCACTAAGTGTATCCACACTCATCATGCTTCATACAAGCCAGTAAACAGATATAACATATGAATTTAATTCAGAAAACTAACCACATACGCTCAATATGCGAACCATTATGCCAATTTTCATCCACATGCATAATAATGTTATTCAGCACACATTGATCTCAACATGCAACAGTCAAGGGCCAGGCCTTATCAGTATCTCATGCATATGTCATCTCATTCCTCATGCTCCATATAAATAAGCAGGCAAACAGGGCATTCAAACATATATTCAAACATGTCAATCATTCATACCAACCAACCCTGAGTCGAGCTTGTCACTGACAGCGAGCGTACATGTTCGGTCGTTCTCCAGAACAAATAAACCTTGGCTCGCTCTGATACCAAGTTGTAACGCCCTACTTCCTTAGAGCCGTTACTAAGTGAGTTTTTAAGACAAAACAGTGTGCAATGAACTCGCTAACCGAGGTTTTGAAACAAAAGTGTGACTAATTAAAAGTTAAGGCTGTAATCTTTGAAAATGCGTCGTTTCATTAAAACTTCTATTATTAAACATTTGGGATCCCAAAATAAGGTTTGAAAACTAATTACATTTTTGAAATAAGGTTACAGTTAAGAAATCATAAAATCATAGATTATTACAGCCATTTTCGAATAAACCCCCAACCAAAGCAGTCGGGCAGGCCGAACATGTACGCGCCGCTTCACACTCTCCGTACTCATGGTTGGTTGAATTCGGTCATTGCCCTTACCTACAACACAGAGCACCCGTGAGCCGAAGCCCAGCAAGAAAACTCATGCAGAACATAACATATGCAATGTATACAGTTTATCATAACAGATAATCCAGAAATAAACAAGTCAATCATTAGACTAAGCAAACACGGCCGAGCCGCCCTAGAGCCTTACCGAAGCCTGGGGTATCGGTTTTCACCGCGAGGATAACTCATGTATCCCTTGGGTCCCACCCTGAATATAGCATATCACATGTATCCACCGGGCCCCGCGCTGACTATAGCATCCCATGTGCTAGGTGTTACTTTCGGCCCACGGCCGCCCCGGCTTACGCCGTACTCGGCCCACGGCCGCCCCGGCCTACGCCGTACTCGGCCCTTGCCGTTCATTTCATCAAAATCACACATATAGTACATTCGAAATAATCATTCACACACATCATGATTCATTTAAGGTTAAACATTTGCACATAATACAATCTGGGGCCATGCCCTAACCTCGGGTGTTATAGTTTTCTTACCTTTCCAATCAATAGCTTAGATCACCTGACTCCTTGAGCACGATCCCACCCGAGCCTTAGCGCACACCTAGGCACAAACAGAGGTCAAAGTCAACACCGAACCCCAAGTCCGAATACCTAGCCTCGGGACCAATCCCGAGCCCCCGGGAAGTCCCAAATCCCCAAAACAAAGTGGCGGAAACAAGCCCTGAACCCTAGGTCAAAATCCATCATCAAAACTCAAAAATTCCCCTCTGTGAACAGTGCAGCGCTACAGCGCTCTAAAGAGGGCGCTGTAGCGCTACAAGCAGAATGCACCCCCCCAGAAACAGGGACTAGCGCTACAGCGCCCACTGACTAGCGCTGTAGCGCTAGTTGCAGCCCAGAAATCCCAAAATCGCATTTCTGCGATTTCTTCCAACCAATCACAAACCAAACTTCCCCAAACCTTTTCCAAACCCAAAATCAAGCTTATAAACACCTCACACTCATCCCAAGCATCCCAAGAACTCAATCCCAAGCTCAAGCAATCCAAAACTCAAAATCTACCATGATCAACCCTAAACTCAGAAATTCAGTCAACAACAAAGTTAAAGGCTTAGAATTCTTACCATTGATGCGAATTTCGACCTTGATTCAACCCTAGACCTCCTTAGCTTGCTCCTCATCAAGGCTTGCCCATAAATTCCCTAAAATTCCCATCAACTCAGCTCAAAACACAGCTCAAACCATCAAAAACCCTTAAAACTGAAATCTCTAAAACTTACCTCAAAAGTTGATGTGTTCTTGCCAAATCTTCAAGTCTAACCCAAGATCCTTGATGCTCAGCCTATCCTTGCTCTCCACTAAGCTTTGCCCCAAGAAATTTAAAGAGAAGAGGTGCTAGAATCCCAAACCGATCCCTTCAAAACCCATCTGTTTTTCTCTCTTTCTTTCTTTCTTTTTTTTTTTTCTTTCTTTCTTTTCAGCCTATACTCTTTTCTACAAAATCCACTAAGTGTATAAAGCCTCATTTAACCTATCTCAAAGCCAAATGACCAAAATTCCCTTCCCATTAATTCTAAATCCTTTTGTCCAAGTAGGGCCATTTTAGTCATTTTACCCAATTCCCGCTAATCCTCAAGCGTCTCTAATATTTTCCCGTTGCTTTCCAACACCTGATAAACCACCAATTAAATATTCCCCATCATCAAAATAAATCTCAATCTATTCTCTGAATTCCTGCTTATACCCCCAGGCTCGCCCCGAGCCGGGTATAAATTTCCGCCAACACTTTCCGCTAGCCTGCTCACTGGGATCGCCTCGAGTCACAAAGCACAGATACATCCACATACCACTGTGGCCTCAACAATCAACACATATCAATACAGTTACGCCCAATCATGGCCAAAATTACAATTATGCCCTTCTAACACGATCCGGGCCTACATGCATACTAACATACATACTCATGCATCTCAGATAAACAAATAGTCATATAACATGATTTAAATCATAACCATGCATTTAAATCATTAAAATCACACATAAATCCCATCATGCCCTCCTGGCACGCTAATCAAGGCCCTTAAGCCTTATTAGCGAATTTGGGTCGTTACAGCAGATGCTCACGAGTTGGAACCGACTTCTTTGGAGCTGGAGCGGTTTCCTGGGAGGCTTGAATAACAGGAGGGAGAGGGAGAGTGACCTCGGCAAGAACCCTGACCTTGGGGTCTGTGGCAACGACTTGGCTCGGGCCTTGGGAGCTCGGAGGAGGAGGGGACGTCTTAGTCCTTTTTGGGACCTTAGAGGGCCGTCCCGCTCTCTATGACGCCCTCGGGCGTTTGCTCTATTTCACTCCCGAGCGACGATTAAGTACGTTTTCAAGATCAGACTCCATATTGCCTGCATATACAAGTTGCATGTTAGCTAACGAGCTTAAAATACTAAAAATAAACAAAGATTCAAGGGACAAGAAACCTAACTGGAACTCTCCCCCGAGCTTATGCTCGGCGACTATGTAATCCCCTTATCTTCTGAGGAGACTTGGGGAGTCCTTTCCCTATATGTGGAAGTTAGCCCCAAAAGGTCTCTATAGTCATTTGTCCCATACTGAACGGCTACCCCATCCCAAACTTCATTTAAGCTATACATAGTTTGGAATTTTCCTAACCAACTATCAAACCTATGAACCCTCTCGTCTACCCAAGACCATACATGGAAATTATCCCTAGAATCCGGGAATAGGATCAGGGTGTTAGGTTTATGTTTTAGTAGGGAAGAAGACCACAAAGCCGAGCTGAGGATGATTTTACCTCCGCCACTCGAGCTCGATGCCTCGTCGTTTGCTTCGTTTCCCGAGCAAGGACGTTTATGACGGCGAGCCATGGGAGAGCGGGCCCTTGAGCTCATTGGCCTTTGTCTCAAACGAAGCTTCTCAATAGGAAGGGGTACATGCTCCCACATAGTATATTTGTCATAGGCGGTGTCTTCTGTCGACTGATTCTGCTCCAGGAGGCTGCAGGCTCGAAGCCTATCTTCATGAAGAAGATAAGACAGGGAACGCCTACCGTACGACAGCTGGAGAATAGCTTTCTTGTGCTCCACCATTGAGTCTGTGGGTGTGGGGTGGTGATAGTTGGCTGAAGAAATAGATACATGTCATTAGTTCAAACCTAATAATTAATCGAGCGAGAAAAAGAAAGAAGGATATGTACTTATGAATTCGTTGGAACGAATATAATTTTTAAGGAGCTAGGCCGCCTATCTAGAAGAATGCTAGCTTGAAGTTGGGGGGATGGTTGGGCATGTCCACAAAGATTTTCTTCTCCTTGGGATAGCTCGATAGGTAAAAGAAGCCATCTCCTCCCCGAGATCAGGAGGGGTTGTTTTATGGACAAAAGAGATACAGGATCTCTCTTGGTGAAGGTCCCTCCCACTTTAACTCATGGTATAGCGACCTCAGGGCAGACAAGACCCTGCATGAGTTGGTCTGGAGTTGGAAGGGCGCGAGCCCAACAAAATCAAGAAAATCCTTGAAAAAGGATTTCAAGGGCAGCAGAGCCCCTGCCTTCATATGCTCGCGACTCCAAGCCGCGAGCTTAAGTTTATTGTTGGGTCAACCATCACCCAGGGCGTAGCAGCTCCATTCATTTGGAGTAGCAGCTCGAATACTCAGCGAGCCGGACAGTCCTAAACCATGGCGAGCGAGGATGTCAGAAATTTGTCCTGTTGAACTCATCGAGCTCAGGAAGTGCTCAGCTTTGAAGAATTCCTCCTTGGAGGTTGGAATGCTAGCCTCTTGCGAGGTGGAAGGGAAGTTCAATGAGTCTTCCATCAGTGAGAAAGTAAGGTCACCATGCTTGTAAGTGACAGTGACTTTGAGTGTGGAATCAAGAGGGATGGGTCTAAGCTCGGGGTCTGGGTCTGGATAGATTGCGACCCGAAGTTTCCTCCTTTTCCTTTCCTCAACCTCATCGATCTGACGACGGAAGTGGGCTCAAATATCATCTCACTCGCACCTCACTTTGTACTTGCGAATTAGTCGCTGGTTTTGAGGGAAAGGTGATTCTAGACTTGAAGTTGTTGGAGAGTAAGGAATTGCGAGCACTGACCCCCACCATTTCTCAGAATTCTGCAATATCTAGCAAGAAAAAAAAGGTGAGGGCCAGACATACAAGAAATCAGAGTAAAATTTTAAGTGATCCAAGCTCGAAGGCTCAGGATCACGGAGTAAGCTCAATCAAGACCGAAGTCTCGAAAGAACGGATCGAATTCGAGAAAGAAACCCGAACTATTGAAAGGTTCGACTTCGAGCGTGTATTTGACGCGGGGGGAAGAAAGTGTGGGTTCATTTTAAGAATCCCGAATTTTCAGGAGAAAAGTTGACGGTTACTCAAAAAATGATAATTTTGAGAGTCGTGCATTTTAAAACCCTAGTTCAGTACCCTATTTCTTGGTCTACACAGTATATCATTCGTAGTCTAAAAAAAAGGGGGAAAACAAACATCTGTGCTTTTTGCGCTAAAATTTGGGTTTTAAACCCACTATTTCAAAGATTTTTAGGTTCAAAGTTTATACAATATCGTCTAACCTACATTGCTAAGGCAGCAAATTATTGAATACATTCACACAGTAGAAAAACACGTAGATAATACATAAACAAAGTAAGATGAAGAATGGAAACCTACACACAGAAGCTGCTGGCGGGTATAATGCGTTCGACGACTGAAGGAGCGGTACAGGGAAGCTCTCACAGAATCGAAGATGCCAGGAATGTTTTGCCTCCTTGGTTTGGAAAACATACAAGAACATAACAAATTTTGGGTTTTGGTTTTTTCTTCTCTTTTCTCTGAAAGTTGAAAATGCGAAAGTGAGGGGAAGAATAGGATATGGGCATATTTATAGGCCCCAAAGAATGTCAAATGTCGAACTGATCTGGATCGTTGGTCGAATTCGTTATCTGATCGAATGAACAGGTACAGACGTGGCAATGGTAGCATAAAGGTGGCAGACGAATAGACGTGGGCATGGTGCAAAAGTACTTGAGTACTCTGATTAAGCAACCCATGACTGACGGGTGTCCACACTCAAGTATATTAAATGGCTCAGTTTCCGAGGGAGGCAGTTCAAAAGTTTCATTCTCATGAGATTCGAACTGATACTTTTGAGGGGGCAAAATGTTACACCCAGATTTTGAGAATGAGAATCTTGATCTCAAAATCCAGGCTCGTAAGGCGTAAGCTCGAAATAAGCAAAGTCATCAGGTGATCCACCAGTCAGATACAGTTTCGTTGTAAATGATGGCCTAATGAGCTCTAGTAGTATGTAGGCTCGAAGGTGCTCCGAGCTTTTAAGTTAGGCTCGCAACTCACAATAGCAAGGGTTCAACACTTGTATAAACTTTCTGATTCATCTCTTAGACAAGATGGTTTGAGCTCGAGAGCTGTAACCTCGAAGGAGATAGTTTCGTCAATGGTTACTTGGTGGGAGCATAGGAAAAGTAAGATGACAAGCTCGTAATAGGCAAACGGTCTTGAAGGCGCATGGATCCAGTGTCTAAGCTCGTTGATTGAGTGTGAATGTATTTATTGTTATAAATTCCCTATGTTTAAGGAATCTAATGTAATTTGTTACTCAATCCCACATTTTATGGGATGTTACCGCGTACGTAGTAACTAATGCATTTATTGGTATTATATTATTTGATTTACCAAATGTCTTCCCGAAATATGTGGGAAGCAATTCTGAAAACTTCTCTATAAATAGAGGGGGATAATTCATTTGTAAAGGACCGAAATATTGAGATCTTGAAAGAAAACTTTGGGCAATTATTCTCTGAAAGTTTCCAGAAAACTCCAAATAATTAATAATATAGACTCGTGGACTAGGCAGCGTTTAACTGCTGAACCACGTAAAAAATCTTGTCTACATTCTTTTTATTTTTTTCCTCTGGTATATTTTTGTTTAATCACTCTTCTTTCTTAAGTTGACGAAAAACGACATCAACAGATAAATAACAAATATAAACATGGGCAATTTTATTATAATAATATTGTATTATTGATTTATTATGTATTCGTAAAAGTTTTTTTTTATTGTCTATTACCATTATTATTTTATAACATTTGAATGAATTCAATCAAACTTTTGCATAAAATTTCACAAATATATTTTTTTTTGAACAAAAAATTTCACCAATATTTACCTATATAATATATAATATAATTTGTTTAATTTGATTAACCATTATTTTAAGTTGTGTATTGGATCAGTCTATTGGATGATTATCATAAAAGATATGGAATAATTAGAAAAGTAAAATAAAATAAAAATTAATACATATTTTCCCTAGAATCACAAAATTATACTTAATTTATAATAATAAGAATAATACCAATAAGATAATGACACTAAAATATTAATAAATATTTTTATAATTGAAATTATTATCTTTAATTTTTAATTATTATAATGACTATATTAATAAAATTTCCAACTTCCTTTTATTATAAATAACATATATAGTTTTTTCTTAAAAAAAAATTCTAAACAACCAAGCAAAGCATGGTTCTATTAGCTAAAATTTTATATATAAATTTATTTATTTTATTTCACTTTTTAATTCATTATTTATTATTAATATTAATTAATGAATAATATAACCTATATATCTCTATCCAATTTAACCTAACAAAAATCATGTTTTTGTGAATTAAAATTCAAAAAGAGATTACACTAATAATGTTACATTTAATATTACCATTGTCAAGTGAAAAAAAATACTTTGTAAAAATAGCAGGACATTTATAAGGTTTTCTTTAAAAAAAAAAAAAACAGATCGCTCGATTTTATGAAGAAAAATACATGATATAAAGTAATTTTTCTACAACTATACTATGTTATTCTAAAATATTATTAATTAAACAAATAGAATTTTTTTTTCAAAATACATATTATTCAATTATTATAAATGGTTGCGGAGAGTGCGACTCTATTTTCTCTATATATTATGTTTTGGTCTTATCTATTTATATATATATATAAATGAGAGCACTAAGAAGATGATGTGACACTCTAAAAATTCTTCATATTACTCTATCTATTTTCTTCTTTAATTTAATTTTTTTATTCATTTTATAAATTATAATAATAATAAATGTAATCTTTTAAATTTAAATGAGATATTTATAAGATATTATTATTTGAATATAGATAAATATATCTTTGTGGATCTATATGTATTCTAAAGATTCTCTATTAATCTTATATTTTCCTCTACTCTAATTTTTTTTCTCTTATTGTCACTAAATTATTTCAATTTTAATTTTCAATGAATTCCAATTCATATATCCAAATTTGATTGATTTACATGTTAATGATAACACAATCCTCTCAGGTATTTATATTAATTATTAATGTTTGTTAATCTTTCAACTTTTGGCATTTATTCAATTATTAATGTTTATTAATCTTTAAAGTTTTTATTTTAAATTATTGATCTTGATATTCTAACATTTTCATCTTATTTTTCTATCATGTTTTAGATGTTATCGGATGTTTATGTTGTGTTGGTGATATTGAGATTGTTGGAGGTCATTGGGAAAAAAAAAGACATCAAAGTTTTAACAAATTAGTAGGTATAAGTTAATCAATAAATCTTCAAATAGATTTTGTAGCTTCATTAATTAAAAGATTTTCCACCATCTCCAATGGGGTGGAAATTATTGCGAGTTATAATATATTTATATTTGATTTAATTACTATTATTATTTAAAATGAATAAAAAATATAAATATATATATATATATATTGTTATCCAATAAATTAGCATTTGTGACGTGGCGAATAATCTCTTGACACGTGGCTGATACCTGAAGCGTCTGCTAGAGTATCGACCAGGAGACACACCAGAAGCAGGACAAGCCTATCTTTACCACGACCAGTCTGGTCGGTAGTTCCGCTGGCAAAGCAACATTTATGGGAAGATCTTTGTGAATCCCGAATTTATCTCATGCAATCTTCTGAATATCCCACTATTCAGGGGATAATATCTGTAACAATATTTTGTAACCCTCCTTGAGCCTATAAATAGCAAGATATAGCTCAAGGGAAAGGGACTTTTGGGGGCTGCTGAATCATAGAGATAAAGAATTTCTCCTAGTAAACTTGTATTGTTTTAGGTGAAGTGCTGAAACTCATTGAACCCAAGTTCTCTGATCACACTTCTGATTTCATATCAATATAATTCTAAGTAGACATAGGTCATTACCAGATCCTGGGGCCGAACCACTATAAATTACTGTGTTTTCTTTACTTTCGTCATTACATTATTATCTTTACATTCATCCATATCATTCATATTTTGACTCCGTGTCAGTTGGCCAAATCGTGGGTCAACATTCTGGTGCTTTCATTGAGAGGACGATTCATTGCTGTTAAGAAAACTGATGGCGAAAGCAGGAAGGAAAGCTGGCCAGACTGCCGCCGCTGCACCGTCGAATCCACCACCTCCTCCTCCACCCGCAAGCATGGCGGAAGATGAGCCGCAACTAGATTTTGAAGAGGAGGAAATGGACGATGCGACGCTGAAGAGCACCCTGGGCGCGTTGCAAGAAGAATTGGCTAGTGTGAGGGCCAATCAAGAGACTGCCGCATAAGTTATGGCGCGACAGCAGCAGGAGCTTGATCGTCAGCGGGCGGAGTTGAGCGAGAGACAAGCAGAGGTGGACCGCCGCCAGACGGAGGCCATGGCAGCCCTCGAAGCAGCCTTGCTGTTGGCAAGAAATCAGGCCGCACCTGCCTCGCAGCCTAACCAACCTGAGAATGGGCCACCTCAGAAGGGTCCCAATCCTAGCCCACCAATCCATCCTTCAAGTCTGCAAAGGCCCGAGCAGCCTCAGATGCCCCATGACGAAGTCCCACTGGACCCCGAGGCAGATCCACCATCCCAGGCTGCTCGGGGTAATCCCCCGCAGCAAAGGCAGAATAGGGCCGAGCGTCAGCCCCGTAGTCCTAGGCGCCATGAGAATGATGGACCAAACCAAGCGAACAGAGGTCACCACCCTCCTGGTAACAGGAGGGACTCGGAACTAGGCTCTACGGTCCGTGGACCCCCGTGGCATAATAATGCACGGGGACACCGCGACCAGCGCAGGCCACCCTCTAACGCTCGGGGCGTTTCTGCCAGAGACGGTCACAGATGGAACAGTCAGTCTCATCACAGCCAGTCAAGGTTCAGAGATGGCCATGGGTACAATGAGGCTGACTCAGGCAAGGGCAATGCTGATGGGAGAAACGGAAATAGAGGTAAAAGCAGGAGCCATATACCTCAAGGTGATCAACCAAATAGACAAGATGCTGGGGGGCAACCCAAACAAAATAATGTCTTCAACCGGCTCGGAGGTAGCGAGCAACGGAGAAGAGAGGAGGACATGAGAGATGTACTCAGCGATCGTCGAGAAAGGCACGGCGAGAACATCCCCCCAGCCACGGAGGCCGCCACAATTCCTGCCGCAGTGCAAGCCTAGATAGACGCACTCAATCAGGCTGTGCAGCAGTTGGTCGGAGGAAGGACTTCTTACATCGATCACGACAGGAGGAGAGGTACTCCTTTCGTCCAAAGGATAGCTAATGCCGAAACTCCCAGCAAGTTCAAAATGCCTACGCTCCCGAACTTTGATGGATATGGGGATCTAGTCTCGCATGCGAATAAATTTGAGATTCAGATGGTGTTTACTGAGTTTTTCGGAAACGAATACAAACAGAATAATAAAAAGATAAGAACTGTAGAAGTGCAGGAATATAATTAGACAAACAGGTTTTTTACGTGGTTCAGGCGTTAACGAGCCCTAGTCCACGAGTCGATGTTATTATACTTGTAGAGAATTACAGTAAGATGGCTGGTGTACAAGAACTTCACACACTCACAGTGTTTCTCACAGTGTTTCTCTCGGGTTCTCTTGAAGAAGATGAAGCTAGAGAGATTTTAGCAGAGTTCTTGTTATGTAATTTGTTGGTCGTCCCCTCTATCGTAAAATGAGGGGGTATTTATAGCTAGGGTTTTGGATTAGGGTTTTTCTCTACTCACATGAGTCTTAATTACACCAGCCATAAATAGGGGATACAATTACCGTAGTCGCCTGGCTACCAGGCTCTATGTGGGTATATTTACGTGAAAGTATGGGGAATGCACAAAGGCAGCCGTCTTTTCCAAGTTGTCAGCGGAACAGTAGGCGAAATGGTACTTTTAGGCGTGCTGGGATGTGTGCGCCCTTGACCTGTCGGGCGTGTCTGGCGGGATCCTGTGTCAGGCGGATATCGTTCCAACTATGCCCCCTCCATGACTCGACCGCTTGGTCTTGTTCCGTGCGAGGCACGGAACTATTTCCGCGAAGGCAACCTGAAGAGCTTCTCCTGGAAGGAGCTTCTTCGAAGGATATCCCTTCGAGGTTCCGGGAAAGTTGACGAGCTTCCGTGTCACATTTGCTTGAAAGAGTAAGCCGGACACTAAACGGGAGAGGCGAAGCCTTTCTGTCCATCCGCGAGCTCTGTTCACCTTCCGTGAAAGACTTTGATAATTCTGCTTCCCCGAGGATATCCATCAAAACGCTATCCAGAAATTTGGATAACATTTACCCCCCAAGGTCGCGGAGCTTTGATAGATCCGGGAGCTTGTACAGTCCTCCGGGTATTCTGGTTTCTAGATTAGGCGAGGGGTCACCTCCTGTGTTCCTGGAAGGGTTCCTTTTTCCCGCCTGAGTGTTAGTATGAAAAAGAAAAGAAATTTCTTCTGTTTGAACTTAAGTACTCAAGTGTGGCAAGTGCCACGCGTCATGTCGGGAGCGGCTCTGCGACCAAGACGTGTGCGTGAGGCGACTGGCTGAGTATGCGTGCGTCAGGCATCTGAGTAATGATTTGACGATTTTTAATGGTACACCGGGCCCGAGGTGGTATAATGATGGGAAATAAATACTTTATTCCCATCCGAGGAGTCATAAATAGGATCGTCGCTTCATCTCCAGCCGTTGGATCTGATGCACACGGAATGGGAAGATCGGGACCGTCCATTTGAGGAATTCGAAACGACTTCTTTCCTGCTATAAAAACGAGGGAACGGACCTTTCTTCCTCTTTACGCTTTCAAATTCTCTATCCTTCGGATTTTCAGATTCCCAAACCTTCGAACTCTCAGGCTTCTAAGCTTCCATTCCTTCGAACTTGAGACTTCTCTTGGTAAGGAATCTAGGAATTTTTCTTTTGATTTGGCAGTGGGTTTATTCGCCGAAGTTCAGGGTTTGAAACGCTGTTCGTCTTTGCAGCTTTCACTTCTCGCGATCGTTCTGTGCAGTGATCCGGTTACTCCTTCAACCTTCAACTACCCGAATACCAATAAGTATTTCTACTTTGCTCTTTCCTCCCGAACCTTAGGTTGTTGGTAGTTGTTAGAGTTGAGTTTTCTGCCAGTATCGCCTATGTGCATGCGTGAATAGGGCTTTGATAGGCGTGCGATTGATGTGAGTCGATAAGTAATCTCTTTTGCATGCTTTGACGATTTGCGTTTGGAAAGTCGTTCCTTGTCTTGCTTGCGCTGTTCTGGTTTGCTGTTTTAGGGCATAAGCATGAACGCCTTTAGGGTGTCTTTCTCTGGAAAAACACTTCTCTCGGCGGGCTTAGGCTCGGAGTCTGAGTTTGGTTCTTTGCTGTCCTTCGGGTGGCATGGTGCCAACCCCTCGGCAAGCTCGGTGGGATCCTCTCCAAGCAGTTTTCGGGGAGGGTCTCCCCGACGCCTTTGATACCACTAGGGTATGACAAGGGTGCTGACTGCTTAGAGTGTTTTCTTCTTTGTTTCTTTTGTTCAGTGACAAACATCTCAAAGGAACAACTCATCGCTGTGGTAGAAGCTGATTCTGCCCAGGAGAAGGGTTCCCCTGTCGCCGGCGCAAAGGGGAAAGGAAAGACCAAAGTGGTCGCGGCTAGCCCACCGACTACCAATAGTTCAATCTGGGAGATGGATCAGAAGCCGAACCTGTTCAGGAACTACGACATGCTAGAGCTGTACTCCTCAGAGGCAGGCCTGAAGAAATCCCAGGCCTGACGTGGCACCGTCTGTCGGTGCTGGGCGAGTCGGCTAGTCAGAGCCACGAGGGTTTTGGTGCCTGGAGCTGGGCACACATAGTGTGTGGGGCGCACTTGCCCCTAAGAAGTTACTTTGCCAATTTCTGTGTGAAGGCGGGGATTGCCCCCTTCCAGTTGATTCCCCCCAGCTACATGCTCCTAGCGGGGTGGTTCATCTTTTGCAAGTCCCGAAACCTGGAGGCTCCTACCCCGGAGGAGGTGTTGTACTTCTACGGGTTGAAGTCTCAGCCCATGAGAGGTCATCCAGACAAGGTGGGATTTTACAGGCTGGAGAGGCACCCGGACGTGATGTGTCCTACCTGCCATACCGCAAGGGTTCCAGACCTCCGGGAATACTGGTTCCTGACGACTGGCTTCCCATTGAAGAGGGTGCCAGCCCTATCTTTGGACTTCAAAGTCCCTGGTAAGTGCTCCTTCCTCTCCTTTTTAACTTTGTTTCTTTACGATATATTTGCCTTTCGGGAGGATCACTAATGCTTGTATATGGATTTTGTAGAAGTCGTTCCGCGGACACCTCGCTGTGCGGAGATGATAAGGAGGTCAAAGTTCTACGAAGGGCTCTCGGAGGAAGAGTTGAAAGTGGAGGGACTTGTGACCTCCGAATCTTTGAGGGAGTATGGGCTACTCGCCTCTTTCCAAAACATTGAGCCAGTAAGTGGCAGGGGGCAAAGTCAGGTGTCAGCCGACATCCGGGAGCAGATTGCCCTGGAGCTGTCCAAGGTGATCAGCCAAGCAGCCCGGGACGAGAATACTTTATCCCCTAGTTGGGCGGAGAGGTTCCCCGACCCCCAGCCGGAGGAAGAGGAGATCGAGGCTCGCGACGCTGCAGCTTACCCCAACGAAGGGACTCCGGGGGCTGGTACCTCCGGGAGAGGTAAGACTAGTTTTTGATTGATCCACACCCCCAGCCTGTCTGAGGTTTCCCGGACCTCTCAGATGGGGTTCGATCCCCGCTTCCTTAGGCTAGATCCGCGTAGGATACCCTTTGACAGATATTGCGATAGGGTAGATGAGCTCCTCGGGTGTCTGAGTGACGGTAGTCTGCCAGAAGGTGTCATCATGGTTGACCCTTCTTCCCTCAGCATGTCATTCCCGGACTTCAAGGAGTACGGGAGCTCCCTGGAGTAGGAAGCGGTGTTTTGTTTTGCTCGGGGAAGGCCATCCACGTTTCTCGTGCATGGTCGCCCCTTTCAAACTTTTCTTTTTCTTGTTCCTTGTTCCCTGCCGGCGGACTTGCTTGTGCTTTTATGTTGTTGATTGTCTTGTCTTCTGCTTATCTTCTTTCACATTGCTTGCTGGTTCGTTAACCTTGCTTCGTACGTTCCTTGCAGAATTTCCCGAAGCCAAGATGTTGGGGAGAGTTACCTTACTCATCAAGAAAGCCGCCACCAGCCAAGATCCGTCCAAGGGGAAAGGAGGAAAAGCCGGAGCCGGTAGGGGAGGTAAAGCTGCCACATCCAAGAAGACAGGTGGCGAGGCGCATGTGTCTTCGGTGGTGGAGAGATCTCCTGCCAAGGGGCCTTCCGAGTCCATGGCGAGCTCGAGTAGTAGCAGCGACGGGGAAGGGCTTGTGTTCCCCGTGAAGACGACTGGGGTGAGCAAGCGTCCCGGAGGAGATGCTGAGGGCGCCAAGAAGAAACGCCTTAGACACTCTTCTCCCGGTCGAAGGCAACAACAACAACAACAACAGCAACCACAACTACAACAAGAGCAGCAACAAAAACAACAGAGACAATCACCAACGCCACAGCGGTAGCAACAACAACAGCCAAACCAGCAGCAACAACAAAGGCAATTACTTCCGCTGCCGCAGCAGCAAAAGCAACAACAACAACAAAGGCAGTCACCTCCGCCACCGCAGCAACAAAAACAACAGCAACACCAGCAACAACAACAGACCGAGGCGGTAGTGTCTTCCCTTCCGTCCTTAATACCCCGTCTGCCTCCTCCTCCAGCCCAAAGGGAGTCCACCCTTTCGGGGTCTCCTTCTTCTCAGCAAACAAACCTTCCTCTTCCTGGCCTGAAGTTCCACTTCCCGCAGAAACCAACCCGTTTCCCCGCTGCCCTCCTGGAGGGTGTAAGACGGGCCGATAATTTTTTGAAGAGGCGGTTGGAGGCTGAGAAGGCTGTTACTCAGGGAAGGGCAGACAACTTGTCTGCCGTGAAGAGAGCTGAGCTGGCCGAGGGGGTGAGGTCTCTTCACCCGGCTGGAGCGGTTTTGGATGGCCCAGCCTTGGAGAAGAGGCTGGTGCCTAGGCTTGGACGTGCATTGGCGCCGTTCGGAGCGGAGATGATGGAGGACATGGCCCTGAGCTTGTGCGAGCTCAATTATGAGAAATGGGCCATAAGTAGCAGTAAGGATCCGCTGTTGCTGACACATTCCGTGAAGCAACAATTATCCGGGGTAAGCCGTCAGTTATGTTTTGGGATCACCTGTCTTAGCGCATTTGGTTTTGCTTAACTCATTCTGTTGTCTTTCCTTGCAGGCCTCTCTGATCGCGGAACGCTCGTTCCGGGAGGTGGGTACAGTTCTGGTTCAGCTGGAGGAGAGCCAGGTGGCTCGCCAGGCCTTGGAGGCAGAGAAGCAGAAACTGACCCAACAGGTCGAGAGCACAAGGGGGGAGGCTTCGGAGAAGATTGACCAGGCCCGGCGCACGGCTGAGGAAGAGGCGAAGAAGAAATATCTTGCCAAATACCGAGAGTACCGGGCCAGTGCAGAGACTGAGTTCAAACAGCGGTCGGATGACTTGAAGGCCGAAAACTCCAAGCTCCGGGAAGAGCTATCCCAAGCCAGGGTGGAGAAGGATACCTTGGAAGCCCGCTTGCAATCGAAAAATAATCTCCTCCTTAAGCGGCAAGAGGAATATGCCACTCTTCAGAACAAGCTGCACGAGGAGGAGCAACTTCATAAGAGGAGTAGGGATCTCGTGTCTATGCTGGAGTTGGGGCTCGCCGAGAAGGATAAAGAGATCAGAGCCTTGCAATTCACCGCCAGGGGGCATGTGACCGAGAAGCAATCCGTGCTGAACCAAAATAAGGCGCAGCGCAAGGAGATTGATTATCTTAAGGGAGAGCGGGATGCATCCAAGGCCGAGGTGGAAAAACTGAAAGCTCAATTAGCTGTCGCGGAGGCAAAGCTGGCAACCTCCGAGGCGGAGCGCTTATAGGAGAAGGAGGATGCCGAGGTGGTACTGAACAGGACGATTAATATATCGCCCGTGGTCCTCATGCATCAACTCTGGAAAATGAACCCGGAGGTACTAGGCTATCTGGGAGAGGATGCCGACGCCATGAGGGAGAAGCTACAAGTGTGGGATCAAGGCCCAGAGGTGTACGTCCAAACTTACAACATTGACGAACCTGCTGGAGCCCCTGAGGCAGGAGATCCTGGAGAGGCGGGGACCTCTGAACCTGCCCGCGATGACGTTCCGCCTTCCAATGAGCCGACTCCGCCAGCCCCAGTTGAAACCGCTGACCTCAAGGCCTTGGACGCGGATACTGCTACCACCCCCATTGCTTGAAGGGGCCTTATCTTTAATTATTTTTCATTTGTGTTTTTCTTTGGGGCGAAGCTCCTTGTACCATAATTATAGCATTCTCCTTTCTTTTCTGCCGAGTTCTTTATTTAACTTTGCGTTTAGGGTAGACTTTTATACGGTAGAAATTGCTGTGGGGGCGCATGAGGTTTTGGTTCCAACGGCCAGAACCTATGCATTTCCATCTTGAAGTTCTAACGGCTGATGTCTTTTCCCACGTAGTTTCTAGGTTACGGAGGTTTCCTGGTTCCAACGGCCAGACTCCTTTCACCGTATTTTAGCTTTCCTAAGGTAAATAGCTAATCCCGGGACTTGTAGTTATACTGTTCGCTGGGATTGCTAAGGTGAGCCATTCCATGGCCCGGAACGGGAGTTCTTTTGGTGAGCGTCGCTAGACTTAAGGTTAGATCTTTGCGAAGCAGAACTGACTGTCGTTGCGAACCTCATGGTGGCTGACTTCAGGGACCTGGCACGGAGCCCTGTGAGGCAAGGCTCGTTGCGTTCTGGGAAATTGCCACGCCCACCATGTGCGATCCCGGAGCAGGGGTTTTGCAAAGCAAGGCCTGCTGTGAGTGGGGGATCGACCATGTCTGCTCCTGGAGCTGAAACTTGCAGTGGTCGAGGAGCTCGCCATGCATTATTTTGTGAGATCCGGAGCTGAAGCCTGCGAAGCAAGGCTTACAACGGTCGCGGATCTTGCCATCTTTCGCCTTACGGGACCCGGAGCTGGAGCTTGCGAAGCAAAGCTCTACAGCGGTCGCGGAGTATTCTGCAAAGGACTTGTCAGGGAGTTGGGGGTGTTTCGGCGTAGCTCTCTGAATGTGCCCCAACCCCCAGTCCTGTTCATCGCTGTGCTATACAGGAGATAATTTTCATGACGCATAATGGCAGACATTTCAATGGAAATTTTCACAAAAACACATAATGAGCACATGACACGTAATGCAAGTATGTTTATGGCAAAAACACATAATGCGCATATGACACGTAATGCAAGTATGTTTATGGCAATAACAAATTAACCTAAGCTTAACAATTTAAAAAAAATGCTAGCACATGAGTGGTGTTCTGTGTACGTTTTGTTCAAGGGGCGTATGGCTATGCCTTAGCCATGTATACCCCCCAAGTGAGCGTGGGGTCCGGACGTCTCCGGACCGCGTGGTCACTTGTTAAAACGCAGCTTTGAACACAGGGATAAAAAGTGCAGTAAAAGCGGAGTGAATCTCTCCGTGTTTCATTAAATTAGCCTGTTAGGCACGTGTTTTACAGCAGGGAGGATTATTTCCACATTTTACACTTTTGCTAATTTCACCAAGGACTTCCGACGAGATAGTCCGGGGCCTACTGGTAGTAACGGCGGAGATGCTCCGCGTTCCAGGCGCGTGGGACTTTAGATCCGTCGAGTCTTTTTAAGTGATACGTCCCATGGCCCACTTTTTCTTGTACTTCATAAGGGCCTTCCCAGTTAGGTCCGAGGACTCCCACTCCCGGGTCCTGCGTAGCAGGAAATACTCTCCGTAGGACAAGGTCCCCAACTTCGAATGTACGGCTCTTGACTCTTGTGTTGAAGTGTCGGGCTATCTTGCCTTGGTACATTTTGAGTTGGACCTGTGACTGCTCCCGGAGCTCTTCGATCATGTCCAGGGACTCCTGGAGAAGGGTGTGGTTCCGGGCAGGGTCGTAGGTGTCCTGCCTGTGAGATAGGATCATAGCTTCTACTGGGACGACGGCCTCGCAACCGAAGGTCATGGAATAAGGTGTGTGCCCCGTCGAAGTCCTCTCTGTCGTGCGATAGGCCCAAAGTACTCGCGGAAGCTCTTCCGGCCAGTGAGCCTTGCATGCTTGGAGTTTTTTCTTCAACGTGGTCTTTAAGATTTTGTTTACTGCTTCAACTTGTCCATTAGCTTGAGGTCTGGCGACTGCGGAAAAGCTTTTGATGATTCCATGCGAGGCACAGAAGTCCGTGAAATGTTCACTATCAAATTGCTTCCCGTTGTCGGACACAATTTTTCGTGGAAGCCCAAAACGACACACTATATTCCTGATGACAAAGTCCAGTGCTTTCTTAGACGTGACCGTGTTCATAGGTTCGGCTTCA
Source organism: Humulus lupulus (assembly GCF_963169125.1). Lineage (NCBI taxonomy): Eukaryota > Viridiplantae > Streptophyta > Magnoliopsida > Rosales > Cannabaceae > Humulus > Humulus lupulus. The sequence goes on along the minus strand of NC_084795.1, from coordinate 187,356,051 downwards.
GCCCATTTGGTGAAGTAGTCTACTGCGACTATGGCATACTTCACTCCACCCCTCCCAATCGGAAGGGAACCTACTAGGTCAATGCCCCAAACGGCGAACGGCCAGGGGCTGGTCATTAAGGTAATTTCTGTAGGCGGCGCTCGCGGAACCTTGGCGTACCTCTGGCACTGCTCACATTTTCTGACATAATTCACACAATCCTTCTTCATGGTGGGCCAGAAGTATCCTTGTCGAAGGATCTTTTTGGAGAGGCTCAGCCCGGAGGAATGGTCGCCACAGAAGCCTCCGTGAATCTCATGGATGAGGGCGCTGATTTCGGTTCCGGCAACACACCTAAGGAAGGGTATGGACAACCCCCTGCGGTAAAGCTTTCCATCCATAACCACGTATCGGGGAGCTTGATACTAGAGCTTTCTTGCGTCAGCTTTATCAGTGGGGAGCTCTCTAGTGGTGAGAAATCTGAGGATGGGTCCTATCCAGGAATGGGAATGGTCGATGATGGCATTTACCCTCTGTGTCTCGGTACTAGGTGCTTCTAAGTGCCCGATGGGCACTAGGCCGTATTGTTCAATCTCCGGGTCTGTTGCAAGCTTGGCCAGCGTGTCCGCGAGTGAGTTCTGGTCCCGGGGGACCTGGCGGATTTGGTAGCCTTTGAAATGCTGCAGGAGGCCGCGGGAGAGAGACACGTAGGCAGCCATTTTTTCCCCTTTCGTCTGGTATTCCCCGGATATTTGGTTTACCACAAGTAGGGAGTCGCTGTATACTTCGATTTTTTGGGCTCCGACTTCTCTGGCCAGTTGTAATCCAGCTAGCATGGCTTCGTGTTCTGCCTCGTTGTTGGATGCTGGGAACGCGAAACGGATGGCGCTCTGGAGCTGATGTCCTTGGGGAGAAATTAGGATGACCCCTGCTCCAGCTCCTTTTTCATTTGAGGCTCCGTCTACATAGACCTTCCATGTTCCTCCCCAGCTGGTCCTTGAACATCCTGTTTACTAGACGCTGGTATGTCGCCCCAGCATTCTTCAAACCGAAAGGCATGACCACGTAACAGTAGACACCCTTGTCCGTGAGGAAGCTGGTGTGTTCCTGGTCCGCGACATGCATCTTGATCTAGTTGTATCCGGAGTACGCATCCATGAAGGATAAGAGTTCATACCCGGATGTAGCGTCTACCATCTGATCGATTCGTGGAAGAGGGAAACAATCTTTTGGGCAGGCTTTGTTTAGGTCCGTGAAGTCAATGCACATTCTCCAGGACCCATTGGGTTTCGGGACCAGAACTGGGTTGGCCAACCACATGGGATAGTGTGACTCCTGGAGAAAACCTATGGACATCAGCTTGTCCACTTCAGCTTTGACTGCTTCGGCCCTCACTGGGTCTAACGGCCTCCTCTTTTGGCGAACTGGAGTTACAGATGGGTCTATGTTGAGTGCGTGGCACGCAGCATTAGGATTAATCCCCGTCATATCAGCGTGGCACCATGCCAGGATATCCTGATTATTCTTTACAGTGGCCACGATCTTTTCTCGAACGGCCGACGGAAGGTTTTTCCCCACCTGAATGACTTTGGTGGGATCTCCTGGGTTGAGGACCACCTCTTCGACTTCCTCCATCGGTTCTATCGCTCTCTCGACCCCCACTCTAGGGTCGAGTTCGTCAAAGCATACCCCTTGAGCACCCCCAGTTTCTGGTAATTCTTCCGCCAAAAGAAGGGCAGCGACCGTCTCCTGGACCGTGTAGACGGATCGGACGGAGACGTTATAACAGCTTCGTGCACTTCGTTGGTCTCCTCGGAGGGTGCCGATACGCCCATCGTCGCACAGAAACTTCAAGCATAAGTGGCGTATCGAGGTTATGGCCCCACAATCTATTAGGACCGGTCGGCCTAGGATGGCATTATACGCTGTGGGGTAGTCGACAACCACGAATGTGCAGTGCTTGAAGGCACAAGCGTCGCTTTCTCCTCTGAGGGTGACTGGAAGTTGAATTTTGCCTAACGGCATGAGTGCATCCCCATTGAACCCTTGAAGCTGGATGGGGCATGGGGTCAGGTCTGTCTCGGTTAATCCGATCGCGTGGAAGGCAGCTTTGAAGAGGATGTTTACAGAGCTTCCGTTATCGACCAAGATCCGTGAGACCTTCTTATTGGCAATCTGGGCTTCCACCACGAGGGGATCGTTGTGGGGGAAGTGCACATGTCGGGCGTCGTCCTCCGTGAAGGTGATGGGAAGGTCCATCATTCGGGGACGTTGAGCAGGTGATTGAACCAAGGCGCACATCTCCCCGGTGTGTTCTAACTCCCTCAAGTACCTTTTCTGGGAGTTGCGGGTGCTTTCGGCAAGGTGCGGTCCTCCGGAAATGGTGGCTACGTGTCCGTCAACGGGTGGCGGAGAAAGGCCGGGCGGATATGGGTTGCCAGGTCCTGGAGCCAACAAGGCAATGGGTGCCGGAGGGGTTGGAGCAGGAAGCGCTGGGAACTGAGACACAGGAGCTTGGGAGTGACCGGCTCCAGGAGCGCTAGCGGTCCCCCTTTGTCCCGGGGAATATGCAGCTCCGTGAACGACTCCCTGTCCGGGATAGATTATGGGTATCCTCACCCATTGACCGAGGTGTCCCACTCTTGCCAGGGACTCGATCTCATCCTTCAGATGAAGGCATTCGTTTGTGGTGTGCCCCACGTCTCCGTGGAACTCACACCTCTTATTGGAGTCTCGCGGACGCCTTCCTCCGTGAGACACTTTCGGGGGCTTCCTGTAGTTGACCATATTACAGGTCGCCCGATAGACATTTTCCCGTGAGTCTATCAAACTGGTATACTCCGTGAACTTGGGCTCATAGTTCTTACGGGGTTTCTTTGAATGGTCCCCCCGGTTGGAGTTTCTTCCGCCTCGTTTATTCCGTGATTGGCTCAGATTTTGTTCTGGGCCTTCCGCTTGCGGTTGTGATGGTCCGGGAGCGATACTACATCCGGTTTGTACAGCTCCGTACCCAGAGAAATGGGTTTGACTTGGCGTCTGAGCAGACGCAGAAGGCCCATACACACTTGGAGTGAACTGGGCTCCTGGAAGCGTGAGGGCTGGCGCGGGAGCTTGCGAAGCAAAGCTCGGCGCAGTCACGGAGGGCGTTGGAGCTGGGGGAACTCCAAAGGCCTGCTGGTAGGCATCCTCAAGGTTGATGATTCCCTGAGCTTTTGACATGAATTCGGACAGCGTTTCTGCCCGTCTCCTTTGCATTTCCCCCCATAGCAGGGAGCCGACAATAAGGCCCGATTGAAGGGCGATCAGCTTCATGTCGTCTCTGACCTTGGTCTTAGCAGCAGCTTCCATCATTCTCTGAATGAAAGCTTTGAGGTTCTCATTGGGTTGCTGCTTGATGTTGGTTAAGGAACCAACCTCCATGTCGTGGTCGCGGGCAGCAATGAACTGCCTCCTGAATGCGGCCTGTAGCTCCTTCCAACTGTGGATTGATCCGGGAGCTAACCTTTTCCACCAGTCCTCCGCGGACTTGGTAAGGGTGAGTGAGAAGCACATGCATTTGGCGTCTTCACTGACGCGTGCTACTTGCATCATTTTGTTGTATTTAGCTAGATGGGTACGCGGGTCTGTCCTCCCCTCATATAATTCTATGTGAGGCATTTTGAAGTTATCCGGGAGGGACGTTTCCGCGATCCTCCGAATACATGGTTCCGGGTCTTCCTCCTCAGAGTCTGACAGGGCCCCACTTTGCTTCCGGACCAGCTTGGTCAAGGCAGCAATCTGTTCCTCGAGCCTCTTTGTATCACTCTCCGGGAGGTCACGTCCCCGAAGCTTGTCATTAAGATGATTTCGGAGGTCATCTCCGCGAGGCCGGGCCTTTTCTCCTTTGGCCTTTTCATACTTGGCCTCCAACCTTCTCCTTAGGTCCACCGTGGACCAGCTATCTTCAGAGTGCGTGTCCGCAGCCCGACCGTCCTGGTTGACGGAATCACTAGGGCGGTTGTTCCTTCCCCTGGGCCTGGGTGTCTTAGCACCGGGCCCTTTAGGCACAGAGTGCCCCCTTGGGGCTGAAGGACGTCTGGGCTTAGGAGCGCCAGAGACCTTCTGCGCGCGGGGGGGGGCAGTCGGCCTGGTGATTCACGCCTTTAGGAGGTGCAGGGGCGTCAGCGCGCACAGGCTCTCCAACTTTTTCTTTGCCCTTGTTAGGGGCGGCTTTGGATGGTCCAGTAGCGGCGGGATCTGGCATAGTGGCATCAGCACCACCTAAAACAGAGGCGTCCTCGTCCGAGTCGCCCAGATCTCCGAACTTGCTTTGGAGGTGCTCCATCATGCGCTGCATTTTTTCGGAGACACGCTCCTGCTCAGCAAGCTTAGCTTTAGTGACTGCCAGTTCTTCGGCTACTTGGACCAGTTCTGGATCCTTCTCGTAGTAGCAGCCGTCTTTGTAGTAACCGTCTTCGACATACTCTTCTTCGTCTTTTAAGTATGTCGTATCTTCAGTACTGACCCGATCCTGGCGGGATGTCGGGTCTTCACCTTGGTGGTCCGAGGGTTCGTTTTGTACTGCATCTTCCATCATAGTATCGGGGTTGACCCTAGCACTTTTGTCAACCGCGGATTTTCTCGTAGTCACCATCTTTTTAGCACGGAGTGAATACAAAAACGTACACAGAAAAAGAGCCGACTAACAACTTCCTACAGCTCTCAATGAAAGCACCAAAATGTTTACTGAGTTCTTCGGAAACGAATACAAACAGAATAATAAAAAGATAAGAACTGTAGAAGTGCAGGAATATAATTAGACAAACAGGTTTTTTACGTGGTTCAGGCGTTAACGAGCCCTAGTCCACGAGTCGATGTTATTATACTTGTAGAGAATTACAGTAAGATGGCTGGTGTACAAGAACTTCACACACTCACAGTGTTTCTCACAGTGTTTCTCTCGGGTTCTCTTGAAGAAGATGAAGCTAGAGAGATTTTAGCAGAGTTCTTGTTATGTAATTTGTTGGTCGTCCCCTCTATCGTAAAATGAGGGGGTATTTATAGCTAGGGTTTTGGATTAGGGTTTTTCTCTACTCACATGAGTCTTAATTACACCAGCCATAAATAGGGGATACAATTACCGTAGTCGCCTGGCTACCAGGCTCTATGTGGGTATATTTACGTGAAAGTATGGGGAATGCACAAAGGCAGCCGTCTTTTCCAAGTTGTCAGCGGAACAGTAGGCAAAATGGTACTTTTAGGCGTGCTGGGATGTGTGCGCCCTTGACCTGTCGGGCGTGTCAGGCGGGATCCTGTGTCAGGCGGATATCGTTCCAACTATGCCCCCTCCATGACTCGACCGCTTGGTCTTGTTCCGTGCGAGGCACGGAACTATTTCCGCGAAGGCAACCTGAAGAGCTTCTCCTGGAAGGAGCTTCTTCGAAGGATATCCCTTCGAGGTTCCGGGAAAGTTGACGAGCTTCCGTGTCACGTTTGCTTGAAAGAGTAAGCCGGACACTAAACGGGAGAGGCGAAGCCTTTCTGTCCATCCGCGAGCTCTGGTCACCTTCCGTGAAAGACTTTGATAATTCTGCTTCCCCGAGGATATCCATCTAAACGCTATCCAGAAATCTGGATAACAGATGGACATTCAGAAGGTGTCCGAAGACGCTTGGTGCAAGATCTTCCCTGCAACACTTTTTGAAGCAGCACAGGAGTGGTTCTTTAAGTTCCCACCTGCAAGCATAGTTTCCTGGGAAATGTTCGTAAGGGAGTTCTACGGACAGTTCTACGCGGGTCGTGTGCACCCAACCGAAGCAAACCAGCTGGTCGAAATCCGCCAGCAGGACGGAGAGTCGGTGAAGGATTACGTCCAGCGATTTATGAGGGCGGCGGCTGGAGCAAAAACAGTAGGAGATGAAGGCAAGATGATGGCCATTACCGCAGGGGTAAAGCGTTGCTCTCCCCTCTGGAAGAGTCTCCGAAAGGAAGGAGTTAAAACGACCCAAGAGTTCTTGGATTGAGCCAATCGTTACATTAAACTCGAGGAAGCAATTGCTGATGATGGGAAACCCTCGAACAAGGGTAAAAAGGCCGCCGAGCCTGCCAAAGCCGCCAATGGTTCCAAACTTGATGACAACGACAAAGGCCATAAAAACGGCAACGGTAATGGCAAAAATGGAGGGAAACGACCATATAACGAGCCTTCCACCTCCGACAATAAACGAGCCAAGGGTAATCGTTATGAACCTAGGTTCACTAACTACACTGCCCTCATCAAGTCTTGGGGAGAGGTTTACCAGGCCTCAAGCTCTAGTGTGCCTTACAAGAAACCTGGGCCCATTCCAAAAGACATTTCGAAAAGAGACACCACCAAGTTCTGTCGTTACCATAATGACTACGGACATGACACTAATGAATGCAACCAGTTAATAGACGAAATCGAGTTCCTTATTAGACAAGGACACTTGAGAAGGTACGTACGGGCCTCGGGAACTTCCCAACGAGAAGCTCCAGGTGGCAACGAGCAGACGTCCACACGCCAGCGCTCGCCACCATTACAGCCTGCCCCCGTAGCCGGGACACTCTTAACCATCTGTGGAGGCCCGCACCTCGCAGGAAATAGCGGAAAAGCCAGAGAACGATATGCTCGAACTCTACGCCACTACCAGGACATCGAGATGATGACTGTGGAGGACCGTGCGCCGAAAAAGGCTCGCTCAGAGGAGTACGGGATAACCTTCTCTGAGGGCGATGCCCAACACGTCCGGTTCCCACATTCCGATCCGCTGGTCGTGGATATCCAGATGGCCAATATGATGGTAAAAAGAGTACTGGTCGATACAGGAAGTTCAGTGAACATCCTGTATAAGTCAACACTGGAACGCATGAAGTTGTCCGTAAAAGACTTGGAGCCCTGCAATCAAACCATATACGACTTCTCTGGAGAAGGACTCGCCCCAGCCGGAATGATCAAACTCCCAGTAACAATGGGATCAGCGCTTGCCTCAAGGACATTACTCACCACTTTTGTAGTGGTCGATTGTCCTTTAGCATATAACGCCGTTATTGGAAGGCCCATACTGGTTGAGCTGAGGGCCATCATCTCCATGTGGCACCTAACCATGAAGTTCCCCACGGACGCAGGGGTAGGATGCGTCTTGGGAAACCAAAGGGAAGCCAGGGAGTGCTATAACGCCTCGATCACAAAGGCAAAAAATGGAGCATCGAGGGGCGCTACCCCAGATCGATTGCAGATGAAAGAAGACAGACAAGCCCAATCAGGTGGTAACGTCACCAAATAGGGTGTTGCCCAAAGTGAGGATATAGATTTGGATCCTCTCTTTGGGGATTTTGAAGAAAATGTTGGACCCATCGAGGACCTGGAAGAGGTCCAACTCGATGAAAATTACCCAACCAGGGTCGTGAGGGTTGGGAAGAATTTAGAGCCTACCGCAAAGCAGGCACTGGTGAAATTCTTGCAAGAGAACCAGGAAGTTTTCGCCTGGTCGCATAAAGACATGGTTGGGATAGACCCTGCAGTAATCAGCCATGTCCTGAACTAAACAAAGCCTTTCCACCGGTGCAACAAAAAAGAAGGCTGCTCGATAAAGACAGATCAAAAGCCTTAAAAGAAGAAGTCGAAAGACTTAAAGAAAATGGGTTCATCAGGGTGGCGTTTTATCCGTCGTGGGTCTCAAATCCGATGCTGGTCCCCAAGCCTAATGGCAAGTGGCGGACCTATGTGGATTTTACAGACCTCAATAAAGCCTGCCCAAAAGACTGCTTCCCGCTCCCGAGGATCGACCAGCTAGTCGATGCAACTGCAGGACATGAGATCCTCTCGTTCATGGACGCGTATTCAGGTTACAACCAGATCAGCATGCATCCCCCTGACGAAGATCACACCAGCTTTTGGACCGATACGGGCTTATATTGTTACAAAGTAATGCCCTTCGGGCTGAAAAACGCAGGTGCGACTTACCAACGACTGGTCAACCACATGTTCAAGGAGTTGATTGGGGTAAGCATGGAGGTATATGTGGATGACATGCTTGTAAAATCCAAAAGGGCAGAAGGACATGTGAGGGATTTGCAGAGATGCTTTGATGTGTTGAACAAGTATCAGATGAAATTAAACCCCCTAAAATGTTCTTTTGGAGTCGGATCAGGGAAGTTTTTGGGGTTTATAGTAAATTCAAGAGGACTCGAGGCCAACCTAGACAAGATAAAAGCCCTGATCGACATGACGTCGCCGAAGAAAATCAAGGATGTACAAAGCCTGACCGGAAGGATCACTGCCCTGAGTAGATTCATCTCAAAATCAACTGACAAGTGCGTTCCATTCTTCAATCTACTCAGGGGGAATAAGAAGTTTGAATGGACGGAAGACTGCGAACAAGCATTCCAGGCCTTAAAGGCTCATATGTCGCAACCTCCCATCCTATCAAAACCAATCGAAGGAGAGACTTTGTATATTTATCTGGCAATTACCGAAGTTGCTGCTAGCGCGGTATTAATACGGGAGGAAGAAGGCGTACAGAAAGCTGTTTACTATGTCAGCAAAAGGCTTATCGGAGCAGAGTTGAAGTATCCACCAATCGAGAGATTAGCATACTGCTTAATTCTAGCCTCCAGAAAGTTGCGTCCGTACTTCCAAGCCCATCCTATCACAGTTCTGACCGACTATCCCCTTCGGCAAGTCCTCCAAAAACCTGAGGCGGCTGGACGGTTGTTAAAATGGGCGGTCGAATTGGGACAGTTCGATGTAACTTATTCACCGCGAGCAGCAATAAAAGGGCAAGTCTTGGCCGATTTTATTGCGGAGTTCACCGAACTCCCCAACAGTGAGCTGTGCAAACAGCCTGAAGCGGCCATGCCTCAAGACAAGACTCCTTCGTGGAAGCTATTCATGGATGGTTCATCCAATGAATCCCACGCTGGAGCAGGAGTGATATTGATAACGCCCGAAGGGCATCGATTTCACTGCGCAATCAGGTTTGACTTCGCAGCATCAAACAATGAAGCAGAATACGAAGCGCTCCTCGCTGGACTGAGAATGGCCAAAGATATGAGCATAAAAACGCTTGATATTTACAGTGACTCCCAGCTGGTCGTGAATCAAGTCCTGGGAGAATATCAAGCGCGAGGATTAAAGATGATGGCCTACCTTAATAAAACGAAAGATGTGCTAGCCCAGTTCACAAAGTACAACCTCCAGCAAATTCCGCGAGACCAAAATTCCAATGCAGACGCCTTAGCTAAACTCGCAAGTGCAAAGGATGCTGACACCTTGAACATAGTCCCGGTAGAAAGATTGAATAAGCCAAGCATTGAAGTGGCCGAAGCCAACATGGAGATTCGTGCAGAAGATACGTGGATGGCGCCTTACATGGAGTATCTGACAAATGGAACAGTGCCAGCAGATAGAAACAAGGCCAGAACTCTGCAAAGGCGGCCTGCTAGATACATACTGCTGAACGGTGTTATGTACTGAAGAGGATATTCAATGCCACTACTCAGATGCATTACGACAGAAAAGGCTAAGGAACTCATGAAAGAGGTGCATGAAGGCTTCTGCGGAGATCACGCTGGGGGGCAGAGTTTGGCGAAAAAAGTTCTAAGGCAAGGCTACTTCTGGCCAACAATGAACGAGGATTCAATGGAGTACGTACGAAGATGCGATAAATGTCAAAGGTTCTCCAAGATCCCACGAGCAGCTCCAAACGAGCTAAAGCAGATGCAGAGCCCGTGGCCTTTCGCAATATGGGGAATAGACTTGATTGGATCACTGCCAACAGGAAAAGGAGGAGTAAAGTATGCAGTCGTGGCAGTCGACTATTTCCCAAAATGGGCTGAAGCTGAACCACTCGGAACCATCACAACCAAAAAAGTTCTTGACTTCATCATCAAGAACATTGTGTGCCGGTATGGATTGCCCATGAAGATAGTTTCAGGCAATGGAACCCAATTTGATAGCGACCTGTTCACCGATTTCTGCGAGAGGCATGGAGTAATTAAGAGTTTTTCTTCAGTCGCACATCCCCAAGCAAATGGGCAAGTCGAAGCCGTAAACAAAACTCTCAAGGACACCCTGAAAAAACGACTTGAAGAAGCTAAAGGGGCATGGCCAGAACAGCTGCCTGAAGTCCTCACTGAAGTCGTATAGAACATCTCATCGAACAGCGACAGGGCATACCCTATTTTCTCTAGCCTACGGATATGAGGCAATGTTACCTGTCGAGTTAGATCCCCCCTCACATCGGCGTTTGACTTACGACCAGGACGCGAACAGCCAGTTGATGATGGAGTCCTTAGACTCGATCGATGAGATAAGAGAAAAATCTCAACTCCGAGTTGCTGCTTACCAGCAAAAAGTCGCTCGGTACTTTAACTCCAAAGTTAAAGAAAGAAAATTCAACGTCGGAGATTTGGTGCTACGACGAGTTTTCTTAAATACCCACGACCCCACTGCTGGCGTGCTCGGACCTAACTGGGAAGGGCCTTACCAGATTGAAGAAGTCCTTCACCCAGGCACCTACAAACTTGCACGCTTAAACGGAGATCTCGTTCCGCGCTATTGGAATGGAGAACACCTGCGCAAGTATTATCAATGAACAGCCCTTCTTAAAGGACTGGCTTGTTTAAATTTCTCTTTTAATTTTTACAAGTTTTGCAAAGAGGGTTAGCCACGATGTATGGCTAACTGCTCGTATATGTAAGATTCTGTTTCAGAATCACTCGTAAAGACATGTTTAGTCCGTTTTTAATACGAGATTATAAGGGACTGTGCTCAGCCAGTCATTCTTGCCAAACCTTTCTGAATTTATATTTACAAGTTTTTGTTCATTACGTGTGTTATTTTGCTGTATTACAAGTATCAGTTTTACTATGAACAGGAACGTCCGAACAGGTTATGGTCAAGGCAAGTGACCAAGGACCTAAAGCTCCCCGATCACTTGGGGGGCATATAAGGCACATCGATAGCAAAGCATACTTTTAAGGTATGTAAACACATGAACAAAATAAGAGAAAGCATGCTACAGTACTTAGAGTATTTTTCAAAATTAATGTTTTGTTAAATCATGCCAACGTACTATGCTAAGTCTGGTCATACGGATAAGTGTTATAATATCATATTATAGCACCAAGAGTTAAGCTTTTACATCGCAAGCATCGCTGCTTGGATGTAACTGTTCAAATAAAAAAGATTTACTGCCCGTGCAGTAAAGTTTAAAAAAGAAATTACTGTCTTTACACCACGACCCTTGGGTCGTATATCCAAAAAAGAAGAAAAAACAAATACAAATTCAAGAGGCATTCGGGGCTGGAGGGTCCTGAGAAACATCCTGGTTAGTCACGTCCTCAACAGCGTCTTCTTCTTCCAAACCAGCAATGCTTGGAGTGGCAGGGGTTGCGGCTCTTGCTTCCTCCTCGGCCAGTTGGGCAGCACATCGAGCCAACTCCGCAGTTCGGACTTCCTCTGAAAGGTAGCTAAAGTCAGCACCCTGATTGTGTTTCCAGAAATTGTAGAAACAGCAGAGTGTTGTCCTCTTATACTTTTCCAGATTCTTGGAGTTGTCCAGCTCCAGCTGCTTCTCTTTGCCCTCGAGGGAGAGAATAGCCTTGTCCTTCGTCTTCGCTACCTACCCCAGATGCTTGATTTCGCGAAGCTGGGTTTTGCTAATCTCCTGGTACTCTTGCCTCAACTTAACCGCTGCTTCCTTCGCAACTTCAGCCTCGGACAGCTTAGTCACCGCTGCATCCCTCTCTCGGATCACCGCCTCTAACTCCTTAGCGTGCCTAGCCTCAGCAGCCGAGAGCTCCTCGTCCGCCTTCACCTGGAACCTCTCAATGGCTTTTGCCTCGACCTGCTCGAGGTAAGCCTGGGCTCGGGTGCGGGCAGTTATTGCAGAAAGTAAGGCCTGTGCACAAGGAAAAAGGAGTCAAAACTTATCACGAAGACTAAAAAACTAAAAGACTCAAAGAATAAAGAAGCACTTACGCTGGAGATTTCGTTCAAAGCCCTATTCATGATCTGGTCGATTGGCAGCTCCTCAGCTTGAACCATTGCGGTCCTAACACGCTTGCCTTTTCCAATATGATCGAGGCGGTCTCGGGCGGATCAGATGGCACGGCTCATCAGTCTGGCCCCATGAGCCTCTTCGCGAGAAATGTGCTCCCTGGCAGGCGCAGCTGGAGGATTAGGATGAGCAGGAGTAGTTTGCTGTTCAGAAGGAGCTGGAGGGGGAGTAGGAGTTCGCCCAGTTGGCGCAGGACTTTGCCCAGTTGGCGTGCCCTGAGGAGGGTCTTCTGATCGACTTTTCTTGGCTGGAGGGCCCCGACTGGATTCACCAGTTCTCTTTTTTGGCTTCCGTGTGAGTTGGGGGGTTTCTTCTTCCTCCTTGGCCTGGTACATGTCGAAGATGTTGGGAGTCGACATATCTGCATGAAGGTAAACACAAGAGGTTAATAAGGAAAGAGAAAGGTGAAAGTAAGTAACACAACAGAAAGAAGATAACAAAGTAAATACCCGAGCTACAACTACTGGTCGATACACTATTGACTCTATTAATCATATACTCATTTTCTGGCATGAAGAAGTCTGGCCCTAGATTTGGAGCATATGTAAAGTTACCATCCCCGTCAAACATATGACAGGGAATTGGCAAACCATTTAAAAGCGAAATAACGTTACCATTGTCATCAGAAGACTCTCCCAAGTCAACAACAGGCTCTGTGGCTTTTTCTTTCCCCTTGCCTTGGGGAGCAGAAGGCCTTTCTGCAGAAGGGCTGCCCGTGGGTTCCCTGATCGTAACTCCTGTAGGCCTCCTCCTGGGAGAAGGCATAGGAGGTTGCTGCTCGGGAACCCCCTCGGCAGTGGCTTCGTCCACCACGGACCCTCTATTTTCATGGCGAGGAGCCAGGAGGCCAGATGACCTCAAGTTCTTTTCAATGATCAGGGCCTTGACGCTTTTCGCTGCGTCAGACATCCTGGCCAGTGCATTGGACCTCAACACCATGTCTGGTGTTGGCGTCGGACGTAACCAGGGGCCTGAAAAATAGGTCAAGTTTGAGAAAAAATGAAAGAATATACTCTGAGGAAAAGTATCGACCAGCGAAGGATAAGCTCTTACCTCCTCTCGCGAAGGCCAAATTGTTACTGGCTATGTTCGGAGTAAAGAAGTACTCCATATTATAATGCCCCACGTTCGAGACATGAGTAGAACCACTCAGGAACGTCCGGCCGGTTTCCTGGTGACAGAAGTGAAAAAAGCCCGTCCCGTTGTGCTGAGGGTTGGACTTGAGGTCAAAAAGGTAATTGACCTCATGAGGTGAAGGTTCAGGCCATTTATTAAGTTTGTATAGGATATAGAGTGCGGCCAGCATCCTATATCCATTAGGGGTAATTTGAAAAGGGGCGACACCAAAGTAATTGGCCACCCCCACAAAAAATGGATGAAGAGGGAGATAATCTCCCGCCTCAATATGGTATCGGGACCAGGCGCTGTTCGCCCCTCCTGGGCGGTTAGCCCTCTGGTCCGCAGTAGGACGAGTAATGGTTACCCCCGTGAGGGGGAATTTCCTGAAACAGTTGGCAACCATTCGAGGGGTCACCGAACTAGCTGGGGAGGTATACCACTTGACATCGGGCGGATTCCGATGACGAGGGCGAGCCCTAGTTTGGATATTAGGGTCATGAACAAGATTTTCTCGACCACTGGTCGAGGGAACCCCAGCCTGCGAGCCCGGCTGGGCAGGAGAAGTAGGGTTACTTTCAGACTCGGGCCTTTTCTTGCCAGAAGACTTTGAACGGGCCATTGGAGGAGAAGGATGTGGTCTGGAAAAGGCTCGCGAGAAAGGTATCTGATGAATGCGATCGGTTGGTTGTTCTTCTCCCTCGAGCAGCTGGGCGAGGAGGTCGTCGTCGATGGGTCTCTCACCTCCCCACAAATGTGGCATTAAAGTCTGCAAACAGAAGAATGGGGAGGTGAGGTTAGAGGATTCTAGAAGGCATTTAGAATAACGCTGGTCGAGTATAAAAGTTAAGCCTTTATACAACAACATTCTAACAAGGAACTAAGTCTTTCTACGTGAACAGTTTGAAAAACGAATCAAAGGGTGAAAATGAAGAGTTTTCCTGAAAAGCTTTTTCAACTCTTAGGGCGGGAAAAATTATTTTTTCAACTAGCTTAAAAATCGAAATGTAACTTCGGTTTTACGTCCTAAAAAAGCATGATCCTGAGTTTTAAACTAACTCATAAGCCTACTCTGACTACAAAAACGTTCTATCTACAGGCGCCTAAAAACCAGAAGCGAAGAGACTTAAACAGTACACCATTAAAGAGCATGCACCACGAGAAATTAGAAGCACGGGGTTTCAGTAACTTACCAGGGAAAATGGTCGTGAAGGTGGAAAAAAGGACTTCAGAAATCAAGGAGCCCGCTGTCTAAGTCTTGAAAGCACAAGAGAACGTTCGCTGGAGAAGGTAAAGCTCTGGTTTTTAGGGTTTTTGGAAGAATGATGGCGTGCGTAAAAAGAAAAGAAATGGCTCTGGTGGTCTTATATAAGTTTGTCTCTGATATTAAAAAGGCGTAATCATTAGTTTTCCTTTTTCGAAGTATGGGGGAACGTGATGGCCGTCGAAATTATCTCTGGGGAACTGAAAAGTCATGATTAGACAGGAGTGGGTTGCTTTTTTCAAGAACACACGAAGGGTTCTGACACGTCAGGAGGGGTTACCAAAGGGTCGTTCGTTCAAAGTTTATTTACTGTTCGTAGTAAATAAACTTTGGGGGGCAAATGTTATCCAATAAATTAGCATTTGTGACGTGGCGAATAATCTCTTGACACGTGGCAGATACCTGAAGCGTCTGCTAGAGTATCGACCAGGAGACACACCAGAAGCAGGACAAGCCTATCTTTACCACGACCAGTCTGGTCGGTAGTTCCGCTGGCAAAGCAACATTTATGGGAAGATCTTTGTGAATCCCGAATTTATCTCATGCAATCTTCTGAATATCCCACTATTCAGGGGATAATATCTGTAACAATATTTTGTAACCCTCCTTGAGCCTATAAATAGCAAGATATAGCTCAAGGGAAAGGGACTTTTGGGGGCTGCTGAATCATAGAGATAAAGAATTTCTCCTAGTAAACTTGTATTGTTTTAGGTGAAGTGCTGAAACTCATTGAACCCAAGTTCTCTGATCACACTTCTGATTTCATATCAATATAATTCTAAGTGGACGTAGGTCATTACCAGATCTTGGGGCCGAACCACTATAAATTACTGTGTTTTCTTTACATTCGTCATTACATTATTCTCTTTACATTCGTCCATATCATTCATATTTTGACTCCGTGTCAGTTGGCCAAATCGTGGGTCAACATATATAAAGGAGAACAGCAAGGAGATGATGTGTTACTCTAAAACTCTTCAAACCATCTATCTACTTTCTCATTTAATCTAATTTTTTTATTAATTTTATAGATTATAATAATAATAAATGTAATTTTTTAAATTTAAATGAAATATTTCTAAAATATTATTATTTAAATATAGATAAATCTTCAAACTACTCTATCTAATTTCTCATTTAATCTATTTTTTAATTCATTTTATAGATTATTATAATAATAAATATAATTTTTTAAATTTAAATGAGATATTTATAAGATATTACTATTTAAATATGGATAAATATTTCTTTGTAAATATATATTTATATTCTAAACATTCTCTATTAATCTCACATTTTCCTCCACTCTAATTTTTTTTTTCTCTTTTTCTCTCTAAATTATTTCAATTTCAATTTTCAATGAATTCTAATTCATATCTCCATATTTTATTGATTTATATGTTAATGATAACACAATCCTATAATCCTATCGGGTCTCGGGTGTTTATTCAATTATTAATCTTTGTTAATCATTAAAGTTTTTATTTTAAATTATTGATCTTGATATTCTAACATATTTAACTTATTTTTCTATCATGTTGTAGATGTTATCGGAAGTTTATGTTATGTGAGTGATATTCAGATTGTTGGAGGTGGTTAGAAAAAAGAGACATCAAAGTTTCAACAAATCAGTATGTATAAGTTAATAAATAAATATTCAAATATATTCTGTAGCATCATTCATCGAAAGATTTTCCACGATCTCCAATTGTGTGGAAGCTATTGCGAGTTCTAATATATTTATATTTTATTTAATTATTTTTAATATTTAAAATGAATATAAAATAATGTGATAAGCCAATTGAAGCAATTTTATATGGAAAAAACATCTATAATACCTATAAAGTTTGTTGTCAGATATATTTTAAATGACAATGTCAAAATTGGAAAATGTCATATTTTTTTTTAAAATAAAAGGAGAA
Organism: Humulus lupulus; assembly: GCF_963169125.1. Classification (NCBI taxonomy): domain Eukaryota; kingdom Viridiplantae; phylum Streptophyta; class Magnoliopsida; order Rosales; family Cannabaceae; genus Humulus; species Humulus lupulus. Next base: position 187,339,708 of record NC_084795.1, on the reverse strand, counting down.
TTCAAGTCAAAATCTCTAATCTATTTCTAATTTTTCTATATTTTTTATTTTATTTTATTTATGATTATTAAATAATTAAAAAAAATATCTAAAATCATCAATAACGGCAATGCCTCTTCCAAAATTTTTTTAAAAAAATTTGTTAATTACTAATTTTCTAATAATTATTATAATAAATCTGTATGCCCTGAGTATCAACACGTACCTTTTTGAGGCAGCTCGGGAGAAGTGAACTAATAAAGGGCCATAACCGAGGTGCCACGTGTTCACCGTTCATCCAGAGAAATTTGGTACGATCCCCTAAACAAATAGCTCAAGCTGCAGATCGTTTAGCTGTTGTTTAGCTGTTTATCACATGGAACCATTGTCAACATGGCATCAAAAGACACGAGCTAGAACTACATTAAGCTCGTGGTACATCAGAGGCCTGACGTATCCCAGGATCTTTATAAAGTCAACCACGCAATATAAACGTGCATATAACAGACATCACATGTTTGTTTTATTCCCGAATACGCAATATAAACATGTGTGATCAGAAATCCCACTCTTGATTTAGGCCATGCGTCCCATTATCCATTTTTACCTACTGATTAGACCACACTTCAGTGTAAGGTTTAGATATTAATCATCAGTGTCACAAAGCTGACGTGAGGGATAAAGAGATCACGGGATGACCCCCAATGCCTACTCAGAGATCATTCTCCTATAAATACCAAGACCTTGGGTACTTCAAAGGGTTGGATTCTTCTTGTAAGGCAAATACTTTGTAAAAATAGCAAGAAAAGAGAAACACTAATAATATTGACTCGTGGACTAGGGGGATTTTAACCTCCGAACCACGTAAAAAGAAGTGATCACTTTTCTTTCTTGATAATTCATTGCTAGAATTCTCGAATATTATCATTTTCTTATTATAGTTTACCATTAAGCACTAATCCATCCTAGTTATTCATATAATTCACTGTTGGCGAAAAACTGCGTCAACAGTTTGGTGCTTTCATTGCGAGGGTTTAGATTAGTGCTATCACAAAAATTTGATCATGGTGGTCACTCGTTCGAGGCATGGTAACGAGGCAGATCAACATGATGGGCAGGAGGATCACCATACCGCCGTATCCAACGAGCCAGACCCAGAGGTCCAGCAGCGATCGGGAAAGCAGCCGATGGGCCATGGTGACACTGGGAGTTCAGCGCCCCTACCTCCAAATCCGAACCCAGGTTACCTGATGGTGGTAGAAATGGAAAACATGCACTTGAGGAGTCATCTAGCTAAAGAAAATAAGCAAATCGAGGAAGTCTTGGCCTGGCGGCCCCCTCTTGCAACCAACATTAAAGTCGGAAATAGACAAAGCAGGAGTCACAAGTCCCGTAGGGATAGTCGGCCCAGGCCCAATCGGTGGGTTAGAACCTCAACCCCGAGTTCTGCGCCCATGTCACATCATAACCAGGAATCTATGTTTGATGAGTTTCCCAGGGCCCCCCAGCAAGTCAGCTGGTCAATCAGAACTTCAACTCCAAGTTCGGCTCCACCGTCGAACGCACCCATGAGAGCTCGTGGCAACTCGTGGAGGAGGTCCGGGGAAAGCTCGCGCAGACAACCTACTCTAGCCAACCTTCCCATGTTGCGGCCAGATTTTCGGGCGCAGGAAGCTGGAGGCGGTGGGATAGAGTGACTGCGAGCTTATTTGATTCGGCCAGACGGAGTAGGATTGCTTCACTAGTTAGGCATCCCCCTTCGCCGATAAGATATCCATCCCCTCCTCGTTCTGCTCGAGACATTCCTGCATACGGGAACACCAGGAGGAATCCTCCTCTCGCCGTTTCTGCTCATCGCCCGCGAGTGCGCGGAACTGTCCCAGATCCTCTCCCCCAACAGAAGGCTTTGAGCTTTTACAATGGAAGCTATTGGACCGAAAGCCACCAAAGTGCCAGATCTGGTGGAGACCTGCGAAATCATCTAAGTTCGGCACAAAGCCCTCGGGCTGCCTCAAGGACCGACCTTCGAAAGTCATCTAGAAATGAAAGTCGTGCTCGCCGAGAAGATGGTCCTTCCGAAATACGTGACAGTGGGAATACCCCACCAAACCAAGCTCATGCTTCACGGACAATAACCCGCCTAACGCGACCAACAGGATGGGAGTTGTTGAACAACCCCATAACAACCCAGGGGTCAAAGACCAAACCCTCGAAAGGCTAGCTCAAATGGAGGAACTAATGAAGAAGCTCCTGTCAAAGAAGGGAAAAGATGAATACGACTCGGGGGACGAGCTCAAGATTTTTGCCCCCAACATCGAAGCAACGACATACCTGCTGGGTTTCAAGATGCCCCATCTATCCAAATTCGATGGAGAGGGAGATCTGTTGGATCACTTGGGGATGTTCAACACCCTAATGATAGCCCATAATATTGGGCCCGAGCTGAGATGCCTGATATTCCCTTTGACCCTGATCGGGCCAGCTAGGCAATGGTTCAAGCAGTGTAAGAAACAGTCAATCAGCTCGTGAAAGAATTTCTGTGCTGACTTCAAGAGGGCATTCCAAGCCTCTCAAGTGGCTCGTGCCAAAGCAGATACCCTAAAGAATGTAAAGCAACAACCCAGGGAACCCTTAAAACCTTATTTAAGCAGGTTCGCCAACGTTGCTGCCCGAGCTAGGGAGGCAGACGAAAGTTCCCAACTCATGGCTATGAGAATTGGAATCCTTGTTGGGGGCGGACTGTGGAAAGAAATCCAAAGGAAAGGTATCAGCATTGTGGATGAATTCTTGAACAAGGCCCATGAATTGATAAATTTGGAAGAAGCGAGAGCATCGGTTGTGGGAACCAGCTAAGTCCCTGATCAACCCGTTGGAGTAGAAACGGACGTCGCGAATACGACTCAGACCGTGTCCCAGAATAACCAAGGGGGTGGAAGCAAGAGAAAGGGAAACGGCGAGGGCGGCCAGCATGGTCCAAAGAAGAACAAGCCCGCGAAAAAATTAAAACCGGTGTATGCGGTTTATACCTATCTCACAAACACTAGTGAGCACATTTTCCTAGCCAATTCTGCCCTCCTTCCCCGGAAAAGGCTAGAGCCCTTGAAAAATCAGAAGGCTATGAGAGGCCCTTCAAAATTCTGTCGATTCCACAACGACATCGATCACAACACCGATGATTGCAGGCATTTGAAGGATGAGATCGAGACACTTATCCGGGTTGGAACCTTGGCTCAGTATGCCCGGAATCGAGTCACTCCAAATCAACCTACCAGGCAAAACGTTCAATCAGCTCCGAAAGCTCCAACAAATCTGACCAGAGCCCATGGGGGACAAGACGTCCCTCCTCCAATAATAGGAGAATAGATAACCACCATTTATGGGGGCCCCCATCTGGCAGGCTCGAGCAGAGGTGCTTAGAAAAGGTACATCAACGTATTAAAGTCTCATAACGGAATCGAATTTATCCCAGAGCAACCCATATCCAAGCAACAACGATTGGAGAGATAGCCAATCAGTTTCACCGAAGAAGATGCCAATCATGTTCAGTTCCCACATAACGATCCTCTAGTTGTAACCGTTGGGCTCGCCAACCAGAGAGTCAGGAGGGTACTAGTTGATAATGGGAGTTCGGTGAACTTGTTGTTTCGGTCCACGTTAGAAAAAATGGGGCTGTCGGTGACTGAAGTGAAGGCCACTTCCACCATGCTGTATGGGTTCTCTGGCGAAGGGTCGGCAGTGATAGGTACGATTGAATTAGTAACAACCTTGGGAGAGGGACCACGAAGTGTCTCCAAACTCCTCGAGTTTGTGGTCATCGACTGGCCCACAGTGTACAACGCAATTTTGGCTCGGCCTATGTTGATGGCATTTGGTGTCATAACTTCTATCCGCCACCTCGCATTCAAATTGCCCTCCCCTACAGGGATATGTACGGTCTGAGGTGATTAGCTCGCTGCCAGGGAATGCTATAGCATTTCCATGAAGGGAAAATCACAACCCGGGCAGCAGACGATGACCATTAAGGGCAGAAGCAATGAACCCTAGGAAACGAGAACTAGCTCTGGGATAGAGGAATCTCGGCCGGGTAATGGCATAGGCACCACCCTGAGTGATGATATCGACCCTAGAATTGGTGAAGAAAGGTCTAAGCTCCAGGCTATCGAAGAGCTCGAAGAGGTAAATATCGACCCTAAGGACCCTTCGAGGATCGTTAGGCTCGGGAAAAACCTTGGGGACGAGAGAAAGGCGGAGCTGCTGAAATTCTTGGAAGAAAATCTAGACATTTTCGCTTGGTCTCATGAAGACATGGTGGGGATCAGCCCGAGCATCATCATGCATACCCTTAGCTTGGACAAAAGCATGCTTGCGTAGTCGCAGAAACAAAGGCGTCTCGGCACGACCTGAGCTGCGACCCTGGAAGAGGAAGTTGCTCAGCTTTTAAAATGCGGTTTTATCTGCGAGGCAAAATACTTAATCTGGGTCGCCAATCCTGTTCTGGTCCTGAAGCCCAATAGAAAATGGCGGACCTGTATCAACTTTTCTGACCTGAATAAAGCATGTCCCAAGGATTGCTTCCCCCTACCAAGGATCGACCAGTTGGTGGACGCCATGGCAGGACACAAGCTCATGGTTACAACCAGATCGCTATGAATCATGCAGATCAGGAGCATACAAACTTCATGACCCCAACCAATGTTTATTGTTACAAAGTCATGCCCTTCGGGCTGAAAAAATCTGGAGCTACATATCAGAGATTGGTCAACAGAATGTTCGTTAATCAGATCAGGAAAAACATGGAAGTGTATGTTGACGACATGTTGGTCAAGTCAAAAACTGCCGATGACCATGTTCCTGACCTAAGAGAATGTTTTGAGATCCTAAGGAAGTACGGTATGAGACTAAATCCCCAAAAATGTACCTTCGGGGTTGCATCAGGAAAATTTCTGGATTTTATAGTCAACACTAGAGGAATAGAGGTGAACCCTGACAAAATCAGATCGCTACTCGAAATGCCATCACCTCGGTCGCAAAAAGACGTCAAAAGTCTGACAGGAAGGGTGGCAGCCATTAATCGGTTCATTTCCAAATCTACCGACAAATGTTTGCCATTCTATAATCAGCTCCGGGGAAATAAAAAGTTTGAGTGGATCGAAGAGTGCGAGCGTGCCTTCCCCGACCTAAAAGCACATTTAGCCGAGCCGCCCGTGTTGTCTAAGCCAACATTAGGAGAGCCTCTTTTTCTTTACCTAGCTGTCACGGAAGATGCGGCTAGTGCAATGCTGGTCCGGAAAGAGGACCGGTCTCAAAAGCCAGTTTATTACATTAGCAAAAGGCTCCTCATAGTTGAATCTCAATATCCTCTGACGTAAAAAATGACTTTCTACCTTATCACAATCTCCAGAAAGCTTAGGCCGTATTTCCAGTCCCATTCAATCCATGTCATAATCGATCAACCTTTAAGGCAAATACTGCAAAAACCTGAGGCATTGGGACGTCTTTCGAAATGGGCTATCGAGCTCAGCCAATTCGAGATTCTGTACGTGCCACGAACTGCGATCAAAATCCAAGCTTTGGCAGATTTCGTGGCAGAATGCACGGGATTCCAAGAGGAACCGGTGGAAGAACTGATGCAGGCCTTGTGGAAAGTCTCTGTGGACGGTTCATCTAATGAGAACCGGTCCGGAGCTGGAATTATTTTGATATCCCCAGAGGGACATCGTTGCCACTCCGTGTTACAATTCAGGTTCAAAGCGTCCAACAACGAGGCTGAGTACGAAGCTTTATTGGCTGGGCTGAGGGTGGCCAAGGAGCTGAAGGCTAGGACCGTCCAGTGCTATAGCGATTCCCACCTCATGGTAAACCAGGTATCTGGGGAATACCAAGCGCGGGGAAACAAGATGGCGGCCTACCTGGCCAAGGTAAAGAAGGAGCTGTCCGAATTCGAGTACAGCCTAGTCGAACAGATCCCTCGGGAGCAGAACGCCAATGTTGATGCCCTAGCAAAGCTGGCCACCTCCAAGGAAGCCGAGACCTATAGCCTGATACCAGTGGAGTTCTTAGAGAGACCAAGTGTGGTAGAGAATATAGGGGAGATCGAGATGATCGATGCCAGGCCAACCTGGATGACTCCCATAGTCGAGTATCTTACCACGGGGAAGTTACCCGAAGAGCGAAAGGATGTAAGAAAGATAATCTACCAAGCTCTGAGCTATATAGTCATAGACAGAATGTTGTACTGGCGCGGTCTCTCTCTGCCTCTTCTACGGTGCGTTCTGCTAGAAGAGGCTAAAGCTATTTTGCAGGAGGTGCATGAAGGCTTTTGTGGAGAACACGCTGGGGGGAAAAGTCTGGCCTTGAAGATATTGTAGCAAGGATATTATTGGCCCACTTTATCAAAGGACTCAATTTCTTATGTCCGAAAGTGTGACAAGTGCCAGCAGTTCACCACGATCGCCCGAGCTCCACCAGTCGAGCTGAAGATGATCTCGTCCCTGTGGCCATTTGCGGTCTAGGGAATTGACTTAGTTGGAGCCCTACCCATGGGAAAAGGAGGAGTTCGCTATGCGGTTGTGGCTATTGATTACTTCACAAAGTGGGCAGAAGTAGAGCCCCTGGCGACAATAACTGTAACAACCCAAAATCACTAATATGGCATAAGGGCCTTGATTAGTGTGTCAGGAGGGCATAATTGGTTTATCTGTGAATTTATTGATTTAATGCATGATTATATGATTATGGATGTGTTTAAATGTTATGTTTGTGTGAACCACATTATTATGTGGATAAATCTGCAACAGGCGACTTAAGGCGATCTTAGGGAGCTAGATAGCGGGAAAGTCACAACACGGCTTAATATTTGACTTTGGACAAGTCAAGGGGTATTTCGGGTATCGGGTGGTTATTTAAATTACCGAGTTATAGACATAAATATTTGGAGATATATTTGAAGTTATGAAATCTAGGTGGGAATATTGGAGAATTTTACCATTTTGCCCTCGGGGACGTTTCCAGTACCCCGAGCTTTGGGATTAGCTTAATTGCCTAAGGATAGACTTAAGGAGCTGTAGAAAATAGTAGAACATAATAAACTGACTCTTTCCTCTTTCTCCCTTTCTCTCTCAAAGGAAACTCTTGGAACTTAGAGGAACTCAGCTAAAAGCTCAGTTATTTAGGCTTGGGTCTTTAGGGATTAGCTCAATTTTAGCAAGGGAATTCAACCAGGACTAAGGTAAAGATTGATTCTCACTTTCTATTGTTGAAATTCTGTGATTTTGAGTGTGTTCTAAGAGGTTTTGGGTTTTTGGATTTGAAGATTTAATTGAGGCTAGAACCTTGGTAGTTAGGCCAGGAAGCTCTTGAAGGATTGGTTCTGCAGCTGAGGTAAGCTTTAATTTAAGGTTTAATGGTTGAGTTATAGTGTTTCCATGGCTGGGTTTTGTGTTCTTCAGTTAGAAAGTTTCAGTGGTTGATTTAGGTTTTCGATGGGTTTCTAGTCTAGGTTTCAGCTGGGTTATGTTGGTGGAATCTTGTGGGAAGTTTTTGGATAATTGAGTTGAGGAATTGGGGTAGTTTTGAGTGAGTTTGCATGAGGTTTGAGAGTAAAAAATGGAGCTTTTTCTTGGTTCGAAGGGGTCGGGCCGCGGCCCTTCGAAGTTGATGGTTGCTGAGGAAGGAGGGCGGGCCGCGGCGTGGTCTGAGTAGGGTCGCAGCCCTTACCTGTTTTTGGGCATTGGGAGGTCTCTCGTTGGGGCCATGTCGTGGCATGGGTGGCTAATGCCGTGGCCTTTAAGGGATTTTGGGATTTTGAGATTCTAGGCTTTGGAATTTAACCTAGGGTTCTCGGGATTGAATCTTTTACCATGAATGGTGAAGTTCAATGTTCCGGAGACTAGAACTTTGTCTAGAAGCTCATTTAAGATTGTTGATGGTATCCTTTATCTTGGTTTTGACTAGGTGCTAAGCTAGGGCTCGGGGATCAGATCTCGCTAAAGGAGCATCGCTCGTAACTAGTTCACTTGGAAGCCAAAGGTAAGAAAACTGCACCTGGTTGTGTATTTGTAATGGGACTAAGGGTTCCCTAATATGTATGCATTGAAAAGGATGGTATTATGCCATGTAAATAGTAAACCATTGGCCTAAGAGTGCCAAAGGTTACACTTGCGCACAGGGCGCGGCTCGGCCACTGGTAGCTGAGGACAGCTTATTATGCACTGAGCTCGGTTTAAGCGGGCCAGAGTCAGTGGGGTAAATAGAGGGTGCGGCCTAAGTTGTCAGCCGTAGTTATTATCTGATATGACTGTTATTAATGATTGGTTGCATTTTTTATTCTGATTATATGCTATGTGATTAATGTGGAATGTTAAGTGGTTGATCATGCTTGATGAATTATTCTCTTGTTATGATTGTTGAGATGTGTAATACGTTTTCTTGCTGGGCCTTGGCTCATGGGTGCTACGTGGTGCAGGTAAAGGCAAGGGAAAACTTTATCAACCCTGACTTGGAGAGCTTTGTGAGCGGAATGTACATGACCAGTTGCTTAGCCACCATGGTTGAGAGGATAACAGGAACAGAAAATCTATAAATGTCTGTTTTGCCCTATATGCCTGGAATGAACTATGATTGTTGTTATCTGTTGGATTAATAGGGAGCATGAGATACTGATAGGGCCTGGCCCTTTACTGTTGTGTGAGAATATTGAGGCATGTTTATTAGCATCGTCATGCATGTACATGAATATTTGGATAATTAATTGCATATTGTGTATGGATAAATGTTTGTTTCATAGCTATTGTGTGATGAGATTGGGGCATGCTTATTAGCAGCCGGTGCATGTGGATAAATGCCTATATGTTGATTGTTTGTATGTGGTTATGTTCCATTCGTGGATTTTGGAGAAGCTTTTACCCTGCCAATATGGTTTGATTGCCGAGTCGTTGATTGCAGATTGACTTGGATAACTATGCGTCCAAGAAAATCTACGCGACTAGCCGACACTAGGTCTGGGACCGGGGGTGATGACCAGGGCCAGATTCCTCCACCAGTCCCTGAGAATTGGCAACAACTTATGGCCGATATGCAGGCTCGGTTGCAGAGCCAAGATGAGCAGATCCGTATTCTGCGACAGCATGCTCCAGCAGGGAGTGCTACCCCGATTGTACCGCCTGCAGCAGTACCAATTGTATAGTCGTGGGAGGTTAGGAACAGATGGGAGTTGTTTTATGAGCGGTTCAGGAAGCAGAAAACCCCAATCTTTGAGGGTTGACCGGATCCATTGAAGGCCGAGCAATGACTAACCATGATTCCTACAATTCTAGATTTCATGAGAGTAGAGGGGCATGATAAAGTGGCTTGTGCCACTTATATGTTGAGAGAAGATGCCTGCATCTGGTGGGAAGCGGCATCACAAACCATGGATGTTACTGCTTTGAGTTGGGAAGGTTTAAGAGACTTGTTCAGTCAGAAATACTACAATGTTTCCATCAAGGCAGCAAAAGTTAATGAGTTCGTGGGTTTGGTGTAGGGCAATATGACTGTTACTGAATATGCCCTAAAATTTGATAGGCTTGCAAAGTTTGCTCCAGATCTTGTGCCTAGTGATGCTGCTAGGCAAGAAAGGTTTATCAGAGGGCTTAATGCTATGATAGCCCGAGATGTTAGGATTACAATGGTACCTGGAGGAAAAAGTTATGCCCAGGCTGTTGAGAAGGCTCTTCCCACTGAGGAAGCGGAGAACAAGATTTGGAAAGAAAGTGCGGTGAGACGCGAGGGACACAGAGTGGTGCCTCCTTATTCAGGGTCAGGTAGGGGCGGAGGCCCCAGTGACTTCAAGAGAAATACTTCTGACACTTCGACCGCTACTGTTCCTGATACAAGGGGTTGGGGTGGACAGGGTGGCCGTCAGGGTGGCGGCGAGGCATGGCGGATTTATTCGAAGTGCCTGAGGTGTAGAAGATTCCATTTGGGCGAGTGTCGGGCCAAGGCTTGCTTTGTGTGCAGAACAGTGGGGCATATCAGGAAAGATTGCCCAGCACTGAAGAAAGGTGAAGCAGGAAAGGTGGATAGCTTGACTCCAGCTCGAGTATTCACCTTAACTCAGGCAGAGGCCGAGGCTAGTCCCTCGGTAGTGACAGGTCAGCTTTCTAGCGCTGGTACTCCTTTTACTGTATTGATTGATTCTGGTTCTACACACTCCTTTATTTCTAGTAAAGTGATTGATAGATTATGTTGACCTAGTGAATATCGGACTGCAAGGTTTGGGACTTTATTGCCTATAGGTGAACAGGTAGTTTCTAGGAGATGGATTAGGGCACTGCCAGTGATGGTTGATAGTAGAGAACTTTTGGTGGATTTGATTGAGTTAGATATGGAGAATTTTGATATGATTTTAGGGATTGATTGGATGGAAAGGTATGGAGCTACTATTGACTGCAGGAAGAAGATGGTGACTTTTGAGCCTGAGGGCGAGGATCCTTTTTTCTTTGTGGGTGTGGTGTCTGGAGCCCGCGTACCCATGATTTCAGCATTGAGAGCCAGACACTTGTTACAGGGTGGATGTATAGGTTTTCTTGCTAGTGTAGTGGATACTACCAGGGTTATGCTAGCAGGGCCGGGAGAGACCAGATTGGTGTGTGAGTTCTTAGACGTATTTTCTCAGGATCTACCAGGGTTGCCGCCGCGCAGGGAGATTCAGTTTGAGATTGAGTTAGCACCGGGGACAGAACCAGTATCACGGGTACCATATAGGATGGCACCAGTAGAGTTGAAGGAATTAAAGATATAGTTGCAAGAACTTCTGGATTTGGGATTCATCAGGCCTAGTTATTGTCCATGGGGCGCTTTAGTGTTGTTTTTTAAGAAGAAGGACGAGACTCTGAGGATGTGTATAGACTACAGAGAATTGAACAAGTTGACTATCAAGAATAAGTACCCTCTACCAAGGATTGATGACTTATTCGATCAACTGCAGGGAACGACGATGTTCTCAAAGATTGATCTTCGATCTGGTTATCACCAGTTGAGGAACAAAGATGAGGATATACCGAAGACAGCCTTTCGGACACGGTATAGGCATTATGAGTTCTTGATCATGTCTTTTGGTCTAACCAATGCCCCAGCGGCATTTATGGATTTGATGAACAGGGTGTTCAGGGACTTCTTGGATCAATTTGTCATTGTCTACATTGACGACATCTTGGTATACTCCAGTTTAGAGGCAGAGCATGAGCAGCATCTTCGACGGGTTTTACAAAGGTTAAGGGAGCATCAGCTATACACCAAGTTTAAGAAGTGTGAGTTTTGGTTGCTAGAGGTGACTTTTCTTGGGCATATAGTTGGAGTAGAAGGGAATAAGGTGGATCCGTCCAAGGCAGAAGCAGTAAGAGATTGGCCGAGGCCAAGGAACGCCTCGGAGGTGCGGAGTTTCCTTGGGTTGGCAGGTTATTACAGACGGTTGATAGAGGGGTTCTTAAAGATTTCTTCACCAATGACAGAGTTGACGAGGAAGAACTAGAAGTTTGTTTGGTCAGAGAAGTGTGAGAACAGTTTCCAAGAATTGAAGCGACGACTTATTTCTGCACCTGTGCTGAGTCTTCCTTCAAAGGAAGGAAAGTTTGTAGTCTATTGTGATGCATCGAGGATGGGTTTAGGATGTGTGTTGATGTAGAATGAGAAAGTTATAGCTTATGCATCGCGGCAGCTAAAGGAGTATGAGCAGCGGTATCCGACTCATGATTTGGAACTAGCAGCAATGGTATTCACATTGAAGGTGTGGCGTCATTATCTGTATGGGGAGAAGTGCGAGATATACACTGTCCATAAGAGTTTGAAATATTTCTTCACTCAGAAGGATCTGAACATGAGGCAGAGGCGTTGGTTGGAGTTAGTTAAGGATTATGATTGTGATATCCTTTACCACCCAGGGAAGGCCAATGTGGTAGAAGATGCGTTGAGTGGGAGGGGCCCAGGGAAATTGTATAGTTCCAACCAGATCTCGAGGGAGTTAGCTGATGAGATGGCCAAGGCAAAGATAGAACTGGTGGTAGGCCAGTTAGCTAATATTACCTTGCAGTCGACCCTATTAGAGAGGGTCAAGGAGGTCAGTTGGTGGACGCGCAGTTGCAGGAGGTTAGACAGCATGTCTTAGCGGGGACAGCTAAGGATTATTCTGTTTTTGAGATAGGTTTACTTCGATATCAGGGATGGATTTGTATTCCGGCTGATGAGGGGATCAGATGGAAGATACTGGATGAGTCTCACACTACGCCGTACTCGCTTCATCTGGGTACCACAAAGATGTATCAGGATCTACAGAAATTATATTTTTGGCCCGGGATGAAGAAGGATGTGGTAAAGTATGTGGCTAGATGTTTGACATGTCAGCAGGTAAATTCTGAGCATCAGCAACCAGCGGGATTGCTTCAGCCTTTGGGTATCCCAGAGTGGAAGTGGGAGGACATCACGATGGATTTTATGGGAGGACTATCCAGGACTGTGGGACATTATGACTCGGTGTCGGTGATAGTGGATAGATACACCAAGTCAGCTCATTTTCTACCAGTGAAGTCGACGTACTTAGTGGAACAGTATGCAGAGTTGTATATGAGGGAGATAGTTCGTCTCCATGGGGTTCCAAAGTTCATTGTATCTGATCGAGACCCTATCTTTACCTCCAAGTTTTGGGGAGCTCTGCAGAGAGCCATGGGGACTCAATTGAAGTTTAGCACAACTTTTCATCCTCACACTGACGGACAGTCTGAGCGGACGATTCAGGTATTGGAAGACATGCTTAGGGCATGTGTGATTGACTTCGAGGGATCTTGGAGTAAGTATCTTCCGTTGATCGAATTCTCGTATAAGAATAGTTATCAGTCAAGGATTAGAGTGGCTCCTTACGAGATGTTATATGGAAGGAAGTGTAGATCACCCATTCATTGGGATGAGATGGGTGAGAGAAGGTATTTGGGGCCAGACATGGTCCAGCAGACCAATGAGGCTATTGAGAAGATACGAGCCAGAATGCTTGCTTCGCAGAGTAGACAGAAAAGCTATGCTGATCCTAAGCGTAGGGACGTGGAGTTCCAAGTTGGGAACCACGTGTTTCTGCAAGTTTCACCACTGAGAGGGGTGAGGAGATTTGGGGTAAAGGGCAAGTTGAGTCCTCGATTTGTTGGACCTTACGAGATTCTAGAAAGGATTGGACTAGTGGCCTATAGGTTGGCTTTGCCACCGTCGTTGTCAGGAGTTCATGATGTATTCCATGTCTCCATGTTGCGGAAGTATGTTTCTGATACGACACATGTTCATATTTTTTATCGAAAGGACAAAGTCTTACGGAATAAGAAAATTCCGTTAGTGAAACTGTTGTGGAGAAATAGCAAGGTCGAGGAAGCGACCTGGGAGTTAGAGACAGCTATGCAGGATCAGTATCCCAAGCTATTCAGGTAAATTTCGAGGACGAAATTCTCAGTAGGAGGGGATAGTTGTAACAACCCAAAATCACTAATATGGCTTAAGGGCCTTGATTAGTGTGCCAGGAGGGCATAATTGGTTTATGTGTGAATTTATTGATTTAATGGATGATTATATGATTATGGATGTGGTTAAATGTTATGTTTGTGAGAACTACATTATTATGTGGGTAAATTTGCAGCAGGCGACTTGAGGCGATCTTAGGGAGCTAGATAGCGGGAAAATCACAACGAGGCTTAATATTTGACTTTGGACAAGTCAAGGGGTATTTCAGGTATCGGGTGGTTATTTAGATTACAGGGTTATAGAAATAGAAAATTGGATATATATTTGAGGTTAGGAAGTCTAGGTGGGAATATTTGAGAATTTTACCATTTTGCCCTCGGGGACGTTTCCGGTACCCCGAGCATTGGGATTAGCTTAATTGCCTAAGGATAGACTTAAGGAGTTGTAGAAAATAGTAGAACATAATAATCTGACTCTTTCCTCTTTCTCCCTTTCTCTCTCAAAGGAAACTCTTGGAACTTAGAGGAACTCAGCTGAAAGCTCAGTGATTTAGGCTTGGGTCTTTAGGGATTAGCTCAATTTTAGCAAGGGAATTCAACCAGGACTAAGGTAAAGATTGATTCTCACTTTCTGTTGTTGAAATTCTGTGATTTCGAGTGTGTTCTAAGAGGTTTTGGGTTTTTGGATTTGAAGATTTAATTGAGGCTAGAACCTTGGTAGTTAGGCCAGGAAGCTCTAGAAGGATTGGTTCTGCAGCTGAGGTAAGCTTTAATTTAAGGTTTAATGGTTGAGTTATAGTGTTTCCATGGCTGTGTTTTGTGTTCTTCAGTTAGAAAGTTTCAGTGATTGAAATAGGTTTTTGATGGGTTTTTAGTCTAGGTTTTAGCTAGGTAATGTTGCTGGAATCTTGTGGGAAGTTTTTGGATCATTGAGTTGTGGAATTAGGGTAGTTTTGCGTGAGTTTGCATGAGGTTTGACAGTAAAAAATGGAGGTTTTTCTGGGTTCAAAGGGGTCAGGTCGTGGCATTGTTCTTGGTGAGCCGCGGCCCTTCGAAGCTAATGGGTGTTGAGGAAGGAGGGCGGGCCGCGGCATGGTCTGAGTATGGCCGCAGCCCTTACCTGATTTTGGGCATTGGGAGTTCTCTGGTTGGGGCCATTCCGCGGCATGGGTGGCTAATGCCGCAGCCCTTAAGGGATTTTGGGATTTTGAGATTCTAGGCTTGGGAATTTAACCTAGGGTGCTTGGGATTGAATCTTTTACCATGATTGGTGAAGTTCAATGTTCCGGAGACTAGAGCTTTGTCTAGAAGCTCATTTAAGATTGTTGATGGTATCCTTTATCTTGGTTGTGACTAGGTGCTAAGCTAGGGCTCGGGGATCGGATCGCGCTCAATGAGCATCGCTCATAACTAGTTCACTTGGAAACCAAAGGTAAGAAAACTGCACCTGGTTGTGTATTTGTAATGGGAGTAAGGGTTCCCTAATGTGTATCCATTGAAAATGATGGTATTATGCCATGTAAATAGTAAACCAATGGCCTAAGAGTGCCAAAGGTTACACTTGCGCACAGGGCGCGGCTCGGCCACTGGTAGCTGAGGACAACTTATTATGCACTGAGCTCGGTTTAAGCGAGCCGGAGTCAGTGGGGTAAGCAGAGGGTGCAGCCTAAGTTCTCGGCCCTAGTTATTTTGTGATATGACTGTTATTAATGATTGGTTGCATCTTTGATTCTGAATATATGCTATGTGATTAATGTGGAATGTTAAGTGGTTGATCATGCCTGATGAATTATTCTCTTGATATGATTGTTGAGATGTGTAATATGTTTTCTTGCTGGGCCTTGGATCACGGGTGCTACGTGGTGCAGGTAAAGGCAAGGGCAAACTTGATCAGCCCTGACTTGGAGAGCTTTATGAGTGGAATGTACATGACCAGTTGCTCAGTCGCCACGGTTGAGAGGATAACAGGAATAGAAAAACTATAAATGTCTGTTTTGCCTTAGAGTGGCTGATGGTAGTCTGTAATTTGGAAATTTTGTAAACCAACCTTTTAAACACTCTTCCTTTTTGGGATCCCATATGTAAATCTGTTTAAATATATGAAATGTATCTTTTGAGACCAAAACCATTTTAACCCTAGCACATTTATGGTTTAGTGACACGTTTTGACTAAATGACTTGATTAGCAAGTCCTGCACCTTTACAAGTACACAGTGTAGCGGTCCTGGCTATCCAGGGCGTTACAATAACATCAAAGAGAGTCCTCAATTTTGTGGTTAAGAATATTGTCTGTCGGTTCGGACTGCGAAGGAAGATCTTGTCAGAAATCGGAACCCAGTTCGATAGCGACCTCTTCACCGAATTTTGCGAGAGGCATGGCATAATTAAAAGTTTTTCCTCAGTGGCCTACCCCCAGGTTAATGGGCAGGTCGAGGCTGTGAACAAGAAGCTCAAGGAAACTTTTAAGAAGAAGTTGGACGAGGGCAAGGGAGTGTGGTCCGAGCAGCTCCCGCAGGGCACACCCCTTTTTCCTTGACTTTCAGGAGTGAGGTCGTCCTCCCTGTCGAAGAAAAGATAGCCTCGCATAGGGTCTAGGCCTTCAGCCAAGAGCAGAATGACGAATTGTTCAGCACGTCCCTCGACCTGATTGATGAAAAGCGAGAAGATTCACAGCTATGCCTCGCGCATTATCAGCGAAAGATCACTCGTTATTTTAATTCAAAGGTTAAAAGGCGTGCTTTTGCATTGGGAGACCTGGTACTTCGAAGGGTGTTTTTAGCGGGCAAGGACCCCAAAGATGGTTCTTTAGGCCCGAGCTGGGAAGGGCCCTATCAGATCATCGAAATCGTACAAGAACCCACTTTCAAGTTAGCCCGGCTTAATGGAGAAATGGTGCCACGGACCTAGAATGCTGTGCATTTGAGAAAATATTATCAGTGATCAAATCACTCCTTTATGTAAGGCTTGTGTATAAAAGCCAATTAGCTATATGTATAAAAAAATTATAATGGTTTATTAGTTCATTTTTGTCTGTACGATTTTGTTTGTGTAATTAGTTCAAGTAGTGTAACGCCCTACTTCCTTAGAGCCGTTACTAAGTGAGTTTTTAAGACAAAACAGTGTGCAATGAACTCGCTAACCGAGGTTTTTGAAACAAAAGTGTGACTAATTAAAAGTTAAGACTGTAATCTTTGAAAATGCATCGTTTCATCAAAACTTCTATTATTAAACAGTTGGGATCCCAAAATAAGGTTTGAAAACTAATTACATCTTGAAATAAGGTTACAGTTTGAGAAATTATAAAATTATAGATTATTACAGCCATTTTCGAATAAACCCCCAACCAAAGCAGTCGGGCAGGCCAAACATGTACACGTCGCTTCACGCTCTCCGTACTCATGGTTGGTTGACTCAGTCATTGCCCTTACCTGCAACACAGAGCACCCGTGAGCCGAAGCCCAGCAAGAAAACTCATGCAGGACATAACATATGCAATGTATACAGTTTATCATAACAGATAATCCACAATAAACAAGTCAATCATTAGATTAAGCAAACACGGCCAAGCCGCCCCAGAGCCTTACCGAAGCCTGGGGTATCGGTTCTCACCGCGAGGATAACTCATGTATCCCTTGGGTCCCACCCTGAATATAGCATCCCATGTGCTAGGTGTTACTTTCGGCCCACGGCCGCCCCGGCTTACGCCGTACTCGGCCCACGGCCGCCCCGGCCTACGCCGTACTCGGCCCACGGCCGCTCATTTCATCATAATCACACATATAGTACATTCGAAATAATCATTCACACACATCATGATTCATTTAAGTTTAAACATTTGCACATAATACAATCTGGGACCATGCCCTAACCTCGGGTGTTATAGTTTTCTTACCTGCATTCCGAACCTCCTGATGCACTAAAGCCGCGAGCACGGTCCTCTAGCACGAGCCTCTCAAAGAACCTAGTCACAACACACAAGAAACATCCCTCATTACTAATCAACCCAAAACCACTTTCCGGGACCAATCCCGCACTCTCGGGACCCCTAAAACCTTAGAACAACACCCCGGAGGCATCCCCCGAACCCCCGGAGCAAAGGCCTAAAATTGCCTAAAAATAATGCCCTGAAATTAGCCTTGTGCCGCGGCACCACATCCTTGTGCCGCGGCACCCATCAGTCAGAGGCTCCCTTGCCGCGGCACGAAAAACCTGTGTCGCGGCACGCCTTCGCAGACCCAGAATTCTGGGTTTTCTCCTGCGTTTTCTCCGAGCTAAAACCTTACCAAATCAACCCAAACTCACACCCAAGCCCCAAAACCAACTCAAGACTCCAAATAAACCATCCAACAACCCATAAACATCACCAAAACATCTAAACACCCAATCAAATCCCCAAAATCCACATCCTTGATTTCAATTTCAGAAAAAAATAAAAACTCAAACATCAAACTTAACCCATGCTCAAATTCTTAACCCATAACATAATCAAGCCTTAAATGTGTATAAAATTCCTTACCTGATATGGAGAATCCATCCCTAAGCTTCCTTCATCTCCTAGGTCTCCAACTTCTCCTTCTCTTCTTCTTCTTCTTCTTCCTCATGCCCTAGCTTTTCCCTCTCTTTTCTCTTCTCTTCAAACACTATCAAGACCAAAATGGTTAAGCCCCAAACCGTGTACCCCATAAAACCAGCTGCCATTTATCTAATTCCCAACCAAATGACCATTTTGCCCCTCCTTGCCTATCCTTTCCCACCTAAACCTCAAGGGTACTTAAGTCTTTTCATTTCTATTTCATTTCTACCATTTTCTTTCTAAAACTTGTTACTCTCAGCAGTAACTAATGGTTACCCAGGTTACTAAATCTCCAATAACCATTACCCACTAAATCTCAACTTAACCATAAAATTCCCGAGGTACCCCTAGGCTCCTCCCGAGCCGGGTATAGAAATCCCGTTGTGACTCTTGAGTTAACGAGCTCTCTAGAACCGTCTCGGCACGTGCATCACAATAATACAACCACACCCACGTGGTACAATTCACAGAATACAGTTATCACATATCAATACAGTTATGCCCAACATGGCCAACATTACAATTATGCCCTTCTAACACGATCCGGGCCTACATGCATACTAGTAAACATAGCCATGCATCTCAGTTAAACAAATAGCCAAATAACATGCTTTAAATCATAATCATGCATTTAATTCATAAAATCACACATAAATCCCAACCTGCCCTCCTGGCACACTAATCAAGGCCCTTAAGCCTTATTAGCGAATTTGGGTCGTTACAACTATCCCCTCCTCATAAAAATTTCGTCCTCGAAATTTATCCAAACACATCAGTCAACAAACCCGCAGTTCTGACCATAACTTCCAACGTCCACCGCCTTTACTTTACTTTTCAACAACACTCTTACTGGAGTAACAATCTTGGCTCGCAAGATCTCGTCTAATAGCCATACTCTCGATAGCCCCTCTTTAACACCGCAACCCTGCCGAAGCCCAGGGTCTGCCTAGATTACAATGACCAATTCATTGTCTTATTCCTGATTCCATAGATACTCAAACGTCATCACCTCTACTAGGTGGGATCAGCTTGTAGGCCCCGCTGGCCTAACACCTAGTACAACTTCAAAATTTTATGTTGAATCAAGGGTCAGAACTCTCCCTTCTTTCTTTGAACGCCTCGCAGATCCTCGTCTGTTATTACGCAGAGATGCAACTCTTTCCTTCCGGAGCTTTATTTCCTCATAATTTAACCATTCACAAGCTCTTTATCCTTTCAAATAGGCAGACACTCTTGCCTTAACAATTCCAACCACTTGTCTGGCTTTCACTCTGAACCAATGCCAAAACGTAGTATTCACTAACCTTTACCTCTTACCATGTCCTATGTCGTGTTTCATTAACCAGACACCAGCAACTGCTACCACGACTAACTCATCAGGGATTACGCTTCCCTTAATACCTCCAGTATCCGCCTACTTAGCGCTCAATTCTTTAGGATTTCTGATAACTTTCAGGCTGCTATTCCACTTGCAATCAATTGATAATTCCAGGTTCCCACTCTGTTCTTTTCGTTCTCTAAGTCCATTCCAAAATTTAAACTACTAAAGGGTCTCAATTCGATATCATCGACGCTCCGTCCTGAAGCCAGTTCACTCGACCCAACCAACATTAACTCAAACAACCGAGTTAAACTTTTCATGTCCAAATACCTTACTTAAGGTCTAATGTGGTCTATTCCCATGATACACTACCACATCACCTAAACTCTATCACCCGCTCAACCCTCCCGGTGCAACGTACCCTAGGAGGTAGAATGATGTCCATTCAGAATCCTCATTCAAAACCATATCCTACCTGGATCCTTCACTCGATCCTGGTATCCTACTGTACCACCATGACAGGGTCCTTCCCTGTTTCAACTCAAGTCAACACTTCGGATTCCATAGCTCAGTGACGCTCACCAGCTAACCCTTACCTATTAACATCATGCCAATCTCATTCGTTGCTTTGACCACCCCAATACCATCTATGGCGCTATTCCCCGACTGACACGCGCCTTACCGCTAGGAGTTCCGCCTCCAATTAAATTTCCCCTCGTCCAATCGAGAACTCAAACACTGATCATCAGTCTGTTACTTTTCACCACAACTGGGCCTCAACGTTAACCTTCTTACTAATACCCAAAACTCAAGTACCTTATGCCATACACAACAATCGACTTAACGTTCCAAGTGTATCAACCATGATCCATTCTTTCGCCTCCCGCAAGGTTCGATCCACCCTCGCGCCAACTGCGCCTGGGCGTGCACAATCCGTGATGCACTCCCACATTTCCATAACCCTACCATGGATCAGGTCCTTTATGAAATCACTCTTTACTTAACCAAATCACACGCATACTCCCGCATTAGCAGATACTAAACAATCACACCTTGTCTTCTGAATTTCTTTCTGATTTGATACCACTCAGTCCGTCTAACCTCGAGTTTACTGTTCCCCTCGTCTCTGATGTAGTTGTCTCCCGGAGATGCTCGTGCAGTAGATGACGCGCTTACCAGTCTTGTTATGCCTTCAATTCTTCGAACGTTCTTCATTAGCTTCTTTGCAGCTTCAGATCAATTCTTCTCTTACCTGTCCTTCCTCCTTGTAGCTCTAATCTTAGTACTCCTGACGACGCTCAACCAACAATCCGTAGAACCTTACCTGAGACTCTGCCTTCTGGGTACAAACGTCTTTCGCATAATCATTGCTCACCATTTCCGTCTGGGAGTAATCCACATGTACTGCTCGTGAGCTTGAAGGGACTTACCCATACCGTTCACGCATTCTCAGCCTAAAGAACTTACCTGTGCTGCTGTAGCTTGAACCATTCTAGAATCTTTGTTACCAACTCCTCACTCCCAACCCGGTGCAGAATAGAAAATTTTCCGAAATGTCTCTATCCTTGGTTTCCAACTGGCAATAACCAGGTCGTAGATCAACTCTTGGAGACATCGTCCCCACTGGTACCCAACATTGTACTTTTCGTTCAAACCCGACGATGCCAACAATCCCCGCAGTATAACACACTGGCTACACCAGGCTCAGATTCCTTCAATTGCTTCGATGGACTTTCTGTCGTCCAAAACCGTCTTTTACAACATTCCCTATACCAATCCTATTCGTAGTCTGACCTTGAAGTATTCCCTAAATCTTCCTTTGCATACCCACATAATTTTCCCACTGATCAGCTCCGTCTCCTTTACGTACTCCAGATGACATCCTCAACAATCCATCTGCCAGAGTTTCTAATTCCTTCTCAATAAGTATCACTGTCCTCAGCCTCTCGAATGGCACCATAGAGGCACCCTCTCTATGTCCATCACCCTCTCGGAGCATTCGCAACACCGAATCCTTCCAGTTCGCTACATGACCAAAGCATAAGCTCGTCAGATACATACTCACCCTTGAGGACTCGGCCTCGAACTTTGAATGTATCGCTGCACTCTGGTTCTCCGTTCCCTCACCATGGGAAATCCATCCCAACATCTCGAGTCATTCTATGTAGAAGTCATGCCCTCACCTGACCTCCTCTCAGGTGGCATCCTCTTCCTCATATGCATACCAATTAACCTCCTGGTTCCTGTCGCCATCTCGATATCTACCTTTTCAATCAGGCTACTTTCAAATCTCAAATTAGGTGCCCAAGCACTGTCTGGGGTCCTTCTATCTCAACAATCGAGAATCCGACCTCGCTGCGTTCTATCAACAAAAGTACCGTCTTATCAGTCAGACTTTTCCCCTTTTTCTTGGCAATCCAAAAGCCACAACATTATCCGGGGTTCTTTCAACTTGATTATCACGAATCTATCTTCACTAATTCCATCAAAGGAAGCACCGCCCTTGCGGCTCTAGCACTCATGCTCTATACATCAACCATCAGTTCCTCAAACAATATGGCCCTCTCCGCCATCCACATGCAGACAAAAACTCTTTCCTCAAAGCAGCCCAAATGCCTTAGGCTATTTCAGATCTCATGCCCTTAAATGGGTCGCCACCAATCCCAGATACATCCATCTGTATAAATTTCCGAAATGAACTATCCAAATCACCAAACCCATTGATCTACGCTGTTGTTACCCCTAACAGTCCAAACCAGACTCACACATTTGCCCGTCTCCACGGTTCTAATCATGTCTTTAAAATCTCTTCTAACCATTCATCAACTAGGTTCTTTCCAACCCATTAAGCCAGTACCTCCGCCCGAGTACCAAATCCAGGCATCTCCCTGCCTCAATGTTTAACACAACCCTCTAATCAGGATCTCTCATCCTCTTAACCAAGGGTGGGATTAACTCTGCTCATCTATTGATAAATTCCTTGTCAACTCGAACTCTCCTCAAAACCCGAGGTTAACACCCTTTAAGCCTTTCATGTAATACCCTTATCTGTCCATACCTCACAGTAGACCAACACTGGCCACCTTACTGTTAAAACATCGAAATCAGCTATTTCCCCAGAGAAATCTGCTGCTCTTCTATCCCGTCTCAACTAACAACTCCACAGCTACCCACACACTAGTGACCCTCTGCTGCTACACTCAGGGGTAACTGGAGATTTCAACTCCAACTTATATCTAAAACCCCCTTTTCAACACAATATCAGGTCCCCAAACCCTTCTAGGAACCAACAACACAATTCCACCTGTCAAAACTGACCCAACACCTGAACTCTGGGGTTCCTACTCTGAACCAAACCACCACTAGGTCCAAATATCCACAGGTATAATGCACACCCAAGCATATACTAGGTCAAGTCCACCATGATATACATATAGCTTACCAAATCTCTATCACCACTAAGTGTATCCACACTCATCATGCTTCATACAAGCCAGTAAACAGATATAACATATGAATTTAATTCAGAAAACTAACCACATACGCTCAATATGCGAACCATTATGCCAATTTTCATCCACATGCATAATAATGTTATTCAGCACACATTAATCTCAACATGCAACAGTCAAGGGCCAGGCCCTATCAGTATCTCATGCATATGTCATCTCATTCCTTATGCTCCATATAAATAAGCAGGCAAACAGGGCATTCAAACATATATTCAAACATGTCAATCATTCATACCAACCAACCCTGAGTCGAGCTTGTCACTGACAGCGAGCGTACATGTTCGGTCGATCTCCAGAACCAATAAACCTTGGCTCGCTCTGATACCAAGTTGTAACGCCCTACTTCCTTAGAGCCGTTACTAAGTGAGTTTTTAAGACAAAACAGTGTGCAATGAACTCGCTAACCGAGGTTTTTGAAACAAAAGTGTGACTAATTAAAAGTTAAGACTGTAATCTTTGAAAATGCATCGTTTCATCAAAACTTCTATTATTAAACAGTTGGGATCCCAAAATAAGGTTTGAAAACTAATTACATCTTGAAATAAGGTTACAGTTTGAGAAATTATAAAATTATAGATTATTACAGCCATTTTCGAATAAACCCCCAACCAAAGCAGTCGGGTAGGCCAAACATGTACACGTCGCTTCACGCTCTCCGTACTCATGGTTGGTTGACTCAGTCATTGCCCTTACCTGCAACACAGAGCACCCGTGAGCCGAAGCCCAGCAAGAAAACTCATGCAGGACATAACATATGCAATGTATACAGTTTATCATAACAGATAATCCACAATAAACAAGTCAATCATTAGATTAAGCAAACACGGCCAAGCCGCCCCAGAGCCTTACCGAAGCCTGGGGTATCGGTTCTCACCGCGAGGATAACTCATGTATCCCTTGGGTCCCACCCTGAATATAGCATCCCATGTGCTAGGTGTTACTTTCGGCCCACGGCCGCCCCGGCTTACGCCGTACTCGGCCCACGGCCGCCCCGGCCTACGCCGTACTCGGCCCACGGCCGCTCATTTCATCATAATCACACATATAGTACATTCGAAATAATCATTCACACACATCATGATTCATTTAAGTTTAAACATTTGCACATAATACAATCTGGGACCATGCCCTAACCTCGGGTGTTATAGTTTTCTTACCTGCATTCCGAACCTCCTGATGCACTAAAGCCGCGAGCACGGTCCTCTAGCACGAGCCTCTCAAAGAACCTAGTCACAACACACAAGAAACATCCCTCATTACTAATCAACCCAAAACCACTTTCCGGGACCAATCCCGCACTCTCGGGACCCCTAAAACCTTAGAACAACACCCCGGAGGCATCCCCCGAACCCCCGGAGCAAAGGCCTAAAATTGCCTAAAAATAATGCCCTGAAATTAGCCTTGTGCCGCGGCACCACATCCTTGTGCCGCGGCACCCATCAGTCAGAGGCTCCCTTGCCGCGGCACGAAAAACCTGTGTCGCGGCACGCCTTCGCAGACCCAGAATTCTGGGTTTTCTCCTGCGTTTTCTCCGAGCTAAAACCTTACCAAATCAACCCAAACTCACACCCAAGCCCCAAAACCAACTCAAGACTCCAAATAAACCATCCAACAACCCATAAACATCACCAAAACATCTAAACACCCAATCAAATCCCCAAAATCCACATCCTTGATTTCAATTTCAGAAAAAAATAAAAACTCAAACATCAAACTTAACCCATGCTCAAATTCTTAACCCATAACATAATCAAGCCTTAAATGTGTATAAAATTCCTTACCTGATATGGAGAATCCATCCCTAAGCTTCCTTCATCTCCTAGGTCTCCAACTTCTCCTTCTCTTCTTCTTCTTCTTCTTCCTCATGCCCTAGCTTTTCCCTCTCTTTTCTCTTCTCTTCAAACACTATCAAGACCAAAATGGTTAAGCCCCAAACCGTGTACCCCATAAAACCAGCTGCCATTTATCTAATTCCCAACCAAATGACCATTTTGCCCCTCCTTGCCTATCCTTTCCCACCTAAACCTCAAGGGTACTTAAGTCTTTTCATTTCTATTTCATTTCTACCATTTTCTTTCTAAAACTTGTTACTCTCAGCAGTAACTAATGGTTACCCAGGTTACTAAATCTCCAATAACCATTACCCACTAAATCTCAACTTAACCATAAAATTCCCGAGGTACCCCTAGGCTCCTCCCGAGCCGGGTATAGAAATCCCGTTGTGACTCTTGAGTTAACGAGCTCTCTAGAACCGTCTCGGCACGTGCATCACAATAATACAACCACACCCACGTGGTACAATTCACAGAATACAGTTATCACATATCAATACAGTTATGCCCAACATGGCCAACATTACAATTATGCCCTTCTAACACGATCCGGGCCTACATGCATACTAGTAAACATAGCCATGCATCTCAGTTAAACAAATAGCCAAATAACATGCTTTAAATCATAATCATGCATTTAATTCATAAAATCACACATAAATCCCAACCTGCCCTCCTGGCACACTAATCAAGGCCCTTAAGCCTTATTAGCGAATTTGGGTCGTTACAAGTAGCCACGTGTTGACTGCCTTTTTGGCCAAAGATGTGTAGACGTCAAAACGACAAAAAACCTTCAAGAGAAAAATACGACACAGACAATTTTTATAGTGGTTCAGCCCCAATGTGTTGGTAATAGCCTAGTCCACTTATAGTTATGATTATGAATCTACACTCAAGATCAGATGAACCTGAATCAACTGAGTTTCTTTAGTGCAGATGAAAAGAATACAATATTTCTCTCAAGATACATATGCTCTCTTAGGAAAGTTAGAATCCAAATCCTCTCTATGATGCCATGAGCTTTGTATTTATAAGCCCAGGATTGTACAAATGCAGTCCTTCATAATCAGGATCTTTCTATTATTTTTTCAATATTTAATTAATAATAATATCTAAAATACAACAATATGCGATTCTTTGGGATTCAATGAGAGATTCCCGCGCCGGTATGACCGATTCTTGCTGATGCCGTTACTGGGATCTTTTACATTGCACTGTTCTGTTTAGTCGGTCCACATCACACCCAGAAGGAAAACTGAAGGGTCAAAAAAATTCACTGGTCGGCCATACCCTCACTGGTCGGCCAAGACAAGTGACTGGCCGGCCAAACACATGTCCGGTCAGCCAAACACTTGACTGGTCGGACATTCACCTAACCGGTCAGACAAGCACCTGACTGGTCGGACAAGCACCTGATTGGCCGGACAAGCACCTGACTGGCCGGACAAGCACATGACTGGTTCGTCAAGCGCATGACTGGTTGGTCAAGCACATGAGTGGTCGGTCATGACACTTGACTGGTCAGTCAAAAATCTTCACCGGTCTACCGGATCACTACTAAGCCAGATCACCCAGTCATTCCTTGCCATTTGTCACTTCTATTGCCACATTATCGTTTTCAAATTTTGGGGATAACATTCCCCCCAAGTTTATTATATGATATACTCACATAATAAACTTTTTTCTCCACTGCTGACAGCACAATAATAAAAAATCTAACTGTACATTTTCCCGCCTATGGAACAAACCACGATCCCACAGCAGACCACGATCACTGTAATTAACTGCTCACCATCGTTGGGAGATAACATACCCAAGGGAATTCCAAGATGTTGACCACGATTTTGGCCAACGACGAGTAGACATCAAAACTACAATGATCCTTCAAGAGAAAGATACGACATAGATAATTTTATAGTGGTTCGGCCCCAATTTATTGGTAATTTATTGTCCACTCGGAGTTGCATTATATATCCTACACTTAAGATCAGATGAACTTGAGCCAACTGAGTTTCTTAAGTGTAAGTAGGAAAATACATAGTTTCTCTCTCTAAACTCACTTAGAAAATGCCCCAAGAATACCTAAGTAACAGTCACCAAGTATCCAAAATAGAGAGTTTTTCTCCGTCTCAAAAGATCAGATCCCTAAAATGATACCATGAGCCATTTAGTTACAGGCTCATGGATTGTACATCAGATATTCCCTTTGACCGGGTCCTTTCTGTTATTCTAACAATATTTAATTAATAATAATATTTAAAATACAACAATATGCAACTCCTTGGGATAATATGATAGATTCCCGCGTAGGTATGACCGATTCTAGCTGAAGCTGTTATTGGGATCTCTTGCATAGCAATGATCTGTTTAGTCGGTCCACATCACTCCCAGAAGGAAAACTGGAGAGCCAAAACACTTCACCGGTCGCCCAAACCCTCACTGGTCGGCCAAGACAAGTGACTGGTCAGCCAAACACTTGACTGGTTGGACAAACACCTGACTGGTCGGACAAGCACCTGACTGGTCGGACAAGCACCTGACTGGTCGGAAAAACACCTGACTGGTCGGACAAGCACCTAACTGGTCGGACAAGCACCTGACTGGTCGGACAAACACCTGATTGGTCGGACAAGCACCTAACTGGTCGCACAAACACCTGACTGGTCGGTCATGACACTTCTCTGGTCTAACATGTTACATCTCTGGTCTAACATGGCACATCTCTGGTCTAGCATGAAACTTGACTGGTCAGTCAAAAATCTTCACCGGTCGGAAAAAAATTCTATCAGATCGGTGAGATCACTTTATCACAACTCCGAAGAGCCAACACATTTATTGACTATTAATGTGCCTTTTACTGACCATGCACTGCCACTTGTCACTTCTGATTGCCACGTCATCAAGCTGAAATTTTGGGGATAACATCTGCCCCCCCCAAGTTTATTATATGATTTACTCGTATGATAAACTTTTCTTCTAGCAAAAATTTTCATGTAAACCCACGATTGAACTTGTCTTTTGATTTCTTCAAATTCTATTTTTTGTTCTTGTTGTAGTATCCCATGAGTAGGAAAACATGTTTGTGCCCCATGCTCTTGAGATTTGTTGTCGCCTTGGAATCCTCTAGCCAATCAGTTACTATTTTTGGCACTCATATTCGTACATGATTAGTAGGATAACCTAACTCCTCGGAAATAGCTTATTGGAAGTGCATGTGTATGGCAGACCAATTATCCTCTTCTAACCACTCGGACACTTGTACATTCTTCTCCCAAGGTGCTCGGAAACTCCATGCAAACCACTCGGATGCTTATCAGATTGCTCGGACGCTGACTTAAGCCGCTCGGATGCAGCACCATCTGCTCGGATGCAGACGCCAACTGCTCGGACGCACCCTCCAGGTTGTTCGGACACTCATGCTAGCCGCTCGGACGCACCCTCACCTTCCGCTTGGACGCCAGGGCACCACCTTTCAGATGCACGCCTCGCTGCTCGGACACGCCCCATCCGATCGGATGCAGCCCCAGCTGCTCGGACACGCAGCCAACCAATCAGACACAGCCCCCCAGCTGCTCGGACACCAACCTTCGGACGCGCGCGCAGGTCTGCTTAGGCACACTCGACATTCGCTCGGGCATATGGCATAGTCACTTAAGCCTATGCCTAAAACTTACCCCACCAAAAACCATCAAAGCATCTTGTTCGAATCTCCCAAAATTATTTTGAGAGATTGATTTCTCTCAATCAATCTTGGGGAAAAATTGACTTCTTTTCTGAAAGACATTTTTTCACTATGTAGTATTTGCTTTGCATTCATTTGTTCGTGTTTGTTTGATTCATTCCAGGGACTCATCGCTGTTAGTCATGCTCAACAATAGACTACCTGACCAGTGATATATGATCAGCTGACTAGGGAACTTGTATCTGCTCTCCCGACCAGGAAAACTTTGCACCTGATCAGCTAAACTATGTACCTGCCAGTAGTTTACTCTTTTTTCTTGTGAAAACAATTGTTGCTTAGCAACTTTGATATTTTTCTCATACATCCGAGCTATTGGCATTTATACTTTACTTTTCTTTGCTAACTTGAAACATTATAAGTCCTTTTAGACTTAAAAAGTCATAAGTTTTTTTGTGAATAGTAAAGTCACTCTGATGTATGCCTTATATTTTCGCATGAGTACTTAGTTTTCTAACTATAGAAAATCTAGACATTTCATAAGTCCATACTAAGTACACTTTCTCACACTCTTATTGCTCTAACATTTTATGAGCACAATGTTTATTGTCACACGAATATCTGTTTCTAACTTGAAATGTTAAAAAAAAATTCAAGTTGCTTAAGCTTTTTCAAACAAGTTAGCTTAATGGCCTCTTTGGACTTTGAAAACTTACAAGTCAGCCTAAAAATAGACATCTTAACTCGTGCTCTTATTGCCTGTGTTAAATTATATAAAGTATACCCCATGTGCCCCCCAAATGATCGATGGTTGTAAGATCCTTAGTCACTTGCAACTTGACTGAATCTGTTCGAGCAGTTAATTACTTGTGAAACACATAGAATATATTGAAAATATTCGAGAAGTTGAACACTACTTGAACGTGTCGACCAGTTTAACACTATCTGATTTTACTGACCAGTTGAACACTGTTCGAATAATTAACAAACATGCACATTTATAGCAAGAATCGACCACGCTGCGCGTAATCTCTTTTATTACTCGTAAATTAAAAAAGGACAATATGTGTCTAATAACGAGTCTTAAACAACAAAAAATGTTCAAAAATAGATGACTGGTCAGCAAATAACCAGCTCATAAACCAAATTTAAATAACAAGTTAAACAACTTGAAATTAAACTACCACTCTGAAAGCGGTATTTAGAAATAATATATTCACAGACGCCCGCCGTTCCAGTGGCTCCTGATCCCTAGCACTCCCGCTCAGCATACCTCTCACTTGCTTCGTTACTATCCTCAGCCAAGTGTGGACCCCCACAAATAGTGTCTAAGGTAAAGTCCACAGGCCCGGGCTGCAAGGGTGGAGATCTTTGTCGTTTGAAACAAGGATTGTTGCTGCCTCCTTCTCCTTGGGGTGTCTCTGCCCGGTACTTTCTCAACTTGCCTGACCGGAGAAGAAATTCTGTCTCGTCCTTGAGGTGATTACAATCATTTGTGTCATGACCGTAATCTCCATGGAAACGACAAAACTTATTCATATCTCTCTTCCTCATCTCTTTCCTGATGGGTGGAGGTTTCTTGTAGGGAACCTCTTCATGACTAGCAAGATATATTTTCGCTCGAGTGGTCAAGAGAGTGGTGTAATTAGTGAACTGAGGCTCATACTTGGTTGGCTTTTCGTTTGAACTCAACTTTGCTTTCTTTTCCTCATGGTGGTCAGACCCATTATTTCCACGTTTCTTTCCACCATTCTTAGGAGAGTCAGTTGATCCGCCCGGATTGTTTATGCCATTCTCCTCTTTCTCGATTGCATCATCCAATTTCATATACTTGTCTGCTCGGTCAAGAAATTGTTGAAGTGTTGAAATTAGATTTCTATGTATATTGTCCCACAAAGGGCTCCGATAAGTTATCCCAGCGGATATGGCAACCATCTTCCTCTCGTCTCCTATAGCAGTTGCTCTATTGGCTTCTCTCATGAATCTCTGTATATAACTCTTTAAAGACTCATCTTTTCCTTGTTTGATATCTGCCAAGTGGTTGGTATAAACTGGTGGAGTCCGGGAAGTGTTGAATTGTCTACAAAACTCCTTCTTGAATGTTTCCCAAGAGGTAATGGAGTTCGGCTTAAACTTCCAATACCATTCCTGAGCAGTATTCGACAATGTAGTTGGGAAAACTCTACACCGATAATCGTCACTTACTCCGAGCAATTCCATCTGGTCCTCAAATTTCCCAACATGTCTGATGGGATCTGCCTTTTCTGTATATACTGGCAGAACCGATGCTTTATATTTTGCCGGCGGCTGGGCTGCTCTAATCCGGGCACAAAATGGGCTACCACTCCAGTGGTATATCGCATATGTCCCGGAAGGTCGTTTTGACAAACCTTGCACGACAACTGTTAGCATGTCAAGTTGGGCTTGGATGGCTGGTGCAACTGACGAAGTTCCAAGGTCTTGACCGCCTTGTCGAGCGTTACCATCTGGTGCATTGTCATCAAGTATTTCTACTTGACTACCAGGGCGATTCAGATTTTGTACTTCGATCGGGACGGTGCTCCTCTTGTTGGCGATAACGTCCCTTAGATCCTTCCCGGAAGCATGCTCTCCTGCCCGATCGAACAAGTACTTTTCAATTTTTTAGAGGGCTTATTATGTGGGACTCGCTCTCTCCCACTACGCTGTTGGCCAGGGTGCAATGGAGGCCTCTCCATACGTCCCGGGCAGTATTTTCCTCCTTATTGGTCGTTGCCCTCCTTTTCCTTTGACTGGTCGTTGTCGTGACTAACAACCTCATCACGACCATGCCCATCTTTGAATTGTGAAGTCCTCTTATCTCGAGGAGTCTTGGTCTGATCCTGCCTAGGTGGAGTCCTTTTACTGCCCGACCGATGACTCCCTGATCTAGACAAGTGACTGGTCGGCCAAACACTTGACTGGTCGGACAAACACCTGACTGGTCAGACAAGCACCTGACTGGTCGGCCAAACACCTGACTGGTCGGACAAACACCTGACTGGTCGGACAAACACCTGACTTGTCGGACAAGCACCTGACTGGTCGGACAAGCACCTAACTGGTCGGACAAGCACCTAACTGGTAGGACAAACACCTGACTGGTCGGACAAGCACCTGACTGGTCGGACAAGCACCTGACTGGTCGGTCATGATACTTCTCTGGTCTAACATGTTACATCTCTGGTGTAACATGGCACATCTCTGGTCTAGCATGAAACTTGACTGGTCAGTCAAAAATCTTCACTGGTCTGACAAAAATTCTATCAGATCGGTCAGATAACTTTATCACAACTTCGAAGAGCCAACACATTTATTGACTATTAATGTGCCTTTTACTGACCATGCACAGCCACTTGTTTAACGACCCAAATTCGCTAATAAGGCTTAAGAGCCTTGATTAGTGTGCCAGGAGGGCATTAATGGAATAATTGTGATTTAATGAGTAATTATATGTCTAATAATGCTTATATGATAATTGATTATATTATGTGGTAATATGGTATGTGATATATGTGAGAACCACATTATTATGTGGACAGGTTTGCTGAGCACGACTCAAGACGATTCTAGGGCCAGATAGTGGGAAAAGTCACAACGGGGATCAAGATATGACTTTGGAGAAGTCAGGGATAATTTTAGATAGCGGGTAGAAATTTGGACTATTGGGTCATGAAAATAAATACATGGAGATATATTTGAGGTTAGCATGTCTAGGCGGGAATAATGGGGGATTTTACCATTTTGGCCTCGGAGACGGTTCCGGCACCCCGAGCCTCGGGATTAACTTAATATGTGAGATAGACCTTAGGAAGGTTTTAGAAGAAAAAAAAAACTGACTTTAATGCCCCTTGGAACCCAAGCGTAGGCCCTCGAATGCTTGCTTGATGCGGCTCCTTGGGTGCATCAACAACCGCTCAGCCAATGGGCCTAGCTCCTCAAACGCGTGCCAGCAATCACCTCGGCACCCTCTACTCAGACGCATGCACACACCACCACCCGATCGCCCATCACCATCCGATCGGCCCCTACGCACGCCCGCTCGGACTTCATACGGACTCCATGCCGAGCTGCTCGGATTACATGGCCCCAGCCGCAATGTGCATGCCTCGGCCCCTAGGCTCACATAAAGTTTAATGCCCAAAACATGCATGCTATACTTTTACTAACCAGATAAATATTTTCTGAGTAGAAAAATAAATATTTTTCTTGATATAATTGATTTATATTTGTTTGGTTACTCACCTCCCCATTTTCATTTTTTGTAGATGAATCACTTCGACTATAGGGGAGGTGACAACCATACAAATTCCAACACTTCCCTTCCGCAATCAAGCGATACTCCTCAAAGTAGTGACTCTTCATCGAAGTCTCCTAGCAGTCGCACCCCCGAAGATCACCTTCGCCGTCTTAAAAAGATCCTTCCCCGATCAGCCTTATATTTCCTCCACGAAGAGCAGTTTCTCAATCAATAGGTTGAACATTCAGAAATGAGGGTGAAGAAATCCAACAGACTTCCTCAGGACCAAGACCCTCATGTGGCTTGCAGGGCCACACAGAAGGTAGTGGAATGTAGCGAAGTCCGAACTGGGGCTTCTTCAAGGTCGCCCCGCAAGACACAAAAGCCCAGCAAGCCTCGGAGAAAAATCATTCAGAAATTTACCACCGAGATCCAACGATTAGACCTTCAAAAACCAAGAAAAGGAGGAGAAGAAAGACCCTCTTGGTTTACAGCCAAACCCTCCAAACTTAACCCCTGTATGTTCGACAAACACATTCAAGCCTCGGGCTTGAAAGGGGTTACCGTGATATGTCCGCGCCCTTATCAGAGAGCCAACAAGCCTGGCGGACCATACTGCGCTTGGTCTAGGTATCACGTATTCGCAGGAGCTACCAATCTGCTGCATCTTTTCTTTCTGTCAGTAGCGGACTACTTCAACGTCTCTCCTTTCGAGATTGCTCCCAATGGGATTCAGGTGTTGTCCGCTCTATACATCCTTTACTTTCTGCAAGGTTGGGATCCACCCACTCCTCATGAAGTGCATTATCTCTTCGCCTTCATGACTAACCCAAGCGACA
Source organism: Humulus lupulus (assembly GCF_963169125.1). Classification (NCBI taxonomy): domain Eukaryota; kingdom Viridiplantae; phylum Streptophyta; class Magnoliopsida; order Rosales; family Cannabaceae; genus Humulus; species Humulus lupulus. Next base: position 187,306,243 of record NC_084795.1, on the reverse strand, counting down.
AGAATACAGGTTTTTTCCACCTCTTCCACAGGCATAAAGGGATCAAATACCTCCATGGTATCACTCATAAGTAAAATCCAAGAAAATACTATACAGAGTATTTTCTTACTTCAGATATCAAAGCCAAAAACTTAGCCATTACACATGCGGGTCCATTTCACCAGCCCTTGCCTACCAAGGAAATGTGTTCTCGAGCAGAAGAATTGGCTAATATGTCCACCGAGGAGAAGAATGTAAAAGAGTTGGTTACCGTGAATAATCTTCAGATGGTGGGACTGTTACCAAGTAACCAGAACATCCTAGTAGAAAGTTCTACTGAGGAAGCGAATGCAGCTGACCAGTCCAACGCTGACACTGAGGTAGTTACTAATCAATTCTCTCCCGGACCATCTCCCTACTCTCGTAGACCAGGTGACCTTATCATTAGGGAACCCCCGCCAGAGGATCAATGTAGACGTGTCATTCCCACACAGCCTGTGAAAGGAAAGACCATTCAACTTCATAGGGACTTCAGCTCATCATCTGATGAAGAAGATGACTTCCTTGATCAAATCCTAAACTCTGGTCTAGTAGTCATAGTGTGATGTTTGGTTTTAAATAACTTGGTTATACGAGATTTATAGAGTTGTCTGGTAGTAGTAAAGTATTTATCTACATATTGGTCCACTATTTACTAACAAATCTTGTGTTTACTCTTTTGCAGATTCAGAGATGTTCAAGCAATTCAACACTACCCTTGCCCAAAAGAGGAAATCTGGGGAGGGAAATGGCTCAACTCCTTCAAAAAAAGTCCCAAGGACCACTCCGACCAGCCAGGGAAGACAACCCGAGCAGCTCATCACGATCCCATAGCTGCTCCCTCATCGATTTCTCCCTCTCCGAGTTTAACCGCCACTCGCTCGAATGGCTTAAGTGAGCCCCTTCACACTGCTGGCAACATTGAGAAGGAGTTGTTTGAGCAAACTCTTCATGATGCTTCAACCATCCAGAGCTTTGAATCTCTGCCTCAGCTCAGTGTTGAAGTTGTCATGCAAAGGGGGTTGGCCCAACTGATGAATGTAAGTATTTTATCATAAGACATCCAAGTCTGTTTTTATTTTCTTTTCACTTGTATTAACTTTCAGTTTTCCATTGCAGTCGCTTATTATGATCAGCCATGCTTAGCACCGAGCAGTGGACTACAAGGAATTAATCAAGGTCTTGAATGATCAGCTGGTGGACGCCCAAACTAAAGTGGAGACTTTAACTTCCTCGGAAAAAGATCTCAAATCCAAGGTGGAGCAGGCAGAGAAGACCGTTGCTGAGCGGGATGGATCTCTTAGGGAGCTGGCTGACGAAAACCAAAAACAAACTCAAATAAACAAGACGTTGACTGATCAGCTAGAGAAACTGACTCACGAGAACGAGGAGCTAAAGCGAGAGAAGGAAGCCGATCTCGCTCGCTACGAGGAGATTTGTTTCAATTGCTTCTACCAGGTGTGGAAGTTGAACAAACCCCTCAACCTCGACTTTCTCACAGAGGAGGCCAAAGCCGAAGAGCTTGCCAAATGCAAGGCAAAGGCTGCTGAGGAGGCAGCTAATCCTGCTGGTACGACACCTTTTTGTCCCACGCTATCGTTCCGATCGAAAGAAGCCATTGATGCGGAGGAAGGTGTTGATCAACCTGAGTGAAAACTCGACCAGGGAGCCTCATAGCCGACCAGTGAGCCTCCATCTGATCAGATGACTCCTTACCAGACTAGTAGACATTTATTTTGTATTTTGGTATTGTACTTTTGCTCTCGTATGGCCGAGCTATTGGCATGAACACTTCACTCTTTTAGACTTGAATCATTTAAAAGTTTTATTACATAGATGCCTTATATTTTCATATGATTACTTAGTTTTCTACCTTAGAAATTCTAAACATTTCATAAGTTATTACTAAGTATGCTTTCTAACATTCTTATTGCTCTAACATTTTATGAGCATAGCATTTTGTTTACACACGAATAGTTGTTCTTAACTTATAATTTTGAAAAAATTCCAAGTTACTTAAGCTTTGTAAAACAAGTTAGCTTAACGACCCTTTTGACTTCAAAGATTTACTAGTCAGCCTGAAAACACATATCTTTGCTCGTGTTCTTATTGCTTGTGTTGAATTGTATACCAGTATACCCTATGTGCCCCCCAAGTGATTGAGGGTTGAAAAATCCTTGATCACTTGCTACTTGATCGAATTTGTCCGAGCAGTTATTACTCGTGAAACAAATTGAATATGAAGAGGATATTTCAGCAGTTAAACACTACAAAAACATGCAACTATTTAAACATTGGTCATTCATCTGATGGATACCGACTAGTTGAACACTGCCCGGTATTTCCTCAAGAAAACCTTTTTTGTTTTAAGTTGTACTGACAGTTGATCACTGCCAAAGCAAGAATAATCAACACATATGCAAAATTTGTAGCAAGATTCAACCGCGCTGCGCGTGGTCTCTTTTATTACTCGTAAAAATAAAAGGACAAAGCGTGTGTAATTACGAGTCTCAAACAAAATAAAATTGTTCAAAAATAAAATGACTGGTTAGCAAATAACCAGTTCACAATCAAACTTAAATAACAAGTTAAACACTTAAAACTAAGCTACTACTCTGTAAGCAGTAGTTATTGATAATATTTCCTCAAGTGCTCGCCATTCCAATAGTTCCTGACCAGCTCTCCATTTAATCGAGCAAGTTTGTAAGTGCTGGGTGGTAAGACTTGCTCAATTTGATACGGTCCCTCCCAGTTTGCTCCTAACACTCCTGCCGTCGGGTCTCTGATGAACACCTTTCTGAGGACCAAATCTCCGACTTGGAACTTTCAATCTCTGACTTTGGAATTAAAATAGAGGGCAACCTATTGCTGATGGGCAGTGACTCTCATGTTTGCTTTTTCTCGTCTCTCCTCGTGATAATCTAAAGATTCAGCTAGAAACTGGTGATTCTCCTCCTTGTCATACATGGTTCTTTGATGAGATGGGGGGTTTACTTCGACAGGCAACATGGCTTCATACCCATATGCCAAGGAAAAAGGGGTATGACCAGTTGCTGTCCGAGTAGTAGTCCTGTATGACCAAAGGACTTCTGGTAATTCTTCTGCCCAAGCACCCTTAGCTCGCTCTAGACGCTTTTTTAGAGTATCCTTCAATGTCTTATTTACAACTTCAACTTTCCCATTGGCTTGCAGATGAGCTATCGAGGAGAAACTTTTAGTAATGCCATGCCTGGTACAGAAATCGGCAAATAAGTCACTATCGAACTGAGTGTCGTTGTTAGAGACTATCTTCTTAGGCAGACCATAGCGACATATTATATTTTTAACCACAAAATGTAACACTTTCTTCGAGGTGATCGTTGCTAGTGGTTCGGCTTCGGTCCACTTGGTGAAATAATCCACAGCAACTACTGCAAACTATACTCCTCCTTTCCCTTAGGGTAGTTTCCCGATCAGATCAATGTCCCATACTGCAAAAAGCCACGTGCTCTGCATTTGGTTCAAGACATTCGTAGGTGCCCTGGGTACTTTAGAAAATCTTTGGAATTTATCACACTTCTTCACATACTCCATGGAATCTTCATTCATTGTAGGCCAGAAAAATCCTTGCCGCAGAATCTTTTTAGATAGACTCTGCCCCCCAGCATGATCTCCACAGAACCCCTCGTGCACTACAACCAATAAGTTGTTTGTCTGGTCGGGTGCTATGCACCTTAGTAGAGGCAAAGAGTACCGTCTTCTATACAACACCCCATCCATCATAATATACCTAGCAGCTTGCCTCATAACTTTCTTTGCTTCATTACGATTATCTGGGAGGATTCCTTGCTCAAGGTAAGTAATGATGGGTGTCATCCAAGTGTCAACTATTGTGATGGGCATGGCTTCTTGTTCATTAATGCTCGGCTCTGCCAAGTATTCCATTGGTACTATATTCAAAGTTTCAGCATCTTTTGCACTAGCTAATTTTGCTAGAGCGTCTGCGTTAAAGTTCTGCTCCTGCGGTACCAGCTTGATAGTATACTCTTCAAATTGTGCTAGCAGATCCCTGGTCTTATTCAAGTACGCCATCATGCGTAGGCCCCTTGCTTGATATTCCCCTAAGACATGGTAGACCACCAATTAGGAATCACTGTTTACTTCAACCGACCAAACACGAACATCTCTAGCCAAGCGCAAGCCTACTAGGAGAGCTTCATACTCTGCCTCATTATTAGAAGCGTTAAATCTGAACCTTAATGCGCAATGAATTCGGTGCTTCTCCGGCGTGACTAATATAATTCATGCTCCGGAATGATGTTTGTTTGATGACCCATCAACAAAAAGTTGCCAAGCAGGAAGATCCTCTCTCTGCCCGGTTACACGCTCTTGCTGGTCGGGAATATCAGCAATCCCATTACATTCAGCAATAAAATCCGCCAAAGCCTGTTCCGTGATAGTAGAACTTGGTTGGTATTTGATTTTGAATTGGCCAATTCAACCGCCCATTTAAGTAGCCGCCCAGATGACTCTGGCTTATGTAAGACTTGATGTAGGGGCTGGTCAGTAAGGACTTTAATGGGATGTGCCTGGAAGTACGGTCGCAGTTTGCGAGATGCAAGTACCAAGCAATAGGCCAACTTCTCGATCATGGGATACCTAGACTCTACTCCTATCAGTCGCTTGCTAACGTAGTACACCGGACGCTGCACTTTATCTTCTTCTCGCACTAGAGCAGCACTAACAACATGCTCTGTGACTGCTAGGTAAACAAAGATGTCTTCCCCATCAACTGGCTTCGAAAGAACAGGGGGTTGAGCCAAGTGTTCCATTATGGCTTGAAAAGCTTGCTCACATTCTTCCGTCCATTCAAACTTCTTGCTTCCTCTAAGCAAGTTAAAAAATGGGATACACTTGTCCGTTGATTTAGAGATGAACCTGCTTAGAGCAGCAATCCACCCAGTCAAGCTTTGCACATCCTTAATTCTAGCTGGAGACTTCATTTCTTCGAGCGCCTTTATTTTCTCTGGATTTGCTTCGATTCCTCGTGAGTTAACAATAAACCCAAGAAATTTTCCATAACTTACTCCACACGAGCATTTGAGGGGATTCAACTTCATGTTGTACTTTCTCAGTACTGCAAAGCATTCCTCCAAATCTCATACATGTCCTTTAGCTTCCTTCGACACCAGCTTGTCATCTACGTACACCTCCATGTTCTTTCTGATTAAGTCACGAAACATGCCATTCACCAAACGCTGGTAGGTGGCTCCCGCATTTTTCAAGCTGAATGGCATGACCTTATAACAATATAGCCCTCTGTCTATTCGGAAACTGGTATGCTCCTCATCGGAAGGATGCATACTAATCTGGATATACCCCGAGTAAGCATCCATGAAGGACAATATTTCATGACCAGAGGTCGCATCCACCAACTGGTCTATTTCTGCCAAAGGAAAACAGTCCTTTGGACATGCTTTGTTCAGGTCGGTAAAGTCTACACAAGTCCTCCACTTTCCATTGGACTTGGGCACCAATACTGGGTTTAAAACCCAGGTAGGGTAATATGCCTCCCTTATAAACCCATTTTCCTTTAGCCGCTCCACCTCCTCCTTGAGAGCCTTTGCTCGATCCTTGTCAAGCAACCTTCTCTTCTGCTGCACTGCTGGATAGCTTTCATCCACGTTGAGCATGTGGCTGATCACAGTTGGTGAGATACCCACCATATCCTTGTGAGACCAGGTGAAGACATCTTGATTCCTCCTAAAAAATTCTACCAGCTGTGCTTTTACTTCTAACCTCAGCTTTTTTCCAACCTTGACCCCTCTGGTCGGGTCATTCTCATCTATTGGAACCTCCTCTAACTCTTCCGTAGGTCCCACCTCACTATCATAATCCCCAAAGCGATGATCGAAGTCCATTCCCTCACTTTGGGCAACGCCCTATTTGGTGACTTTATCACCGGATGGGTCTTGTTGTTTACTTAAACCAAGAGTGCTTTCATGGCCAAACTCTTCAAACATTCCTTCCTGATCGGTTACGACTGTAAATCTTTGGTCAACATCCATCTCCTCTACCTCCTCTCTATCTGCACATACAATCATGTTGTTTTCTTTAGCCCCCTTTCGTGCTTTAGCCACCGAGGCATTATTACATTCTCTAGCTTCTCTCTAATCTCCTCGGACGCAACCTATGCCTGCACTGGTCGTGATCTTCATAGAAAGGTGCCATATAGAGACTGCCGCATGCAAGGTTGTGAGTAGTGGTCGACCAATAACCACATTATAGGCGGACGGGCAATCAACTATCAAAAACTCTGTCATAACTGTCTCATGCTTGGGAGCATCCCCTGTCGTGACTGGTAACTTGATCGTTTCAGCCGGTGACAACCCTTCTCCAGTAAATCCATAAATGACTTGAGAGCATGGCCTTAAGTCATTGATAGATAGTTTCATCCTTTCAAAGGATGATTTGTAGATAATGTTAACAGAACTCCCCGTGTCGATGAGGCATCTCTTCACCTTCATGTTTGCTATTTGGACTGTCACGATGAGAGGGTCATTATGAGGATATCTCACTTGTCGTGCATCATCTTCAGTGAAAGTGAGGGACTCACTTTCGTACCATGGGTTCTTCGGAGGCCGCTCCTCTACAGTCATGACCTCGGACGTTGATGCTGCGTCCAACTCATGTCGGAGTGTTCGAGCATACCTCTCCCTTGCCTTGTTGCTATCCCCAGCCAGATGTGGCCCTCCACATATGGTGTCTAGAGTGAAGTCCACAGGGTCGGGTTGCAAAGGTGGAGACCGCTGTCAATTTCCCCGACTGGAGGAGAAACTCTATCTCGCCCTTGAGATGATTGCATTCATTTGTTTCGTGACCATAGTCTCCATGGAAACGACAGAACTTATTTAAATCTCTCTTACTCATCTCCTTCTTGATTGGTGGGGGTTTTCGGTAGGGGACCTCCTGATGATTTTCGAGATATATCTCTGCTCGACTGGCCAAGAGAGTGGTGTAATTGGTGAACCAAGGTTCATACTTGGTTGACTTGTCATTTGGTCCCGACTTAGCATTCTTTTCATTGTGGCGGTCAGACCCGTTATTTCCACGTTTCTTACCACCACTTTGATCATTTCCACCATTCTTGGGAGGATCAGACGATCCGCTCGGATTGTTCAGGCCTTTCTCTCCCTTCTCAATCACATCATCCAATTTCATATATTTATCCGCCCGGTCAAGAAATTGTTGTAACATTGAAATTGGGTTGCGATGAATACTATCCCATAAAGGACTTCGATAGATTATGCAAGAAGAAATGGCCACCATCTTCCCCTCATCTCCAACCGCAGTTGCTCGGTTGGCTTTTCTCATGAACCTTTGTATGTAGTTCTTGAGAGATTCATCTTTCCCTTGTTTAATATCTGCCAAGTGATTGGCGTAAACCGAAGGGGTCCGAGCAGCATTGAACTATCTGCAAAACTCTTTCCTGAAACTTTCCTAAGAAGTGATGGAGTTTGGCTTAAATTTCCAATACCACTCTTGGGCAGTGTCGGATAATGTAGTGGGGCAAACTCTGCACTGAAAGTCATCACTCACTTCGAGCAGCTCCATTTGGTCTTCGAATTTCCCCACATGCCTTATCGGATTTGCCTTTTATGTATAAACTGGCAGTACCGGTGCTTTGTACTTCGCTGGTGGCTGGGCTGCTCTAATTCGAGCACAGAACGGGCTGCCACTCCTGTGGTCTACTGGATCGATTGTAGAAGGTCATTTTAACAGACCTTGAACTGTTTCTGTTAGAGCATCAAGCTGGGCTTGGATGCCTGGGGCCACTGCTTGGGACTCATTCTCGGGAACGCCTCGTCGGGCGCTCCTATCTGGCGCACCATCATCAAGTATTTCTACTTGACTGTAGGTCGATTCGGATCTCGCCCTTCAACCGAGACGATCCTTCTCCTGTCGGCAATGACATCTCTTAGATCCTTCTAAGAGATATGCCTCCCTAACTGATCGAACACCGTGCTTCGAGTTTTTTCGTCAAGCCTGCCCTGCGGGACATGCTCCTTGCCACTGCGCTGCTGGTTGGGATGCAGTGGTGGCCTTCCCGTCTGTGCTGGGCGGTCTTTTCCTCCTCGCTGGTTGTTGTCATTCTTTTCCTTTGACTGGTCAGTGTGATGACTATCAGCTTCATCACGACCATGCCCGTCTTTGAAGTGCGAAGTTTCTTTACCTCGAGGAGCTCTATTTTGCTCCTACTCAGGTGGAGTTTTCTTACTGCCTGACTTGTGACTTTCGGATCTGGAAGTCTCTAATCGGTGGCTCCTTGAGGGGGTTCTGGGGTTCCCCCTTTGGGTTGAGGCAGTGCCCGATCGGACCCCATCTTCTTCCTGACCAGGTGGGTTACTACCGCTTCTATTTGGTCCTCGAGAATTGGGTCTGAAAGTATTTTTTCGACCAGCTTCTGTGGTCCTTGCTCCTTGGGTGGCTGCTCCTCGTGCTGCAGCTTGGGCATTGGCCTGGGCCAGTTGCGTAGCTACCTCCAGAGCGAGTGCAGCCTCGCGATGTTGCCTATCGGCCTCCTCCTACCGTCACCTGATCTCTTCACTCCTAGCGTCCATCTCCCATCTTTGCTGCTCAAATGCAGCCTTCTGTCTAGCCATTTCTTTAGCGAACGACTCCTGTCGGGTGTTGAATTGTGCCATTTCCTCCTGGAAAGCCCCCATGGCTTCCTGGAGTTGTTCAACCTCTGGAATCACGTCCTCAAGCAGAACTCTAGGCTCAGTATCATGGTCTTGAGGACTAGGACCTTCTGATCTAGCAGGCTCTTTAGAGGAACTTGGCTTCTTGGAGGCTGGATTGGTGTTCTTAGGCGCCATAATGTTACAGTGATTGTCTGTTTTTCTCTTTAGGCTCTCAATGAAAGCACCAAAATGTTGACTACGTTTTTGGCCAATGACGTGTAGACGTCAAAATGACAAAAAACCTTCAAGAGAAAAATACGACACAGACAATTTTTATAGTGGTTCAGCCCCAATGTGTTGATAATAGCCTAGTCCACTTAGAGTTATGATTATGAATCTACACTCAAGATCAGATGAACCTAAGTCAATTGAGTTTCTTCAGTGCAGATGAAAAGAATACAATATTTCTCTCAAGATACAAATGCTCTCTTAGGAAAGTTAGAATCTAAATCCTCTCTATGATCCCTTGAGCTTTGTATTTAAGCCCAGGATCGTACAAATGCAGTCCCTCATAATCAGGATCTTTCTATTATTCTTTCAATATTTAATTAATAATAATATCTAAAATACAACAATATGCGATTCTTTGGGATAAAATGAGAGATTCCCACGCCGGTATGACCGATTCTTGCTGATGTCGTTACTGGGATCTTTTGCGTTGCACTGTTTTGTTTAGTCGGTCCACATCATGCCTAGAAGGAAAACTGAAGGGCCAAAACAATTCACTGGTCAGCCACACCCTCACTGGTCGGCCAAGATAAGTGACTGGTCGGCCAAAGACTTGACTGGTCGGACAAGCACCTAACTGGTCGGACAAGCACCTGACTGGTCAGACAAGCACCTGACTGGCCGGACAAGCACCTGACTGGCCGGACAAGCACATGACTGGTCGGTCAAGCGCATGACTGGTCGGTCAAGCACATGACTGGTCAGTCATGACACTTGACTGGTCATTCAAAAATCTTCACCGGTCTACCGGATCACTACTAAGCCAGATCACCCAGTCATTCCTTGCCATTTGTCACTTCTATTGCCACGTCATCGTTTTCAAATATTGGGGATAACACCACACAAGTCCACTTCCTGGTTACTTGGGGGGCATATCCTGGACCCGACCCGGTTCTAAAACTTAGAAGTTGGTTAAATTGATTAACGAAGTGTTTCTAAACACAAGGTGTCGATAAAACTAATGCGAACTAAGTTTTTAAAATTAAATATCCTGGACCTGACCAGGTTCTAAAACATAGAAATTGGTCAAATTGATTAACCAAGTATTTTTTTAGAAAAACATGAGGTGTCGATAAAACTAACGCGAACTGAGTTTTTAAATTTAAATATCCTAGACCCAAACAGGTTCTAAAAATTAGAAGTTGGTTAAATTGATTAACCAAGTGTTCTTTAGAAAAACACGAGGTGTCGATAAAACTAATGCAAACTAAGTTTTAAAATTAAATATCCTGGACCCGACCAGATTCTAAAACTTAGAAGTTGGTTAAATAGATTAACCAAGTGTTTTTTTAGAAAAACATGAGGTGTCGATAATACTAACGCGAACTAAGTTTTTAAAATTAAATATCCTGGACCCGACCAGGTTCTAAAACTTAGAAGTTGGTTAAATTGATTAACCACGTGTTTTTTTAGAAAAACACGAGGTGTCGATAAAACTAATGCGAACTAAGTTTGTAAAATTAAATATGCTGGACACGACCAGGTTCCAAAATCTTGGAACTTGGTTAAATTGACTAGAAATGTTCTGCTTCCTCTAAAGGAAAAATGGTCAATAAAACTAAGACGAACTAATTTTCTCCCAAACACATCATAAAGTATGAGAAAAAGATTGAACAAGTAAAACTTGAAATAACTAAATTTAATAAATTGTTTCGAGAAGAAAAACCTTGTGCTAAAATATTTACAAATAAAAAGTACAAATACAAAGGAAAAACTCTCGAGGCTCCCCCAGGCCGCTCTGAGGAGATCACCTCCTCAGTCTCCTGCTCGCCTGCAGCAGAAGTCTCCCCATTCTCGGTCGGCTCCTGCAGCTCCAATTGCAGCCGAGCCTTGAACTTCTCAAGGTAGAGCCCCCATGCGTCGTAGGCCATGAAGGAGAAGTTGCCATCCTGGATGAAGGCACAACAGTGGTACAACATAAACTCCATGGAGGAGGTCGATGCCTTCTTCTCCTCCAAAATGGCTGCCTCGACCTCCAGCTGTTTTGCCTTGGCCCCCTCGAGCTCAGCCTAAAGGGCTACCGAGGCCGCCTTCACTACCTGTTCGCCATCTTGGGCTGTGGTTAAAGCGGCCTTCGCCGCCTGTTCACTCGCATGGGCCGCTGCCAAAGTAGCCTTGGCGCTCTGTTCGCTCTATTAAGAGGCGGCGAGAGCAGCTTGGGCCGCAGTCAGCTCGGCCTCGAGTTCTTCGTTCCTGGCCCTGGCACGAGATATGCTGTGGTGTTGGGCCAAGACCGCCTACAAAAAGCAAAGAAACAATTAGGCACATACCAAAAAAATAAAATACATATAATAAAAGCAAGGTCAGCGGAAATGCTTACTGTGAGGTTCATCCCCAAGGCAGACTCCATGACATTCTCCGGGCTCCTCTCCTCAATCGCCCTCAGGTCGTGGGGCTTGGCCTTGAAAAAATGCTCCACCGAGTAGTTCGCCATCTCGTAGACGGTCCCCTGAAAAGTGTCTGGAATCAGCTCCAGATCCTGGGGGTTGACGGGGATGCAAAAAGTGGCGACAGGGACCACTGGAGCTTGACGACCAACCGGTGCTACCGGTTCTCGAGCAGGATGTGGAGGAAGGCGAGGAAGGGGCGCAGATGGACCTTTTTTCCCCGGGGCTGCGACAGGCAGAGCTCCTGAGCCCGAGCCTTTCCCCTTAACTGGGGATTGGGAGGCAGTCACAGCCGGCATTTTCTTTGAAGTAGGCCGAAGCCTCTTGACAAGGGGGCCCTAGTTGGACCTCCCTTCTTGGAATATCAAGCGGATGTCCGGTTCCCCTCTCTGTGCCATCTCCTCGCCTGAAAAAAGAATGGGAAATGCATTAGGAATGCATATACATTCTTCAACAAAATAATAATAATAATATTAATAATAAATACATACAAAGTAGCAAAAATCCTATCCTCCGAGCTAGAGGACGAGTCTATTTCCACGACCTCCGGCCTCAGAGCTGCTACAGGCGAAGGAGAGTCTAAATCAACCACTTCTTGGATTAGGGGAGGTTCCGGGTTAGGCTCTACCTCGGGACTGGATTCCTCCACATATTGCCTTAGTTCGGGAGAGACTATACCCTCGAGAAGGGAGGGCCATGACCTAAGGTTGGTCCCATACTCCTCAAAAAAGGTCGACCTAAGAGACAAATTGTTGTCCACTACTACAGTACCCCTAGGACGACCCATGTCATGACGCAACACTAATTGATCTTCGCATTAGAGCAAGGTTATGTCTCGGTCTAGGAAATTTTGGTGGCAATGCACGAGCTTGTTCGGGTTAAACCTAACTAACCTAAGGTATGTGGCTGGCCTATCTAAGTTCTGAAAGGGGTATGGGTTACCTTGGCCGGAGGGGCCGGCTGCTGCCCCTAACTGAGCTTGGTCCAAATCGGGGTCCTGAGCAGCCTATGGAGCTTGTCTCTTTCTCACGAGCGGCACCTCGGCCTCCTCTTCCTACTCGTCGCCCCCATCGTCTGCAACATCGCTCTCAGGAATAGGTGCCAACACGCGGCCTGCTGGATGAGTGGCCTGCGTCCTCCTCAAGGCCAGAGTCTGGCCTACGAAGATTAACTTACACGCCAACATCGTGTCATCAGACACGAGCTGGCGATAGCCCTTCTCGCTGGGCGGGAGCCCCGCCAGGGTATCGTATTGACCCCCAAGGGTCACGGATTTGGTCATCCTTGCAAAAATGGTTGCATGATGATGCTCTAGCCAGTATACGCGGAAAGCTTACGAGGATGGTTGAAGTAGTGTTACTCACAATTGTGAAACCCATTCGCCATAAAGAATTGATCTTTGAAGTCATTGGGATGGCTAGGAAGTTCGATCACTCCGGATGAATTCGGGAAGCGAGTTAGGTAGTAGAACCCATCACCTCGTCCCCTCTGATTCGGGCTGGCCTTGAGGCAGAAGAAGTAGAGGATGTTGGCCGGGGTAGGGACTTCCCAAATGTTCTTCAGAAAGAGATACCTCCGCCCCGCCAGCAGATGGTAAGAATTCAGAGCTAGTTGAAATGTTGCCAACTTTACGTAGTTGACAAAGTCAGCAAAATACTAATCTAGGGGGAGGAAGGCCCCGGCCTTGAGATGCTCATCGCTCCAGGCCGCAAAGTCTTCATTGAGGGGTGTGCAGCTTCTCTCACCCTCCAAGGGAGGTCGGGCAATAAGGACATCGATCCAGCCCTCGATGTTATAGGACAACGTTATCTTATTGACCCTCCCTTGGGTCATGATCTTTGAGGCTATCCTCTCCGTCTCAAAGAAAGCATCAGGTCCCACTTCGATCTCCTTCTCCACCGTGGGACCGAACTGGGGGATGGGAGAATCCACCACGACCTCCTTCCCCCTGCTGGATTGCTGGGACGATGAGCCGGCTGTGCTTTTCTTAGACACATTCCTTTTGGGCCCCATCTGATCGCCAGCGAACAAGAACGATGAAAAACTTAGTAGGTGACCTAAAAGCTATTAAAGGACAAACAACGCGAGAAGAAAAAGGGTTTTTCGTGCACGAGCTTAGGTAATCTCAGCCCGCGGTGTGAGGCCACGCATTGTCATGGCCACGTGGCCAACTTTCCAACGGATCCCTGATATTCAGGGATCCTTGTGTCAGGAAGGTCAGGTTATTACTTGCCTTAGGGGAGAGGTTTTGAGAGAAAAACAACCTAGGAAGCACGACCCCTAAGCTACCCAGTTTTACACCCTAAAAACCTCTCATCTTCCATATCCCGAATGGGTATTTCCTAAAATTACGCAGAAATATTACCCAAAAACATTATCCAAAAATATTACCCAAAAATTTACCCAGAAATTACCTAGTTGTGAACATCGCAATACTAGACATGTTTTGGGTCTACTCAATATGCCTAGAATCGGAACTTATGCCCCAAAAGCCAGTCAGAAACAACCTACTATTTACAACTATGAGATGTAGGAGTGAAAACATGCAACGAGTAGGAAACTTACAGTGTATTTTCCAAACAAAGGTTGCTGACATTGTAGAAGTAGGAGTCTTGGAAGATTCCTTAAGGCTGGACTTCTGAAAGGTTCTTGTGGCAAGAATATGGGGATTCCTGAGATGATAAGCAAAAGAAGAAGAAGAAGAAGAACTTTTTAAATTTTGAAAGAGAGGAAATAAAGGAAAATTTCGAATGAAGGGTGATAAATACTGAAAACTGCCAGCCTTATTTATACGTAAGAGGCATGAGGAAACGAGGACCGTTCGATTAAATTAATGCGAGATACGAGGGTAATAACCCGAAAGATGAAATGGCGGCAACAGGTGCCCAGGACATTTAATTCTATCCTCGAAACCCGAATAGACGCCAATCACAGTGTTCCACGTGTCCGATACTCAAGTAACGCATAGGGTCTGGATAATTGTAAAGGAAGTTTAAAAGCCCTCACCGTGAAAGACAAAAGTGACGTCATAGATCACGAGCAGGGGCTTGGGGTGGCAAATGTACCCCATGAGTATTAGCACGCACCTTTTTGAGGCACCTCGGGAGAAGCGAACTAATAAAGGGCCATAACAGAGGTGCCATGTGTTCACCGTTCATTTGGAGAAATTTGGTACGATCCCCTAAACAAATAGCTCGAGCTGGCGGATTATTTAGATGTTTATCACTTGGAACCATTGTCAACATGGCATCAAAAGACACGAGCTAGCACTACATTAAGCTCGTGGTACATCAGAGGCCTGAAATATCCCAAGATCTTTATAAAGTCAACCACGCAATATAAACGTGTGTATAACAGACATCACGTGTCTGTTTTATTCCCGAATTCCCGGATATGCAATATAAACGTGCTTGATCAGACATCCCACACCTAATTTAGGCCATGCGACCCATTATCCATTTTTACCTACTGATTAGACCACACTTCAGTGTCAGGTTTAGATATTAATCACCAGTGTCACAGAGATGACATGAGGGATAAAGAGATCACGGAATGACCCCCAATGCCTACTGAGAGATCATTCTCCTACAAATACCTAGCCCCTCGGTAGTGCAAAGGGTTGGATTCTTCTTGTAAGGCAAATACTCTGTAAAAATAGCAAGAAAAGAGAAATAATAATAATATTGACTCGTGGACTAGGGGGATTTTAACCTCCGAACCACGTAAAAACGAGTGATCACTTTTCTTCTCTTGATAATTCATTGCCAGCATTCTCGAATATTATCATTTTCTTATTACGATTTACCATTAAGCACTAATCCATCCTAGTTCTTCATATAATTCACTGTTGGCGAAAAACCGCGTCAACAAAATCAACAATATATAAATTCACATTTATCTTGAAGATTTTTCAATACATGATAATCTTTTTATTGTTTCATATTTCAAATTCAAAATTTAAAATATCTTTATTTATTTATAAATAACTATTTTTCTTAATGATTATAATAATAAATAAAACTATTTTTCATTGTTTTAATGTTTCAAATGTAAAATAAAAATATTTTTATTTATATTTAAAAAAAATATTTAGAAATAACTAATTTTTTTAATAATTATAGTAATAAATGAATCATATATAAATTGACATTTATTTTTAAGATTTATTGGTTTGATATTTCAAATTTAAAACTAAAATATCTTAACAATTAAAAATATCAACATGTATACACGTGATGTTAATTTGATTAAGAACATTATTAATTAAATTAATAAAAATATTTATTTTAGAAAAATGAATAATTGTGCAAAAGATCATGATTTATAAATTTTCTACCCTAGAAATATAAAATTTTTATATAATAATAAAAAAAAACAATGTAAAGCGTATAAAATAATACTAATATTAAGTAAAAACACACGTACAACAAGTAGTTTGAATTTTATTTGTGGCACTTTAATTATTCAGAATTTCTTGAAAACATGCAGGCGACTCGGTATATAATTAACATTATCATGAAAAAAAATTACGGTCAAGATGCCCTTAAACATCCATATAAGGAGATGTTGTACGGGTAGGGTGAAAAAGAATCCCTTACACACAATCTCCAAAAAAATATTTAAAATATGTATTTTTTAATCATTACGCGAAGTGCGGCTATGTTTTGTAGTTTCTTAATAATTGAAACAAGGAGGGCCGCCACATAAGTTCTAGCTAGAGTACCACTTAACATAGTGATATCTAGGGATGGATATCTGATCCAATCCAATATTTTTGTACTATTCCAATCTAATCCAATCCAATTAGTTGTTGGATTTTAAAAATCATCATTCAATTCAATTTAGTTAGCAATTAGATTTGTTTGGTTTTTTAATTGGATTTCGAGTTGGAACCTGATTATTTTTTCAAAACTGAGTTGAAATTTTGTTTTTTTTATATTAACTTAAAAAATATACAAAAGAAACTCAAAAACTCAAAAACACTATTCATTTAGGTTCAAATTACTTAAAATTATCAACCTTACAATAAGTTCAATTCAACTAAAGGTTGTAGTAATATTGAAAATGAGAGAGAAATAATAGATAGATGTGTATTTTTAGTATTTACTCCTCTAATTAGATGTGGAAGTGTATAGGGGAAGACTAATAGTTAGCCACTAATACTGTATTAAAAGAAAGGGATATTTGCGGCGAAAGTACCTAAGTTGTTAGTTTTATAACAATTAAACACCTACCTCTTTTTTTTGCGGTGAAAATACCTTCCGTCAACAATCCTTGGCATCCGTTGGTACCTAACCGTCAAGTGCCATGTATAGGTAAACCTCGCAATTTGTAATTGGTCCACGTAATTTTAAATATGACTGGTCTCCTAAATCCTTTTTTTTTTTTAAAAAGTGTACAATATATCTGATATAATAAAATAAAACTAATAAATAAAAACTAAAAACTAATATAACTAAAAACTTAACCATCTGAATAAAAAACGTAACCATCTGAATAAAAACTAACAACTGCAAAAACAATGTTGAAGACGAAAAGCATTCTTCTGAATGAGGAAGAAGGAAACGTGAAGAAACGATTTCAATCATTCGGACGAAGGAGGAAGACAAACCGAGTTACAGACGTTGATGGCGATCACTATGGAAAAACGTAGGGGACCTAACGACCCACCACCAACGTACGGTAAGTTTGCTAGAACCCATTTTAAATTTTTTGTCTGTGTTTTGGGGGTTCTAAATGAGTTAATTTTTTTTTTACATTTTTTATATCAATTTTGTTGGGGTTCTGGTTGGTGGAGATGCTTTAAAGCATATTTAAGAATAGAAAGTGGGGTCCATGCGTATGGATTTTTGTGGGAATCTCTATGTGACAATTTTGGGGTTTTGACATTTTTTGTGAAGTAAAATAGTGCATCTGATTCTTTCTTGACTATTTTATTCACTAGTACTACTTTTGACTTGGTTTGCTTCCCTGTGTACTGCTGTTTTGGTGCATATTGTACTTTAATTTACACAGGTGAAAATTCTAGAAAGTTTACAGTCAAATTGCATCATAGGGGGCATTGGTTCACACCCTTTGGTAATAAAAGATATGAGAAAGGGCAAATAGGCTACTTTGACAATGTTTCGAAGAGAAAATTCTGCAGGCTTGTGCTAGAGGATATTGCTAGCAAATTAGGTTATTCTATGCCTTTCGGGTTTCTATATAAGCCACATGGAAAGCATCTTAATGCTGGGAAGATGGTTGTTGGGCCTAAGGAAGCTTCAGAAATACTTAATGAAATGGATTTCAAGAGAATATTGGAGGTTGAAGTGTATTTGGTCCTACGTGAGGCTACATTTGGTTTGGAATGGAAGGAAGACCCCACTGCAGTACCCCATATACCTGGCCCTCCCCCTAAAATATTAAGGAGATGTGTGATTGAGGAGTTACCATCCGATACTGATGTGGTGCCTGATGTGGTGGGTATACCTGTAGTGGAACTGTCATCAGATAGTGAGAAAACTGAGTATGGTGATGAGTATGGTGATGATGATGAGGCAGAACAAGGGAATGGAAATGAGGATGATTATGAGGCTGCAAGTGATAAAGGTAATGAGGAAGATTTTTATGTCCATTTTGCTTCGGATAGTGAGGAAGCAGCTGTTGAAATGGATGCTAGGGATGATGCACCCATACCTCAAGCTGACACACAAAATGAGGAGGTTCTGCTAGATGAAGTGAATGATGCAAGACATGAGATGCCTGAAAGTTCTAATCAGAGGCAGTCAAGAGGGTGTCTGCAAGAGGAAGACTTTAAGTTAAACGATGAGGAGTATGAGCAAGAGGTTGAGGCAGAAAAAAAGATGGGTAGGCCTCTGATCCAACTAAATGGTGGGGCAGTGTGACAAATTTGTGTAGCCAAGGTGTTCAGGGAGATGAGTCAGATGGGGTGGACACTAAAGAGGACTTCCAAAGTCTTGGAAGTGATGGTGAAGAGGTTGGGCCTAAGAAGTGAAAAAAAGATTACAACCCTAGGTCTAACTTTAAGGATTTCAAATTTGTATTGGGAATGGAATTTGGGACTGCAAAACTATTGAGGACTGCTATTAAAGAGTACTTTATTGAAAGTAATAGGGAGTTTAAATATGTAAGTAATGACATGAGAAGAATTAGGGTCAAATGCAAAGCTAAACAATGTCCTTGGTTGTTGTATGCAAGTGTTTCAAGAACTGACAACAGTACTTTCAAAGTGCAGACTTTAGTAGATAACCACAACTGTGGTTTGGTCCTTAATAATAGTCATGCCGATGCTCCCTGGTTGTCTAAGTATTTTTTAGAGCAATTCAGAATCAATCCAGATATGAAGTATAAGACTTTTAGAGAGATGACAACTAAAACCAAGTACTCACATGTTTCTAATTGGATATTGTACAGGGCAAAGGCCAGAGCAAAAATATTGCTTGAAGGTAGTGTCTCTGAGCAGTATGCTATCTTGGAAGACTACTGCAAAATGATCTTAACTACAAACCCAGGTAGCACTTCCATCATCAAATCAAATATGGTAGAAGAAAAAAGGATATTTGAGAGGGTATACATATGCTTAAAAACTTGTAAGGAAGGTTTTAGATCTGGTTGTAGACCACTCATTGGTCTTGATGGGTGCTTCCTCAAAGGGTATTGTAAAGGATTGCTTTTGGCTGCAGTAGGAATAGATGCAATAAACTCAATGTATCCTATTGCTTATGCAGTTTGTGAGAAAGAAAACACTAACACTTGGCCTTGGTTTTTAAAATTGTTGAAGGAAGATCTAGATATTGACAGGCCTTCTCAGTTTGCTATGATGAGGAATAGGCAGAAAGGGCTGGAGAATGCTATTGCTTCTGTTTTTGAGTGTGCAGAGGTGAGAAATTGTGTTAGGCACTTGCATTCCAACTTTGAGAAAGACCACCCAGGTTTGTTATTGAAACAACAACTATGGGCAACAGTAAAGATAACCACTATTCCAGAGTTTCAAAAGAGGACGAGAAAGTTTAGGGAAACTAGTGAAAATGCTTACAACTGGTTGGCACTAAAGACTCCATCAGAGTGGTCTAGGTCACATTTTAGTGAAATGGTGAAATGTGATATGTTGTTAAACTACCTGTGCGAATCTTTTAATGCTGCAATAGTTGATGCTAGAGATAAGCCGATAATTACTTTTCTAGAAAAGATTCGTTATTGGCTAATGAGTCAGTTTTTCAATAAGAAGGAAAGTTTGAAGAAGTGGATACATCCCATGGGGAAAAGAATATTGCAAGTTGTGGAGAGGAACAAGAGTATTGCCAAGAGTTGTCTGACTACTAGGGCTGCAACTTATCAATTTCAAGTTGACTGCCCAAATAATGAGTCATTTGATGTTGATTTGCAAAAAAGGACTTGCAGTTGCCGAAGATTTCAACTCACTGGTATCCCGTGTGGTCACACACTGGCTGCCATATAGACAAGTGGGGCAGAGATAATGGACTATATCCATGAATGTTATAAGAAAGAGACATTTCTGAAAGCTTATGCAGGAATCATATACCCTATGCCAAGCCCAGAGCAGTGGCCAGAGACTGGTTTTGTAACGCCCTGGATAGCCAAGACCGCTACACTATGTACTTATAAAGGTGCAGGACTTGCTAATCAAGTCATTAATTTAAAAACGTGTCACTAAGCATGTATGAGCTAGGGTTAAAAAGGTTTTGGTCTCAAAAGTTTCACTTTATATAATTAAACAGTTTTATACATGGGATCCCAAAAAGAATTAGGGTTTAAAAGTTGGTTTACAGAATCTCCAAAATACAGACCACTACCAGCCACACTAAGGAAAAATAGACATTTATGGATCTCGCGTCCCTGCCTAAACCCCAACCGTGACAGCTGAGCAGCTGGTCATGTACATTCATCTTGCAGAGCTCTCCAAGTCAGGGCTGATCAAGCTTGCCCTTGCCTTTACCTGCACCACGTAGCACCCATGAGCCAAGGCCCAGCAAGAAAACATAATGTGCAACACAAGCAACAAATACAGAAAGTCAATTCCTTAAGCATGATCAATTATTAAATAATCCACATTAGCCATTTAACGCATACTCAGAATCAAAGATGCAACTAATTACAAATAAAATTCAGGTCTCATAATAATCAGGTTACGTAATAGTCAGGGCAGACAACTTAGGCCGCACCCTATGTTTACCCCACTGACTCCGGCCCGCTTAAACCGAGCTCAGTGCATAATAAGCTGTCCTCGACTACCAATGGCCAAGTTGCGCCCTGTGCGCTAGTGTAACCCTTGGCACTCTTAGGCCATTGGTTCACTGTTTACGTGGCATAATACCATCCTTTCAAGCATACACATTAGGGAAACCTTAGTCCCATTACTGATATACAACCAGGTGCAGTTTTCTTACCTTTAGTTTTTACATTCACTATTTACGAGCGACGCTCCTCAAGCACGATCTGTTCCCGAGCCCTAGCATTAACACCTAGTCACAATCAAGGTATTGAGTTCCATTAATATTCAAGTAAAGGTTTCCAAGTACAATACTAGCTTCTAGGACATCGAATTTCCACCAAGAACGGTGGGGAGATCGATCCCGATCACCCTAGGCTAGACTCCCGCGCCTAAAATCCCCAAATGTTCAAGAATGCACCCAAGGGCTGCAGCCCTTGAAGCCTAGCTGTGGCCCACCTCTAAAACAGAGCCCAAGGCCCCCAGCAAGCAGACACGCGCCGCGGCCCTGCCCAAGGGCGCCGCATCGCTCTCCCCTGGCCGAGCCTCCTTGGCTCTCTTGCTTCGTAGGGCCGCAACACTCTAGAACAGAGTCGCGGCCCTCCCCTTCGTGCCCCGAAAAACCACCATTTCTAGCATCCCAACCCCATCCAAAACCATTCCAAAGCACCCTAACTCAAAATCCATTAATCACAAAACTTTTATCATGACTCTAACAGCATAATCCAACATAAATTCAGCCCCAAAACCCACTAAAACTCCATTTTGATTCTTTAATACCCAGCAACTCTAAACACCAAAACCAATCATTGAAAACTCAAATTTTAACCTCTGAATATGAATTGAAGTTTACTTGTTTTGCTGAACCACCTTCTTGACGAATTCCTGAGCTAAAATCCAAACTTCTCAACTTAATTCAACCCTTAAACATCAAAACCATAAACTCCCTTAATACCTAGTCAAAACTCAAAATTTCAAATGCTCAGAGATATGATTAAGCCCTTAGTTGAGCACTGGATTTAATCTACAAATTTCCAGCCCAAATCACTAAATTCCAGCTGATTTCTCTTGAATTTTATGTGGTTTCTTGGGAGAGAAAAGAGAAGAGAAGAGGAGAGAGAGAGTATAAGTCGATTTGTGTTTTGTTCCCCTGTTTTTCATTAACTTAGTCTAATCCTAATCAGTTAAGTCAATCCCGAGGCTCGGGGTACCGGAAACGTCCCCTCAGGGCAAAACGGTAAATTTCCCCAATATTCTCACCTAGGCTTTCTATCCTCAAATATATCTCCATATATTTATTTCCATAACCCGATATTCTAAAATAACTACCCGATACCTGAAATACCCCTTGACTTGTCCAAAGTCAAATACTAAGCCCTGTTGTGACTTTTCCCGCTATCTAGCTCCCTAGGATTGCCTCAAGTCGCTCACTGCAAATCTACCCACATAATAATGTGGTTCTCAGAGATATAACATTCAACCACATTTACATTCAAATAATCATACAAGCATGCATTAAATCATTAAATTCACTCATAAGTCAATTATGCCCTCCTGGCACACTAATCAGGGCCCTTAAGCCATATTACTGATTTTGGGTCGTTACAACTATCCCCTCCTACTAAGAATTTCGTCCTCGAAATTTACCTGAATAGCTTGGGATATTGATCCTGCATTGCTGACTCCAACTCCCAAGTCGCTTCCTCGACCTTGCTATTTCTCCACAACACTTTCACTAATAGAATTATCTTATTCCGTAAGACTTTATCTTTCCAATCCAAAATCAGGACTGGTCGTTCTTCATAGGACAAATCTGTCTGTAACTCTAAGTCCTCATACCTCAGCACATGCGTTGTATCTGAAACATACTTTCGCAACATGGAGACATGGAAAACATTGTGAACCCCTAACAGCAACGGTGGCAAGGCCAACCTATAAGCCACCTGTCCAACTCTTTCTAGAACCTCGAAAGGTCCAACAAACCGAGGGCTCAGCTTGCCCTTTACTCCAAATCTCCTCACCCCTCTTAGTGGTGAAACTCGCAGAAACACGTGATCCCCAACCTGGAACTCCACGTCCCTACGCTTAGAATCAACGTAGCTTTTCTGTCTACTCTGCGACGCAAGCATTCTGGCTCGAATCTTCTCAATAGCCTCATTAGTCTTCTGCACCATATCTGGCCCTAAGTACCTCCTCTCACCCATCTCATCCCAATGAATGGGAGATCTACACTTTCTCCCGTATAACATTTCATAAGGTGCCACTCCAATTGTTGATTGATAACTGTTGTTATACAAAAACTCAATCAACGGTAGGTACTTACTCCAAGACCCCTCGAAATCAATCACACACGCCCTAAGCATGTCCTCCAATACCTGAATTGTCCTCTCAGACTGTCCATCAGTCTAAGGATGAAAAGTTGTTCTAAACTTCAACTGAGTCCCCAAAGCTCTCTATAGAGCTCCCAAAAACTAAGAGGTAAAGATGGGATCTTGATCAGACACAATAGACTTTGGAACCCCATGGAGATGAACTATCTCCCTCACATACAACTCTGCATACTTTTCCACTGTATAGGTCGACTTCACTAGTAGAAAATGAGCTGACTTGGTCTATCTGTCAACTATCACCCACACCGAGTCACAAAGTCCCACTGTCCTAGGTAGTCCTCTCACAAAATCCATCATAATGTCCTCCCACTTCCATTCTGGGATACCCAAAGGCTGAAGCAATCCCGCTGGTTGCTGATGCTCAGCCTTTACCTACTGACATGTCAAACATCTAGACACATACTCTACCACATCCTTCTTCATCTCGGGCCACCAGTATAATGCCCGTAGATCCTGATACATCTTCGTGGTACCCGGATGAAGTGAGTATGGCGTAGTGTGAGACTCATCTAGTATCTCTCGTCTGATCCCCTCATCTGCCGGAACACGAATCCAACCCTGATATCGAAGCATACCAGTCTCAGAAATGGAATAATCTTTAGCTGTCCCCGCTAAGACATGCTGCCTAACCTCCTGCAACTGTGCGTCCACCAACTGACCCTCCTTGAGCTGCTATAGCAAGGTTGACTTCAAGGTAATATTAGCTAGCTAGCCTACCACTAGTTCTATCTTTGCCCTGGCCATCTCTTCCGCTAACTCTCTCGAGATCTGGGTGGAACTATATAATTTCCCTGGGCCCCTCCAGCTCAATGCATCCGCCACCACATTGGCTTTCCCTGGGTGATAAAGAATATCGCAGTCATAATACTTAACCAGCTCCAACCAACGCCTCTGTCTCATGTTCGCAACCTTCTGAGTGAAGAAATATTTCAAACTCTTACGGTCAGTGTATATCTCACACTTCCCTCCATACGGGAAATGCCGCAAAACCTTCAATGCGAATACCACCGCCGCTAGCTCCAAATCATGAGTAGGATACTGCTGCTCATACTCCTTCAGTTGCCGCGATGCATAGGCTATAAATTTCTCATTCTGCATCAGCACGCAGCCCAAACCCATCCTTGATGCATCACAGTAGACTACAAATTTCCCTTCATCTGAAGGAAGACTCAACACAGGTGCAGAAATAAGTCGTCGCTTCAACTCTTGGAAACTGTTCTCACACTTCACCGACCAAACAAACTTCTGATTCTTCCTCGTCAACTCTGTCATAGGTGAAGAAATCTTTGAAAACCCCTCCACAAACCGCCTGTAATAACCTGCGAACCCAAGGAAACTCCGCACCTCCGAGGCGTTCCTTGGCCTCGGCCAATCTCTCAGCATTTCCACTTTGGATGGATCCACCTCAATCCCTTCTGCACCAACTCTATGCCCAAGGAAAGTCATCTCTGGTAACAAAAATTCACACTTCTTAAACTTAGCATATAATTGGTGTTCCCTTAATCTCTGTAAAACCTGACGAAGATGCTGCTCATGCTCTGCCTCTAACTTGGAGTATACTAGAATGTCGTCGATGAAGACAATGACGAACTGATCCAAGAAGTCCTTGAACACTCTGTTCATCAAATCCATAAAAGCTGTCGGGGCATTGGTCAAACCAAAAGACATGACCAAGAACTCATAGTGCCCATATCGCGTCGGGAAGGCTGTCTTCGATATATCCTCATCTTTGATCCTCAACTGGTGATAACCAAATCGTAGATCAATCTTTGAGAACACCGTCTTTCCCTGCAGCTGATCGAACAATTCATCAATCCTTGGTAGAGGGTACTTATTCTTGATAGTCAACTTGTTCAATTCTCTCTAGTCTATACACATTCTTAGAGTCCCATCCTTCTTTTTAACTAACAACACTGGAGCACCCCATGGTGAGTAGCTAGATCTGATGAATCCCAAATCCAGAAGCTTCAGCAACAGTATCTTTAGTTACTTCAACTATGTTGGTGCCATTATAAATGGTGTCCTTGATCCTGGCTCTGTCCCCAGTGCTAACTCGATATCAAACGGAATCTCCCTGCGTGGTGGGAATCCCGGTAGCTCCTCAAGGAATACATCCAAAAACTCACAAACCACCCTAGTCTCTCCCGGCCTTGCTAGCAACACCTTGGTAGTGTCCACCACACTAGCCAGAAAACCTATACATCCACCCTGTAACAAGTCTTTGGCCCTCAATGCAGAAATCATGGGTACGCGGGGTCCACACACCGCACCCACAAAGACGAAAGGATCCTCGCCCTCAGGCTCAAAAGTTACCATATTCTTCCTGCAGTCAATAGTAGCCCCATATTTGACCAACCAGTCCATCCCTAAGATCATATCAAAATCCTCCATGTCTAACTCAATCATATCTACCGAAAATTCCCTACTATCAACCATCACTGGCAGTGCCCTAATCCATCTCCTAGAAATTACCAGTTCCCATGTAGGCAATAAAGTCCCAAACCCTGCAGTCCGATATTCACTAGGTCTACACAATATATCAATCACTTTATTAGAAACAAAGGAATGTGTAGCACCAGAATTAATCAATATAGTAAAAGGAAAGCCAGCGTTAGAAAGCTGACCTATCACTACTGAGGGACTAGCCTGGGCCTTTGCCTGTGTCAAAGTGAATACTCGAGCTGGAGTCAAGCTATCCACCTTTCCTGCTTCACCTTTCTTCATTGTTGGGCAGTCTTTCCTGAGATGCCCCACTGTTTCGCATACAAAACAAGCTTTGGTCCGACATTCACCTAGATGACGCCTTCTACATCTCGGGCACTCTGGATAGGTCCGCCATGCCTCGCTGCCACCTTGACGGCCACCCTGACCCCTCTTATCAGGACCACCAGTAGTCCAAGTGTCAGGGGTCTTTTTCTTGAAATCACTGGGGCCTCCGCCCCTACCTATCCCTGAATAAGGAGGCACCACTGTGCGGCCCTCACGCCTCACCGCACTTTCCCTCCAAATCTTGTTCTCCGCTTCCTCAGTAGTAAGAGAATTCTCAACGGCTTTGGCATAAGTTGTTCCTCCAGGTACCGTTGTAATCCTGACATCCCAGGCTATCACAGCATTAAGCCCTCTGATGAATCTATCCTGCCTAGCTGCATCAGTAGGCACATGATCTGGTGCAAACTTCGCAAGCCTGTCAAATTTTAGGGCATATTCAGTAACAGTCATATTGCCCTGCACCAAACCCACGAACTCATTAACTTTTGCTGCCCTGATGGCAACATTATAGTATTTCTAACTGAACAAGTCTCTGAAGCCTTTCCAACTCAAAGCGATAACATACCTGGTCTGCGATGCCACTTCCCCCCAGATGCGGGCATCTTCTCTCAACATATATGTGGCACAGGGCACTCTGTCATGTCCCTCTATCCTCATGAAATCCAGGATAGTAGTAATCATAGTCAGCCATTGCTCGGCCTTCAATGGATCTGGTTCCCCCTCAAATATTGGAGGTTGCTACTTCCTGAACCGCTCATATAACGTCTCCCACCTATTCCAAACCTCCTTAGACTGTACAATACGGGCAGCGCTCCCTTATGGAGCCTGCTATCGCAATAGGCGAATCTGTTCATCCTAGCTCTGTAGTCGAGCCTGTATATTTGCCATGAGTTGCTGCCAGTTCTCTGGGATTGGCGGAGGAATCTGGCCCTGGTCATCACCCCTGGCCCCAGACCTAGTGCAGGCTAGTCATGTAGATTTTCTTGGACGCTTAGCTATCCAAGTCAATATGCAATCAACGACTCGGCAGTCAGATCATGATGACAGGGCAAAAGCTTCTCCAAAATCCATCAAAGGAACATAACCAATCACAAAAATTCAGAATATAGGCATTCATCTACATGCACCGACTGCTGATAAGCATGCCCCAACATTACCACACAACAGCTAAGATAAAAGCATTCACCAATACACAATACGCAGTTAATCATCCAAATATTCATTTACATGCACAGCGATGCTAATAAGCATGCCTTAATATTTTCACACAACATTCAAGGGCCAAGCCCTATCAGTATCTCATACATCCTATTAATGTAATGAACAACAACATTCATAATTCATTTCAAGTGTAAAAGCATATAAGCATACATACACATTACCAAACCCTGAATTGAGCTTGTCTCTAGCAGCAAATGTACATGTCCAGCTGGTCTTCAGGAACCCTTAAACCTAGGATGCTCTGATACCAAGTTGTAACGCTCTGGATAGCCAAGACCGCTACACTGTGTGTTTATAAAGATGCAGGACTCGCTAGTCAAGTCATTTAGTTAAAACGTGACACTAAAACCACTAATGAACTAGGGTTAAAAGGGTTTTGGTCTCAAAAGTGTACATTCTATATAAAAAAAACATTTTATACATGGGATCCCAAAAAGGAACAGCGTTCGAAAGTCAATTTACAAAATCACCAAGGTTTAAACAACCATTAGCCATTCTATGGCAAAATAGACATATCTGGTTCCCCTGTTCCTGTCTTCCCCTCAACTGTGGCGGCTGAGCAGCTAGTCAAGTACATTTAGCTCACAGAGCTCTCTAAGTGAGGGCTGATCAAGTTTGCCATTACCTTGACCTGCACCACGTAGCACCCGTGAGCCAAGGCCCAGCAAGAAAACATAATATGCTTTACAAACAATCAATAACAGGTGAATAACCCTTTAAGCAAGATCAGACACTTAACATTCCACATTAATCATATAGCACGTATTCAGAATCCAAGATGCAACTAAACATTAATAACAATCAAGTCATATGATAATTAGGGCCGATAACATAGGCCGCACCCTCTGTTTACCCCACTGACTCTGGCCCGCTTAAACCGAGCTCAGTGATTAATAAGCTGTCCTTGGCTACCAGTGGCCGAGCTGTGCCCTGTGCGCTTGGGTAACCTTTGGCACTCTTAGGCCGTGGGTTACTGTTTACATGGCATAATACAATCCTTTCAAAGTACACATATTAGGGAACCCTTAGTCCCCTTACAAATACACAACAGGGTACAGTTTTCTTACCTTTAATTTCCATGTTCTCTGACTACGAGCGACGACTCTCGAGCATGATCCGCTTCCCGAGCCCTAGCTTAACACCTAGTCACAACCAAGGTAATGGATTCCATTAATATTCAAATAATGGTTTCTGGGCACAATTCTAGCTTCCGGGACATCGAATTACACTAAACACGGTGGTGGAATCGATCCCGAGCACCCTAGGTTAGGTTCCTGCGCTTAGAATTCCCAAAAGATAAAAAATGTACCTAAGGGCTGCGTCCCCTAAAACCTAGCCGTGACCTTCCCCTGAAACAGAAACCAAGCCCCTCAGAAGGCAGACATGCGTCGCGGCCCTGCCCTTCTGCAGAGCCTCCATGGCTCCTTTGCATTGTAGGGCCACAACGCTCTAGAACAGAGCTGCGGCCCAACCCTTTGTGCCCAAAAAACCCACCATTTTCAACATCCTAACCTTATTCAAAACCACCCCAAAGCATCCTAATTCCAAAACCCATTAACCACAAGACTTTTAGCATGATCCTAACAACATAATCCAACAGAAAACCTAGCTTAAAACTCATTAAAATCCCCATTTTGATTTCTGAAACACAAGAACTTAAGAGCACAAAAACCAGCAATGGAACACCAGAATTCTATCATTAATTTATGGATTCAAGCTTACCTCCACAACAGAATCACTTCTCTAAGCAAAATCCAAACCAACTCCCAGACTTTCCACCTTAATTCAACCTTGAGATTAAGAACCTAGGAACCCTTAGATTTCAACTATTAAATCTTATAATCAACTAGTCAAAAAATGAAATTAAGTGCTTACCTTAGTTTATGGTTGAATTCCCTGACTGAAACTGAGCTATTTCCTCAAAACTCAAGCCCAAATCACTGGATTCCCAGCTCAATTCCCTTAGATTTCAGTGGTTTCCTTAAGAAGAGAAGAGAAGGAAAAGAGGAGCAAAATGGGTCGGTTTATGCTTTATTCTACCGGTTTCTATTGTGTTTAGTCTAACCTTAGTTAATTAGGTCAATCCCGAGGCTCGGAATACAAGAAACATCCCCGAGGGCAAAACGGTAAAATTCCCCAAAATTTCTGCCTAAGCTTCCTAACCTCAAATATATCTCCATATATTTATTTCCATCACTCGATAACCCAAATATTCATATAATACCTGAATTACCCCTTGACTTACGCCAAGCCAAACATTAAGCCCCCGTTGCGACTTCCCGCTAACTAGCTCCTTAGGATTGCCTTAAGTCGCACACTGCAAATTTACCCACATAATAATGTAGTTCTCACAGATATAACATTTAACCACATTTACATTCATATAATAATACAAGCATGCTTATCATATAATCATGCATTAAATCAATAAATTCACACATCAACCAATTATGCCCTCCCGACACACTAATCAAGGCCCTTAAACCACATTAGAGATTTTGGGTCGTTACACGCTCCTTTTCAAATAACTCCGAACGGGAATAGAATGCTTTCCGCACTCTATATCCTTTATAGCCATAAAAAGTGGCATGTCCCTACGCCTCATGAGATCAACTACTTATTTGATCTTAAATCGAACCCCAACCAAGACAACATGGGGTTTTTTCATCTCTGTCACCAGGATTCGACTCACATCTTTTTGAGTGAGACTACCTACAAGTCCAATGTAGGAAAGTACTTCCAGGAGTACTTTTTAACTTTTGATCTTGTTGCCAACAACCTAGCCTTCACCCAAGGAGGTAACTTCTTTATTCTATGGTTGCTTATTTCTTTTTGTTTTATCTGCATCCTCCTTAGAACATTAATACTCTTCAGGTCCATGGCAACGACCAGCTACTACTCCAGAAATGGAGATTCGAGCAGCATCGCTGGCCAGCATGACTGACATAGAAAAGAGCATCAAACAACTGGTCACTAAAGCCAACCTAAGGCTGGTCAGTCTTCTGGCACCTCACCAAGATGTGAGGGAGCTAATGGCAGGGAGTGCCATTGGCGGAGAAGTTCCCGAGCAGCACCAAGACATGTCCCAGCCTCCAAGGAGGAGGAAAACTTGGGTGACAAACAGGGAACCCTCCAGAACCCCACGAGCAGCTGCTCCCCCTGCCCCTTTGGGAAAGGGAAAAAAGAAAGTTTCCGAACCGCCTGCACCCATCGAAGAGTTTTCAGACGAGAGCGGTACTGTCTTCTCACTTTTAGATAGTTTGCCCATTCCCTGTCATTTATTTGATGGGGACGGCAACTTTAAGTACACTCCCAATGTAAATTCAGATTTCTTCCAGGTAGTGAGTGAGTGTAGCAGTAGTTCAGTAAGTAATTTAGCAATTAGTAGTTATAGCTCGGGTACTCTACTTATAATTTCATTGTTCTCATTTTTAACTGCATCTATACACATCGTCTAACTGCTCGCAATGTTTCCTTACGTACATATATGTCGTCTGGAGATATGTTCGACCGCTATACCACACCTGCTGCTCCATTGACCAAGAAGAGGGAGAGCAAGCGACATCGTGGAGAGAGCAGCAAGGCTCCTACAACCAAAAAGGCCCGGACTGAGGATCCTCTAGTTGTTGCTCCCTCAAAAGAAACAACGCCCCCTCCGTCTCCACTTGACCAGCAATCTCCCTCTGCACCAGCCAACTAGAATCCTACCCCTACGGCACCTGTCGACCAACCACCTCACGATCAACCTGGAGATGTCCTGACAAGCACCGTGGTCACCACGGCCAGAGAGAGAATATACAAACTGTCAAAGCACAAACATAGCTGTCGGCACAGACTCTATGGAGGTCTATTAGATAATAAACCAAGGACTAAACGAGATAGCCAGTGTAAGTTACTTTCTATTGCTAAGTTTTATTTACTTTACTTTGTCATTTTCTGCCATCATCTTATCTCTTTATTTGATCATAGGGAATGCTGACTATAACTGCCGGCTGGCGCCGCATGGGGGCTTTGGTCACCTAGACCAAAGAATCCGACTCCAAGCACACTGAGGAGGTCAAGGTGCTCGAGGGGAAAAACACTGAACTGCTCGGGAAAAACACTGAACTGCTTGAGCAAACCTCCAAGCTGGTCGTAGAGCTTCAACAGTTTCAGACTGCTTTGACCAAATCCAATGAAGACAAAGAGAAGTTTAGGGAGTGTGCTGAACTTAACTATCAAGAGGCCAAACAACTTGAGGCTGAGTTGATCGCAAGCAAAAAGGAGTCTGAGGTGTTGGAGGGGCGTGTCAATGAGCTTGAGGAGACTAATGCCAGCAATTTGGAGAGGTATAGGGGAGCTACCATAGATTGCTTTTATGAGTTCTAGAATCACAATCGTGGGGCCAACTTCAATTATCTTTCTGAGCACCTGAGGCAAACTAAAATATCCACGGGAATTGATGGCGCGGATAATGAAGCTGGAACCACTATTGACCAGGGAAATCCTCAAGACCCTCATTCCTCGTAGTATTTTTGTTTTTGTTTTAACTTTATCTTGTAGATACACAACCTACGGGTCGTGATGTAAAGATGATTTCTATCTTTATTGCTGCATGAGCAGCTTTTTTCCTTTTAACAAACAATTACATCCGAGCAGTGACTGCTCGTGCTGTAAAGGGATTCATTTTTGATATTATAATACTTGCATTTTATTATAAAATTTGTTCGTACGACCGAACTTAGCATAGTACTTTGGTTTGATTTAACAAAATGACCAAAATTTTGAAAAATACTCTAAGTACCCTAGCATTATTTTGCTCGTGTGTTTACATACCTTTTGATATGCTTTGTTTACTAGATACCTTATATGCCCCCAAGTGATTGAGGAGCTTTAGGTCCTCGGTCACCTGCCTTGACTAGGACCTGTTCTTTCATTCCTACTCGGAAATAATACTTGTAAAAATGAAAATATAGCAAAACAACACACGTGTTGAGAAAATACTTGTAATAAATACAATAGTTGGCAAGATTGACTGGCTGCGCACAATCCCTTTTATTTCTCG
Source organism: Humulus lupulus (assembly GCF_963169125.1). Lineage (NCBI taxonomy): Eukaryota > Viridiplantae > Streptophyta > Magnoliopsida > Rosales > Cannabaceae > Humulus > Humulus lupulus. The sequence goes on along the minus strand of NC_084795.1, from coordinate 187,274,231 downwards.
TAATAAATGGACAAATCGTATCTGTACAAGTGATCAATAAAATGATCTTACACTTATAAGCGATCAGTCATAAAAATGACTAACCCTTGTTCATAAACTTGTAAAAAGTAAAATTAATACAAGCCAATTATTTAAGAAGAATTGTTTATTGATAGTACTTGCGCAGGTGTTCTCCATTCCAATAGTGAGGAATGAGATCTCCATTTAAGCGAGCAAGTTTATAATTGCCTGGATGGAGGACTTCTTCAACTTGGTACGGTCCTTCCCACTTAGGTCCGAGTACTCCAGCGGCTTGGTCGAGGGTGATAAGGAAAACTCTTCTAACTACTAGATCTCCCACATTAAATTTCCTTTCTCATACTTTAGAGTTGAAATACCGGGCGACCTTTTGCTGGTAAGCTGCTACTCGGAGTTGGGCTTGCTCGCGCCTTTCATCGACCAAATCCAAAGACAACATCAATAACTGGTTGTTAGCGTCTATGTCGTACACTATCCATCGATGTGATGGTAGATCTAATTCAATAGGTAGCATAGCCTTATACCCATAAGCCAAGGAAAATGGAGTATGGCCTGTTGTCGTTCGATGGACGCCTTGTACGACCAGAGGACTTCAGGCAATTGCTCTGGCCATGTCCCATTTGCTTCCTCAAGCCTTTTCTTCAGAGTATCCTTTAGCATTTTTTTGATTGCCTCGACTTGTCCATTTTCCTGAGGGTGTGCGACTGAAGAAAAGCTTTTGATAATTTCATGTCGCTTGCAGAAATCCGTGAACAGATCACTATCAAACTGTTTGCCATTGTCTCAGACAATTTTTCTTGGCAATCCATAGCGACATACTATGTTCTTGACCACAAAGTCAAGCACTTTCTTGGTCGTTATAGTTGCAAGTGTCTCAGCTTCGGCCCACTTTGTGAAGTAATCGACGGCCATCACGGCGTACTTGACACCGCCTTTTCCTGTGGGCAAAGATCCAATTAGGTCAATACCCCATACTGCGAATGGCCACGAACTTTGCATGTGTTTTAGCTCATTAGGGGCTGCTCGTGGAATTTTTGAGAATCTCTGCCACTTATCGCACTTTCGCACAAATTCTATTGAATCTTCATTCATTGTTGGCCATAAGTACCCTTGCCTTCAGATTTTCTTTGATAAACTCTGCCCCCAAGTGTGATCTCCGCAGAACCCTTCATGGACCTCTCACATTAATTCTTTGGCCTTTTCCTTTGAAATACATCTGAGGAGCAGCATAGAGTATCCTCTTCGTTATAGAATTCCGTCGACCAGGATAAACCTAACAGCTTGCCGCTGAAGAGTCCTGGCTTTGTTTATGTCCGTCGGCAACACACCACGCTTCAGGTACTCTATGAAAGGTGCCATCCATGTATCTGTCGCCTTAATCACTAGATAGGTTTCCTCTACTTGGATGCTTGGTGCGGATAGCTGTTCAACAGGCACTATATTCAGGGTGTCAGCATCCTTGGCACTTGCTAATTTTGATAAAGCATCAGCGTTTGGATTCTGGTCGCGAGGTACTTGCTGGAGAGTATACTTATCCAACTGTGCTAATAGATCCTTTGATTTACCCAAGTAAGTGACCATCTTCAGGCCCCTGGCTTGGTATTCTCCAATGATCTTATTAACCACCAACTGGGAGTCACGGTAGATTTCTAGTGAGTTTATGTTCATGTCTCTGGCTAATCTTAATCATGCGAGCAGTGGTTCATACTCAGCTTAGTTGTTGGATGCTGTGAAGTCAAATCTTATTGCAAAGTGGAATCTATGCCCTTCAGGCATTATCAAAATCACTCAGCATCAACGTGTTGCTCATTAGAAGAACTGTCCATGAAAAACTTCCATGAGGGAGCTTGGCTTTGAGGTTCAGGAGCTTCTATCTGCTCGCTGTCTGGAAGCCCAGTGAGCTCTGCAATGAAATTGGCCAGCGCTTGTCCTTTGCTTGTGGTAAGTAAGAGATATCAAACTACCCAAGTTCGACCGCCCATTTTAATAATTGCCCTGCGGCTTCTGACTTCTGCAGAACTTGCCGTAGAGGCTGGTCGGTTAAAACTATTATTAGGTGGTCTTGGAAGTATGGCTGCAACTTTCTAGAGGCTAATATCAGGCAATAGGATAGTTTTTCAATAGGCGTATATCGCAGTTCTGCTCCTATTAGCCTTTTGCTTACATAATACACGACCTTTTGCACATTCTCTTCCTCTCTTACTAGAACAACACCAACAGCATATTCTGTGAGCGCCAAGTAGATGAACAGGGCTTCTTTATCAACCAACTTTGATAGAATCAATGGCTGCGACATGTACATCTTTAAAGCTTGAAGAGCCTGCTCACACTCCTCTATCCATTCAAACTTCTTGTTGCCTATAAGCAGATTAAAAAATGGGACGCATTTGTCTGTCGATTTGGAGATAAATCTACTTAGAGCAGCAATCCTTCCAGTTAAACTTCGAATGTCTTTGATCTTCGTTGGCGATTTCATATCGACCAAGGCTTTGATCTTCTCGGGATTGGCCTCAATTCCTCGTTAGTTTACTATAAATCCCAAGAATTTCCCTGATCCAACTTCGAAGGAACACTTGAGGGGATTCAACTTCATTTGATATTTATTCAAGATGTTGAAGCACTCTTGCATGTCCCTTATGTGTCCATATGCCTTTTTTGACTTAACCAGCATGTCATCAACATATACTTCCATGTTTGTACCGATCAACTCCTTGAACATGTGATTGACTAGTCACTGGTAAGTCGCACCAATTTTTTTCAAACTGAAGGGCATTACTTTCTAATAGTAAAGCCTTGTATCGGTCTGAAAGCTAGTGTGATCCTCATCAGGTGGATGCATACTGATTTTATTGTACCCGGAGGATGCATCAATGAATGACAGGATCTCGTGTCCTGCAGTGGCATCGACTAGCTGGTCGATCCTAGGGAGTGGGAAACCATCTTTAGGGCAGGCATTATTAAGGTCTGTGAAATCCACGCACGTTCTCCACTTGCCATTCAGCTTGGGAACTAGTACGGGATTAGAGACCCACGATGGATAAAACACTACCCTGATGAATCCATTTTCCTTTAGTTTCTTGACTTCTTCTTTCAGAGATTTTGATATGTCTTTGTCGAGCAGCCTTCTTTTCTGTTGTATTGGTGGAAAACCTTTGTCTATGTTCAGGACATGGCTAATAACTGCCAGGTCTATCCCATCCATTTCTTTATACGACCAGGCAAAGACTTTCCGGTTTTTGTTTTGTTGTTGTCTCTAAGTTTTTACCGACTTTCACAACCCGGGTCGGATCTGCCTCATCGAGTTGGACCTCTTCAAGGTCCTCGATGGTCCCACTCCTTCATCATAATCCCCAAAGTGAGGATCCAAATCTCTATCCTCACTTTGGGAAACACCCTATTTGGTGACACAATCACCTGATTGGGCTTGCACTTCATTGACTGTTTGCAACTCTTTTCTGGCGTTTTCCCTCGATCCAAATTTCTTTGCCTTAGATATTGAGGCATTGTAGCATTTCCTTGCTTCTCATTGGTTTCCCAATACGTATCCTACCCCTGCATCAGTTTGGAATTTCATGGGAAGGTGCCAGACCGAGGTTACAGCTCGCAGGTCGACCAGAATAGGCCTCCCAATTACAACATTATACGCAGAAGGAAAATCAACTACTATGAAAGTAGTGAGTAATGTCCTGTTTGCAAGCGCAGTTCCTGCTGTAACTGGGAGCCTAATTGACCCTGTTGGCACGAGCCCTTCGCTAGAAAAACCGTATATGGTTTGGTTGTACGGCTCCAGTTCCTGCGTAGAATTGTCCGTAAAATTCCTTTACGAACATCTCCCATGATACTATACTAGCAGGAAGAAATTTAAAGTACCACTCTTGAGCAGTGTCAGATAGGGTGGTAGAGAAGATCCTACAGCGGGCATCGTTCGACACCTTCTAAATATCCATTTGTATCTCAGATTTGTTCACATGAGATGCTGGGTTCTCGTACCCATCGAAGTTTGGCAACACTGACATCTTGAACTTGCTAGGGGTTTCTGCCACATTAATCCTCTTCAAAAACAGAGTGCCTCTCCTCCGATCGTACTCAATGTGGGATGTTCGGCTCCCCACCAGTTGTTGTACCGCCTGATTCAAGGCATCAATTTGAGTATCAACAACGTCTAGGATCGCTGGGGCGACTGGTGTTGGAGGAGCGTACTCATCGTGCCTCTCTCACCTGTCGTTAAGCACATCCCTTAGGTCATTGTCTCTGCTCCTTTGTTCACTAGCACCCAGCCGATCAAAAACATTATGCTATCTGGAATGCCCCCCAGCGTTATGGCTTGCAGGCCTATTTTCTCTCGGTGGGGGGTTTCTATCTCCAACTCTTTCCTCATGCCCTTAAACAGCATTCCTCCAGCCGGAATCGACCTCATTATAGTCATGGCCATCCCTAAACTGCGGCTGACTATGGCACGACTGGTTGGTCACGTTGTTTCCTCGTCTGGCTGGCATCTCCCGAGCGTCAGGGGGAGGCCTGCGTTGGTCGATGGGTCCCCGTGCATTATTATGCCATGGGGGGCCCCTGACCGCAGAGACTGACTCATTGTGCCTTATGTTAGCAGAAGGATGCTGCCCCCTGCTCGGTGGATTTGGCTCATCGTCCCCTGGGCGTTTAGGGCTTCGGGGAGGTTGCCCGGCCCTATTCTGCCTCTAGTGCTGGGGATTGCCGCGACCAGCTTGAGAAGGTGGTTGTTTATTAGGATCCTAAATTGGGACATCCTCTTGAGCAACAGGCAGTTGCTCCGGCCTTTGAGGGCTTGCTGGCTGGAGCAGAGGACTCGGATTTGGGGCCCGTTGCGGTGGTGCATTTGGTGGTTGATCCGGTTGAGAGGCCGGTGCAGCTTGTCCTCGAGCCAACTGAATGGCTGCTTCAAGAACGGCCGTGTCATCTCTCTGCTGACGGTCCATGTCTTCCTGCCACTCATTCACCTCCTGACGCTGATGCTCAATCTCCCTCTGCTGCAGCGCCAAGGTCTCTGCTGCATTCTCCTGATTGGCCCTCAGATTGGCCAACTTATCATGCAACACACTCAGTATTGTCCTCAGCATCTCAGAATCCATTTCTTCCTCCTCCAAATCCATGTGTGGCTCATTTTCAGCCACATTTGGAGGAGGAGATTGAGAGGATGCAGTGCCAGCAGCCTGTCCAACTCTCTTGGATGTCTTCGCCATATGATCTTCTTGAAGTCTTGAGTTCAGCTCTCAATGAATGCACCAAAATGTTGACCCTTGATTTGGTCAATGACACGAAGTCAAATAAACGACAAAGAACAAAAAGGAAATAAAAAAGAGAATCAAATGGGAAGAAAGTGACACAAGCAATTTATAGTGGTTCAACCCCAACTAGGTGGTAATGACCTACGTCCATTTAGTGTTCTTATTGATATTAAATCCCAGCACTGTGATCAAAGAACTAGGGTTCTTTGATTTTCACCAGTCTTAGAAGAATTACAATTTTGGTGGATAATCACACTATGCTTTTCTCTCTGAATACAAAGATTATAAGTGCAAAAGTCCCCCTTCCTTGAGCCCTCTCATTCCTATTTATAGGCTCAAGGATGTTACATGGGCCGATGGGCCTTTAATTCCTTTAAGAATAGCGTATCAAGGAAACAAAAAGGAATATATTAAGTGTAGTTATTACAAGATTGCATATCTTAAAGGAAGGAAATAAAAGTATGTGACCAGACTGGTCGCACCTAAGTGCGAAACTTGATGAAGCAATAATCATCTAGTCGATAGTCGAACAGAATCCCTTCACTTAGAACTGCCACGTGTCAACTACGTGTAAGAAATTCTTGCCACATCATCAATAGCCATTTTTGGGTAAACACAGTTTATTTTTTTAATATTTAAATTTTTTTTTCAATTAATCTTTTAAGAATTCACTAAAAAATTAGTCTTTAAGAATTTAAAAGAAAAAGTATGTTTTTTTTTTAATTTTTGGGATTTTCTTAATTTTAATATTTTATAAGAAATATATTTTTTAATTTTAAATTATACACATGACAGTGACGTGACAATGACAAGTCTACAATCCGTTAGCCACATAGGATAAAACTTAACAGAAGTCTCACTTTACAATATTGGGAATAGTTCAGGGGTAATTTTTAATGGCTTCGAAAAATCAGGGGGCACAATAATTTATTGGTCATAGTTCGGGGGGCAAAAATCTTAAATAGCCTAAAAAGCAATTTCTTAAATTTCTTATGAAAGTACCACTTCTTTCTTGTTTATAAAGATAATTAAGTAATTCAATTCATCTTTATTTTATTTAAAATAAAACTGATCAATTGTAACCTTATTTTAATTATTAATTTAAATCATATTTAAAAAAATATAAATAAATATAAATAAATAAAAAAATTAATTTGAAATTAAAAATTCAAATTCCAGGTATAGAAAATAACCTTGGGTGGCGCCACTCATTGTACATTACAGTGAGTGGCATGAGTACTTAGTGGCTCTCCTAGCTTTTCTCATTTGTTTGTTTAATTAATATTTAAGATAATATATTTATCCCAAAATAAATATCAGTTAATTCAAAATTTGTTTTATCTTAAAATATTAGTTTTAAATAAATAAATAAATATCTTAGAATAAGATAATTATTAATCTCTCTTTATATTAATCCAAACATTATTAATATTTATTTTCATATATAATTTTTCAAAATAAAAATTATATAGTTAAATAATTAATTAATTCACAATTAATCAATTTCTCGTAATTATCACATAAGTATTTTCTTACTCTGAAAAATCTTCCTTATGAAATCATTACCCTTAACAGTGTAGGAGAGAGGTGACTTAGGGACCATTAACTTATAATACGAAGTTCCAATAAACCAAATTATTATTCAAACTCTTTAATCAAACAATCTTATTTATGAATTCTATGATTACTCCACTATAAATATGGAATTGCACTGTAAGAATTTATAGAATTATATTTACAGAGTTTTCTTTGTAGTCCATCGATATAATCAATAAATGTAGTTCTGTCCTCCAATTATTGGTTGGTTAATTAGAGCTTGTCAAAATTACTATTTTACCCTTCTAATTACCACTTGTTTCTTAAGTACCATTAGTTCACTACGAATAATTAATCTATAATAAAATTATAGATTTGAACTCAATAACTATTGAGTTCCATAATTAACCCTTAAAGGAACCAATATTCGATCCGTTAGGAAAGTATGCATTCCAATATTGTAAATCATGTTCCCAGTCATTCATGATATTGAATCTCCAAAACAAAAGTAACTAGCATCATTATACTAAGAAACCTTAACAGGTTAATCAAAAGATCCAATAAGTACAAACAGGAGTTCATGACAACTCAAAATTTAGACTGATCTACAAATGATCATCTACTATGATAAGAATTAAATCTTTATGGAAAACGACAAGTTTATAAAGATAGTTCATTCATATCGATCATGTCATATATAATATCTATTATATATAGTAGCTTTACCAAGAAGTCTATTCACATCAGTAATCTGAATCTAGATTACTTGCATTCGTATGCTTAGTAAACTGTACTAGTAACCATTCATTAAAGATTCCTTACTTTAATATGTTAACGACTATTTTATTCATTGTGTATGATCTTAATTGTCTCGTACTAATATAAAGATCATAATCTCATAAATGAATATGGAATTTTCTTCATAATCATATAATAAAATTACACTTTTATTTAAATCAATAAAATATCTTTACATGCTTTTAGAGCATTAATCCTAACAATCTCTCACTTTCCCTCAAAGCAAGTGAGGTATCTCCCTTAATCCCATGTTGCATACATGACCCGTAAACGACTTTGCAGCAAGTGTCTTGGGTAACGATTCGCAGGTTCTGTTCCGACGCTATCGCATTATAGGTCCATGGTCTACAGATCACCTCTGTCCTACATTGTCAAGGGTAAGGATGTCCAAAGAAAAGTTTGTAGCAAGAAGGACTTAATTGCAAAGGAATTAATTTTCTAGGGCAAGAAAATAATTATGTGATATTTTAGGGAATTAATTATTTAACTATATAGTTTTTATGTTAAAATAATTATTAATCATGTTTGGATTAATATAGAGAGAGATTAGTACTTTTTTATTTATAATAAGATATTTATTTATTTAAATTTGATATTTTAAGATAAAGTTAATTTTCAATTAGCTGATATTTATTTTGGGATAAATATATTGTCTTAAATATTAAATAAACAAACAAATGAAAAAATTAGGGAAAACCCTAATGTGGCTCACGCCACTCACTGTATTGTACAGTGAGTGACACTATACATGGATATTTCATTTTTCTGGGATTTGAATTTTGAATTTTAAATAATTTGTTTTTTAAATTATTATTTTTAAATACAATTTAAACTAAATAATTAAATAGGTTATAACTCATCAGTTTTATTTGAAATAAAATAAAGATTAATTAAATTTGTTAATTATATTTATAAATGTAGAAAGAACTGATACTTTTTAAGATAAGTTGTTTTTCATAAGTTTTGATTGTCAGACTTTCTCTCAAAAAAAGAAAGCGAAAGATTTTTCTAAACCTAATAATCTATTCACAACAACCTCTCTCTATCAAACTACCTTGCTTCGAGGTTTATAGTTATTCACATTGTTGTGTTCAAGGAATGACGCATTTGTTGAAACAAATACCTTTTGGTCCTTGGGACTGTAGAAGTAATCATCTCTTGTTTCTGGAGCATAGCCCACGAAAATGCACACTTCAGACCTCAAATAAAGTTTCCCTAATTTAGGTCTAAGAACATGAGTAGGACAACCCCATATGCAGAAATGATGCAAACTAGTTTTGTTACCATTCCACAGTTCCAGTGGAATTTTGCTTATGGTCCTAGAGAGGACTACATTCAAAATGTAAGTTTTGGTTTGAAGTGCATATCGAATGAGAGAGGAAGTGAAGAGTAGCATAACATAGACCTGACTATGTCCAACATGGTCCTGTTTCTTCTTTCTAAAACCCCACTTTTTTGTGGTGTTCTAAGTGTTATGAGTTGGGATAGAATACCATGCCGCAACATGAAATCTTTGAATTCCAATTCCAAATATTAACCACCTTGATATGATCAAAATGTTTTAAGAGTCTTACCTAATTGCTTCTCAGCCTTAGCATTGAAGTCTTGAAACATACCAAAGATTCCATACTTCCTAAGCATTAGGTAGGTAAGACCATATCTTGAGTAATCGTCAATGAAGGTGACAAAGTTCTCATATCCACCTCTAGCTTGTACGTTGATTGGACCACAGACATCGCTGTGTAGAAGGTCTAAAGGCTCTTTAGCTCTATCGCCTTTCGCTGAGAAATGATGTTCGATCATTTTTCCTTCTAGACAAGACTCACAAACAGAAGAGTTTCAACTCTTAGTTCTCTCAATGGTCCATCTTTTCTTAACCGATTTTTTATGTCTAGTCCTATATGACCAAGTATAATATGCCAAAGATATGTGTCATCCTTATTTGAAACCTTTTGTCTTTTGTTTTCTTTCAGTTTAGATACTCTAAATAATTCCGAGTTGTAACGCCCTGGCTACCCCAGAACAGTTACGGTGAACGGTGGACCGGAAATTTGACTCATTACCTGAGTCCTTTGGTCAAAAACGTGCTCTAAGTGTAATTAACGGGTTAAGGTATAAAACCAATAAAAAAGGAAATGGAGATTTTATTATAACTGCTCTGCAGAGCTAAACAAAACGTTTACAAGCTGTTCTCAGTACAAATGGTCACTACTGTTGTAAAGTTACAAACCCGCCGACCTAAGCGGCAAAAATAGGGTAAACCCCCTAGTTCCTCTGAGAACACCTTGACCGTGGTGGTCAAGCGGCTGCATATGTACACACCACCACATCAGCTCTCCACTCAAGGCTAGGTGAGCTTTTCTTTCCCTTTACCTGCACCACATAATACTTTTCATAAACATTATCAAATGATTATCATTATAATCACACTGAGCATAAAGCTTTCAAACAAATGAAGAACACATGACTTTAGCGGGAGAGTGGCTGCTAGGTAAGCCACTAGCCTCCAAGCTCTCTTTTCTAGCGGGAGAGTGGCTGCTAGGTAAGCCACCAGCCTCCAAGCTCTGCTTTGTAGCGGGAGAGTGGTTGATAAGTAAGCCACTAGCCTCCAAGCTCTGTTTGTTCATCGACCCTCAGGATCGGTCAGGCATTAATGCTCCTTCAGTCATTCAATGCTAGTAATCGATTAGATCTAATCTCTGTTGGCTTGCGTGATTCACGCTAAGGCCGCTCTGACAAATAAATCAGCACTTCCTGACCTGTGTCCAGTAACACTGCCGAGCCTGACAAATAAGCCACAACCTCACAACTGATACTAACTCTTTTGTCGATTCTGTATTCAATCCATGTGCATATTTATACAATCAACATGCTTCACAAATATCCATGCATGTCACACTTTGGGTGCAGTTTTCTTACCTCTGGTCCGAGCTAGAACAAATAAAAGAGTGACCCTGAGAACGATCGACCTTTTGGTCCTTTAGCAGTTACCTGGTCATAACCAAATTATGGGATTCCATCAATAAAATGAATAATAAAAGGTTCCTAAACCAAAACCTAACCTCCGGGACCTCAAACACTACTCAACCGGGTAGTAGGTTCAATCCCGAGGCCTAAGGTTTGAATCCCCCTGTTAAAAACACCTTTTTGACAAAATTGACCTTAAGGGCCGCGGCCCTCCCTGCTGCGCCGCGCCGCGCCCATCAGACAGAAGGGACCTCCCCTGCCAGACGCCAAGGGCCGCGGCGCTCCCCTGCTGCGCCGCGGCGCTCAGCCCAGAATGGCTAAGTCGGCCACACGAACCAGTTTTCTCCCCTGAGCTCTTTCCTCTCAAACCAGCCCTTCAAACCCTCTCTAAACCTCTTCCAAACACACAATTAGACCCCCAAATAACACCCATGGCTCACCCTCATCAAACCCCAATAAAAAATAACATGAAAACTCCCTTTAATCCTCACTTTCCACATCAAATTCTGAAGCTGAAATCCTAAAACGAAAACAGAGCAAACATGGAAACTAAGGGCTAAAATCTTACCTCAAGTTCAGGTTATGGTGCTCTTCCACAATGGAACACTCTCCCAAAGTACCAAGGCTTAGCTCCTAAGCTCAAACCTTCAACAAATTCACAAAACTCACAAGGAAGGAGAAGCAAGATGAAGGTACGGGAAGAGAAGAAGCTTACACTCTGTTTATCCACAGCCTTCCAAGCTTAACATATATCCAAGCCAAAAGACTAAAATACCCCTAGGTCTTTAAAAGTCTCTTGAGCCAACCCAAGGGCAATTTTGGTACTTTCCACCTATACCGTTAATCATAATTAACGCTTCCCTTTTCCCGCTAATCTCAACATCCTCAAACTCCAATAACTCACATCCCGTTACCCTTTAATGCCCGGTAACACTCTAATAATTAAAAACACCCCGAGACTCACCCCGAGCCCCGAGCTTAAGCCCGTTATGACCAAACCGACATTAAACATTCCTTAATCGTCTCATGTCAAATAGCTCGAACAAACCCACATCATAATGTGGTCTCAATTTATATCACCGACATGCGAATAAATACTCAATTTACCCTCAACGGGCCAAATTACCATCACACACCTGTAATAAAAAATACGGACTCACATGCATGCATTTCACACCATATCATAATATAATCAACATATACATGCATTTTATCTATTAATAAAATAATTAAGCAAGTACGACCCTCCCGGCCTACTGTTCACGCCGTTAAATACATCGGAGAATTCGGGGCATTACAACTATCCCCTCCTTACTGAAATTTCATCCCCGAAATTTACCTGAACAGCTCAGGATACTGACTCCGCATATCTGACTCCAGCTCCCAGGTCGCCTCCTCGACCTTGCTGTTCCTCCACAATAACTTAACCAAAGGTATTGTCTTGTTCCTGAGGACCTTGTCCTTTCTATCAAGTATCTGAACTGGCTGCTCCTCAAAGGAGAGATCTGGCTTAAGCTCCAGATCTTCATAACTCAGAATATGGCCCTCATCAGATACATACCTTCGAAGAGCTGCTACATGAAACACATTATGCACGGCAGACAACGCCGGAGGCAAAGCCAATCTGTAAGCCACCTGACCTATCCTCTCCAGGATCTCAAATGGACCTACAAATCTAGGACTCAGCTTGCCTTTCTTCCCAAACCTTCTCACCCCTTTCCATGGCGAGACTCTGAGGAAAACATAGTCTCCTACCTGGAACTCCACGTTCCTGCGCTTGGGATCAGCATAGCTCTTCTGTCTACTATTAGAAGCAAGCATTCTAGCTCTAATCTTCTCTATAGCCTCAATGATTCTCTGAACTGCATCAGGACCTAAGTATCTCCTTTCCCCTGTCTCATCCCAATGAATGGGAGATCTACACTTCCTACCATATAGCATCTCATAAGGTGCTACTCCAATGGTAGATTGGTAACTGTTGTTGTAGGAGAATTCTATCAATGGCAGATACTTACTCCAAGAACCATCGAAATCCAGTACACATGCCCTCAGCATGTCCTCTAAAATTTGGATCGTCCTCTCAGATTGCCCATCTGTCTGAGGATGATAAGCTGTGCTGAACTTCAATTTTATCCCCATGGATTTCTACAAACTCCCCCAAAACTTGGAAGTAAAAGTGGGGTCCCGATCTGACACGATTGACCTAGGTGCACCATGGAGCCGCACGACCTTTCTCACATAGAGATCCGCATACTGATCAACCGTATATGTAGTCCTCACTGGCAAGAAGTGAGCTGACTTGGTGTAGCGATCCACTATCACCCAAATGGAATCATACTGACCAGTAGTCCTGGGTAAGCCCACCACAAAGTCCATTGTGATGTCTTCCCACTTCCACTCTGGAATGTCCAGAGGCTGCAGTGACCCTGCCGGCCTCTGATGCTCAGCCTTGACCTGTTGACATGTCAAGCACCTAGCTACATACTCCACTACATCTCTCTTCATCCCCGGCCACCAATATAACGATCTCACATCCTGGTACATCTTCGTGGTGCCTGGATGCAAAGAGTAAGGTGTAGTATGAGATTCATCCAGAATCTCTCGCCTCAATGCAGTGTCTAACGGAACACATATCCGCCCTTTGTATCTCAACAAGCCTACCTCTGACACTGTATAATCTCTGGATGCTCCAGCCAGAACATCCTCTCTGATCTTGACCAGCTGAGGATCACTCAACTGACCCTCTTTAATTCTCTCTAACAGTGTAGACTGTAGCGTAATATTAGCCAGTTGGCCCACCAGCAACTCTATACCAGCCCTGGTCATATCATCTGCTAACTCTCTGGCTATCAGTCTCATACCATGAATCTGCCCCGGACCTTTCCGGCTCAAGGCATCAGCTACCACGTTGGCTTTCCCTGGGTGATACAAAATCTCACAATCATAGTCCTTCACTAACTCCAGCCAACGCCTTTGCCTCATATTCAAGTCTTTCTGGGTGAAGAAGTATTTCAGGCTCTTGTGGTCTGTATAAATCTCACACTTCTCTCCAAAGAGATAATGCCTCCATATCTTTAAGGCAAAAACCACAGCTGCCAACTCCAGATCATGGGTAGGATACCTCTTCTCATACTCCTTCAACTGACGAGAAGCATAAGCAATAACCTTCTTTGATTGCATCAAAAAACAGCCCAAACCCTGATGAGAAGCATCACAGTAAATCATAAACTTCTCCTGATGTGTCGGAAGACTCAGAATCAGAGCTGTAATCAATCTCTGCTTCAGTTCCTGGAAGCTGTTCTCACACTTATCTGACCACACAAACTTCTGGCTCTTGCGTGTCAGCTCAGTCAAAGCACTAGCAATCTTCGAGAACCCTTCCACAAACCGTCTGTAATAACCTGCCAATCCAAGGAAACTTCGAACCTCAGAAGCATTCTTTGGCCTTGGCCAATCTCTGACCGCTTCGATCTTTGCTGGATCTACCTTAATCCCCTCCTTACTGACAATGTGTCCAAGAAAGGATACCTGAGACAACCAGAACTCACACTTCTTGAACTTAGCAAACAACCTGTGTTCTCTCAGTCTCTGTAGAACCAACCTCAAATGCTGCTCATGTTCTAACTCAGTCTGAGAATATACCAGAATATCATCGATGAAGACGATCACAAACTGGTCTAAGTAATCCATGAACACTCTATTCATCATATCCATGAAAGCGGCAAGAGCATTAGTCAACCCAAATGACATAACTAGAAACTCATAATGCCCATACCTGGTACGAAAAGCAGTCTTCGGTATTTCTCCCTCCTTGACCCTCAGCTGGTGATAACCAGAACGAAGGTCGATCTTAGAGAATACCTTCATACCTTGCAACTGATCGAACAGGTCATCTATCCTTGGCAAAGGATACTTATTCTTAATTGTCAGCTTATTCAATTCCCTGTAATCTATACACATTCTCAATGAACCATCTTTCTTCTTTACAAACAGAACTGGCGCACCCATGGGTGAGAAACTAGGTCTGATGAAACCCATATCCAGCAGCTCTTGCAACTGCACTTTCAATTCTTTCAACTCAGCTGGGGCCATTCTGTATGGTGCTCTAGACACTGGCTTCGTCCCTGGTGCCAATTCTATAACAAACTCAATCTCTCTGTGTGGTGGCAATCCTGGCAAATCTTCTTGAAACACATCCAGAAACTCACATACAAGTCTAGTATCCTCTGGTCTCATTGGCACGACCTGAGTGGTGTCAACCACACGGGCTAAGAATCCAATGCATCCTCTCTACAAAAGATCCCTGGCCCTCAACACAGAAATCATAGGAACACGGGGTCCATGCACAGTACCAACAAACACAAAAGGATCCTCACCCTCAAGCTCAAAGGTGACCATCTTCCTTCTGCAGTCAATGGTTGCCCCATACTTTGCCAACCAATCCATACCCAGTATCATATCAAAGTCAGTCATAACTAACTCTATCAAGTCCACTGACAACTCTCTGCCCTCTACTATCACTGGCAAAGATCTGACCCATCTTCTGGACACCACCATCTCCCCAGTGGGTAACAAAATACCAAACCCCACAACATAGAAGCCACAAGGTCTACACAACCTATCAATAATGCTACTAGCAACAAAGGAATGTGTAGCACTAGAATCAATTAACACACGATAAGGGGTTCCTGCACTAAGAAGCTGACCTGTAACAACTGAGGGGGAAGCCTCATCTTCTGCTTGAGTCAACATGAACACTCGAGCTGGGGTCGAGCTGTCCACCTTTCTGGGTTCTTCTTTCCCTATCTGAGGGAAATCTTTCCTAAGGTGTCCCACTACTCCACACAAATAGCAGGCCTTTGCCCTACAATCTCCCAAATGACGCTTCTTGCACTTAGGGCATTCAGGACGAATCTTCCAGGCTTCACTGCTCCCAGGACAACCTATTGTAATACCACGAGGTCTCCTGTCAGAACCTGGAACTGGGAAGGTATCAGGAACCTTCCTCTTCTGGTCACTGGGGCCAACACCCCTACCAGAACCAACAAATGGAGGACCTGACCTCCTGAAATCTCTTCTGGCTGCATTGTCACACCAGATCTTAATCTCTGCACTCTCAGCTGTGAGTGCCTTCTCCACCGCCTGTGCATAAGTAGTAACTCTTGCCACAGTGGTGATGCGAACGTCACGGGCTAACCTGGGCTGTAGCCCCTGGAGGAATCTCTCTCTCCTGGTCCCATCAGTGGGCACTAGCTCTTTGGCAAACTTTGCTAAACAGTCAAACCTTAAGGCATATTCAGTAACTGATAAGTTTCCCTGAAATAGCCTCATAAACTCATCGGCCTTCGCCGCTCTTATAGCATCGTTATAGTACTTCTCATTAAACAAAGTCTGAAATTCCTCCCAGCTCAAGAGATTAACATCTTTGGTCTGACCAACCACTTCCCACCATATCCGGGCATCTTCCCGAAACATATAGGCAGCACAGGCCACCCTCTCACTACCCACTACCTTCATAAAGTCAAGGATATTGTTAAGCATGCTCATCCATTGTTCAGCTTTAATAGGATCAGCGCTGCCTTCAAAAACTGGAGGTTGCTGTTTCCTGAACCGCTCATAAAGAGGTTCCAATCTGTTTTCAACCCCAGGCTGCTGCCCAATAACTGGCACTGACACAGAAGGTGCCTCTGGTACATTAACCACTGCAGGCACTTGTTGCTGCCTCAAGAGACGAAGCTCCTCTCCCTGTTTCAACACTATAGCCTGCAAATCACTAAACAACTGCTGCCAGTTTGCAGGTGCTGGCTGTGGAATCTGAGAATGGTCATTCTCTTGACCCTGGCTGTTGTCATTATTCCGACCCTGACCACTCTGGCCAGCTGTAGTGTCTGTCTGTTCTGGGTTCATTCTGTCACTGATACCTTACTGAAACAATAATAACCAATACGGCCGGTCAGGTAGTAATAACTAAACCTCTTGCCGCCTCACGATCCAAGAACAAGCAAACAATTATCATATTCCACAGTCATTCAATATGCACAAGCAGATACATGTTTATGGCACTCAACACTCAGCATGTATCACATTGCAGTACATAATACCTCATGCATACAGGTAAAGAATTTGCACCACATTTAGGCAGTTATGCACATAACAACATAAAGAGTTACCAAACCAAGAGTCGAGCTTGACTCCAGTGATGTGTGTACATGCCCAACCAGTCTACAGGAACCTTAACCTTGGCATTGCTCTGATACCAAGTTGTAACGCCCTGGCTACCCCAGAACAGTTACGGTGAACGGTGGACCGGAAAGTTGACTCATTACCTGAGTCCTTTGGTCAAAAACGTGCTCTAAGTGTAATTAATAGGTTAAGGTATAAAACCAATAAAAAAGGAAATGGAGATCTTATTACAACTGCTCTGCAGAGCTAAACAAAATGTTTACAAGCTGTTCTCAGTACAAATGGTCACTACTGTTGTAAAGTTACAAACCCGCCGACCTAAGCGGCAAAAATAGGGTAAACCCCCTAGTTCCTCTGAGAACACCTTGACCGTGGTGGTCAAGCGGCTGCATATGTACACACCACCACATCAGCTCTCCACTCAAGGCTAGGTGAGCTTTTCTTTTCCTTTACCTGCACCACATAGCACCCATGAGCCAAAGCCCAGCAAGAAAACATAATACTTTTCATAAACATTATCAAATGATTATCATTATAATCACACTGAGCATAAAGCTTTCAAACAAATGAATAACACATGACTTTAGCGGGAGAGTGGCTGCTAGGTAAGCCACTAGCCTCCAAGCTCTCTTTTCTAGCGGGAGAGTGGCTGCTAGGTAAGCCACCAGCCTCCAAGCTCTGCTTTGTAGCGGGAGAGTGGTTGATAGGTAAGCCACTAGCCTCCAAGCTCTGTTTGTTCATCGACCCTCAGGATCGGTCAGGCATTAATGCTCCTTCAGTCATTCAATGCTAGTAATCGATTAGATCTAATCTCTGTTGGCTTGCGCGATTCACGCTAAGGCCGCTCTGACAAATAAATCAGCACTTCCTGACCTGTGTCCAGTAACACTGCCGAGCCTGACAAATAAGCCACAGCCTCACAGCTGATACTAACACTTTTGTCGATTCTGTATTCAATCCATGTCCATATTTATACAATCAACATGCTTCACAAATATCCATGCATGTCACACTTTGGGTGCAGTTTTCTTACCTCTGGCCCGAGCTAGAAAAAATAAAAGAGTGACCCTGAGAACGATCGACCTTTTGGTCCTTTAGCAGTTACCTGGTCATAACCAAATTATGGGATTCCATCAATAAAATGAATAATAAAAGGTTCCTAAACCAAAACCTAACCTCCGGGACCTCAAACACTACTCAACCGGGTAGTAGGTTCAATCCCGAGGCCTAAGGTTTGAATCCCCCTGCTAAAAACACCTTTTTGGCAAAATTGACCTTAAGGGCCGCGGCCCTCCCTGCTGCGCCGCGCCGCGCCCCTCAGACAGAAGGGACCTCCCCTGCCAGACGCCAAGGGCCGCGGCGCTCCCCTGCTGCGCCGCGGCGCTCAGCCCAGAATGGCTAAGTCGGCCACACGAACCCGTTTTCTCCCCTGAGCTCTTTCCTCTCAAACCAGCCCTTCAAACCCTCTCTAAACCTCTTCCAAACACACAATTAAACCCCCAAATAACACCCATGGCTCACCCTCATCAAACCCCAATAAAAAATAACATGAAAACTCCCTTTCATCCTCACTTTCCACATCAAATTCTGAAGCTGAAATCCTAAAACGAATACAGAGCAAACATGGAAACTAAGGGCTAAAAACTTACCTCAAGTTCAGGTTATGGTGCTCTTCCACAGTGGAACACTCTCCCAAAGTACCAAGGCTTAGCTCCTAAGCTCAAACCTTCAACAAATTCACAAAACTCACAAGGAAGGAGAAGCAAGATGAAGGTACGGGAAGAGAAGAAGCTTACACTCTGTGTATCCACAGCCTTCCAAGCTTAACATATATCCAAGCCAAAAGACTAAAATACCCTTAGGTCTTTAAAAGTCTCTTGAGCCAACCCAAGGGAAATTTTGGTACTTTCCACCTATACCGTTAATCATAATTAACGCTTCCCTTTTCCCGCTAATCTCAACATCCTCAAACTCCAATAACTCACATCTCGTTTCCCTTTAATGCCCGGTAACACTCTAATCATTAAAAACACCCCGAGACTCACCCCGAGCCTCGAGCTTAAGCCCGTTATGACCAAACCGACATTAAACATTCCTGAATCGTCTCATGTCAAATAGCTCGAACAAACCCACATCATAATGTGGTCTCAATTTATATCACCGACATGCGAATAAATAATCAATTTACCCTCAACGGGCCAAATTACCATCACACCCCTGTAATAACAAATACGGACTCACATGCATGCATTTCACACCATATCATAATATAATCAACATATGCATGCATTTTATCAATTAATAACATAATTAAGCAAGTACGGCCCTCTCGGCCTACTGTTCACGCCGTTAAATACATCGGAGAATTCGGGCATTACACGAGTTATTTAGCAATCGCTCATTTGGCTTGAGCATATATAGTCCGTTTGTATGTTCTGCTTAACAAATTGTTAAACCATTTTTCGAAACAACAATCACATTATTATTAAAAGAAATGTCAAAATATTTTTCATGCAACATAGATAAAGAAACTAAGTTTCTAGAAAATCCAGAAATAAATTAAACATTCTTCAAAATTAGATAACTGTTCTCGAAAAATAAACGGATTGTTCCTTATTCTGTTGCTGAAATGAGCACTCCATTCCAACTCGCATAGTCACCTTGCCATTATCAAGATCCCTTGATCACTCAAGTATCTGGATAGAAGAACAAACATGGTTAATGCCTCCCGAATCTAAAACCCAGGATGACATATTGTCTTCCACTATACAAGCTTGAAGTACAAGAAAATCAGATTTGACTTTCTGTAGCGTCTCAGAAATTTTACTTAGCAAGATAGTATTAGTAGTAGCTTAGTATTTTAGTTTTCATGGTTATTGGTTCATGCCAGGATTTAGTTTGAAACTCATAGAGATAGTTATGGATTTTATAAGTTTACCCTATAGTTTAGTAATATTGATTTTAACATAAGGTTTTACTAATATAGCTGATCCAAGAAATGATATTTAGAATAACCTAAGGTTTAAATAGAATAATTAAGAACATGACAATTGTCACATGAATGTTTATTAAGGATTTTAGATGAATAAACTAATCAAGGATAAACCTAGGAAGTCTAGAACTTTCCCTCTGCTGTTAGGATCACGTTTTACTCAGTCAAAGTGGTTTAAACAAATTCAAGTGTACTGAAAGTGTGCAAAAACTTGTTTGATATATCAGCATATGTCGATATATCGCCTATGATTGATACGGAAAACACGTCGACGTCGCACAGACGAAACCAAGGAGGCTCGGGATTAGGGGGCAGGCGATATATCACCTATAGTGGGCGATATATCGGGTCCCTTATGCAATTTGGAAAATCCATGGAATCCAAGCTAGAAATAGCCCTCAACAACTTGGACTTGCTCTTGAATGTTTTTGACCGAGTTCTGGGTATTCTTAAGCATAAAATTCAATTTTTATTCAATTATTTATTCATTTTAAATGGAGTTAGTTTCACTGCTTGAACTCTATAAATAGGACCTTTCACTCAACCATTTGCTTCATCATTCAAGCATTTTTCAGAGCCTCCAAGCTGCTAAGTTCATTCTAGAGAGAAACACTAGGGTTTTGGGGTTAAAAGCTTTCAAATCTAATCTTTTCTTAACACTTGGGAAGTAAGATAGAGTGTGATTTTGGTATTGAGGTGTAGATCGAAGTTCTAATCTAAGGTATTTTTATCCTCGAGTTTAGTTCATTATAGTTCCTCTTATTCTTCAACTCCTAACTCGTTATAATGACTCTTGGTTAGGTGTTTGATTTTCTTGAAACTTAAGGTTTTTGGTAAGTCTTATTCTGATGGTTTAGATCTTCTCTTCATCTTATTTTCTCTAGAGAACTTATGGTTTCTTTATGTTTGGTTTTAGGAGTTTTCGATCCTGCACTTGTCTCCAATATCCCAAATTTGGTAAGGAAAATCAGGTAGTTTTATTTATGACCTAGTCATGTTTTGTATGACCTAACATTTCAGGTAAAATAAAGGGGTAAGTATGTATGGACCAAAGGCATCCAATGATGTATGACAGACTTATGTCCGGTAGGCTCGGTTGCCAAAATTGTATGACGGACCTAAGTTGATGTCCGGTGTATGGGGACTATTGTCTGGGGCTTAATAGCCACCCTTGTATAAGCTTTTTTTATTATATGTGATTTGTTATTATGACCAATGACCTATTGTTATGATTATGACTTAGATTTTGATTTATGATCATGACTTAGGCTATGATATGATCTAGAGTTTTATGATGTTTTATAAACAAGTTTTGTTGTGACTCTTGTTAATTTATGATATGTTTGATTCTATGATTATATGACTAACTCTTGTTTGTATTTTCTTTAATGCTCTTAGAAGCTCACCCCTTATGATGTTGTTATTTCAGGCGATTAAAGATAGAAAGGTCAGTGGCGAGTGGGACCTAGGAGCTTCATGATGTACTCGTGGGGACCTTATAGTCGAGGAAGATCAAGTGTGCCTATTTATTTTTTTATATTTTCTTTTAAAGTTTTATTTAAATGTTGCTCATTTTAATATGTTAAAGACAATTATTTTATTTTTGTAAACCCATAGATCCATACATTTATTTTTAAGTTTTCATTAAATAAAAGAGCAATGTTTATGATTATGATCCAACGCTGTGTTCTCGAGAATTTATGTTAAATTAGGGCATTACAAGTGGTATCAGAGCCACAAATATACTGGTCCTGAATGTTCCCACGAGGTACACACAACAACTACAAAGGACCAACTCGCTACCAAGTAAGTATACACATTGTTTTCAAAATATATTTGTAATGTCTTTCTTGTGTTAGTTTTAGAAATAAGATCAAAGGACTCAAGTGTGGCTATAAGAAGGATAATAGACCCTAAGTATGATAATGAGTTCGAGAAAGTGTTTCTTAGAATCAACCAAATTCACAAGAAAATAGAAAAGATTATTAAAAGTCATACAACCCTTTAAAATCACATGAGAAGTTCATAGTTCTCATGCACCCAGTCAAACTACCGTTAGCAGAACCAAGCTTGAGGATAGCATGGAATGAAGTTTTATTTGATAATGATCATAAAACTCCCTAATCTATTATTTTGTAAAATATTTGCATACTCATAAGTTTATATAAGAAAATTCACTCTTTATAGAAATTTCGGTAGGGCCTTGCTAAAACATGCAAGTTGGGCCCAATAGTTTTAAAAGGAAAAATAATAGTTTTCATGCAACGTTTTAAAAATAATTAAAGTTCAAGTCCCACTAATAAGTTTTGAAAGCTAAAAATAAAATAATATTATTCTGTAAAAAATGGCATTTAAACTGATCGTTCCTCGTCCATAGGATGCCCCCACGCCATACACACCCTGACGATAGAACTCCCCACATCACCACGCGTGCCAAAGAGAAATCCTATTTGCTAACTGGAAGGGAAGGTAAGGGGGAGCTACAAGCCCAGTAAGGAAGTACAAATAACACACAAGTATAATACAACAAAACATATTGATATTCATACATCGTCATGCATCATAAGAGTTATTATCGTAACCATCAACATCATATACATAAACATAATCATCATAACACAAACACCATATCCACAGTCATCATAAAGGTAGCATCATAACATAAACATCATATACATAGTCATCATAAACATAACATCATATCTTTGTGAACATGGCCCACTAACTTGTCCATGTCACATCTTGAGGTAAACAGGATCTATGGTCCTTGAATAACCTCTGCGTGTCTGCCCTATGAGTTACATCTTCATATCCTTGGTAACTCGGGTTACGTCTTCACATCCTTAGTAACCCCTTTGTTGTGTCGCATTCATCATGCTAACAACCATTGCATATCATACAACATTCAAATGACACATAATCCAGTCATATTAATACAAAATAACATTTCATAATTCATATCATAAAAGTATCATCATACATAACATTCTTATTCATACAAGCCTCATAATTCATATCACAAAAGTATCATCATACATAACATTCTTATTCATACAAGCTAAACTTACCATTCACATCATAAACAAATAGTATTCTATCTAACTTCCATACATCAGGTCCAAGCAAATCAAATCTGACAAACTTCACAACGAGCTTATACCATAATCAAATAACATCTTTTAGCATCACATAAGATTTTCTTGTGCCCAACTCATATATCCCATGTGTGCATGGGCCATGCACACATGGTGAAAACTACTCATAATTTCCAAATAGGCATAATTACACATAAAATCACCAAAAGAATAATGCAAATTATACCTATGTTACATGCATGGTTTTTAAATAAAAATCATATGGTTGAATATTATACACATTTTTTAACGTAAAAGTGAAATTGCATGCGACATGCATACATGAGAACATTGTTAAAAAGTACGTTAAAAACGATAATTCCTACGCGCTTATTTCTATCGTTTTAAAATAATGATTTAGTAACATACTTTTATTACCATTATTTATCTCTATAAAATTTCTAAGTTGATTAAACCTCTAAAACATTCTTTTTATTTCATAAAAACAATTTATTTAGCCATTTAAAAATATAAAAATTCCACTTATTATTGTTAAATCACATAGAAATACTAAAGGCTAGAAATTATTTTAAATACTTATAACTAGCATGTTTCCTTAGAAAATAACAATTTCATTCAATTTAATAAAATTAAAAACTTGGTGTGAGAAAAATAAAATTTTTAGGTGTGGAAAAATATATATTACTTGTATTATTTTAAGACTAAATTTTAAGTAGAATAAATTCATATAAGTGATAATCCAATAATTATTTTTAAAATATTTTAACTAAACTTTCACCACTATTTCATTTATTTAAAAATCACAAGTGAATTAATCTCAACATTCTTTTAAATAAAATAAAGAAAAATCATATCTATTAAAATGAACACTCATGGTTATATTAAAAATACTATTTTTAATATTTTCATAGTTTAGGGTATTAATTTATTTCAACATACACACAAAATTCATTTTATTTAAAAATACAACTTCTCGTTTTTACTAAAATTCCAGCAACAATATATACCCTAAAAATCGTCATTTTTATTTTTAAAAACTCTTATTTTCTCTGAAAATATAAAAAAAATTTTAGGTATTTACTTGAGTGAAAATATCATTTTAATGTTGTTGACGCGGTTCTTCGCCAACAGGTAATTAAGAAAAGAAGAGAAAGGGATTAGTGCTAATGTTGAACCATAACAGATATATGATCTTGGAAAAGTGAAATGGTGACTCAAGACACATTTTTTAAGTGGTTCGAAGGTTAAAATCATTCTACTCCACTAGTCAGTATTATTGCTATATACTGGATATTTGATTACAGGGTATTTCTTACAAGAGATAATCCAACCCTTATCAACTCCCAGGGTCTCCATATTTATAGGAGAAGGCACCTGGGAGTTGGTAAGAAGGTCATCCCGTGACCTTCTTACCTATCGTATCAACTTTGTGACATTCATGATTAATTCCTAAACCTGACACATAAGTGTGGTCAAATCAATAGGTAAGGAGAAAATGGGCCGCACGGCCCAACCCAGTCGTGGGTGTCTGAATACGCACGTTCCTGCTGCGTGTCCGAGAAGTCAGGGGCATATTAGACACGTGTTGTCTGATATGTGCACGTTTACCTTGTGTGTGTTGACTTTACAAAGAGTCATAGCCTCCCAATCCAGCTCGTACCACGAGCGGGATAACTAACTCGACCTTCGGCCTCCAGAGTCCGGACTCAAGTCTTAGGCAATCTTGGTGAACCTTTGTGTTACCTCAATCTAAAGAGGTATGATCTTATGATGGTAGCTCCGGTTTTGGGGATATCCACGAGGTAATCATGATTAGGCCGCAGCTCAGCTCGCTAATCAGCCCGTGGAAAAATCAGGGCGTACATCTGCCCCCCAAGCCCCTGCTCGTTGTATACTACGTCGTATAAGGCCACAGTAGGGCTTTTAGGCTTCCCCATGAACTCTTCACATTCCACATCTTACGCAGGCGCCTGATACGTGGAACATCGTGGTTGGTGACGGTACGTCTTACGAGAACCGCATTTAATGGCCTAGCCTATGCCCAGCCATCGTTTCGTATTTTGAGTGGAGGGCCTTGGATCCCACATCAGGGCCATCCAACGGCCCTCTACACGTGATCCTTTTTATATATAAAAGGGGTGGCCACCCTACGCATGGGCCACCCTTTCATTTGAAATTTCTCAGAACTTCTTTCCTTCTTCTCTCTTCATCTTAGAAGACAAGGAAACCCTCCTTTTTGCGACCACCATTCTCAGTGTTCAAGGAGCTCAGGCGTGAGGATTCCTTCGAATCTTTGGGGACAGCAACTCCTACGACGCTCCAACCCAGACAACACCTTCATTCACCTCCCAACCAAACACTGTAAGTCTCCTGACCATGCGTGTTTTGAAAATATTTTTCACTGTAGCTTAGGTAAATATTTACTGTAGCCACATGCAAGGGTTTACTAGTTTTTGTGGGTATGAAGGGTGAAAGCCTTTTAGGTTAGGGTATTCTTTGTTGTAGGAAATCGTTTAGGAGTATGATTTATAGGGTGCATTTTCTGGGGAAAATTTCTGGGTAGGAGTTTTGGAATTTTGGGTGCAAAACCGCGTAGCTTAGGGGCCACGCTTCACAGGCGGTTTTGCAGTCTTTGCCTACTGAAACTTTCCCCCCAAGGAAAATTCTATCCTGACCCTCCTGACACACAAATTCCGAGTAATCAAGGATCTGTTGGGAGCATAGGCGCGTGTTTATTGAACCGTGTGGTCCCACTCTCCCCGGGCTGGGCTTTCCTCAGCTCCTGCAAATAACATTTGATTTTTCCTCATGCTTGGGTCGCCTTTTCTGAAATATTTTCTTTTTTTTGCTAGGCGACCAGATGGCACCGAAGAGGAATGCTTCCAAGCAGACCGTCAGCAGCTCGCCCTCCCAGAAAGACAAAGGAAAGGCGGTGATGCCGGACTCCTCGATCCCCAAATTTGGGCCGGCAGTGGAGCAGGAGCTCGAGGTGGCTCCTGATGCATTCTTCGAGGCAGAGAAGATCATCTCAAAGATCACCGACCAGAAGAAGATCAATAAGATATTCCTCTCCCACAACATCGCGCTGGGGAGGACGTCAATGATTGCCCGACCTCCCGCGGAAGGCGAGCGGAGTTGCGCGCCGCTTGACGAGGCATTCGTAGCCTGGAGCGGCAAGCATTTCAAGGCTGGGGCATTCCTCCCGCTGGACCAGTATTTTGCTGACTTCCTAAATTATGTGAAGTTGGCCCCATTCCAGCTCCCCCCCAACTCTTATCGGTTGTTGGCGGGGTTGAGATATTTATTTTTGAAGCACGAGTGGGAGGTCCCCACTCCAGTGGACATTTTGTACTTCTTTTGCCACAAGGCCAGCCCGGATCAGCGGGGGCGAGGCGACGGGTTTTACTACTTAACCCGATTTCCCAATATGGCTGCGGTCATCGAGCTGCCCAGCCACCCCAACGACTTCAAGGATCAGTTCTTCATGTTGACGGGGTTCAGGAACTGCGAGCTCCACTACTTCAATCGTCCTCGTAAGTGTTTTTCATCCTTAGCTCGTAAGTTAAGTGTCGTTTTAGCTCCTCCTGTATCCCTTTCTGACTTAGACTAATCCTACAGCCATCTTCGTGAGGACAGAGAAATCTGTGACCCTCAGGGACCAATACGAGACACTGGCGGGCTTGCCCCCCAGTGAGAAAGATTACCGCGTGCTCGTAACAGACAAGACGATGGTAGCCTGCAAGATGATTTTCCCAAATCAGACTTTGAACCTCAGGAGACCCTGGGGGCATCCCCCAGCTTGCGACACCAGACCCATCATCGTGGAGGAGGTCGCGGGAAATGAAGATGAGGAGGACGAGGACGACGAAGTTCCCCTCGTGAGGAATAGGAAGCGGGCTTTGGAGGTCGCCCAGAGGACGGGCGAGGAGAGGATCCAATCCGGAGCAGCCGCGGGTCCTTCTGGCCAAGGTAACCCTTACATGTTTAGGAGTCTAGATAGGGCCACAGCAGACCCCCGGATGGCTAGGTTCAACCCTAGGCAGCTCGTCCATCGTCACCGAAGTGATCTGGACCTGAACACAACCCTGCTCCACTGTGCCGATCGGCTTGTGCTGGACTACCAAGATAGCCGGCCTAGGGGTACCGTAGTAGTAGATAACACCCTAGCCTTTAGGTCGATCCTATTCGAGGAGTATGGGACCAACCTTCGGTCATGGCCATCACTCTGGAGGGGTGCCGTAGCTCTGGGGCTTAGGCAATATGTAGAGGAATCTAGCCCTGAGTTAGCCTCGGACCCAGAACTCGCGCCAGCTCGGGAAGTAATCAACTTAGATTCTTCTTCTAGCTCGGGGGGTAGGATATCCTTTAGTATACACATACTTGAATTTTTTTCATTGCCCCTTTGTTTTTGTTTCTGTATGATTGCCAACTCTTGTACTAATCATGTTCTCGTTTTTACAGAAGAGATGTCTCAGCCCGAGGAGAGCCTGCGAGGTGCGTTCTTCGGGGGGAACCCCCCAGCAGGGACCGCTGGGCCAAAAATGAAGAGGCTCCGGACGTCCAAGCCCGCCGCCGGGACCCCCGCCAAGTCTCCTACAAAGGAGAAGGAGCAAGCCCCATCTGCTCAGGTCGTGGGATCGGTTCCTCCTGCTGCAGGGGAAAGCAACATGCCTCCACCCCTTCCTCGAGCTTCGGCTGGCGCCCGGGACGCAGGAACGAAGCTCGGGACTTCGGCGATTGTACCCTCCGAGGTACGCATCCCAGTCAATCCTCAGGACCTGGGGAAGATCCCCGAGGCCTTCCGGGGAACGGTGTATGAGTCAGTGAACTACGCCATCAGCCACATATACAAGTTCACCGAGAAGGAGCTTGGAGCCATCGAGACAATGAGCCGGGTGGGCGTGCTGGAGTCTTCACTGGGCATGGCCATGACGGTAAGCCAACTAACCTTTTTGGGGTTTTTATTACTACACTTTGCCCTATTTTTCCTCTCTTTTTTCTAAGGCAATTGTCTTTTCACCTTCACAGAGCGCCGTTGCCCTTCACTGGAGCATCGCCAGGACCAAAACTCAGCTCGAGGACATGAGGAGCGAGCACCAGACTACCCTGCATGCGGCTAAGGATGCCTTGGCGGCATCACAGGTCGAGTTGGAAAAACCCCGCTCGAAAGTCCAAGAGCTCGAGACCTCCCTCGCCACCTCGCGAACAGACCTAGATGCCGCGAAGGCTGAGGCTCAGGCCGCCCAGGCCGCCCTAGAGGCCGAGCAGACAACTTCAGAAAAGTCCCTGGAAGACCTGTTCTACCACTGTTGGGCCTATAATCCAGACGCTGACTTCTCCTTCCTGTCAGCAAGCCTCTAGGAGCACTTGCTGGTGAAGTTCGAAGCTCGCCTT
This sequence comes from Humulus lupulus, assembly GCF_963169125.1. Classification (NCBI taxonomy): domain Eukaryota; kingdom Viridiplantae; phylum Streptophyta; class Magnoliopsida; order Rosales; family Cannabaceae; genus Humulus; species Humulus lupulus. The sequence continues at coordinate 187,245,987 of NC_084795.1, read as the reverse complement.
GATAAAGAAGCGCCCTCTGAGGCCGGGGAGGGCTCTGGCGCAGCTGAGCAAGGCGAGACGGTGACCTCCAAGGGGCCACCTGGCGGAGCCTAGGGCGTTTCTTCTCTTGTGCCCTTCACTATTTTTTAATATTTTTTGTGTAACCTTTGCATGAGGTGCTTCCACCTCGAGAAAATTTGATTCAACGCTTTTAATTGATCCTCCTTCTTGCCCTTATGCATTTTGGTTACAATTTTTTGAAAAACTTAGTTCGCGTTAATCTTTATCCATATCTCGAGCTCTCTAGGAAGAACAACGATCAATAGATTTAAATCAACTTCTAAGTTTTAGGACCTGGTTATGACCAGGAACTTAATTTGAAAACTTAGTTCGCGTTAACTTTTATCCATATCTCGAGCTCTTTAGAAAGAACAACGATCAATAGATTTAAATCAACTTCTAAGTTTTATGACCCGGTTATGACCAGGAACTTATTTTGAAAAATTAGTTCGTGTTCACTTTTATCCATATCTCGAGCTCTTTAGAAAGAACAACGATTAGTAGATTTAAATCAACTTCTATGTTTTATGACCCGGTTATGACCAGGAACTTATTTTGAAAACTTAGTTCGTGTTAATTTTTATCCATATCTCGAGCTCTTTAGAAAGAACAACGATCAATAGATTTAAATCAACTTCTAAGTTTTATGACCCGGTTATGACCAGGAACATATTTTGAAAACTTAGTTCGTGTTAACTTTTATCCATATCTCGAGTTCTTTAGAAAGAACAACGATCAATAGATTTAAATCAACTTCTAAGTTTTATGACCAGGATAGGACTTAGTTAGCGTTAATCCTTATCAATATCTCGCATTTTTTTAAGAAAAACAACGGTCAATCGATATGAATCAACTTCTAAGTCATTAAGGAGACCTGGTTATATCCAGGTACCATATGCCCCCCAAGTAACTGGGAAAGGGTCTTTTGTGGTTACTTTAGATTACACTTGCAAACATGTACAAAAAGCCGATTCTCATTAATACATAAAAAATGGCCTTCGAGGCCTTACAAGTGAATCATTGATAATATTTCTTTAAGTGGATGGCGTTCCAAGTCCGCAAGCCCGCCCCTCCATCAAGCCGAGCTAACTTATAAGTTCCCTCCTTAATGATTTCGATGACCTGGTACGGTCCTTCCCAGTTTGGTCCCAAGACTCCATCTTTGGGATCTTTCCCGGCCAGGAAAACTCTCCTTAGAACCAAGTCGCCAACACTATAGGCGCGCTTTTTGACTTTGGTGTTGAAGTAGCAAGTGATTTTCTCCTGATAATGGGCGAGCTGGAGCTGCGAATCGTCTCACCTTTCATTAACTAGGTCAAGGGAATTGCACAGTAGCTCGTGGTTGCGGTCTTGGTCGTAAGATTGAACCCTATGCGAAAGCACTTTAACCTCCACGGGGAGGACTGCCTCACTCCCAAAGGTTATGGAAAAAGGAGTATGACCCGTAGGTGTCCGATGCGAGGTCCGGTATGCCCATAGGACCTGGGGGAGCTGTTCTGGCCAGACCCCCTTCGCTTCATCTAATCTCTTCTTGAGGCTCTCCTTTAGAGTCTTGTTGACAGCTTCGACCTGGCCATTCGCCTGAGGATAGGCCACGGAGGAGAAACTTTTCACAATTTCGTACCTTTCACAAAACTCGGAGAACAGGTCGCTGTCGAACTGAGTACCATTATCGGAAACGATCTTCTTGGGCAGGCCGAATCGACAGATAATGCTTTTAACCACGAAGTCAAGCACTTTTTTGGATGTTATCATTGCCAAAGGTTCTGCCTCAGCCCACTTCGTAAAGTAGTCGACGGCTACCACGCCGTAACGGGCTCCGCCCTTTCCAGTGGGGAGGGCGCCAACCAAGTCTATCCCCCAAACGGCAAACGGCCATGGGGATGAGATCATCTTTAGCTCAACGGGAGGAGCTCGGGCGACTACGGCGAATCGCTGGCACTTGTCGCACTTCTTCACGTATGAGATCGAGTCTTTGGACAGAGTTGGCCAGTAATACCCCTGCCTCAGGACCTTTAAGGCCAAGCTCTGCCCCCTAGTGTGGTCTTCGCAAAAACCCTCGTGCACCTCCTGTAGGATGGCCTTTGCTTCACCTAGAAGAACACATCGTAGGAGAGGGAGGGAGTGCCCACGCCAGTATAACACCCCATCTACTATCGTATACCTGGGAGCTTGATAGAGTATTCGTTGTGCATCATTACGCCCTTCAGGCAGCTTTCCCTCGACGAGATACTCAAGGATGGGGGTCATCCAGGTCGACCTGGGATCGATCATCTCGACCTCCGTCCTGACATCTACTATGCTTTGTTTCTCCAAGAACTCTATTCGCACTAACCCCAAGGTCTCCGTTTCCCCACATGTAGCGAGCTTGGCAAGAGCGTCTGCGTTAGCGTTCTTCTCCAGAGATATCTGTTCGATCGAGCCTCGCTCAAACGCAGACAGCTCAGCTTTTACCTTTGCCAGATAGGCAGCCATCTTGGGTCCCCGTGCCTGATATTCGCCCAGAACCTGATTTACCATGAGCTGGGAGTCACTGAAGCACTGGACGGAGCTCGCCTTCAACTCCTGGGCTATCCTCAGCCCGACCAGCAAAGCTTCGTATTCTGCCTCGTTGTTGGAGGCTTTAAATCCGAATCTCAGGGCCGAGTGGAATCTATGTCCCTCGAGGGATATCAAAATGATTCCAGCTCCAGAGCCGTTCTCGTTGGACGAACCATCTACAAAGATCCTCCACGACGCCTGGGGCGAGGTGACTTGGTGTGAGTCTTCTACGGGATCCTCCTAGAATCCCGTGCATTCTGCCATAAAATCGGCCAGGGCCTGACTTTTTATAGCAGTTCGCGGAGTGTACAAAATCTCGAACTGACTGAGTTCGATTGCCCATTTTAACAAACGTCCCGATGCTTCAGGTTTTTGCAAAACCTGCCTTAAAGGTTGATCGGTCACGACGTGTATCGAGTGGGATTGGAAGTACGGCCTGAGCTTTCGCGAGGCCATGATAAGGCAGAACACCAATTTCTCCATCAACGGGTACTTGGATTCAGCCCCGAGAAGTCTCTTGCTGATGTAGTAAACTGGTCTCTGAACTCGGTCTTCTTCTCGTACCAACACGACACTAGCTGCATCCCCAGTGACAGCTAGGTAGAGAAAAAGAGGCTCTCCTGCTTTGGGTTTGGATAATACGGGTGGCTCGGCCAGATGTGCCTTGAGGTCAAGGAATGCGCTTTCTCACTCTTCTGTCCATTCGAACTTCTTGTTTCCTCGGAGCAGGTTGTAGAATGGCAAACACTTATCGGTGGACTTGGAAATAAACCGATTGAGGGCTGCCACTCTTCCTGTCAGGCCTTGGACATCTTTTCGCGACATGGGCGAGGGAAGCTCGAGCAGTGATCTGATCTTGTCGGGGTTTGCCTCGATTCCTCAGGTATTGACTATGAAGCCCAGGAACTTCCCAGGAGCGACTCCAAAAGTGCACTTCTGCAGATTAAGTCTCATGCCATACTCCCGTAGTATCCTAAAACATTCTTCCAGGTCGTAAACATGGTTATCGGCGGTCTTTGACTTGACTAGCATGTCATCAACGTAAACTTCCATGTTTTTCCCGATCTGGCTTGCGAACATTCTGTTTACTAACCTTTGGTAGGTAGCTCCGGTGTTCTTCAGCCCGAACGGCATGACCTTGTAACAATAGACGTTAGTCGGGGTCATGAAGCTGGTGTGTTCCTGGTCTGCCGGATTCATGGCGATCTGATTGTAGCCTGAGTACGCGTCCATAAAGGACATGAGCTCGTGCCCCGCCGTGGCATCTACCAGCTGGTCAATCCTAGGCAGTGGAAAACAATCCTTGGGGCAGGCTTTATTCAGGTCGGAGAAGTCGATGCAGGTCTGCCATTTTTCGTTGGGCTTCGGGACCAGCACGGGGTTGGCGACCCATATTGGAAATTTGGCCTCACGGATAAGGCCGCATTTCATTAGCCGGGCCACCTCTTCCTCCAAGGGTTTAGCCCGAGCTGTTCCTAGGCGTCTTTGCTTCTGGGACTTGGCAGGAACACTTTTATCAAGATGAAGTGTATGCATGATGACACTCGGGCTGATTCCCACCATGTCTTCATGGGACCAGGCAAACACGTCTAGGTTATCCAGCAGAAATTTAGTCAGCTCCGCCTTCCTCTTGCTACAGAGGTTTTTCCGAGCTTGACCATCCGTGATGGGTTCTGCGGATCAATGTTCACTTCCTCGAGCTCCTCAATCACTTGGAGCTCGGATCGGTCCTCGCCTATTCGAGGGTCAATATCCTTACTTAAGATGACATTTTTCCCTTCGGCTCTTTGAGGTTTTTCAATCTCAGGATTAGCTAAGGGTTCCTGGGATTCCTCTCCACCACCTTGAATGGCCATTGCCAGCCGCCCGGGTTTAGATTTTCCCTTCATAGAAATGTTGTAGCATTCCCTGGCAGCGAGCTGATTGCCATGAACAGTGCATATTCCCGTGGAAGTAGGGAATTTCATCGCGAGGTGGCGAATGGATGTGACGGCCTCAAATGCCATGAGCGTAGGTCGCCCCAAGATCGCGTTGTATGCAGTGGAGCAGTCAATGACCACGAACTTGAGGAGCTTGGAGACTATGCGAGATCCTTCTCCTAGGGTGATCACCAGCTCGATCATCCCTATAGCTGCTGATCCCTCTCCCGAAAAACCATACAGCATCATGGAGGTCGCCTTCAACTCAGCGACAGTTAAACCCATCTTTTCTAACGTGGATCGGAACAGGAGGTTCACCGAGCTCCCGTTGTCGATCAGCACCCTCCTCACTCTCCGATTGGCGAGCTGAACTGCCACGACAAAAGGGTCATTGTGAGGGAATTGGACATGGCCCGCATTTTCCTCCGTAAAAATGATCGGTTGTCTCTCCAACCGCTGCTGTTTTGACTGGCGCTGCTCCGGGACGAACTCTACTCCGTTATGAGCCTTTAGTTCGTTCACGTATCTCTTCTGGGCACCACTGCTCGTGTCGGCCATGTGCAGACCTCCAGAGATGGTGGATATCTCTCCTCCAACCACGGGAGGAGGGACGTCCTGATCTACCCGAGGCTCGGGCTGACTGGCCGGAACTTTTGGAGCAGGTCGACTTGCTGGAACCCTGTTCCGTGCGTATTGAGCCAAGGGGCTGGCTCGGATGAGAGTCTCAATCTCATCTTTTAAATGCCTACAATCGTCGCTATTATGGCCAACATCGTTATGAAAATGGCAAAACTTGGAGGTGTCTCTCCACCCCTTATGGTGCTTTAATGGTTCCGGCCTCTTCCAGGGGACTCGAGTAGAGTTGGCTAGGAAGATATTCTCCCTAGACTGGGTGAGCTCTATATAAGTCGAGAAGACGGGCTTGAATTTTTCTACGGACTTATTCTTCTTTTGGCTGTGCTGACCGTTTTCACCATTCCCCTTTCTCTTGCCTCCACCGGGCTGGTTGTTCTGTGAGACATTTTGGGTCGCTACCACGACCTCCGTCCCCACTCCAGCGGGCTGTTCGGGGACCTGGCTGGTTCCCGCAGCTGAGGCTTCGGCTTCCTCCAATTTTATCCATTCTTGGGCCCTGTTAAGGAATTCGCTAACCGAGCTGACTCCCTTCCTTTGTATATCCTTGCAGAGATCTTCTCCGACGAGGATTCCAGTTCTCATGGCCATGAGCTTGGAGCTATCATCCGCATCTCTGGCTCAAGCAGCGATGTTCGTAAATCTGCTCAGGTAGGTCTTCAGAGTCTCACCGGGCTGCTGCCTCACGTTAGCCAGGGAGTCGGCCTGAACACGGGCGACCTGGGAGGCTCGTAATGCCCTTTTGAAATCTGCCGAGAAAGTCTTCCAGGAGCTGATTGACTGTCTTTTACTTTGCTTGAACCACTGCCAGACAGGTCCAGTCAGTGTGGAAGGGAAGATTAAACATCTCAGCTCGGGGCCAATGTTGTGGGCCATCATTAGGGTGTTGAACATTCCTAGATGGTCCGATGGGTCTCCGTCCCCGTTGAACTTTGACAGGTGCAGCATACGGAAACCAGATGGGTACGCCGTTGCTGCTATGCTGGGGGCGAAGAGTTCCATCTCGTCCCCTGAATCATATTTATCTTTTTCTTTTTCTGATAGGAGTTTCCTCATCAGCTCCTCCATCTAAGTCAGGCGCTCGAGGGTTTGGTCCTGATGCCCGTGGTTATTCCGGGGCTGTTCAACAGCTTCGGGTGCATTGTACACATTTGGTGGGTTATTGCCCCTCCTATCTTGAGATAGGTTATTTGGGACATTCCCCCCGTTACGTACTTCGGACAAGGCCCCCCCTGAGCGAGTGTGGCCATCTCCTCCTGCTGGTTCCCCTCTATGAGAGTTAAGGCGATCTCGCAGGTCGCCCCCCTGGGTGGTTTGATGACTTTGTGCCGAACTCAAACGCTGTCGCAGGTCTCCCCCAGAGAGATTACTCTGGCGACTGCCGGTCCATTGGCTCCTGCTAGATAGGCTTGGAGTCTGCCTTTGGGGGTGAGGATTTGGGCTTTCCCTTGGCGCCCTGCTACTCCGGGAAGGTCCAGCTGATGGCGAGTTTCTCCGACTACTCCCATAGGTTGGGATATCTCGGACGGGCCGAGGAGGAGATGGATATCTGATGGGAGATGGAGGATGCCTGACTGGAGAGGTGATCCTAGTTCCGTCAGGACGGATCAAATTTGGTGGGGGCCTTTCAGCCCTGCCAACCTGCTGGTCCCGCACCTGGCGATCTGGACGAGGCGCAGGACGGTTGTTGTGGACAGGCTGATGCTGCGAGCCCTCGCCGGATCTCCTTCGGGAATTACCTCGAGCTCCCCTGGGCGCTCTCGAGGATGGTTGGGAGCTAGGTGTCGACGTCTTGACCGAACAGCTGTATTGTTGTTGCCTGGCTCCAGGCACTTCTTCGAAGCTTGCCTCTCGATGGTGTGATGAAGGAGTGGAGTTGGATGTTGGAAGTCTGTCCGAGCGCCTATCCCTGGACCGGTTACCCCGGCGAGACTTAGGAGCCTCGCCTTGCCTCTCTCTGACGTTAGAGTCGGTTGTGAGAGAGGGTAGTCGGGCCAGCACATCCTTGATTTGCTGGCTAGCTATTGCTAGCTGGCTCCTTAGCTGAGCATTCTCCATCTCCACCGTCGTGTAATAACACGGGTTTGGATTAGGTGGCCGGGGGGCCGAACTTCCGGTGTCATCTTGGCCCACCGGCTGCTTTCCTGGCCACTGCTGGGTCTCAGGAACTTGTTCACCAGGGGTGGCAGTATGATGAGCCTCCTGCCCATCACGCTGCTCTGTCTCGTTACCGTGCCTGGATCGAGTAGTCACCATAGTTGGATGTTTGCGACAGAACTAACCAAACTTGCTCTCAATGAAAGCACCAAACTGTTGACACGGTTCTTCGCCAACAGGTAATTAAGAAAAAAAGAGAAAGGGATTAGTGCTAATGTTGAACCGTAACAGATATATGATCTTGGAAAAGTGAAATGGTGACTCAAGACACATTTTTTAAGTGGTTCGAAGGTTAAAATCCTTCTACTCCACTAGTCAGTATTATTGCTATATACTGGATATTTGATTACAGGGTATTTCTTACAAGAGATAATCCAACCCTTATCAACTCCCAGGGTCTCCATATTTATAGGAGAAGGCACCTGGGAGTTGGTAAGAAGGTTATCCTGTGACCTTCTTACCTATCATATGAACTCTGTGACATTCATGATTAATTCCTAAACCTGACACATAATTGTGGTCAAATCAATAGGTAAGGAGATAATGGGCCGCACGGCCCAACCCAGTCGTGGGTGTCTGAATACGCACGTTCTTGCTGCGTGTCCGAGAAGTCAGGGGCATATCAGACACGTGATGTCTGATATGTGCACGTTTACCTTGCGTGTGTTGACTTTACAAAGAGTCATAGCCTCCAAATCCAGCTCGTACCACGAGCTGGATACCTAACTCGACCTTCGGCCTCCAGAGTCCGGACTCAAGTCTTAGGCAATCTTGGCGAACCTTTGGGTTACCTCGATCTAAAGATGTATGACCTTATGACGGTAGCTCCGGTTTTGGGGATATCCACGAGGTAATCATGATTAGGCCGCAGCTCAGCTCGCTAATCAGCCCGTGGAAAAATCAGGGCGTACAAATGTATATTAAAATTTCCATTTAATTTCTTAAAACATCATAACACTTGCACAAATTATTTAAGCATGCAAAAAAATTATTTTCATCATATTCTAAAATATTTAAACACCCAAAATCAGCAAGATTAACAAATCAAAAATCTTTCTTTTACATCATGCTTCACAAAAATTCATACAAAATCATACATGTTTGATTAACAAAAATTTAGACACAAACCCTAGCATGTTTCTATCACCCAAAGGAAAACAAAACTAACATATACCCATTTAAAATCTTACAAACAACCTATCATGTTTCTAGGATCACAATTAACATTAAAATATACAAGGAAAACAAATATGCTTGAACACCACCTAAGATTGACAACAAAATATATCACAAAAATTCTCATAAACACATTCATCAACTTTCATGGACTCAAACTAGAAATCCAAACTATTTATCATTCCACAATTTACATATGATCCTATAACAAGAATCTAATGTAAAAACACAATAAAAATAACAAAATATAAATGGGGGTTCCTAGACATGCATAAGCCGAAACCCACACAAACCCAAACATAAAATATCATCATACTTAGCAAATCAAAACCAAATCCATTCATGCATTAAACCACAAACCCATCATCATATTTAGTAGTTCACAAACTAAAAACCTCGCATGCTTTTACACAACTCCTTAAAATAAACCATAGCATCATATTATAGGGAGAAAACATAAGTGTCACAAGATCAATTATTTCCATGCTTCTTACAACAAACCTTCTCACCCAAAATCAACAAGAAACAAATCAATATACCATCATCTCATGTAAATCGAGAATACAAAAACAAAAACAAAAAAACAAAAAGGCTAAGGGTTCATTACCTCTCTTGATTGTAAAATCAAGAACACCCAAGAGACCAATACTCAACTATATCACCCCTTGTTCAAGCCTAGGGTTTTTCGAAAACTCACATGAAGAGAAGAAGAAAACCAACAACACAAACAAACTCTAATCAAAATACTAGAATCAAAAGAAGGGAAATTATAAAACATAAACATAAAGAGGCATACCCTAGGATTGATCCCTTCTTCTTCGTCTTCTTCTTCTTCTTCTTCTTCTTCTTCTTCTTTTTCTCCTTCTTCTTCTCTTTCTCTCCTTCTCTCTCTAGAACACGCCTCTCTCTAGGTCGACGACACCAATGGAGCATAATGCTCTTCTTTCTTTTTCCTTCCCTCTTTACTCTAATATACCCATAATAGCCTAAGGAAAATCATTGGTAAGTTTTCCCTTTTTGATTATTTTATTTTAATTGGTATGAAATAAAGATGACAACATCTCTTCCATTTTTAACTAAAATTCACCCAAATAAAATAGGAATGAAATCCCCCTTTCCCACTATGCTCACACGTCCAAGCCCCTTTCCCTTTCTTTATATATATATATATATATATTTTCAATTTAAATAATTAAATAAATCTAATAAAAGGATACTATTAAGTGTGTAGAAAATTCTACACATGTGCACCATGCAACCATGCACATGCACACACTCAATAACTATGGTGCATTACTACCTACCATGTACCTTAGTGCATTCAACCAAAACTCAATTATTCACACATTTAAAATAAATAAATAACAATTAACAATTAAATTCACAAAATTCTACCAAACAATTCTAACAATTAATTTAAACAAATAAAATAATAATTGACAATAGTTAACAATTAAATAAAATAAAGCACAAAATTTAAATAAATAAATAAATAAATTTTTGGTATGCTACAATATACCCTCCTTAAAAGGAATTTCGTTCTGAAATTCTTTCTTACTAAATTATTTCGGGTATTCTTCTCTCATGTCTTCCTCCAACTCCCATGTTGCTTCTCGTTCCGTACTATTCTTCCACAGGACCTTAACTAGTGGAATCCTTTTGGATCTCAATTCTTTGATTCCCTTTTCAATAACACGCTCAAGCTGTTCATCATAACTTAGGTCCTGCTTCAGCTATAAGGACTCGTAACTCAAAACATGAGAGGCATCTGACTCATAATTACGCAACATCGAGATGTGAAAGACGTTATGTGTTTCGGCTAATGCTGGGGGCAGTGCCAAATCGTAAGCAACTTGCCCTACTCTGTCCAAAATCTCAAATGGACCTATATATTTGGGGCTTAACTTCCCTTTCTTTCCAAAACACATAACACCCTTCGTCGATGAGACTTTCAAGAAAACAAACTCGCCCGCTGAAAACTCGATGTCCCTTCTCTTAAGGTCAGCGTAGCTCTTTTGCCTACTCTGCGCGGTAAGCATCCTTTGGCGAATCTTCCTGATCGCCTCACTGGCTTCCCTAACTTCCTCAGGGCCTAAAATCTGCTTCTCCCCAACTTCATCCCAGTGCAAAGGAGATCTACACTTGTGCCCATAAAACATCTCATATGGAGCCATCCCAATGGTAGATTGGTAACTGTTATTATAAGAGAACTCCATTAGGGGTAAGTATTGGTTCCAAGACTTTGAAAAGTTGAAAGCACAGCATCTCAACATGTCCTCTAGAATTTGTATAGTTCTCTTCGACTGCCCATTGGACTGAGGATGAAACGTGGTGCTAAACTTTAACCTTGATCAGACAACTCTCTGTAGTCCCTTCCAAAAGTTTGATGTGAATATTGACCCTTGATTAGAAATTATCGACTTTGGCACCCCATGATGTCTCACTATCTCACTTACATACAATTATGCATATTGGTCTGCCGAGTATGTGGTCTTCACTGGCAGGAAATGGGTGGACTTAGTGAGCCTATCCATTATTACCCACACAGAATCATGCTGCTTGGTGGTTCATGGTAGCCCTACAACAAAATCCATTGCTATATCCTCCCATTTCCGTTCGGGAACATAGAGCGGCTGAAGTAACCTTGCTGGACTTTGGTGTCAAACATGTGGAAACAAACTCAGCAATATCCCTTTTCATTCCATGCCACCAATATAGCGCTTTAAGGTCTTGGCACATCTTTGTGGACCCTGGGTGTAAGCAATAGGGAGTTGTATGCGCCTCTTTCATAATACTTTCCTTATTCTCAACATTATTAGGCATACAAATCCTATCCTTGTATCTTAGCAATCGACCGTTGGACATTGGGAAGTCACTGCTCCCATTTTCTTCTACCAAAGCCTCTTGCTTCATTAGAGCTTCATCCACTTTCTGTCCTAATTGAATTTTTTCTAGTAGGGAGGATTGTAACGTGAGGTTCACTAGGCTTCCTGTCATAAGTTCGATGCCTGCATTTGTAATCTCTTTCTGAAGAGGCATCTCTGTTGTATGTAGTGCTGAGACACTGCCATGTCCCCACCTACTTAATGTGTAACGCCCTGGATGGCCAAGACCGTTACATCGTGTACTTACAAAAGTGCAAGACTTGCTAATCAAGTCATTAATTTGAAAACGTGTCATTAAACATGTTAAAAAGGTTTTGGTCTCAAAAGACTCATTTCATATATTTAAACTGTAGTAAACATGGGATCCCATACAAAACCAAGTTAAAATAAGTTTACAGACTCCCAAAAGTACATAAGTAACCGCTAGCCATACTAAGGCAAAATAGATAGTCTTTAGGTTCCACGTTTTTGCCTACACCTCAACCGTGGCAGCTGAGCACCTGACTATGTACATTCCGCTCGCTGAGCTCTCTAGTCAGGGCTGATCTAACTTGCCCTTGCCCTTACCTGCCCCACGTAGCACCCGTGAGCCAAGGCCCAGCAAGAAAACATCATTGATAACTCAAACAATAACAACAGGCAAATAGCTCAGTAAGCAAGTATACTCATCAGATAACCCACAACAGATATTCATCATATACAATCCAATACAAGACACATTCTATCACATATAATGTTCACATCACATAATATTCAGGGCCGATGACATAGGTCGCACCCTCTGTTTCACCCACTGACTATGGCCCGCTTAAACCAAGCTCAGTGCATAATAAGCTGTCCTCGGATACCAGTGTCCGAGCCGCGCCCTGTACGCTAGTGAGACCCTTGGCACCCTTAGGTCGTTGGTTCACTAAATGGCTTGCATGGCATAATACCATCTTTTCAAGCATCTATAATAGGGAGCCCTTAGTCCCGTCACATATACTCAACTAGGTGCAGTTTTCTTACCTTTAGTTTGTATGGTTATCGAATTATGAGCAACGCCCCTCAACCACGATTCATTCCCGAGCATAAGCCTTTATTACCTAGCCACAACCAAATTATAGGGTTTCATAAATACTCAATATAGGTTTCCAGTTACAAAACTAACTCCCGGGACTCCTAATTCCACCAAGCACGGTGGTAAAACCAAACCCGAGCGCACAAGACCACTCTCCCATGCTTAAAACCCTCAAAATCCCAAGTGTGCAACCAAGGGCTGCGGCCCCCAAAGCCTAGCCGCGACCCTTCCCTAAAACAGAGCCTACTCCCTCACTGGACCACACACGCGCCGCGACCCTTGCTTTGGGTGCCGCGACGCGCCCCCTTGGCCGAGCCCCCCTTGGCTTCTTTGCATGCTAGGGCTGCAGCGCTCTAGAACAGAGCCGCGGTCCTCCCCATCGAACCCAGACTTTACACCATTTCAAAGCTCAAAACCTTACCTTAAACCATCCCAAAACTTCCCAACTCTTAACCAATTAATTCCCAACTTCTTTAACAAGATCTAAACAACATAATTCCCAAGAAAACACAGCCTAACACACTCTAACCTCCTCCTTTCAATTTCTGAAACCCAAGTGCTAAAAACACTCAAACTAGCCTCCAAAACTCCATTTAAACCTCTAAACCAGAAGTTAAAACTCACCTTTGTTGTAGAACCACTTCACCAAGCTGTAGCCAAGTAAAGTCCCCAAATTCCCTTCTTCAATTCTGCCATAAAACACCAAAACTGACCTATTTCAACACTTAACTGAAACTAAACTAAAACTCATAATTTAACCACAGAAACAGAGTTAGATGCTTACCTTAAACCTTGCTTCAATTCCTTGATTTTCGCTGAGCTAAACCTCCAAATTCTCACAACCAAACTCAGAAATCCCAGCTAGTTTCCCTTGGTTTCCTCTGTGTTTCCTTAAGCGTGAGAGAGAGAGAGAGAGAGCCTAAGTGCTTAGTCGGTTTATTTTCTTCTAAAAGCTTCCTAAGGTCTATCTCTCATATTAAGATAATCCCGAGGCTCGGGGTGCCGGAGCCGTCCCCGGGGCCAAAATTGTAAAAACTCCCAATATTCCCACCTAGACATTCTAACCTCAAATATATCTCCATATATTTATTTCCATGTCCCGATAACCCAAATCATTATCCGCTAACTAAAAGTATCCCCGACTTCTCCAAAGTCATAACTTAAACCCTCATTGTGACTTTTCCCACTATCTATCCCTTGAATCATCTTGAGTCGTGCTCAGCGAACCTGTCCACGTAATAATGTGGTTCTCACATATATCGCATATCATATTACCACATAATATAATCGATTATCATATAAGCATTATTAAACATATAATTACTCATTAAATCACAATTATTCCATTAATGCACACTAATCACGGCCCTTAAGCCCTATTAGCGAATTCGGGTCGTTACAACTATCCCCTCGTAATGAGAATTTCGTCCTCGAAATTTACCTGAATTGCTCGGGATGCTGATCCCGCATCGCCGTCTCTAACTCCCAGGTCGCTTCCTCGACCTCGCTATTTCTCCATAATACTTTTGCTAACGGAATCGTCTTATTCCGCAAAACCTTCTCTTTCCGATCCAAAATCTGAACTGGTCTCTCCTCATAGGACTAGTCTGTTTGCAGCTCCAAGTCCTCATGTCTCAACACATGTGTAGTATCAGAAACATAATTCTGCAACATAGAGACGTGAAACACATTATGAACTCCTGATAAGGACGGTGGCAAGGCCAGCCTATATGCCACCTGCCCAACCCTCTCTAGGATCTCAAAGGGTTCAACGAACCTTGGGCTCAACTTGCCCTTCACTCCAAACCTCCTCACACCCCTCAACGGTGATACTCGCAGAAACACGTGGTCCCCAACCTAAAACTCCACGTTCCTACGCTTAGGATCAGCGTAGCTTTTCTGTCTACTCTGCGAGGCAAGCATCCTAGCTCGAATCTTTTCAATGGCCTCATTAGTTTTCTGAACCATATTTGGCCCCAGATACCTTCTCTCACCCATCTCATCCCAGTGAATAGGCGATCTGCACTTCCTTCCATATAACATCTCATAAGGAGCCATCCCAATCGTGGACTGATAACTGTTGTTGTATGAAAACTCATGCAACGGAAGATACTTACTACACGAACCCTCAAAGTCAATCACACATGCCCTAAGCATGTCCTCCAGTACCTGAATCATCCTCTCAGATTGTCCATCAGTCTGAGGATGAAAAGCTGTGCCAAACTTCAACTGAGTCCCCATGGCTCTCTGCAGAGCTCCCCAGAACTTAGAGGTAAAGATACGGTCTCGATCAGATACAATAGACTTTGGAACCCCATGGAGACGAACTATCTCCCTCAGATACAGCTCTGCATACTGTTCCACAGTATAAGTTGACCTAACCGGTAGAAAATGAGTTGACTTGGTGTATCTATCCACTATCACCCACACCGAGTCATGAAGTCCAACTGTCCTGGGTAATCTTCCCACGAAATCAATCGTAATATCCTCCCACTTCCATTCTAGGATACCAAAAGGCTGAACCAATCCCGCTGGTCGCTGATGCTCAGCCTTAACCTGTTGACAAGTTAAACATCTAGATACATACTCAACTACATCCTTCTTCATTCCGGGCCACCAATATTATGTCCATAGATCTTGATACATCTTCGTGGTACCCGGATGAAGTGAGTACGGCGTAGTGTGGGACTCATCCAATATCTCACGCCTAATCCCCTCATCTGCTGGAACACATATCCGTCCCTGATACCGAAGAAAACCTGTCTCTGAAACTGAATAATCCTTAGCTGTCCCCGCTAAGGCATGCTGCCTACTATCCTGCAACTGCACATCCACCAACTGACCCTCCTTGATCCGCTCCAACAAGGTCGACTACAAAGTGATATTGGCTAACTGGCCCACCACCAGTTCTATCTTTGCCCTAACCATCTCATCAGCCAATTCTCTCGAGATCTGAGTTGAGCTATACAACTGTCCTGGGCCCCTCCGGCTCAACGTATCTGCCACCACATTGGCTTTCCCAGGATGGTAAAGAATGTCACAGTCATAATCCTTAACTAACTCCAGCCAACGTCTCTGTCTCATATTCAGATCCTTCTGCGTGAAGCAATACTTCAGACTCTTATGATCAGTGTAGATCTCGCACTTCTCCCCATATAGATAATGACGCCACACCTTCAGTGCAAACACCACTGCCGCCAACTCCAAATCATGGGTCGAATACCTTTGCTCATACTCCTTCAGCTGTTGAGATGAATAGGCTATAACTTTCTCATTCTGCATCAGCACATAGCCTAAGCCCAACCTCGATGCATCATAGTAGACCACGAACTTTCCCTCCTCCGAAAGAAGACTCAACACAGGCGCAGAGATAAATCGTCGCTTCAATTCATGAAAGCTGTTCTCACACTTCTCTGACCAGACGAACTTCTGATTCTTTCTTGTTAACTCTGTCATCGGCAAAGAAATCTTCGAAAACCCCTCTACAAACCGCCTATAGTAGCCCGCCAACCCAAGGAAACTCCGCACCTCCGAGGCATTCTTCGGCCTCGGCCAATCTCTAACTGCTTCTACCTTGGACGGATCCACCTTAATCCTTTCTGCCCCAACTATATGTCCAAGAAAGGTCACCTTTGGTAGCCAAAACTCACACTTCTTAAACTTGGCGTACAACTGATGCTCCCTTAACCTCTGTAAGACCTGTCGGAGATGCTGCTCATGCTCTGTCTCTGAACTGGAGTATACTAAGATATCGTCGATGAAGACAATGACGAATTGGTCCAAAAAGTCCTCGAACACCCTGTTCATCAGATCCATAGAAGCTGCTGGGGCATTGGTCAGACCAAAAGACATGACCAAGAACTCATAATGCCCATAGCGTGTCCGGAAAGCCATCTTCGGTATATCCTCATCCTTGATCCTCAGCTGGTGATAACCAGATCGAAGATCAATCTTTGAGAACACCGTCTTACCTTGCAGCTGATCGAACAAGTCATCAATACTTGGCAGAGGGTACTTATTCTTAATAGTCAACTTGTTCAATTCTCGATACTTGATACACATCCTCAGAGTCCCATCCTTCTTCTTAACAAATAGTACCGGTGCGCCCCATGGAGAGTAGCTAGGCCTGATAAACCCCAAATCCAGAAGTTCTTGCAACTGTATCTTCAACTCTTTCAGTTCTGCTGGTACCATCCTGTATGGTGTCCTGGATACTGGTTCTGTCCCTGGTGCCAACTCAATCTCAAACTGTATCTCCCTACGCGATGGCAACCCTGGAAAATCCTTAGGGAAGACATCCAAAAACTCACACACCAATCTGGTCTCTCCCGGTCCTGCCGGCATAACTCTGGTGCTATCCACCACGCTGGCCAGAAAACCTACGCATCCCCCCTGCAATAGGTCCCTCGCTCTCAACGCTGAAATCATAGGTATGCGGGGTCCAGACACCGCACCCACAAAGACAAAAGGGTCCTCGCCCTCCGGCTCAAAAGTAACCATCTTCTTCTTGCAATCAATCGTAGCCCCATACCTAGCCAGCCAATCCATTCCTAGAATCATATCAAAGTCTCATAAATCTAATTCAATCAAATCCACCGAAAGTTCTCTACCGTCAACCATCACTGGCAGTGCCTTAATCCACCTCCTAGAGACTACCAACTCCCCTGTAGGCAACAAAGTCCCAAACCCCACAGTCCGATACTCACTAGGTCTACATAGTCTATCAATCACTCTACTAGAAACAAATGAATGTGTATCACCAGAATCAATCAATACTTTAAAAGGAAAGCCAGCACTATAAAGCTGACCTGTCACTACTGAGGGACTAGCCTAAGCCTCCGCCTGAGTCAAGGTGAATACTCGAGCTGGAGTCAAGCTATCCACCTTTCCCGCTTCACCTTTCTTCACTATTGGGCAGTCTTTCCTGAGATGCCCCACTGCTCCACAAACAAAACATGCCTTGGCCCGGCACTCGCCCAGATGGCGTCTTCTACACCTCGGACACTCTGGATAGGTCCTCCACGCCTCACCGCCACCCTGACGGCCACCCTGACCACCCCGACCTCTCCTATCAGAACTAGGAGTGGCCGACGTGTCAGGAGTCTTCCTCTTGAAGTCACTGGGGCCTCCGCCCCTACCTGACCCTGAATAAGGAGGCACCGCCCTGCGGCCCTCACGCCTTACCGTGCTCTCCTTCCATATCTTATTCTCCACTTCTTCTGCGGTAAGAGCCCTCTCAACAGCCTGGGCATAAGTCGTTCCTCCAGGTACCGTAGTACTCCGAACATCCCGGGCAATCATGGCATTAAGCCCTCTGATAAAACGATCTTCCCTAGCGGCATCAGTAGGCACAAGATCCGGTGCAAACTTCGCGAGCCTATCAAATTTCAGGGCATACTCAGTAACAGTCATACCGCCCTGTACCAAACTCATAAACTCATTGACCTTTGCTTCCCTAACAACAATGTTGTAATACTTCTGGCCAAACAAATCCTTGAAACCTTCCCAAGTCAGCGGAGCAACTTCTCTGGTCTGCAATGCCACTTCCCACCAAATACGGGCATCCTCCCTCAACATATAAGTGGCACAGGCCACTCTATCTTGTCCCTCAATTCTCATGAAATCCAGAATCACTGTAATCATAGTTAGCCACTGCTCGACTTTCAGAGGATCCGGTCCTCCCTCAAAGACTGGGGCTTGCTGCTTCCTGAACCGCTCATATAACGGTTCCCACTTGTTAACAACCTCCCCAGGCTGCACAGCTGGTACCACTGCAGGTGGTAAAGAAGGAGCAGCACTCCCTGATGGAGCTTGCTGCTGCAGAATACGAATCAGCTCATCTTGGCTCTGTAATCGAGCCTGCATTTCAGCCATTAACTGCTGCCAGTTCTCAGGGACTGGCAAAGGTGTCTGGCCCTGGTCATTGCCCCTGGTCTCGGACCCAGTGCCGGCTAGTCGTGAAGATTTCCTTGGACGCATAGTTATCCAAGTCAATCTGCAAATATCGACTTGGCAGTCAGACCACAATGACAGGGTAATAACTTCTCCAAAACTCATCAATAGAACATAATCAATCACAGATAACCAACACATATAAGCATCCATGCACCATAAGCAGTCAATCATCCATATACTCATTTACATGCACGGCAATGTTGATAAACATCCCTCAATATTTTCACATAGTAGTCAAGGGCCAGACCCTATCAGTATCTCATGCTTCCTAGCAATCCAACGAATAACCACATGCATAGCTCAATTAACAAACATAGCTCATCTCAGGCACATAAGCAAATAAGCACACACATTCACACTACCAAACCCTAACTTGAGCTTGTCTCCAGCAGCGAATGTACATATCCAGGCTGTCTTCAGGAACCCTTAAACCTAGGACGCTCTGATTCCAAGTTGTAATGCCCTAGATAGCCAAGACCGTTACATCGTGTACTTACAAGGCTTGCTAATCAAGTCATTAATTTAAAAACGTGTCATTAAACATGTAAGATCTATGGTTAAAATGGTTTTGGTCTCAAAAGACTCATTTCATATATTTAGACTGTAGTAAACATGGGATCCCATACAAAACCAAGTTAAAATAAGTTTACAGACTCCCAAAAGTACATAAGTAACCGCTAGCCATACTAAGGAAAAATAGACAGTCTTTAGGTTCCACGTTCTTGCCTACACCTCAACCGTGGCGGCTGAGCACCTGACTATGTGCATTCCGCTTACTGAGCTCTCCAATCAGGGCTGATCTAACTTTCCCTTGCCTTTACCTGCACCACGTAGCACCCGTGAGCCAAGGCCCAGCAAGAAAACATCATAGATAACTCAAACAATAACAACAGGCAAATAGCTCAGTAAGCATGTATACTCATCAGATAACCCACAACAGATATTCAGCATATACATTCCAATACAAGACTTATTCTATCACATATAATGTTCACATCACATAATATTCAGGGCCGACGACTTAGGCCGCACCCTCTGTTTAACCCACTGACTCTGGCCCGCTTAAACCAAGCTCAGTGCATAATAAAATGTCCTCGGATACCAGTGTCCGAGCCGCGCCCTATGCGCTAGTGAGACCCTTGGCACCCTTAGGCCGTTGGTTCACTAAATGGCTTGCATGGCATAATACCATCTTGTCAAGAATCTACAATAGGGAGCCCTTAGTCCCGTCACATATATTCAACCAGCTGCAGTTTTCTTACCTTTAGCCTGTATGGTTATTGAATTACGAGAAACGCCCCTCAAGCACAATTCGTTCCCGAGCCTAAGCCTTTATTACCTAGCCACAACCAAAATATAGGGTTTCATAAATAGTCAATATAGGTTTCCAGTTACAAAACTAACTCCCGGGACTCCTAATTCCACCAAGCACGGTGGTAAAACCAAACCCGAGCGCACAAGACCACTCTCCCATGCTTAAAACCCTCAAAATCCCAAGTGTGCAACCAAGGGCTGCGGCCCCCAAAGACTAGCCGCGACCCTTCCCTAAAACAGAGCCTACTCCCTCACTGAACCACACACGCGCCGCGACCCTTGCTTTGGGCGCCGCGACACGCCCCCTTGGCCGAGCCCCCCTTGGCTTCTTTGCATGCTAGGGCCGCAGTGCTCTAGAACAAAGTCGTGACCCTCCCCTTCGAACCCAGATTTTACACCATTTCAATGCTCAAAACCTTACCTTAAACCATCCCAAAACTTCCCAACTTCTTTAGCATGATCTAAACAACATAATTCCCAAGAAAACACAGCCTAACACACTCTAACCTCCTCCTTTCAATTTCTGAAACCCAAGTGCTAAAAACACTCAAACCAGCCTCCTAAACTCCATTTAAACCTCTAAACCAGAAGTTAAAACTCACCTTTGCTGTAGAACCAGTTCACCAAGATGTAGCCAAGTCAAGTCCCTAAATTCCCTTCTTCAATTCTGCCTTAAAACACCAAAACTTACTTGTTTCAACACTGAACTAAAACTCATAATTCAACCACAGAAATAGAGTTAGATGCTTACCTTAAACCTTGCTTCAATTCCTTGATTTTCCCTGAGGTAAACCTCCAAATTCTCACCCCCAAACTCAGAAATCCCAGCTAGTTTCCCTTGGTTTCCTCTGTGTTTCCTTAAGCGTGAGAGAGAGAGAGAGAGAGCCTAAGTGTTTAGTCGGTTTATTTTCTTCTAAAAACTTCCTAAGGTCTATCTCTCATATTAAGCTAATCCCAAGGCTCGGGGTGCCGGAGCCATCCCCGGGGCCAAAATGGTAAAATCCCCCAATATTCCCACCTAGATATTCTAACCTCGAATATATCTCCATTAATTTATTTCCATGTCCCGATAACCCAAATCATTATCCGCTAACTGAAAGTATCCCCGACTTCTCCAAAGTCATAACTTAAACCCTCATTGTGACTTTTCCCACTATCTGGCCCAAGAATCGTCTTGAGTCGTGCTCAGCAAACCTGTCCACATAATAATGTGGTTCTCACATATATCACATTTCATATTACCACATAATATAATCAATTATCATATAAGAGTTATTAAACATATAATTACTCATTAAATCACAATTATTCTATTAATTCCCTCCTGGCACACTAATCAAGGTCCTTAAGCCCTATTATCGGATTCGGGTCGTTACATAATGCATCTGCAACCACATTGGGCTTGCCTGGGTGGTATAGAATCTCACAATCGTTGTCCTTCACTAATTCCAACCACCTTCATTGCCTCATAATCAACTCCTTTTTCATGAAGAAGTATTGCAGACTTTTTTGGTTAGTGTATATTTTGCACTTGTCCCCATATAGGTGATCTCTCCATATTTTCAGTGTGAACACAACTGCTACCAACTCAAGAGCATGAGTGGAATATTGTTGCTCATAATCCTTAAGTTGTTTGGAAGCATAAGCTACCACCTTCCCATCTTGCATCAACACACATCCTAAGCCATTCTTTGATGCGTCACAATACACAACAAATTTCCCGCCCTCTGTGGGAACACAAAGGATAGGCGCTGAAATTAACTTATCCTTTATGGTTTGAAAGCTTTCTGCACATTTCTCAGTCCATGCAAACTTCTGATGTTTGCTGGTTAAGTTGGTCAATGGTGTGGCGATCTTTGAGAAACCCTCGACAAACTTCCTATAATATCCCACAAATCCTAAAAAGCTTCAAACTTCTGAGGCATTGTTTGGTTGGGGCTAGTCTCTAATGGCCTCGATCATTGATGGGTCTACTGCTATTCCATTCTAGGACACTATATGCCCTAGGAAAGTTACATGTTTCAGCCAAAACTCACACTTAGAGAACTTAGCGTATAACTGATGTTCTCGCAGTCTTTTTTCAAGGTCAACCTTAAATGCTCCTCGTGCTGCTCCTTAGTCTTCAAGTAAATAAGGATATCATCTGTAACGACCCAAATTCAGTGTTAAGGCTTAAGGGCCTGGAGCAGTATGCCTGGAGGGCATGATGGGATTTTATGTGTGACTTTAATAAGTTTAATGCATGATTATGATTTATTGCACGTTATATGACTATTTGATTATTTGAGATGCATGACTATGTGAATTAGTATGCATGTAGACCTGATTGTCTTAGAATGAGCATGATTGTAACTTGGCCATGTTAGGGCATAACTGTGATAATTGTACTATGTGAATTGTGCCATGTGAGTGTGGTGTTATTATCAGGATGCACGCATCGAGACGGTCCTAGTGAGCCAATTAGTCTAAAAGTCACAACGGGATGTTGTACCCGGCTCGGGAGGAGCCTAGGGGTACTTCGGGAATCTTATAAAGTTGAGTTGAGAATGAGTGGTTAGTTATTGGTAATTGAGTAACCTGGGTAACTGTTTGTAACTGCTGTGGGTAACAAGTTTTAAGATAGAAAGGGGTAGAATTGAAATGAAAGTGTAAAGACTTAAGCGCCCTTGAAGGTTTAGCTAAGAAGAATTAGTAGGAAGGGGTAATTTGGTCTTTTGACAAGGGGATTATGAAATTCTCAGCTGGGATATAGGGGGTACGGTTTGGGCATTTGGGTTCACTTGAGGCTTTGATAGAAATTGAAGAGAAGAAAGAGAAGGAGAAAGAAGAGCTAGGGCAAGCAAAAAGAAAAGAAGAAGAAGAGAAGGAGAAGTGGGAGTCTAGGAGGAGATCAAGGACTTTGTGTGGATTCTCCATTTGAGGTAAGGGTTTTATACATATTTAAGTTTGGGTTTTGTTTTGATTTGAGGAATTTAAATGCCTAAGCTAAGCATTGTTAAGTTTTGGGTTAGTTGCTAAAATTTGAGATCAAAGGTGTGGATCTTGGGTGTGTTGATGTTTTGGTCTTGATTCTAGTGTTTATAGGGTGTTAGATTGTTCATTTGAAGTTTGGATTTGAGTTTTGGGGTTTAGGTATTGGTTTGGGGTGATTTGGAGAGGTTAAAGCTCGGAAAAAATGCAGGAAAAACCCAGAAAATCTGGGTTCGCGAAGGAGCGCCGCGACCCTGTTCTTGGGCGCCGCGGCGCGAGGAGGCTTCAGGATGGGGGCCAGGTCGCTGGGCGCCGCGGCCCTTGATGGGTGTGCCGCGGCCCTAGGCCATTTTGGCAGCCCAAAAGTTGAGTTTTTAGGGCTTTTGCCCGGGGACTCGGGGGATGGTTCCGATACTTTGTTTTATGGATTTAGAGGTCCCGGGAGTGCGGGATTGGTCCCGGGAAGTGGTCTTGGGATTGGTTAGTATTAAAAGTGTTTTATGTGTGTTGTGACTAGGATTTCGGTGAGGCTCGTGCTTGAGGACCGTGCTCGTGACCGTGGTGCATCGGAAAGCTCGGGACACAGGTAAGAAAACCGTAACACCCGAGAATAGGGCATGGCCCCACTGTGTGATTGCAGGGCATGGCCCCAGATTGTATTATGTGCAAATGTTTAACCTTAAATGAATCATGATGTGTGAGAATGATTATTCGAATGTACTATATGTGTGATTATAATGAAATGAACGGCAAGGGCCGAGTGCGGCGTAGGCCGGGTACGGCCGTGGGGCCGAAAGTAACACACAGCACATGGGATGCTTATATTCAGGGTGGGACCCAAGGGATACATGAGTTATCCTCGCGGTGAGAACCGAAACCCCAGGCTTTGGTAAGGCCTCTGGGGTGGCATGGCCGTGCTTGTTTATTATGATAGTTTTCCTATTTATCAGTGAATTATGCCAGCTATATGAATTGCATATGTTATGTATTATTTGGGTTTTCTTGCTGGGTTTTGGCTCACGGGTGCTCCGTGTGGCAGGTAGAAGTAAGGAGTCAGTCAACCGGCCATGAGTATGGAGAGCGTGGGGGCGGCGCGTACATGTTCGGCCTGCCCGACTGCTTTGGTTGGGGGCATTTTGTAAATGGCTGTATTGATCCATTCTTTTGATAGTTAACCTGGTGTAAATCTATTTTTGAGTTGTAAATATTTTGTAAACCTTATTTTGGGATCCCAGATGTTTTATACTTACATTTTCAAAGAAGTTAAACATTTTTAAAGAGTACAGCCTTAAATTATGATTTATCCACACTTTTGGTTTTTGAGACCACTTAGAGTCAGTCAAAAGCACGATTTTTATTTTAAACTCACTTAGTAATGGCTCTAAGGTAGTAGGGCGTTACATCATCTATGAATACTACCTCGAACATGTCCAAATAGTCCTTAAATACCCTGTTCATCCTATCCATTAATGCTACTGGGGCGTTAGTGTGTCCAAAAGACATCACTAGGAACTCATAATGCCCGTAGCGAGTTCTAAAAGTCGTTTTCAGAATGTCTCCCTCTTTCACTTTCAACTGATGGTACCCGGATCATAGATCAATTTGCGTGAATACTACTGCCCCTTGAAGTTGATCAAAAAGTTCATCTATCCTAGTCAAAGGATATTTGTTCTTAATGGTGACTTTATTGAGTTCTTGGTAATTGATGCACATTCTCATGCTCCCATCCTTCTTTTTCACAAATAGGATTGGTGCTCCCCATGGCGAATGGCTAGGTCTTATGAACCCCTTGTCCAACAAATCTTGTAGCTGGTTCTTAAGTTCCTTCAACTTTTCATGTGCCATTCGATAGGGCGCTTTAGAGATCGGTGCCGTTTCTGGTGCAAGCTCGATCACAAACTCGATTTCTCTGTCTGGGGGTAATCCTAGTAATTCCTCGGGAAACACCTCCGGGAACTCGCAAACAACATGCACATTTTCCAATTTTAACTCTGACTCCTTTGATTTATCCACCAAACTAGCCAGAAACGTCGAACAACCATGTTGCATCATATTCTTTGCTTCTAATGCTGATATTATGGGTGTTCGAAAACTCGCTACTTCTCCTATAAAGGAAATAACCTCTCATTCTATTGGTCTGAACTCCACAGTCTTCTTCCAACAGTCTATTGTCGCCCCATGTTTGGATAACCAATCCATGCCAAGTACAACATCATAATCTGGTATACTGAGTTCTATAAGGTCAGATGGTCACTCCCTACCCTCTTTCGTCATAGGCGTTGACGGCAACCACCTAGTTGACAACATCATGTCTCCCGACGGTAACATTGTACTAAATCTATGCTCAAATAGTTTGCAAGGCATACTCAACTTATCAATAACATTCATGGAAACATAAGAGTGAGTCGCTCCAGAATCAATGATGACTCTACAGATCATACCACATATAGGGAGCTGACCTGTGACTATGGTGCTACTGTTGGCTGCTTCATTCTGAGTTAAGGAAAAAACCCGTGCTGGCACCAGATTGCTGTTACTATTCTGTCCCATCATCCATTGTAGGAAATTCTTCCTCAGATGTCCTGCCTAACCGCACTTAAAACATTAATTGGTGCCGATCTAGCATTCTCCCACGTGTCTTTTCGAGCATTTAGGACAGATGGGATGCTCTAGTCTGTTGCCTTGGTGATTCCCACGGTTTCATTCATTATAGCGATTGTTGCGATTATTATGGTGGTTCTGAGTGTTGTGACTGCTGTTATTCATGGCCGGGGGTCTTGGTCTCTTATCAGTGCCACTGTTCTGCCCTTCATTAGCTTTCCTTTTGTTACCCTCATTGAAGCCCTTGTTTCAGTAGTTCTCTATTTTGGCAGCATTATACTTCCATATCTCATCTTCAAAATATTCTGCTTCAAGTGCTCTATCAAGTACTTCTGCATAACTGACCACTTCAGCACTGGTCATCATAACATCCCTAGCGATCATCGGCTTGAGTCCCCTCACGAACCATTGGACTCACAGAGTTTCAGTTGGCATAACTTCAGGAGCAAATTTTGTTAACCTATCGAACTTTTGTGCATAATCGGTGACAAATAGGTTTCCTTGTACTAGAGTTACAAACTCATTGTAATGACCCAAAATCACTAATAAGGCTTAAGGGCCTTGATTAGCGTGCCGGGAGGGCATAATTGGTTTATGTGGGATTTAAATGATTAAATACATGATTAGGTGATATGCATGATTATATGGATATGTGAGATGCATGTTTATGAGTATTAATATGCATATGGTCCCTATTTAGCTTATAGGGGCATATTTGTAATTTTGGCCCCGTTGTGGGCATAAACGTGATTATTTGTGGTAAATTGTTGAGACCACATTATTATGTGGATATATTTGCAGCATATGACTCGAGACAGTCCTAGTGAGCGATTTGGCGGAATAGTCACGGTGGGGATTTATACCCGGCTCGGGGGAGCCTGGGGGTATTTTGTTGGGAATTGAGGGAATATATTGGAGATTATTAAACATTGGGTAATAATTGGTGATTACTTTGATGATGGGATTTAATTGGTAAATATTAGGAACACTCGAGGAATTAGTGGGAACTGGGAGCAAAATGACTACAATGCCCCTTTAGACACCTTAGAAGGATTGAGATGGTTGGAGGGGTAATTAAGTCATTAGGCTACTTAGAGAAAAACTCAGAAAAGAAAGACTCACCTAAGTCTAAGTAGAAGTAAGTAGAAGTCTTCAGCCTATTTTCTCTCTCAGCTCATCTCTCTCCCACGTATCACTCTCTCCTTATATTCCATTTGGGATATTGAAGCTTTTCTTCAAGGTGAGAGCATGTGCAAAGCTTGGGCTAGGAATTTTTGGAAGAAAACCGAAGGGAATTGAAGGGGAATTTAGCTTGGTGTTGGAGCTGGAAATTCAAAGGAGAAGACTGCTATATTGAGGTAAGAATTTTGGCTTTCAATTCTTATTTTTCTACTGCGTTGTCTAGGTAAGTTTGGACTCTTGAACTTGAATTGGATGATTGAATTAGACCAAGTTCTTGGGGTATTAATAGCTGCTGAATTTGATTGGTGACTTCAAGTTTATTGCTGAGGTTTTGAGGATTAAGATAGGTGGTTTATTCTTAAAATTTGTAGCTTGATTGATGATTGAATTGGGGAAAGTTGTTGGGTAAAATTGTGGGTAAGTGTCAGTGTTCTGGGATGGGAGAAGGAGGAGAAAACCAAAATTTCCTCTGGGTTCACAGGGCGCGCACGACCCAACCTGGGGGCGTCGCGGTACATGTGGCCCTTCTCGCCTGGTTAGCTCTCTCACTTGGGGGCGTGCCACGACTTGCTTGGCCAAATCGCGACCTACCTCCCCATTGCTTTGGGAGTTTTCTCTTTGACTTGAGGCAAGTCGCGACTTGCTGAGCCAATTTGCGACCTGCCTGGGAGGTTTGGTCTTTAAAGTATTTCAAGTATTGTTAGGGCTCGGGGTTCAAACCTAGGTGCTCGGGACAATTTCTACTACCAGGTTTAGTAGAAATTGATTTCTTGGAGGCTAGTTTTGTTCCCCAGGTATTTTATTTCTGATTGGAAGTTGATAGAAATCAATGACCCTTGTGACTAGGTTTATCGCCGAGGCTCGAGGCTAAGGATCGTGCTTAGAACCAGTTCACCTTCTCTACTCGAAATCAAAGGTAAGAAAAATTCACCCGTTTGTGTGGTGATGTTGGGACTAAGGGTTCCCTATACTTGTTTACAATGTTGTATGATTGTGTTATGCCATGTGAGCATGAAATAAACGGCCTAAGAATCCCGGAATTGATACTTGCACACAGGATATGGCTCGGTCACTGGTAGTTGAAGTTAACTATATAATCACTAAGCTCGGCCTAAGTGAGCTAGAGTCAGTGGGATAAACAGAGGGTTCTACCTACGGGTGTTGATCCTCGTTGATTGATAGATTGTTGATTGATATCACTGATTATGTGAATGGTACGATATACTGAATATTCAGCTAATGTTTTGTGATTCATTTTATTATAGTTATTGGTTATGCTTTGTGTTATGGTTTTCTTGTCGGGCCTTGGCTCATGGGTGCTACGTGGTGCAGGTAAAAGCAAGGGTAAGCTGGACCAATCCTGAATTGGAGAGCTCTAGGGGCAGAATGTACATAGTCAGCTGCTCGGCTGTCACAGCTGAGCGATGGACAGGGACATGGGAACCTAAAATGCCTATTTTTCCATTAGAATGGCTAGTGATTGTATATATCCATTGAAATTTTGTAAATTGTTCTTTAAACGTTGTTTTTGGGATCCCATCTATCAAACATTTATTTAAATGAAACTTATCTTTTATGACCAAAATCTTTTAACCCTAGTTCGATTATGGTTTAATGACACATTTTTAAATTAAATGACTAGATTAGCAAGTTTTGCACCTTTAAAAACACACAGTGTAACAGTCTTGGTTACCCAGGCTGGTACAACTTGGTATTAGAGCGGTCTAGGTTTAAGGGTTCTAGAAGACTGGCAGGACATGTACATTCGCCGCTAAAGACAAGCTCGACTCTGGGTTTGGTAATTGTGTATTCATGTTTATATGCTTAAGTGGTCAGAATGAAATATGAATGATGTTATCTGTTTGATTAATAGGAAGCATGAGATACTGATAGGGCTTGGCCCTTGACTACTGTATGATGATATTGAGGCATGCTTATTAGCATTGCTGTTGCATGTGGATGAATGTTTGGATAAACATTTATAACTTGATATCTTGTGATTGTTTGTGTTCTAATGGTGGATCATGGAAAGATTCTTACCATATCATCATAGTCTGACTGTCGTGTTGTTGATTGCAAATTAACTTGGATAGCTATGCCTCCAAGGCGATCTATATGAATAGCTGGTTCTGGATCTGAGGCTAGGGATGATGACAAGGGCCAGAACCCTCTGCCTGTCCATGAGAACTGACAATAGATTATGGCAGACATGTAGGCCCAACTTCAAAGCCAGGAAGAGCAGATCCATCTTCTAAAACAGTAGGCTCCGTCAGGGAGTGCTTCATCTATTGTGCCACCTGCAGTGGCACCAGTTGTTCAGCCATTGGAAGTTGGGATAGGTGGGAGTCGTTGTATGAGCGGTTCAGGAGGCAGCATCCTCCAACTTTTGAGGGATGACCAGATCCACTAAAAGTCGAACAGTGAATGATTATGATTACTGCTATCCTGAACTTCCTGAGGGTAGAGGGTCATGATAGGGTGGCTTGTGCCACATATATACTGAGAGAGGATGCCCGCATATGGTGGGAAGTGGAATCACAGACTAGAGATGTTACTACTTTGGATTGGGATGGATTCAAGGATTTGTTCAGTCGGAAGTACTACAACGTTGCTGTCAGGCCAGCGAAGGAAAATGAATTTGTGGGATTGATATAGGGAAACTTGTTAGTTATAGAGTATGCCCTAAAGTTCGATAGACTTGTGAAGTTCGCACCAGATCCCGTGCCTACTGATGCAACTAGGCAGGATAGATTTATCAGAGGGCTTATTGCTATGATAGCCCGAGAAGTGAGAATCACAACAGTACTTGGGGGAACGACTTATGCCAAGGCTGTTGAGAATGCTCTTACCGCTGAGGAAGCGGAGAACAAGATCTGGAAAGAAAATTCTTCAAGACGGGAGGTCCGCAGAGCAGTGCCTCCATATTCTGGGTCTGGTAGGGATGGAGGCCCCAGTGATCTGAAAAGGATGACCCTGACACTTCAACCGCTGCTTCTCCTGATAGGAGGGGTCAGGAAGCTCAAGGTGGCCATCTGGGAGGTGGTGACACATGGAGGAACTACCCAGAGTGCACATGGTGTAGAAGACACCATCTGGGCAAATGTCAGACCAAAGCCCACTTCTCCAGCTGCATCCATTCCCACCCTGCAAGAGGGTTATTTCGAGGTTGAGCATTACTAAAGCTCAGTCTCCTCAACAAGCCAAATTTCTGAGCTATTAGCTTGCCACGACCTGAAACTTTCCAGAGCACTAATGTGCCGACCTGCGACTCTGAACGAGCGGAGCTACTTCACCCTGGGAGATGGCAATCCTGACAGCAAGATTACGCTCAAGGCCTGGAGTCACGAGCACATGTGTGCAGGGGGTTTACTACCCCTGAAATCCTGTTTTAAGGATTTTCTAGAAATTTTCGGGCTCGCTCCCTTCCAACTCCAGACTAATTCATATAGGGTTCTTTCTTACCTCAGGTCCCTGTACCACGAATTGAAGTAGAGAGGACCCTCACCCAAAGAGATTCTGTATCTCTTCTATCTCAAAAGCAAACCCTCTTGCGCTCGAGGAGGGGATGGCTTCTACTATTTGTCGAGCTATCTGAAGGAGAAGAAACTTTTCGAGGATATGCCAAACCATCCTCCCAACTTCAAGCTCCCGTTCTTCTGGACGGATGGTCTCGCTCCTTCTAGATTCTATTCACTCCATCACATCCGTAAGTACTCACACTTATCCCTTACCTTTTCGTTTATTGATTAGGCTCAGAATAATAGCATGTAACCATCTCTCCAGCCAACTATCACTGTCCCAACCCCTTAGAGTCGATGGTGGAACATAAGGAAGCTCTGCTCCAACTGCCCTATGGTTGGCGTTCTTTATCTTATCTTCTTCATGAAGAGCTGCTCCGAGCCTATGGCCTCTTGGAGCAAGACCAGTCTACAGACAACTCTACCTACCTCAAGTACTTCAAGTGAGAGCACGTGCCACTTCCCACTGAAAGACTTCCCCGGAGACGGAGGTCTTCGAGCTCACGAGCCCATCCTTCTGTGGCTCGCCGTCATGATCGGCCTACCTCAGGAAATGAAGCGCAAGACGAGGCCTCAATCTCGGGTGGCGGAGGTAAAGTAATACTTATTTAAGCCATGTGGTCCCCTTCTCTTTATAAATACAAACCCGACATACTTGTCCTTTTTGAGGAACCTAGCAATAATTTTCATGCTTGGTCCTGGGTAGATGAGAGGGTAAGTACGTTTGATAGCTGGTTAGGTTAGTACCAAACCATGTATATTTTAAACAAGGTTTGGAATGGAGTCACTGTTCAATATGGGACTAACATTTATAGAGACCTATCAAGGTTGTTTCCTACATATAGAGAAGGGACTCCCCCAGCATCCTCTAAAGATAGGGGAATTTCTTGGTCGCCGAGCACAAGCTCAGTAGAGAGATATAGTTAGGTTTCTTTAGACCTTAGTCTTGCTTCTTTTTGTAGTTTAGGCTCGATCACTAATGTGTAAATTGTGTATTTGCAGGTGACATGGACTCTGACTTGGAGAACATACTGAGCCTTCCTACGGGGGCGAAGGCAAGTAAGTGCCAGAAGGCGTCACAGAAAGGGGGCGCCCCTCAAAGATCCCAAAAAGTGCCGAGATGACTCCTCCAACCCCGAACTCCCAAGGCCCGAGCCAAGTTGCTGCTGCCGACCCCGAGGCTAGGGGACCTGCCGAGGTCTCACACCCCCTGCCTCCTGAAGTCCAGGTTTCAGAATAAACTACTCTGGCCCTATGGAACCAGGTTCTCACATGGGAACTGTAACGCCCTGGTTACCCCAAGACCGTTATGGTGAACGTTGAACTGTGAATTTAACTCGCTACCCGAGTTCTTTGGTTAAAAACGTGTTTTTGGGTGTTATTAATAGGTTAAGGTGGAAAACCAATCGAAAGGAAAGGATATATTTTATTTAAAACATAAAACCGTTCATTGGCCCATAAAAATGTTTACAAGTTATTTACTACTCAAAATGGTCATTACAGTTTCAAATTTACAAACCCGCCGACCTAAGCGGCAAAAATAGGGTAAACCCCCTAGTTCCTCTAAGAACTCCTTAGCCATGGTGGTCAAGCGGCCGCATATGTACACATCACCACCTAAGCTCTCCATTCCAAGCTGGGTGAGCTATTCTTTCCCTTTACTTGCACCACATAGCACCCATGAGCCAAATCCCTGCAAGAAAACACAATATTGCATGATTATAATATTAACAATGATCGTAATAATCATTCAGGACTTTCATTCGAAAATAAAGGAGTGACAATTGTAATAGTCACTAAGGTGGGTTCTGTTCCCATTAGCCATGTGACGATAAGGTCACCTGGGCTTTACAAATAAGTGATCCTTTCACTAGCTTATCAAGATAGGTGTTCGATGAACTAGTCTCCAATATAACCTACCGCATGACAATAGAGTCACAACCATGGGATTTCGCTCCCTAGCCACGTGACAAACAGTCTTCTAGGCATTTGGCCCTGGCTCTGAGTAACTAGCCTTAGACTAGTCAAGAGCTTATAATTTTCATCGACCTTAGGGTCGGTCAAGCATTAATGCTCCTAGAGTCATACAACAGTGATATCGATTAGATCTAATCTTTTATCGGCTCTGCGTTCATGACTTTTATGTGTTCCTGACTCCCAGGTCAGTAACACGCGACCAGTGTTGATTCTGAATAGTCGGTGTCATACACAAGTAAGCAAGATTTGCTAAGCATTTAATATGCAATCAATGTCCACATTTAATAACCAACATGCTCAACAACAGCCACGCATGTCATATACATAGGGTAATGTTTTCTTACCTCTGGTTCGAGCGACAATGAGTAAAAGAACGACCCTTGAGAACGATCTCACTTTAAGGTCCTTTAGCGGTCACCTATTCATAACCAAACATGGGATTCCATCAATAAAATGAATAACAAAGGTTCCCGAACCAAAACCTAGCCTCCGAGACATCGAACCCCACTAAACTGGGTAGTAGGAATGACCCCGAGACCTAAGATTGAGTTCCCCTAATCAAAACACTCATTTGGCCTCAAAAACCCTCATGAGCTGCGGCCCCAAAACCTTGAGCCGCGGCGCCTAGCCAAACTAGGAGCAAGTGGCATGGCACACCCTACCCAGTGCCATGGCGCCCAACAAAAACAAACTTCGCCTCCTTCAGCATCGAGCTTAGGTCGTGGCGCCCAAGAACAGGGCTGCGACCCCCACCTGGGAACCTACCATAACTCCGATTTCTCACATTTTAAACCTTTAAAAAACATACCTAAACATCTCCAAATCCAAAAATCAAAGTTCCCAAACATCCCAATGATCCAAAATCATCAAATCCCGAGGCTCAAACGAATCAAAAACTCATCGATACACAAAATCCAAATCAAAGCTTAGAAACTCGAAAACTCAAAACTTAAAGCTTGAATTACCTTTGATTGGGTTGTTTCTCGCTAAATCCTTCGATCAAGCAGCTTCTAATCTTTCCTAGGATTGCTATGCCTCTATCCTCGCTTGATTCCGACTCATAGAACTCAAGATTTCTTCGAAATTGCCACGAATGGTCACAAAGGTTAACAGGAGAGAGAAAAAGTGTTTTTAAGGTATCGTTCATTCTGACAGACTACTGCAGGCTTAAGTAACCTCAAATAAAACCTAATTCTCGGGGTCCCAAGAACATCCCCTGGGGAAAAATAGTCAAAACTCCCAGAATTTCCTCTTGATCTCACTACCTCCCAATATATAATCAAATAAACATTCTCATTATCCAATATCCCAATAATTGACCCCGTTATGACAAAACCGCTAATTTTCAACATAAGACCATCTCATGTCGAATAGCTCGAATATATCCCTATAATAATGAGATCTCATCAATAAATCACAATATGCACCAAAATACACAAATATGCCCTCAACGGGCCAAATTACCAAAATGCGCTAATAATCAAATGTGGACCCACATGCATGCATTTAACATCATATTATAATATAATTCACATAAACATGCATATAATCATTTAATGGCATAATTAAACAATTATGGCCCTCCCGGCCTACTAATCCAGCCATTAAATCGCATTAGGGATTTCAGGGCATTACAACTATCCCCTCCTTATAGAAATTTCATCCTCGAAATTTACCTGAATAACTTGGGATACTGACATTGCATATCTGACTCCAGCTCATAGGTCGCTTCCTCGACCTTGCTGTTCCTCCACAATACCTTAACCAAAGGTATCGTCTTATTCCTAAGGACCTTGTCCTTTCTATTAAGTATTTGGACCAGCTGCTCCTCAAAGGAGAGATCTGCCTCAAGATCTAGATCTTCATAGCTCAAAACATGAGTCACATCAGATACATATCTCTGAAGAGCTGCAACGTGAAACACGTTATGCATGGCGGACAACGCCGGTGACAAGGCCAACCTGTATGCCACCTGACCAATCCTCTCCAGGATCTCAAATGGACCTAAAAATCTAGGGCTCAACTTGCTCTTCTTCCCAAATATTCTTACCCCTTTCCATGGCAAGACTCTAAGGAAGACATAGTCTCCAACTTGGAACTCCACGTTCCTACGCTTGGGTTCTGCATAGATCTTCTGTCTATTATGAGAAGCGAGCATCCGAGCTCCAATCTTCTCCATTTAATCTCGCCAATTTCTACACCCCAGGCCGGATGATAGACTCGATCTGGTAAGGTCCGAGTACCCCAGCAGACGGGTCTCGTGTAGCCTGAAACACATGTCATAGTACCAGGTCTCCCAATCTGAATTTTCTATCTCGAACCCTCTTATTGAAATACCTAGTAGCTTGCTGCTGGTATGCAGCATTTTTTAATTGAGCTTCATCTCATCTTTCGTCATTGAGGTCTAGACTTTCATCGAGCTGGGATTGGTTCGAGGCCTGATTGTATGCATGGCTCCGTATTGTAGGTATTTTGACTTCAATAGGAAATATGGCCTCACACCCATATGCTAGGGAGAGGGAATATGCCCTGTTGAAGTTCGAGCTGTGGTTCGATAAGCCCACAAAACCTGAGGTAACTCCTCGGGCCATCTTCCCTTAGCCTCTTCTAACTTTTTCTTAACGGAGTATTTTAGGGTTTTGTTGACTGCTTCGACCTAGCCATTTGATTGGGTATGGGCGACGGAGGAGAAGCTTTTTATTAGCCCTTTTCTTTTTGTCAAAATAGGTAAACAGGTCACTGTCGAACTGGGTACCGATGTCCGACACTATCTTTCTGGGCATGCCATATCGGCAAATGATGTTTTTTACCACAAAGTCTAAAACTATTTTTGAGGTAATAGTGGCTAGGGGTTTAGCTTCGGTCCATTTTGTGAAAAAATCGACCACGCCCACATTATATCTTACTCCACCTTTGCCAGTTGGTAATGAGCCTATAAGGTCGATTCCGCACACCGCAAATGATCATGGGGAGGTCAACATGGTAAGCTCAGTAGGTGGAGCTCATGGAATTGAAGAAAATCGCTGGCATTTATCACATTGTTTGACATATTCAAATGCGTCTGCCTTGATTGTGGGCCAGAAATATCCCTATCTTATCATCTTTTTGGATAGACTATGCCCCCAAGTGTGATCTCCACAAAATCCTTCGTGAATTTCTTCCAAAATTTTCTTCGCCTCGGGTGGAGTTACACATCGGAGTAATAGCATAGAATACCCTCTTTGATACAACCTTCCTTCCACAATAGTGTACCTCCGGATCTAATACATCAGCTTTTGAGCCCTGTTCCGTTCTATTGGGTGACTTTCGGTTTCTAGGTAATCGATTATTAGGGTCATCCAGGCAGGTTGAGAATCGATCATGATACGTCCTCTTTCTCAGGCTTGCTGATACTCGGGATCGATAAAAACTCTATGGGACCACGTTCAATGTATCGGACTCGCTGGTTGTAGCGAGCTAGGCCAATGCATCTGTATTTGAATTTTATTCTCAGGGGACTTACTCTATAGCATAGAATTCGAACTATTCGAGCGTAGCTTTTGCTTTCTCTAGGTACGCGACCATTCTTATGCCTCGTGCCTGATATTCCCCCAAAACTTGGTTGACCACCAGCTGTGAGTCACTATAGCAGTTATAGCTTGTGCTTTGAGTTCTTTGGCTATTCGAAGTCCTATTAGTAATGCTTCGTATTCAACCTCATTATTCAATGCCTTGAAGTT
Organism: Humulus lupulus; assembly: GCF_963169125.1. Lineage (NCBI taxonomy): Eukaryota > Viridiplantae > Streptophyta > Magnoliopsida > Rosales > Cannabaceae > Humulus > Humulus lupulus. The sequence goes on along the minus strand of NC_084795.1, from coordinate 187,210,341 downwards.
GAACCTTAAGGCAGAGTGGAATCAATTTCCTATTGGGGTAATCAATATAATGCCTGCCCCCGATCCATTTTCATTGGAGCATTCATCAACATAAAGTTTCCAAAGCTTGCGGGTTGGGGTTACAATTTCATCATTAAAAATTCCAGTACACTTGACAACGAAATCTGTCAGGGCCATTCCCTTGATGGCCATTCTCGGGTGGTATGTGATCTAGAATTGTCTGAGTTTGACAGCCCACTTTAATAATCTTCCTGATGCCTCTGGTTTGAACAAAACTTGTCGTAGTTGCTAGTTAGTTAGCACATGAATAGGACGTGCTTGGAAGTAGGGTCAGTGCATTCAAGATGAATGTATCAGTAACCTTTTGCTGACATAGTACACAGGATTTTGTATTTTCTTCTCTTCTCAGACGAGCACTGCACTAATGGCGTGTTCGGCTGTCGTGAGGTATAAATACAAAACCTCTTCCGTGACAGGTTTCGATAAGATTGGTTGTTCAGTGAGGTGTTCTTAAGGTTCTGAAACGTGAGCTCGCACTCCTCTGACCACTCGAATTCCTTGCCCCCTCACAAAAGGTTGATAAAGGAAGACAACGGTCTGTATATTTTGAGATAAACCTACTCAATACCGCCATCTGTCCAGTTAAGCTCTGGACATCCTTGTGCTTCCGAGGTGAGGGAATATATATCAATGCCTTAATCTTGTCCAGATTAATCTCTATCCCTTGTGCATTTACTATAAACCCAAGAAACTGTCCCCAAGACACTCCGAAAGAGCACTTTTGTGGGTTAAGTTTCATGTTATACTTTCGTAGTACAGTAAAGCATTATGCGAGATCATCAACATGGTTATCGTTATATTTCGATTTGACTAATATATTGTCAACATAAACTTCCATGTTATTTCCAATCTGCTCGGCAAACATCCTGTTCACGAACCTTTGGTACATGGCCCCGACATTTTTGAGCCCGAAAGACATTGTAGCAATACAACCCTTTATCAATTATGAAGCTCGTATGTTGCTGATCTGGTGCATGCATGGCGATTTGGTTATATCTAGAATAAGCGTCCATGAATGACATGATGTTATGACCTGTAGTGGCATCTACGAGCTGATCTATCCGAGGTAAGGGGAAACAGTCTTTAGGGCACGCCTTGTCAAGGTCTGAGGAGTCGATACATGTTCGCCATTTTCCGTTGGGTTTCTGGACCAACACTAGATTGAATCCAATTAGGATAAAAGGCATCTTGTATGAATAGATTTACCTTTAACCTATCGACCTCCTCCTTGAGAGCCTTCTTTCTATGATCGTCCAGGAGTCTTCACTTTTGTTGCTTTGGGGGGAAGATTTTATTCAATGTTAAGTGCATGGCTTATGAAATTCAGACTGATTCCCACCATGTTCGAGTGTGACCATGTGAACACATCCTGGTTTTCTTTTAAGAAGTAGATTAATTGCTATCTCACATCTTTAGAAAGATTCTTACCCACCTTCACCACCTTTGTAACTTCTACTTCGTTGAGCCTGACCTCCTCGAGCTTTTCTAGAGGTTCGAGGTCAACCCTTTCTTCTACTCTGTGATCAATTTCCTCATCAATTTAAAAAATGGTTCCATTTATCTCTTGGATAACCACTAGGGCCTGCGCACTTGTCTGAATTTTTCCTCTTATGGAAATGTTGTAGCACTCCCTTCATGCGAGCTGGTCCCCCTTCAACGTCCCGATGCCACTAGAAGCCAGGAACTTGATGGCCAAATGCCTAATGGACGACACTGCCCCCAACCCAACTAGGGAGGGTCTTCCGAGAAGTACGTTGTAGCTGATGGGAGGTCCACCACTACAAACTCCATCATCTTGGTTACTGAGACTCGGTAGTCTCCCAAGGTTCCAAGGAGCTCAATGGATCCCATACAGGCAATCCCTTCTCTTGAAAAGCCGTACAATGTTGTTGAACATGCTTTCAAATCGCAAAGCGTGAGTCCCATCTTTTCTAGAGTGGATTTATAAAGGATATTCACCAAACTCCCATTATCAATCACGACTCAGCGTACTCTCTTGTTCGGGAGTTGGAGAGTTAAGACTGTGGGGTCGTAATGAGGAAACTGGACGTGTGATGCATCCTCTTCAGTAAACGTTATGGGTTGAGTCTTAACCCTTTGTTGTTTTTGAGCTCATGGTTCAGGTTCGTAGGGAGAACCATCTCCAGTCTTGAGCTCATTTACGTATCTTTTCTGGGTGTTCCTACCCAAACCTGCAATACAAGGTCCCCCCAAGATGGTTACTACATCCTCTCCATCAATTGGAGGGGGTCTCTCGTCCTCCTGAGCTCGGGAGTTATTGTGTTGTGTAGGTTGCGCGGCTGCTGCCCTCTAACTTGTTGATACTTGATTGGAATTTCAGTTTTCTGACGTACTGTCCATAATATACCCTCGAGATCAAACCTTCAATATCATCTTTCAATTGTCGACATTCATCGGTTGTGTGTCTGATATCTCTATGGATTCTACAGTATTTACTTGAGTCCCTTTTTACCTTTTGATTCCTCATGGGATCAGGTAATCTGAACAGGACCGGATTTTCATTAGCCAGGTAAATATTCTCCTGAGAGTCATTGAGCTCAGTATACACCTTGTATACGGAGAAGTATTTATCCCCTTCTTTTTACCTCCATCAACCCTTGGGTTATTCTCTTCGTTCTTCTTCCTTTTAGAAGGGTTATCCCCGGAGGGTTTTGAAGTTGATGGGGTTGCCGAGGTCGAGGCAGAGTTCACATTTGTCATTATAGTTATGGGTTGAGGGGTCATGTCTAGCGCTAACCTTGACTCTTCTACATTGACAAACCTCTGGGCCCTCTGATTGAACTCGGTTAGCAACCTAATAGGTTTCCATTGTAAATCTTCCCAAAGGGGACTTCCTGGCAAAATACCCAGCCATCATGTGACCGCTATCATAGACATCCCGAGCTCAGGCCACTTCTAGGTTAAACCTCGTGAGGTAACTCTTTAATGACTCATATTGCTATTGTCAGACATTGGTTAAGGCCTCGAACTTGGGCCTGATGCCAATCATAGCCTTAAACTGCTTCTTAATGTCTCTAGATAATTGCTCTGCGGATGAGATCGAATGTCTTCTAAACTTCTCAAACTAGTTTTTTGCTGGTCCTGTAAGTGTTGCTGGGAACATCATACATCTTAGCTCATAGCCAACATTGCTGGCTTGCATGATGGTGGTGAAGGTACTCAGATGACTATACGGGTTTGAGTTTCAATCAAATGGCGGGACATGGGGTATTCTGAATCCCTGATGAAACAAAGTGCTGGAGATATGCGGGGCAAATGGCTTGAGTTCCTCATCGGATTCTTCAGCTTTGTTTCTGTTATGCCTGTCTTGCAGGAGCCTAAATGCTCTTTCTAACTGGCCAATCCTTTCCTAGACTAAATCCACTGGGTTGAGCTTGGACCTGAGGAGGCTGGTTCTCGTTAATAAAAACTCCAGCTCCCTGTCTAGGTATAGGGTTATTTGCTGGCTGTTTATGACCATTCAGATGGTCACGGATATCAGGGTTCGGGGGATTATCTCACCCTCGATTATGGTTTAGATGATCCCCCAGATCAGGGTGATTCCCTCAATTCAATATATGACTTGGCTTGTTGTTATAAACCCTTATGGACTGAGTGTAGTCTGAGCTTACGCTTACGTAAATTGTAGCCCTCTCTGGATGCGTGGCTCGGTGATACGAGGTGGGTCCCCTACTGGCCTTCTTGTTCCAGTAGTTTGTGATCTTGACATTTGGCTTCCTGATGAATGAGGAGCCATGTGATCTCAGATACCCTCTCTTTCATTCCCCTGTCCAGGCCTAGCCTGTCGGCTTCCATCTGAACTGCTGCTACGAGATGGCCTCCGTGGTGCAGTTCATGGAACCTCTCGGACTGGCGAGGGGTGCCTTATTGGTGATGGTGGATACCTTATGGGCGGTGGGGGTTGTCTCCCATTGTCGGGCCTAGATGGCCCAGAGTTTGCCCAAACAGGCTCCAGGTTGTTTCTTGTAGTATCAAGATTCGGGTTCCGAGCCATTAAAGGGGCTCGATTATTACCCGTTCCTGTAGGCAAGTCTATAGTCAGGTTGGCAGTGGCCTCAGCCTGGGTATTCCTCTGGGGCCTTGGCTGATTCGGTTGTGATGCTTATTCCGCCCTCCTGGTGGTCGTGCATCCACGGGGGCGCCCTCTAGGCATCCGGGGAGGTGCCTGGGCGTCAACTGCTTATTTGGCTGATTCCTCATTGTGTTTTGTCGCCTCTGCAACCTGTTTGCGCAGTTGGAAATTTTCAAGTTCCACGATGGGAACATACCTCTCAGGATTGTAATACAAATCCTCGTAATCCCTGGGGGTAGGCGACCCCCGAAAGTTCGATGACTCACTCCTCTCCTTAGGGTCCCGATCCACCATAGGATGTTTTCTAGGTTGTCGGGGATACTCCTCGGTACAAGGGGTATGTTCCTCGGGTATCTGGGGCAATGTTCGTCCACCAGCACTGGGGTTGCTTGCAGCAATCATTGATGATTCAGGAGGTTTTCTGATTAAACAGGCTCACATCTTGTTCAATGGCTCTCAATGAAAGTACCAAACTATTGACGCCATTTTTTGTCAACTTAGAAATGAATAGCAATTAATCAAAATACCAAAGGAAACAACCAATAATAGACACGATTTTTACGTGGTTCAGAAGTTAAAATCTGCATAGTCCACGAGTCGATGTTATTCACTTTATGAAATTCTCTTAAAGCTTTCTGGAAGAAATTTTACAGAGTCTTCCCAATACAAATTTCTCCGTCCTTACAAATGAATTGCTCCACACTATTTATAGATTGGTTTACCGAATATCTCCCCTCATATTTTGAGGAGTTATTATACAAATCAACTAAATAAATGCAATTAAATGCATATAGTTACTACGTACATGTATAAATCCCATGATATTTGGGATTTAACAACAAATTACAACCAATCCCTTAAACATAGAGATTTTATAAAAATAAAGATGTTCACACTCAGCTCGCGACCTTGAATATTCAATTCACACGCCATCGAGATCGATCAACCATCACGAGCTCGCTACCTTGGTTCACCTCGATTTTTAACAAGTAACATTGTTTAGATCATCCTTTCCGAGCTCACAATGCCTGAGTTCGAACCATCTTGTCTAATGGGAAGAAAGGAATCGAGGAATTTATACAAGTGTTGAACCATTTTCATTGTAGCTTCGACCTTGACATATATCCTCAGAACACCTTCGAGACCACATAGTTTCCGAGGTCACCAATTCTGATATTCTCGCACTTACTGCACAACGACGTTGTTCAACCTGCTTATTCTGAGCTTATACTTTACCAGCATAACTTTCGAGATCAGAATTTCTATTCTCGAAATTTTGGTGTAACATTTAGAAAGATTAATTTTAACATAAGTTTTAATTAATATAGATGGTCCTAGAAATGATATTTGGAATAACCTAAGGTTTAAATAGAATAATTAAGAACGTGACACTAGTCACATGAATGTTTATAAAGGATTTAAGGATTTTAGATGAATAAATTAATCAAGGATAAACCTAAGAAGTCTAGAACCTTCCCTTAGAGGTTAGGATCATGTTTTACTCAGTCAAAGTGGTTTAAACAAATTCAAGTGTGCTGAAAGTGTGCAAAAATGTGTTTGATATATCAGTATATGCTGATATATCGCAACTATAGGGGCCGATATATCGCCTATGATTGATACGAAAAACACGTCGACTTTGGACGAATGAAATCACGGAGGCTCGGTATTATGGGGTAGGCGATATATTGCCTATAGGGGGCAATATATCGGCTTCCTTATGCATTTTTGAAAATCCGTGGAATCTGAGCTAGAAACAGCCCTCAACAACTTGGACTTACTCTTGAATGTTTTTGACTGAGTTCTGGACATCTGTTGAGCAGAAAATTCATTTTTTATTCAATTATTTATTCAACTTAAATGGAATTAGTTTCACTCCTTGAACTCTATAAATTGGACCTTTCCCTCAGCCATTTGCTTCATCATTCAAGCATTTTTCAGAGCCTCGAAGCTGCTAAGTTCATTCTAGAGAGAAACACTAGGGTTTCAGGGTTAAAAGCTTTCAAATCTAAGCTTTTTTAAACACTTGGGAAGTAAGATAGAGTGTGATTTTGGTATTGAGGTGTAGATCAAAGTTCTAATCTATCTAAGGTATTTTTATCCTCGGGTTTAGTTCATTATAGTTCCTCTTATTCTTTTCATTTTCTTCAAATCCTAACTCGTTATAATGACTTATAGTTAGGTGTTCAATTTCCTTGAATCTTATGGTTTTTGGTATGTCTTATTCCTATGGTTTAAATCTTCTCTTCATCTTTTTCTTTCTCTATAAAACTTATGGTTTCTTTATGTTTGGTTTTAGGAGTTTCCAATCCCACACTTGTCTCCAATATCCCGGATTTGGTAAGGAAAATTAGGGAGTTTAGTTTATGACCATGTTATGTTTTGTATGACCTAACATTTCAGGTACAATAAAGGGGCAAGTGTGTTTGGACCTAAGGTGTCCAATGATTTATGACGGGCTTATGTTTGGTAGGCTCGGCTGCCAAAATTTTATGACGGACCTTAGTTGATGTCCGGTGTATGAGGAACTATTGTCCAGGGCTTAATTGCCACCCCTGTATAAACACTTATCTTTTCATTATATCTGACTTGTTATTATGACCTATGACCAATTTTTATGATTATGACTTATGAACTATGACTTAGATTTTGATTTATGATTATGACTTAGCCTATGATATGACCTAGAGTTTTATGATGCTGTATAAATAAGTTTTGTTTTGACTCTTGTTAATTTATGATATGTTTGATTATATGATTATATGACTAACTCATGTTTTTATTTCCGTTAATGGGCTTAGAAGCTCACCCCTTATGATGTTGTTATTTCAGGCGATTAAAGATAGAAAGGTGGGTGGCGAGTAGGACCTAGGCGCTTCGTGATGTACTCGTGAGGGCCATATAGTCGAGGAAGATCAAGCGAACCTATTTTTTTTTATGTTTTATTTAAATGTTGCTCATTTTAATATGTTAAAGACAATTATTTTATTTTTGTAAAATCATGGATCCATATATTTATTTTTAAGTTTTCATTCAATAAAAGAACAATGTTTATGATTATGATCCAACGCTGTGTTCTCGATAATTTATGAGAAATTAGGGCGTTACACTTTCTTTTTCAGATCAACGAGATTCTTTTTATCAGTGACCTTTAACTCCACAGTGGAAAAACTTTCCCTTTGGTTTCTTCTTTTTGGAGTTGTTGTCATTCTTGTTCTCCTTGGCTTTTGGTGCTTTCTTGCCTTTCTTGGAATTCTTTCCTTTACTTTTGTCCTTGTCATTGTTATTCTTCCTCTTCTTGGTTTTATCCACAGAGGTTGAAGGTTTCTCCTCTCACTACTACAAAAAAGGCCATTTGCGTCAATTTCTAACTGCCACAATTGAATTTTTGTGTCAGTTTTAAATGTGACGCGAAATCCTATGACACAAACCAGTGACATTTGCGTAAGTTGGGAACTGTCACAAATCTGGCATTTGTGGCAGTTCCCCACTGACGCAGTGCTAGCCTGGTTTGCTTTAGTGGGGAATTGCCACAAATATTAAAAAACGAGTTTTTTTGCGTCAGTTTGAAACTGTCACATAAAGTATTAACCAGGGAAATTGCAAATGTTTGTGCCAATTACCCTAGCCTATTTTGATAAAAAAAAACAGTAGCAAAATAAAAAAAAACAGTAGCAGAAATAGAAAAACTATAAATTTTTTAAACATTTATGTAAAGTTAACATTTTGTGATCAAATCTACAAAAGTAATTTATATTTCAAAGTTAATCTACGTATATAGGTATAACTCATGTGTTCTAATTTTCTAAGTATTAAACACGTAAACTAAAATTTTCTCACCAACTTGCTCATTTGCTAACAAAGATACGCCATAATTGATTCAGTCTACTCATCCCGTATCTCGTTGATTTTGTGAGCCGAATATAGTGTCGTATTTGTAAACTTATTAGAAAATATTGAAAATAATAAGTTCGAAATCATCCAAATAAAATCATGAGCGATAGTTAAAATTATTATTAAAAGGTAAAACAATACCTCATTTTTCAAATAGGTCTTTGGTCTAGGCTGTGAAATCAACTCTCTAGCAAACTTCATAATGTAAAAGCCACACTCGGTTTGCCCAATAAATAAACAAACAAACAAAGCAACAAACATTAACAATAAGGTTCATGAAATTCCTATAATTGACAAATAAGTAAAGGAAACAATATCTCCCAAAAAAATTGGGCAGAATTTATCCTATTTTTATCACATTTCCCAAATTTAAAACTTGCATGTATCAACACATGATATACAAAAAAATATTCAACAAATCAATCAAACATGCATAATTCTCATATTACTAAATCTAAAAAATTGGGCAGCATTTCCCCTATTTCTATTACATTTTCCAAATTTAAATGAACCTATATTCATCAAATAAACACAACAAACGAATTAATCAATAAAACATGCATAATTCCAGCCTTATATCACCAAAGCACACAATTCCAGAACCTATCTCCACTATTTTATAATTCCTACATTCCACTTAGTTCAATATCTTAATTATATATTAAGGTCAAAAATATTACCTCTAATGTTTGATCTCACCAACAAAGTCGTCAACAAAAAACCTATTCAAATATACCAATACACAACAAAAAAGAAAAATATAATAAAGTTATATTCTAACTAAATAAACAATAGAGCGGAACTTAAAAGAAAACGCTGAATATGTAATATAAAACCATTTAAATATTTAAACTCGAAATTAAATAATTTTTTTTAAAAAAAAGTTAACAAAGCATAAAGAAAAATATAATATAAATATCCTAACTACATAAATAATAAAATGGAACTTAAAGAACACAAGCAATTTAATATATGGAAGACTTCTCAATGGTTATTACAATGAAACCCAAAATTTAAAAAGTTAACAAAATATAAAGAAAAATTTACTAAAAATATTATAACTAAATAATTAATAAAGTGGAACTTATACAAAATATATACATTAATATATATACTCATCTGCATAATTAAATTTAATTTAAAAAACAGTTGAATAAGTTAACAAAAATAATGAAATAATAATAAAAAAATTCTAAAAATATAAAATATTAAAATGCAAAGTTTAAACCTAAAACAATTAATAAAATGGAACTTATACAAAATATATACATTAGTATATATACTCATTTACATAATTAAATCCGAAATTAAATTTAATTTAAAAAACAGTTTAAAAAGTTAACAAAAATAATGAAATTATAATAAAAAATTTCTAAAAAAGAACTAAAATATTAAAATGCAAAGTTTTAACCTAAAACCATTACATAATCATTAATATAAAACTATCCAAAAAGTAAAAAAAATCCAAAATATAGCCAATTTATAAAAAGAAAAATCACAAAAATTCAATGTAATTCATCAAAATTAATAAAATTGCACTTGTGGTAATTGAGTTGTGTGCATTCTTGAAGTAGCAAACCCCAAATGACTAAGAAAGTTAATGAGTTTCCAAACAATAATTTTCAATAATACAAAATCTATAAAAAAAATTAAATAAAAAATATGTATAAGGTTCATAAACATACATATATATATCATCATTTTCACCTTAAAATTGTAAAAAAGGAAAAAAACTCACCCAAATGGTCAAAAATCGTGGAGGCGCTGCCAGGTTTGTGAGAGAAAACATTTTTTTTTTCAGCAATTTTTAGGTTTATGGCAATCTCGGATGAAGGGCATGCTGATATAAACTTACAGGCTATTACCGTCAGTGGCCCACTGATGAAAATGACCCATTAAACAACGTCATGGTGGCACTGATGCAAAAACCCTTGTTTAACGCCGTCACTGACACAACCTAGTCACCACCATAACAATGAATAACTATTAGGAAATGATCTAATAAAGGCTTCCGGACCAAGTCCTAGCAACCGGGACCTTGCATTCTACTAACTCGGGTAGTAAAACCATTCTCTAGCCCTTAGGTTTGGGTTCCTGGCTCCCAAAACCTACTTTTTCTCATTTTCCCAGCTTGAGCCGCAACGCGCAACACTAAGGGTCGCGACGCAACAAGTCAAAGGGCCCCAAGCCCAAAACCATAGGGCACGCGTCGCGGCGCCAAGGCGGTTCAAGACATCTGCTTGTCCTTTTGAGTTCATAAGGGTCGCGATGCCCCAAGAATAGGGCCGCAACGCGTCCTTGCGAACTCAGAAAACCAGCGATTTTTAGAAATTCCAACCTTCCAGAAATCATCCCAAACACATGATTTCACCTGTCTCGACCATTATAATGGTCCCAATAGCTCAGATACAAAGTAAACAATCTTAAAACTTAACTGAAACCCAACCTCCAGGAAATTCTTTTTAAAAAAATTCAAAAACTAAAACTTAAGAACACAATTACCTCTGCCAAAAAGTGATTCCCAACCGTTTCCCTAAGCTGAACAGTTTCCAAATCCCTTAGCAAGCTTGCTTCCAAGCTCTAGAGTCATAATTCTCTTCCAAAATCTCAAAACCTTAGAGAGAGAGAGAGAGATAGAGAATCAGGAGAGAGAGAGAGAGAGAGATTGTCCATTGTCTTTCTACTTGCCCTATTTTACTCTTCTTCTAGAGTTAATAGACTTAGCTTCTTATAACTTATGGGTCCAAAATACCAAAATGCCCTAGGGCAACATTTCCCGCTCAAGGCCCACTAAGGAAAAAATCGTCATTTTACCCTCCCATCTCACTATATACATAAAATTCCAAGTTAATCCCGCTAATCCTTGAATATCACTATTTTCCTGAAAATATGACTCATACTCTAGTGAGTCATGGTAACTCAATGAATTACCGAAATACCCCTTGGCTCACCCTGAGCAAGGTATAAATCCCCCGTTGTGACTAAACTACTATCCTTCTTGAAAGGATCGACTCCTACCGAATATCTCAAATATATCCTCATAATAACGTGGTCTCAATCATATAATCATATAATTACAATTAGACTAGCAACATGTCAAAATTAAAAATATGCCCCTTTAAATAGAACCGGGCATGTTTCACACATTTAATACACTTAAACATTTATAGTTAGCTATTTAATAATATAACCCATGAAATTCACATAATCACATAATTATTCAAATATTCCTCTCCTGGGCCCCCTAATCAAGACAATAAGCCTTATTAGGAATTTTGGCATGTTACAACTATCCCCTCCTTATAGAAATTTTGCCTTCAAAATTTACCTGAACAACTCGGCTGACTCATCCCGCATGTCTGACTCTGATTCCCAGGTCGCTTCTTCAACCATGTTATACCTCCATAATACCTTGACCAAAGGTATGGTTTTTTTCCTCAATACTTTGTCCTTTCTATCAAAGCGCTGAAATGGTCACTCCTCATAGGAAAAATATGTCTTTAACTCTAGATCCTCATAACTCAATACATGAGTCACACCTGTCACATATTTCTAAAACATTGAAATATGGAATACATTACGAACCCCTGACAATGATGGGGGTAAAGCCAACCTATAGGCCACCTGACCAATCATTTCTAGGATCTCGAAAGGTCCCACAACAATAACCATGCATGTCACATTTAACCATCAAACATGCATGAAGAATAACCATGCATGTCACATATTCACAAGGTGCAGTTTTCTTACCTCTAATTCGAGCGAGAATGAATAAAAGAATGACCCTTGAGAACGATCTGACTTTTAGCCCTTTAGCGGTCACCTAGTAATAACCAAATATGGGACACCATCAATAAAATGAACATTAAAGGTTCCCAAACCAAGATCTAGCCTCCAGGACAGCAATCCCCACTAATCCGGGTAGTAGAAACAATCCCGAGGCCTAAAACCAAGTTCCCGGGGCCAAAACACTCAAACGCCTCAAACCTGTCAAAGGGCTGCGGCCCTAAGACCTTGGGCCGCGGCCCCCAACCACTCCAAGAGCAAGGGCTGGGGGCCAAAACTTCCCCAGCTGCTTCTTCGAGCTAGGGCCGCGGCCCCCAACCCAGAGCCATCCATAAACCCAATTTTCTTCACCCCAAACCTTCCACAAATATACCTAAACACTTCCAAATCATCAAATCAAAGTTCCCAAGCTTCCCAATGATCAAAAACCATCAAATCCCGAGGCTCAAACGAACCAAAAACTCAACGATTCACAAAGTCCAATTTTAAGCTTAAAAACTTTAAAAACTTAAAACTTAAAACTTGAATTACCTCCAATTGAGTTGTTTACAACTAAATCCTTCGGCTAATAAGCTTCTAATCTTCCCTAGGATCGCTATGCCTCGATCCTCGCTTGATTCTGACTTCTAGAACTCGAGATTTCTTCGAAAATGCTTTAAATGGTAAAATGAACTATCGGGAAGGGAAAAAAAAGGTTTTCTAACGTACTGTTCTATCTGACAAGCTACTTCAAGCTTAAGTAACCTCAAATAAAACCTAGTGCTCGGGGTCCCAAAAACACCCCCGGGGACATTATAGTCAAAACTCCCAGAATTTCCTCCTGATCTCAATAACTCCCAATTTATCATCAAATAACATCCTCATAACTCAATATCCCAATAAAAGACCCCATTATGACAAAACCACTAATTTATAATATAAGACCGTCTCATGCCGAATAGCTCGAATATATCTCCATAATAATGAGATTTCATTCACAAATGACAATATGCACCCAAATACACAAATATGTCCTCAATGGGCCAAATTATCAAAACATCCTAATAATCAAACGTGGACCCACATGCATGGATATAACATCATTTTATAATATAATTCACATAAACATGCATATTATCAGTTAATGGCATAATTAAACAATTATGACCCTCCTGGCCTACTAATCCAGCCATTAAACCGCATTAGGGATTTCGGGGCATTACAGTTTCCCCATACTTGGCTAGCCAGTCCATACCTAGAATCATATCAAAGTCCTCTATGACCAGCTCAATCAGATCTTCTGATGGCTCTCTACTATCAACCTCCACCAATAATGATCTGACCCATCTCCGGACACTGCCAGATCCCCAGTAGGAAACAAAGTCCCAATTCCCACTACATAGTATTCACATGGTCGACAAAACCCATCAATCACTCTACTAGATACAAAGGAATGTGTAGCCCTAGAAATAATAAAAAAAAAATAAGAATTGCTAGCATTAGAAATCTGACCTGTCATTGCTGAGGGTCGAGCCTCAGCCTCTAACTATGTCAATGCGAACAATCGAGCTGGAGCCAAGCTGTCTGCCTTCTTAGGTTCTTCCTTCTTCGCCCTTGGGAAATATTTCTTAAGGTGCCCAACTGTACCACATAAAAAGCAGGCTTTCGCCTGACACTCTCCCAGATGATGTCTCCTGCATTTGGTACATTCTGGATAAGTCCTCCAGCTCTCACTACTGCCGTGGTGGCCAACCTATATACCTTGTGGCCACCTGTCTAGGCATGAAACTGTAATAGTGTCTGGGGTCTTCCTCTTCTGGTAAATAGGGCCTCCGCCCCTACCAGATCCAATAAAGGGAGGTCCCACCCTCTTGATGTCCCTTCTGGCATCGTTCTTGCGCCATATATTATTTTTCAACACCCTCGGCAGTAAGGGCCTTCTCCACTACCTGAGCATAAGTCATCACTCCATGTAATGAAGTACTTTTAACATCCTGGGCTATCATAACATCTATCCTTCAAACAAAAATCTCCTTTCTTATCACATCAGTTGGCATCAAGTCTCTAGCGAACTTGGCCAACCTGTCAAATTTCAAAGCGTACTTAGTAACAGTCATTGTGCCCTGCACAAGATTACTAAACTCAGGCACCTTTGTAACTTTGACTGCATCATTATAGTATTTCTCATTGAGCAGTTCTCTGAACTCTTCCCAGCTCAGAGTCTTTACGTCTCTGGTTTTGGATACCACTTCCCACCAGATTCGGGCGTCCTCCCAAAACATGAATGTGGCACAAGCCACTCTGTCATACCTACCACCCCCCATAAAGGCCAAGATGGAGGTGGTCATACCCATCCACTACTCAGCTCGCAGCGGATTTGACCATCCCTCAAAGGTAGGAGGGTGTTGTTTCTCGAAGCGCTCATAAAGAGGGTCCCACTTGTTTTTAGCCTTGCTGTAATACTGGTGCCAAAATAGGTGGCGCAATTGGTGAAGCATCCCTTGCTGAAACCTGCTGCTATCTCAGTAGGCGGATCTATTCTTCCTGCCTCTGTAATCTAGCTTGCATATCAGCAAGTGCCTGTTGCCAGTTCTTAGGAGTTGGCAGAGAGTTATGACCCTAGTCATTGTTTCTAACATGACTTCCAGCACCGACTGGTTTGTCTGATTGCCTTGGAAGCATACTTCCAAGTCTATCTCCAATCAATGACTCGGCACATCAGGACACAATAACGATGCCTAGCACCACCCAACGGTCCAAGATCGAACAATTAAGCATACATATGCAATAACAGTGCTAATAAGCAGTTCTTCAATATTCATAGCAGTAATAGTTCTAATAAGCACATCCTTTAACATTGACATAACACTCAAGGGCTAGACCTTATTAGTATAACTCATGCTTCCTAATCAAGCATGCAAATAAGACATTCATATGTCAAATAAGTAAGTAAACACAGATTAATATCAATAATTACCGAACCCTGAGTCAAGCTATTGCTGTCCTTGACATATAAGTCAAGCCTTTCGACCAATGCTCAACGCATTATTTCCATCCTTGACTTATAAGTCAAGAATTTTTAATAAGATAATATCGATGGGCATACATCATTTAACAATTATCCAGATACAGAGCATTCAAGCATGCTTAATCAAACAATCATAGGCATAGTCATAATCATGCTCATTCACAAGGGCCCAAGCCCTAATCATAACCATGTTCAGCAATCGGGCCACGCCCTAATCACATATTTCACGTATTGGGTGCACTTTTCTTACCTCAGGTCCTGAGTAAATAGTGTCTGACGACCCTCAAGTATGGTCCTTTCCTCCACAGCCTAACGGTTCATCCTAGTCACAACCATAACAATGAATAACTGTCAGGAAATGAACTAATAAAGGCTTCAGGACAAAGTCCTCACCTCCGAGACTTTGCATTCTACTAACTCGGGTAGTATAACCATTCCCGAGCCCTTAGGTTTAGGTTCCCAGCTCCCAAATCCTACTTTTTTTCTCAATTTCCCATTTTGAGTCACGGCGCAACAAGTTAGAGAAACTTGAGCCCTAAACCACATGGCATGCCTCGCGACACCAAGGCAGTTCAAGGCATCTGCTTGTCCCTTTGAGTTCGAAAGGGCCGCGATGCCGCAAGAACAGGGCCGCGATGCGTCCCTGCGAACTCATAATTCTAGCAATTTTTAGAATCGCCAACCTTCTAGAAATCATCCCAAAACATGATTTTCACCTCTTTCGACCATATTAATGGTCTCTGCGGCTCAGAAACACAGTAAACAATCTTAAAACTTAAGTGAAACCCAACCTCCAATAAATTCTTTTTAAAACATTTAAAAATTAAAAAATAAAACTTAAGAATAGAATTACCTCTTCCCAAACATGACTCCTAGGTGTTTCCCTAAGCTTAAAAATTTCCAAATCCCTTAGCAAGCTTGCTTCCAAGCTATAGAGTCTCAATTCTCTTCCGAAATTTCAAAAACATAGAGAAAGAGAAAGAAAATTGGGAGAGAGAGAGAGAGAATGTCCTCTATTTTCCCTCTTACCTTGTTTTACTCTTCTTCCGGAGTTAATAGAGTCAGCTGCTTATAATTTATGGGTCCAAAAGACCAAAATTCCCGTAAGGCAACATTTCCCTCTCAAGGCCCACTAAGGGAAAAATCGTCATTTTACCCTCCGGTCTCACAATATACTTAAAATTCCAAGTTAATCCCACTAAACCTGGAATATCTAACTCAACCAATAAACGAAATACCCCTTGGCTCACCCCGAGCCGAGTATAAATCCCCCGTTGTGACTAAACTGCTATCTTGCTCGAAAGGACCTACTCATGTCGAATATCTCAAATATATCTACATAGTAATGTTATCTCAATCATATAATCATATAATTACAATTAGACCCTCAACGACTCAAAATTATTACTATGCCCCTTTTAATAAAATCGGGCCTATACATTTAATACACTTAAACAAGCATAGTCAACTATATAATAAAATAACCCATGAAATTCACGTAATCACATAATTATTCAAAGATTTCCCTCCTAGGCCCCCTAATCAAGACATTAAGGCTTATTAGGAATTTTGGGACATTACAGTTTCAATTAAAATGTTGAGCACTGACAAATTCAAAAGTTGGTGCTTTGAAGATATCCTTGCTCCAGGCGAGATAGTAATTGCGCCAAACACATCGAGTAACTTCGTTTTCCACTTCCCTTAACGCCCCTTGTTTTGGGCACCTACTAGTATCCATGAACGGGGTGGATAGATATGTATGAATATTATTTTCAGTAATAATATATGCTTGAGAAGAAAATTTAATGTTGTCAGTGTTAGCCAAAGTGTGAAATGTGCGGTTTTGTGACAAACTAAGCATTTCTCTCTTAGATCGAAATGGAAACCCTAATCAGGTAAATTCTTAGATAAAATATTATTGGAGAAGTATGACTAAGACAAAATATTAGTGGGCAAAAAATTATTGAACTATTATAAATTAGGGAACTTTTTTTTTTTTTTTTTGAAAAATCTTTAAAAATGTATTTTTGTGAAAAATGCATATTTAGCAAAAAAAATGGAATTCTGGTTAGTTAAATTACATAAGTTATTAATATAGGAGCATGACCACTTAAATTCAATGATAATACGCATTTAATTTGATTACCCTAGGTTAACAATTCAATTTGGTGAAGTAAGAAAAAAATTACCACTTGGTAATTATTTAGAAAATACATAATTAAGTGTAGGTTAAATTAAAAAAAAATTTGAGGATAATTGGGGATTAATTGGGGCGGCAGCTTAGGAAGTTCTTTTGGTCATTTTACACATTTTTAGTAACATTATAACTATCCAAAATCAAGTGAAAAGCATCATTTTTCACTTTAAATTTCTCTCCCAAAAACGTAATTTATCCTTCTTCTCTTTTCCCTTGGCCGAGTACTCTCTTGCTGCTCTGAAATTTTTTCACATAAATACCTAAAAACTCTCTCAATATCTCATCTTTCATCTTCTATGCACACAGTCCTAAACTCTTTTATGATATATAGAAGCTAGGAATGACTACACAAGGGAAAACACCAAAGGTAAAAGTCTAAACTGTTCTTTTTGTCAAGTTTGTTAAGTTTTGTTTGTGTATCCATCTAGTTTCTAGTTGTTAGTTTATATAAACTAATTGTTGAATTTTTGGGGAGTGTAGATATGAAGGTTGAAGGTTTGATCAAGACGTAGAAGTGTTAGAGACCAACCAAAACCCACCCAGTAGTCTATAAGTGGTATATGGTCACTCTAGCTATGTTTATGCTCAATTTTTGTATAATCTACCTTGTTTATGTAATTTTGTTTATTTAAATTAACAATGGGTATTGTAATAGTTTATAATTGTTGACTGATCATGCATGCATGGATATTTGGATGAATGTTTAGAAGTGGATTCCAACATTCCATAGGTATTTTATTATTTTATGTGAAAAATGTATAAGTCTTGAATTCCAAAGGGTCAAGCCAAAATTATATAAATTTGTTTATATATTTTGTTGGTTTTATTGTGTATTTTAGAAAGAGTAGATATTTATAGTGTGTATAAAAGTTCAAAAAGGTTTTGAAGTAGCCAAGTTATGATTTTTACAAAATTGTTGTGCAATCTGGAAAAAATGATTTTAAAAACTATACAAACAACTAACTTCGGACAACGTGTTCCATAAGTAAATTAATGTATTTTTTGCTGATTTTTTGCAAGAACACTCTTTTGATATTGTTAATAAAACTGATTTACTTTTAAAGAGAAATATTGAAATGGCAAAGAGATATGGTTTTTCAAGTTAGGTAAAAATTATGGATTTTCAAACTAACTTGTTGGATAGCCATGTTTGTGAATACTTCTCACCAAGTAAAAATTATCCAGATAACCTAATGTTTCATATGTGAATTTCTCACATGTCTATATATGGACATAAGAAATTTTAGAACTAAATAATGAACCAAATGGATTTTATGGTCTCTCAAAGTTTAAGAAAATAGTTGATATTTCCCTAGGGTACTTTAAATGGTAATCTTTCACAATAATACTAAATATAAATAATTATTTTTGTATAAAATTTGGCAAGAAACTTCTTAGAATAGCCAAGATTGATTGTGCAAAGTTTTGGACTTTTTAGAGTAATGGTTTTCAAAATATAATTTTAAAAATTGGTAAACTAGAAACTAAAATACCAAATTTCACACTCCCATTTTAATAATAAGTTTAGATTTTCATTATATTTAATCTTGATAATTATAGATTTAAGTTTAGCCCACTAAATAATTATTAATGTTAATTTGCAAACTAGAGATTAATATTTTTATTAAATAATGAATTTTCGTTTTAAAAAATTAAAGAGGGTCCAAAACCCTAATTTTTAAGAAAATAAAATAAGTTACCTTTTTAAAATAAAATCAACTTGATCATAATTTTTCTTAAAAGAAACAAAATTTTTATCACTATATTTATAATTATTTCTTAATAAAATAAAATAACTTAAGTTATTAAATGTTAACAATTTAAATGATTTTACCAAAAAGATTAGATTATTCCTAACTTATTGAAGAAAGGGTAAAATTTGTAAAGCTAAAATGCTTCCAAATTTATATTTTTTCGGCTAGGTCTGATAGTGGAAATGGAGCGAGAAATATGCATAAAATCTGACTTTCAAATAACTAGACTCGTTGTGGGAATTTTTTCCTAGAACCTTAAAAAGTGCGAGGACGATAATACCCTTAGGTAGCTATTCAGTTATGACCTTAACATCCCCGGTATCCCATTCTATTCTCTCTAAATTCAAATATATCCTCGAATATTCATTCCCATTACCCGATAACCCGGTAATGTACTAGTGTAACGCCCTACTACCTTAGAGCCGTTACTTAGTGAGTTTAAAACAGAAATCGTGCTTTTGACTGACTCTACGAGGTCTCTAAAACCAAAAGTGTGACTAAACCAGAATTTAAGGCTGTACTCTTTGAAAATGTTTAGTTTCATTGAAAACATTAAGTATCAAACATCTGGGATCCCAAAAATAAGGTTTACAAAATATTTACAACTCAAAAATAGATTCACACCAGGTTAACTATCAAAAGAATAAGTTAATACAGCCATATACAAAATGCCCCCATCCGAAGCAGTCAGGCAGGCCAAACATGTACGCGCCGCCCCCACGCTCTCCATACTCATGGCCGGTTGACTGATTCCTTGCTTTTACCTGCCACACAGAGCACCCTTGAGCCGAAGCCCAGCAAGAAAACCCAAATAGTACATAACATATGCATAGAATATAGCTGACATAACCCACTGATAAATAGGAAAACCATCAGACAGAACAAGCACGGCCATGCTGCCCCAGAGGCCTTACCAAAGCCTGGGGTCTCGGTCCTCACCGTAAGGATAACTCATGTATCCCTTGGGTCCCACCCTGGCTATAAACACCCCATGTGCTGAGTGTTACTTCCGGCCCCAAGGCTGTACCCGGCCTTCGCCGCTCTCGGCCTTAGCCGTTCATTTCATTATAATCACACATATCGTACATTTCGAAATAATCATTCAAACATATAATAATTCATTTAAAGTTATACATTTGCACATAATACAATCTAGGGCCATGCCCTGCAATAGAACTGTGGACCCATGCCCTGATCTCGGGTGTTACGATTTTCTTACCTTTAAATTCGATAGCCTTGATCACCTGACTCCTTGAGCACGATCCTACTCAAGCCCTAGCGCTTACCTAAGCAAAAACCATAAGTCAAAGTCATCACCAAACCTCAAGTCCAAAACCTAGCCTCGGGACCAATCCCGAGCCCCCGAGAAGTCCTAGATCCCCAAAACAAAGTGGTGGAATCGAGCCCCGAACCCTAGGTCAAAATCCCTCAACAAAAACCCAAAAATCCCCTTCTGTGAACAGTGCAGCGCTACAGCGCTCTAAAGAGGGCGCTGTAGCGCTACAAGCAGAACCACACCCCCCAGAAATAGGGGCTAGCGCTACAGCGCCCACTGACTAGCGCTGTAGCGCTAGTTGCAGACCAGCAATGCCCAAAATCGCATCCTGCGATTTCCTTCTACCATTTCAACCCCAAACTTGTCCAAATATTTCCCAAGCCCAAAAACAAACTTATCAACACCTCACACTCATCCCAAGCATCCCAAGAACTCATACCCCAAGCTCAAGCAACCCAAAACTCAAGATCCACCATAATGAACCCTCAAACCAGAAATTCATTCAAACATCAAAGATAAGGTCTTAGAAATCATACCGTGGATAGAAATTCGACCTTGAGTTGAACCCTAGACCTCCTTAGCTTGCTCCTTCACAACCTTGACCTGATTTCCCCAAAAATCCCATCTATTTAGCTCAAATACACAACTCAAACCAGTCAAGCCCTAAACTGAAATCTCCAAGAACTTACCTCAAATTTCTAATGTGATCTTGTTAATCCGTTGCCAATCCTCAAGTCTAGCTTAGGATCCTTGATTCTCAGCCTACCCTAGCTCTCCACTGAGCTTAACTCCAAGAAAAATGAAGGGAAATGGTGGGAGAGCCACAAACCGATTCTTTTGGAACAAAACCCTTCAGCTTTTCTCTCTTTTCCTTTTTCTTCCTTCTTTCTTTCTTTTTCAGCCTCAACTCTTTTTCTACAAAATCCACTAAGTATAAAGCCCCCTTTAACTTATCTCTAACAAGCCTAAAGACCAAAATGCCCTCCTTAATTATTCTAAACCTTTTTTGCCCATAAAGGGACATTTTAGTCATATTACCCAAATTCCATCTAATTCCTCAAGTGTTCCTAATAATTTCCGCTCGCTACCCAATACCTGATTAATCGCCAAATATACAATCCTCATCATCAAGATTAACCTCAATATATTTCCCAAATTCTCATTTAAACTCCCAAGGCTTAACCCAAGCCGGGTATAGATTCCCGCTTTGACTTTTCCGCTAACCCGCTCATTCTAGGATCGTCTCGAGTCATAGATCACAGATATCAACACAGTCATACCCAAAATGGCCAAATTACAATTATGCTCTTTCTAAGATAATCAGGTCTACATGCATACTAATTCACATAGTCATGCATCTCAAATAATCAAATAGTCATACAACGTGCATTAAATCATAATCATGCATTAAACTCATTAAAGTCACACACAAAATCCCATTATGCCCTCCAGGCACACTACTCAAGGCCCTTAAGCCTTAATAGCGAATTTGGTTCGTTACAACTAGATACCCAAAATACGCTTTGACTCACCCCGAGTCGGGTATTAGGTCCCATTGTGACATTCCTGCTAAATTTCTCCCTAGGATAGTCTCGTGCCGAATAACCAAATAAATCCATATAATAATGTGGTCTCACACATATATCACATATATGTCAAATATACCTGTAGCGGGGCAAATTATGAAAATTTTCCTTCTAATAAGAAACAGACCCACGTGTATATTTAATACACCTAAACATGCATATATTTAAAAATTGGTAACCTAGAAACTAAAATACCAAATTTCACACTCCCATTTTAATAATAAGTTTAGATTTTCATTATATTTAATCTTGATAATTATAGATTTAAGTTTAGCTCACTAAATAGTTATTAATGTTAATTTGCAAACTAGAGATTAATATTTTTATTAAATAATGAATTTTCGTTTTAAAAAATTAAAGAGGGTCCAAAACCCTAATTTTTAAGAAAATAAAATAAGTTACCTTTTTAAAATAAAATCAACTTGATCATAATTTTTCTTAAAAGCAAACAAAAATTTTATCACTATATTTATAATTATTTCTTAATAAAATAAAATAACTTAAGTTATTAAATGTTAACAATTTAAATGATTTTACCAAAAAGATTAGATTATTCCTAACTTATCAAAGAAAGGGTAAAATTGTTACAGCTAAAATGCTTCCAAATTTATATTTTTTCGGCTAGGTCTGATAGTGGAAATGGAGCGGGAAATATGCATAAAATCTGACTTTCAAATAACTAGACTCGTTGTGGGAATTTCTTCCTAGAACCTTAAAAAGTACGAGGACAATAATACCCTTAGGTAGCTATTCAGTTATGACCTTAACATCCCCGGTATCCCATCCTATTCTCTCTAAATTCAAATATATCCTCGAATATTCATTCCCATTACCCGATAACCCGGTAATGTACTAGATACCCAAAATACGCTTTGACTCACCCCGAGTCGGGTATTAGGTCCCATTGTTACATTCCTCCTAAATTGCTCCCTAGGATAGTCTCGTGCCGAATAACCAAATATATCCATATAATAATGTGGTCTCACACATATATCACATATATGTCAAATATACCTGTAACGGGGCAAATTACGAAAATTTTCCTTCTAATAAGAAACAGGCCCACGTGTATATTTAATACACCTAAACATGCATATCTAGTCATATTATCATGTAACCCACATAATCACATAATTACATGCATACAAATCACATATAATTATAATTCTCATAAATTGTCATCTTGCCCCCCTAATCAAGGCCCTAAGCCTTATTAGGTAATTTAGGACGTTAGAACTATCCCCTCCTTATAGAAATTTCGTCCTCGAAATTTTACATGAATAACTCGGGATACTAATTCTGCATGTTTTCCACCAGCTCCTAGGTCGCCTCCTCGACCTTGCTGTTCCTCCATAATACCTTCACTAATGGTATAGTTTTTTCCTTAGGACCTTTTCCTTCTTACCTAAAATCCCAACTGGTCGATCCTTGTAGCACAAATCTTTAACGACCCAAAATCACTACTATGGCTTAAGGGCCTTGATTAGTGTGTCGGGAGGGCATAACTGGTTTATGTGTGAATTTATTGAATCAATGTGTGATTGTATGATAAGCATGCTTGTGTGATTATATGAATGTAAGTGTGGTTAAATGTTATATATGTGAGAACCGCATTATTATGTGGGTAGCTCTGCAGCGTGCGACTTGAGGCGATCCTAGGGAGCTAGATAGCAGGAAAGTCACAACGGGATTTAATATTTGACTAAAGGCAAGTCAAGGGGTAATTCGGGTATTAGATGATTATCTGGGTTGTCGGGTTATGGAAATAAATATATGGAGATATATTTGAGATTAGGAAGCTTAGGCGGGAATATTGGGGACATTTACCGTTTCGCCCTCGGGGACGTTTCCAGCACCCCGAGCCTCGGGATTGACTTAATTAGTGAAGGGTTACACTTAACAAAATAGAAACCAGTAGAATAAAACACAAACTGACCTATTTTGCTCTTCTCTCCCTTCTCTTCTCTCTTTCAAGGAAAAACCACTGAAATTTAAGAGAAATCAGCTGGGAATTCAGTGGTTTGGGCTGGAATCTTGAAGGTTTAATCTAGTGCTCAGCTAAGGAAACTCAACCAAGATTAAGGTAAGGGCTGAACTATATTCTTGAGCATTAGAATTCTAAGTTTTGGCTGAGTATTAAGGGTGTTTATGGTTTTGATGTTTAAGGGTTGAATTAAAGCTGAGAAGCTTGGATTTTAGCTCAGGAATCTGTTAAGGAGGTGGTTCAGCGAAGAAGGTAAGCTTCAATTCGTAATTTAGAGGTTAAAATCTGAGTTTGCATGACTGGTTTTTGGTGTTTTGAGCTACTGGGTTTCAGGAATCAAAATGGAATTTTAGTAGGTTTTTAAGCTGGATTTCTGTTGGATTATGTTGTTTGAATCATGTTAAAAGTTTTGTGATTAATGGGTGTTGAATTAGGGTGCTTTAGGGTGGTTTTCAATAAGGTTAGGATGTCAGATATGGTGGATTTTCAGGGCACCAAGGGTTGGGTCGCGGCTCTGTTCTAGAGCGCTGCGGCCCTGCGAAGCAAAGAAGCCAGGGAGACTCGTCCGAAGGGGAGCACCGCGGCGCCACAGGGCAGGGCCACGACGTGTGTCTGCCTACTGAGGGGCTTGGGTTCTGTTTTATGGGTAGGCCATGGCTAGGTTTCAAGGCCCGCAGCCCTTAGGTGCATTCTTGATCTTTTGGGGATTTTAAGCGCGGGAATCTAACTTAGGGTGCTCAGGATCGATTCCACCACCGTGCCTAGCGGAATTTGATGTCCCGAATGCTAGAACTATACCCGGAAACCTTTATTAGAATATTAATGGAATTTATTACCTTGGTTGTGACTAGGTGTTAAGCTAGGTGTAACGACCCAAATTCGCTAATAAGGCTTAAGGGCCTTGATTAGTGTGCCAGGAGGGCAGGTTGGGGATTTATGTGTGATTTTATGAATTAAATGCATGATTATGATTTAAAGCATGTTATTTGGCTATTTGTTTAACTGAGATGCATGGCTATGTTTACTAGTATGCATGTAGGCCCGGATCGTGTTAGAAGGGCATAATTGTAATTTTGGCCATGTTGGGCATAACTGTATTGATATGTGATAATTGTATTCTGTGAACTGTACCACGTGGGTGTGGTTGTTTTATTGTGATGCACGTGCCGAGACGGTCCTAGAGAGCTACTTAACTCAAGAGTCACAACGGGATTTCTATACCCGGCTCGGGAGGAGCCTGGGGGTACCTCGGGAATTTTATGGTTAAGTTGAGATTTAGTGGGTAATGGTTATTGGAGATTTAGTAACCTGGGTAACCATTAGTTACTGCTGAGAGTAACAAGTTTTAGAAAGAAAATGGTAGAAATGAAATAGAAATGAAAAGACTTAAGTACCCTTGAGGTATAGGTGGGAAAGGATAGGCAAGGAGGGGCAAAATGGTCATTTGGTTGGGAATTAGATAAATGGCAGCTGGTTTTATGGGGTACACGGTTTGGGGCTTAACCATTTTGGTCTTGATAGAGTTTGAAGAGAAGAGAAAAGAGAGGAAAAAGCTAGGGCATGAGGAAGAAGAAGAAGAAGAAGAAGAGAAGGAGAAGTTGGAGACCTAGGAGATGAAGGAAGCTTAGGGATGGATTCTCCATATGAGGTAAGGAATTTTATACACATTTAAGGCTTGATTATGTTATGGGTTAAGAATTTGAGCATGGGTTAAGTTTGATGTTTGAGTTTTTTATTTTTCTGAAATTGAAATCAAGGATGTGGATTTTGGGGATTTGATTGGGTGTTAGATGTCTTTGGTGATGTTTATGGGTTGTTGGATGGTTTATTTGGAGTCTTGAGTTGGCTTTGGGGCTTGGGTGTGAGTTTGGGTTGATTTGGGAAGGTTTTAGATCGGAGAAAACGCAGGAGAAAACCCAGAATTCTGGGTCTGCGAAGGCGTGCCGCGACACATGTTTTTCGTGCCGCGGCAAGGGAGCCTCTGACTGATGGGTGCCGCGGCACAAGAAAGTTGTGCCGCGGCACAAGGCAAATTTCAAGTTGACATTTTTGGCAATTTTAAGCCTTTTGCTCCGGGGGTTCGGGGGATGTCTCCGGGGTGTTGTTTTAAGGTTTTAGAGCTCCCGAGAGTGCGGGATTGGTCTCGGGAAGTGGTTTTGGGTTGATTAGTAATGAGGGATGTTTCTTGTGTGTTGTGACTAGGTTGTTGGTGAGGCTCGTGCTAGAGGACCGTGCTCGCGGCTTTAGTGCATCAGGAGGCTCGGAATGCAGGTAAGAAAACCGTAACACCCGAGTTTAGGGCATGGCCCCACTGTGTGATTGTAGGGCATGGCCCCGGATTGTATTACGTGCAAATGCTTAACCTTAAAGAACCGTGATGTGTGTGAATGTTTATTTTGAATGTACTATATGTGTGATTATGATGAACTAAATGGCAAGGGCCGAGTACGGCGTAGGCCGAGGCGGCCGTGGGGCCGAGTACGGCGTAGGCCGAGGCGGCCGTGGCGCCGAAAGTAACACCTAGAACATGGGAGGCTATAGTCAGGGCGGGGCTCGGTGGATACATGTGTTATTGTATATTCAGGGTGGGACCCAAGGGATACATGAGTTATCCTCGCGGTGTGAACCGATACCCCAGGCTTTGGTAAGGCTCTGGGGCGGCTTGGCCGTGTTTGCTTAGTCTAATGGTTGACTTATTTATCTGTGGATTATCTGTTATGATAAACTGTATAAACTGCATATGTTATGTTCTGCATGAGTTTTCTTACTGGGCTTCGGCTCACGGGTGCTCTGTGTTGCAGGTAAGGGCAATGACTGAGTCAACCAACCATGAGTACGGAGAGCGTGAAGCGACGCGTACATGTTTGGCCTGCCCGACTGCTTTGGTTGGGGGTTTATTCAAAAATGGCTGTAATAACTTATGATTTTATGATTTCTCAACTGTTACCTTATTTCAAGATGTAATTAGTTTTCAAACCTTATTTTGGGATCCCAAATGTTTATTAATAGAAGTTTTAATGAAACGACGCATTTTCAAAGATTACAGCCTTAACTTTTAACTAGTCACACTTTTGTTTCAAAACCTCGATTAGCGAGTTCAGTGGACACTGTGTTGTCTTAAAAACTCACTTAGTAACGGCTCTAAGGGAGTAGGGCGTTACACTAGGGCTCGGGGAACGGATCGTGCTCGAGGGACGTCGCCAGTAGTCATTGAACGCGGAAATTAAAGGTAAGAAAACTGCACCCAGTTTTGTAATTGTAATGGGACTAAGGGTTCCCTAATTTGTATTCTTTGAAAGGATGGTATCAAGCCATGTAAACAGTGAACCAACGGCCTAAGAGTGCCAAGGTTACACTAGCGTACAAGGGGCAGCTCGGCCACTGGTAGCCGAGGACAACTTATTATGCACTGAGCTCAATTTAAGTGGGTCGGAGTCAGTGGGGTAAATAGAGGGTGCGGCCTAAGTTGTCAGCCCTGATAATTGTATAACTTGATTGTTATTAACGTTCAATTGCATATTTGATTATGAGTACATGTTATGTGGTTAATATGAGTGTTAAGTGTTTGATCATACTTAAAGAATTAATTATCTGCTATTGTTGCTTATGATGTATATTATGTTTTCTTGCTGGGCCTTGGCTCACGGGTGCTACGTGGTGCAAGTAAAGGCAAGGGAAAACTTGATCAGCCCTGACTTGGAGAGCTCTGTGAGCTGAATGTACATGACAAGCTGCTCAGCTACCACGGTTGAGGGGAAAGCAGGAGCAGGGGAACCAGAAATGTCAGTTTCGCCTTAGAATGGTTGATGGTTGTCTGTATTTTGGAAGTTCTGTAAATTGTCTTTTAAACACTATTTCTTCTTGGGATCCCATGTGTAAAACTGTTTAATTATATAAAATGTATCTTTTGAGACCAAAACCCTTTTTAACCCTAGCACATTCATGGTTAGTGACACATTTTAACTAAATGACTTGGTTAGCAAGTCCTGCACCTTTATAAATACACAATGTAGCAGTCCTGGCTATCCAGGGCTTTACGAAATCTATCTCTAGTTCCATATGTTGTGCACACTAGACAACGCAGGAGGTAAGGCCAACTTGTAGGTCATATGACCAATCCTGTCCAGGATCTCAAATGGTCCAACGAGACAAGATTTTGCATGGAGGATTGCCTGTACGTAGCAAAGAACAACTAGTAAGTCAGTCTGTGATTTACTTGTCTACAACATGAATTAACTAGTGTATTTCTTTCTAGAAGTAGAACTTATACACTAGTTAGAGAGAGGGCTCATTTAGAGACAATGACTAGGCTACTCTTACGCTTCATGTGAGATGTTGTCTATATGTTGCACCTGTGACCCTCGAGACAAGTAAACCAGGTAAACTTACGAGTCAACGCGATCCTAAGGTTATTTATGCTCTGTTGTGAAATGTTATTTTATTTCGGTTCGCGACCGTGAGATTTTTACCAGGGGATAAGTATGACTTGGTAAACTTAGGAGTTTGAATGATCCTAGGTGTGCTTACGCCCCATTCTAAGATGTGATTTAATGGCCCGATTAGCTACCGTGACAATTGGTCAGGAGGTAAATTGTTTCCAAGTAAACCTAGCAGTCTCGATGAGCTAATGTGGATCCACCAACCCCATATGTAATAGTATGAATGCCCTAGGTAACCATTGGTTTCCCTTGAGAGGGATTTATGATTTTGAATATCAGTGCAGAGACTGAAGTCTTCATTATGGTTAGAATTGAGATACAAGGGGGATACTTTTGGCAACTCCCGAGTTGGTTTCCAGGGTCGATATTATTATTGTTTTTTTTCTGCTTCCGCTCTAGTTTGGATTTTCTGCAGGGTATATGTTTTTGGCTTCTGCTCATGGTATTGTGACACCACCAGGATGCCTAGGTGTTCTTGAATTGTTGTATTATGGCTCGATTTTATTGAGAACCCTATGTATGGTAGGTTGTCGATTGTGCAGACAATGGCTTGGTCGTTGGTTCATGTTTTTTTACTCTGTTTTGTTTTTTAGATTGATTTACTAAGTTTTATCGTTTACCTAGTTGTTTATATTGTTGATAAAGACAAAAGTAAGCTTGGGAAATGAGTGTCGGGATTTCCTTGCGAAGATGTACATATGGCCTGACCTCTGAGAACTCTACACTTTTGAAATGCTAATTTTAATTATGTTTATACTCTTTTGGTGTACTACATTACTATTATGTTTTAGATGTAAATTTTTTTAGTGTATGCACACATTATGTTTAAAAGTTTTTTAATGGATTTTTTTAGACCTTTTAAATAGCAAAAATGTTTGAATTTCTCTAAAATTTGTTAGTAGTTTTGGGTCATTTTCAAGTGGTATCAGAGCTCGAGTTGAGACGATTCTATAGATAAACCACATGTACCTTCCACAAGGTAGACCGACACTTGTAAGTATTGTCTTTAAATTTATTTTAGTTAGTTTGTTTCCTTATTACTATTCTAATTTCTATAAATTGTAGGTTGAGATGGAAGACCAGCATGAGGTAGTAAATCTCGAGATAGTTGACCCACCTGTAATGTACACTCTAGATCAGAGGATTAACATTTATGAGTCCTTCCATAGGATGGGATCGTAGCAGTCGATGGAGCAAATCGAGAACCGTCCAATGTGTGGGAATGGTCTTATGGCATGGAATATATCCTCAGTAGGAGTCACACCCTTTCCGAGTTTTGGGTTAGATTAGCTAGCCTACATATGCGAGGCGAGGTGAGGGTTTTTGGTGGTTCCAGTTCCAACATGAGGAGTTAGATATTGTCTCGTGGATTAAGTTCTAGATTTCCATTGGGTTTGCTTTTGGGCTACTTCACTGCCGATCACCATGGTATCAAGGATACCAAAGGGAGTTAGTGGCCCGCAATCTCCAAGCAATTTAGGAGACAGCCATAGGGCACCCTAGGAGGTGCCAATCGAGCAAATAGTCACATTAGTGGCTCAGGACAAAGAGGTGATGAATGAGGACACTGAAGAGGATCCTGAGGAGAACTTGCAGGACAATATGGATAGGGAGACTGATTTTGACATGGAAATCTTAGTCTGAGTTGATAGATCGACTATTTACTTTTGGATTGTGAGTATATATATATATCTACATTTTGATTAATGGTTTATAGAACCAATATGTTAGAGCTAAGTTTTGTTAATATTTTAGGATAGCAAAGTTCAACTAACCTATACATAGAACTAATTTAGTAAATCACGTATAATAACCTAGCCAAATTTTGAAACTTGCATAAAGTGATTATTATATGCAGTGAAATATTATATATGTATATTGTTGATTCTTGTCCTATATGGGACATGTTTGGTGTACTTAATTTTTATATTAAGTAACTAATTATGCAGTTATTAATCCTTCGTCGTTACCTCACTAAATGGGATTCTACGTGCAAACAAATATGGCGCCTACAATTATGGCAAAACGACCTCAACCCACATTGGATGAACAAGTAAAAGAACTGCAGAGAGCTTTAGAGAAGCAGAGAACTCAATGGGAATAGGATAGAAAATGATAGGGGCTGATGCTGAAGATGGTCAAGTAGAAATGTTCTAGACTCTACTGCAACGACTTTCGGCAAGACCACTTAATGTTCAAAACAACCAAGTACCACTTGGTGTCGAGGTACAAAACCCTGAACCATAGGCTGAGGCCGAACATGGTAACTATCCACTCGCAGTACCGGTAGCACTTCATCCAAAACTACCAAAACCTATCTCGAAAAGGTTTAGGAAACAGAACCCAGCAATATTTTAAGGGACTATTGACCCCATGATGGTGGAAGAATAGATAAGTATTTTGGAACAAATATTTGAATTCATATTTTTCCTAAATGAAAGAAGGAAATAGTGTGTGCGGTATATATGCTGAGGAAGGATGCCCGCATTAGGCGGGATGCAACAGAGATAAACCATAATGCACCAAAAATAGAGTGGCTAGAGTTTTTGCACTTATTAAACTCAAAATACTATAATCGAGCTGTGATAGATTACAATGTGGTTGAGTTCTCTAATCTGAAGTAGGGATCAATGAGTGCGGAAGAATATGTTCGAAAGTTTGAACAATTGTCGAGGTTTGCATGATATTTAATCAATACCAAGGCGAATAAAGTGATGAAATTTATGAAGGGATTAAAAGGAGATTGTATAGTTTGTTGATATCAGGAGAACGAGCTTGGAAACTTATGAAGAGGCAGTGGAGCAAGCAATCCGCCAAGAGTCGTGGATAACAAATGAGAGAAATGAGCCCCAAATGATTGAGGAGAAAATATATATTCTAGCTAATTAGGGCCACTTTCAGGTCAATAGAAATGAGAGAGGGGAAGGTTCACTCCTAGGTTCAATCAAATTTCCATGAGGGGAAACGCACAAGGTGGTTCAAGAACTAACAGCAATGGAGGAAACAAGGGGAAGGTAGGACCTCCCAATCGGGGGTTGAATTCTAAGAAGCAACCTAGGTGCGAATTTGAGAATTGGCCCATTTGTAGTAAATGCAACCGGTGCCATCTAGGAGAATTTTATTCCAAAGCTTGTTACACAAGCGGTGGATTTGGACAAGTCTTGTTCTAAAGAGAGGAAACAATCAACAAAATCATATAGGAGCTGCAACTTGGCTCTTTGCTCTCACACAAGGAGATAAAGGAGTTGGGTCGTCAGAAATGGTGGCAGGTCAGATTCCCATTGCCAAAACGTCAGCTTATGCATTGATGAACATTGGTGCATCACATTATTTCATATCTACTTCCCTTTGTGAAGAAAAAAGATTGAAGGCCTAAGCCTATGTGTAATATGCGTGAAGTATCCTTAACTTCAGAAAAGGATATGCTAGTGCGGTCATGGGTTAGAGCCGTACCAGTCTGGGTAGAAGGACGCGAACTAAAACTCGACATGTTAGTTTTGGACTTACACGAGTACGATATCATTTTGGTATGGATTGGTTGACCAAATATGTGGTCGTTATCAACTGCAAGCGAAGAAAGGTGGTATTCACTCTAGTAGGCGAGCAAACGTTCGAATTCAAGAAGACCCTGAAAAAAGAAGTGGCCAATGATCTAAACACTGAAGAAGAGAAGGATGCTGGATGACGGATGTATGTGATACCATGCAATTATTGTGGATAAGGAAAAAGAGATAAAACTGCAACTGGTGGCATGCAAATTCCCTAAAGTATTTCCCAAAGATCTTCCAGGGATGCTACAAGAATGAGAAGTTGTATTTGAGATAGAACTAATTTTGAGAACAACACTGATCTCAAAAGCACCATACTGAATGACACCAGTGAAACTCAAAGAGCTACAAGGGAAATTACAGGAGTTGTTAGATAATAAGTTCATTAGTCCAAGCCTTTCTCTGGGGGGTGCTCCAGTTATGTTTATGAAGAAGAAAGACGAGTCCATGAGAATGTTATTGAT
This sequence comes from Humulus lupulus, assembly GCF_963169125.1. Lineage (NCBI taxonomy): Eukaryota > Viridiplantae > Streptophyta > Magnoliopsida > Rosales > Cannabaceae > Humulus > Humulus lupulus. The sequence goes on along the minus strand of NC_084795.1, from coordinate 187,178,253 downwards.
TGCCGGGAGATGAACAAGGTATTCATCAAGAATCGACATCCTTTACCCGGAATTGACAATTTTTTTGATCAATTACAAGGACAATTGGTATTCTCTAAGTTCGATCTACGATCAGGTGATCACTAGCTGAAGGTGAAAGAGTCGGAGATTCCAAAGATGACCTTGTTGGGAATAGTTCCTTTAAAGCAATTGTTGTTGACAAATGTTTTAAATGAAATAAATAAGTGAATTGAATTATTATATATAGACTATGTTCAATATTATATGATAATATTAAGTGAATATCAGAAAATTCAAAAGTTTAATTGTGTGGTCTAAACTCATATTTGTATGAGAGGAATGAGATTTAGATAATAAACTTAAAACAGTTCGAAGTAAAATGAAGTTATGGAATATTTAGATTAATTACTGCTAGTACGGTTCACTAGTATTATCAATACAAGTGACCTAGATCTGGGTCACTATTGTAGTATGACACTTTAGTGAAGGTACTTTATATAAAGTGATATATATAACTGGACCATATGTGATTAGTTAATACTTGTTTAAACACCGTTTCATAGTAGTAATCGAACATATCAAATGATGATCATACACACGATTATCTTAATCCTGAGGTTGCTATGAACTCCTATATATCTCATCTGATCCTTTGATTCATGCATTAAGGTTTGTTAGAATGATCAGGATTAGAACAACTATTTTGGGGACTCAATGATATATTTGGCTGGGGACATAGTTTAACAGATATAGAATCTATACCTTCTTATAGATTGAATAATGGTTTCCTATTAGGTTGACTTTTGGAACTGAAAATATTATGAGCGCTCACGTCACAATCTTATTGTGACACAACCTTCACTAGTAAAGTTAATGGTACTCTAGGAACAAGATATAGCTAAAAGGGTAACGATAATTTTATTCCCTTTTAATTATGAGCCATTAATAGAGGATTAACATTGTATGTAATGATTATATCAATGGACACTTTATTCTTTAATAAAGTACTCAGTAAATATATGTCTACAATTATCACGAGTTCAATCTCATATTTAAAGGGGAGTAATCATGAGATTGATAAATATGATTAGTTAATCCAAGAGCTTTGATTAATAATATAATATTTATTGGAGCTTGATATTATAGGTCCATAGGTCCCCAGGGTGGTTCAATCAACACCATATCAAGGTAAATGTTGATACAAGGGTATAACTGTAATTTAGAATTGGAGAAGAATTTTATTCTTCGTGTGAAGTATACAGTTTTATGATATTTGAAGTTGAATAATTAATTTGGAATTAATTATTAATTTTTGAAATTCATATATATATATATATATATAAAGAAATTAATTAATTTTTGAAATTAATTATTTTATTTGAGTGGGAGAAAATAAAATTGGTAAGTCGAAAATAGTATTTTGATATATTGAATTTTAAAATATGATGACAATAATGATCATTAATTTGAATTTCGAATTTTGAATTTGGAAATAAGGTTGTAATCTTTTCCTTAAAAAGATAAATACCTTATGTACGCCCTGGTTTTCCCACGGGCTGATTAGAAGGTCGTGCCTCGGATTAGTCAAGTTTAGTCCGAGGCGCCACAGACCGAGGATATTAGCTCGCCGAAATTGCCCAGAATCAGAAGGCCGAAGGTCAGATCAGGGGAGAAGCTCGTATTACGAGCTTCTCATGGCACGGGCTGCCCACGAAGCTCTGACCCTCTACGAAGTCAACACACGCAAGATAAACGTGCATATATCTGACATCACGTGTCCGATATCCCCCTGACTTCTCGGATACGCAGCAAGAACGTGCGTATCAGACACCCACAGTTGGATTGGGCCGTGCGGCCCATTCTCTCCTTCCATGCTGATTAGACCACACTTATGTGTCAGGTTTAGGAATTAATCATGAGTGTCACAGAGTTGATATGACAAATGGTAAGGTCACGGGATGACCTCCCTACCAACTTCCAGGTGCCTTCTCCTATAAATATGGAGACCCTGGGAGTTGATAGGGGTTGGAAAAAATAGTCTTTGAAGAACTATATACTGTGTAAACCAAATACCCAGAAGATAAGAATAATATCGACTAGTGGAGTAGAAGGATTTTAACCTTGGAACCACTTAAAAAAAGTGTCTCGAGTCACCTAGTTCATCCTATAAGATTTCATATCTGTGACGGGTAGTTCAGCACCCCGGCCGCCTAATCCGGACCCATGTTATTATACTGCGGTGGAGATGGAGAATGCTCAGTTGAGGATCCAGTTAGCAGCCGCTGGTCAATAAATCCGGGATATTCTGGACCGACTACCCCCTCTCGCAACCAACGTTAACGTTGGAGAGAGGCAAGGTGAGGCTCCTAAGTCTCGCCGAGGTAATCGATCCAGGCATAGCCGTTCGGATAGGCTCCCTGCAGCCAACTCCACGCCTTCATCACACCATCAGGAGGCAAACTTCAGGGAAGTGCCTAGAACCGGACAGCAGCAATACAGCCATTCGGTTAGGACGTCAACTCCTAGCTCTCAGCCTTCCTCGAGGACGCCTAGGAGAGATCGAGGAAATTCCCGAAGAAGAGCCGGGGAGGGCCAGCGACGACAGCCCATCCCCGAAGACCGTCATGCACCTCATCCAGCTCGCCCAGAACAAGATCAGCAAGCTGGCAGGGCCGAGAGGCCCCCACCAAATTTGATTCGTCCAGATGGAACTAGGATCGCTTCCCCAGTCAGGCATCCTCCTTCTCCAATCAGACATCCGTCTCCTCAGCCCGTCCGGGACATCCCGGCCTACGGGGGTAGTAGGGGAGACCCGCCGTCAGCTGGGCTTTCCCGGCGCAGCAGGGTGCCAGGGGAAGGATCAGGTCGTAGCCGCCAAAGACGCACCCCGAGCCTGTCCAGCAGGAGTCACTGGACCGGTAGTCGACGGAGTAATCTCTCGGGAGGAGACCTGCGTCAACAACTAAGTTCGGCATAGAGTCACCAGACTACTCAGGGGGGCGACCTTCGAGACCGCCTCAATTCTCACAGAGAAGATCGAGTTAGGGATGGTAGCCAGGCCCGCTCAGTGGGAGCCCGATCCGAAGTACGTAACGGAGGGAATGTCCCAAATAACCTGTCTCAAGATAGGACGGGCAACAACCCACCTAATATGTACAATGGGTCCGGAGCTGTTGAACAACACCGGAATAACCCAGGATCTCAGGACAAAACCCTAGAGCGCCTAACTCAAATGGAGGAACTGATGAAGAAGCTCCTATCGGAAAAAGAAAAAGACAAATATGATTCAGGGGACGAGATGGAACTCTTCGCCCCCAATATAGCGGCAACGGCATACCCTTCTGGCTTTCGTATGCCCCACTTGTCAAAGTTCAACGGGGACGGAGACTCGTCTGACCATTTAGGGATGTTCAACACCCTAATGATGGCCCATAACATCGGCCCGAAGCTGCGTTGCTTGATCTTTCCTTCCACACTGACTGGGCCTGCCAGGAAATGGTTCAAGCAGAGTAAAAGGCAGTTAATCAGCTCCTGGAAGACCTTTTCGGCTGACTTCAAGTGGGCATTCCGTGCCTCTCAGGCTGCCCGAGTCCAGGCTGATTCCCTAGCTAACGTGAGGCAGCAGCCCGGTGAGACGCTGAAAGCCTACTTGAGCAGATTTGCAAATGTCGCTGCTCGAGCAAGGGACGCTGACGATAGCTCCAAGCTCATGGCCATGAGGACTAGAATCCTAGTCGGCGGAGACCTGTGGAAAGATATTCAAAGGAGGGGAGTCAGCTCGGTTAGCGAATTCCTTAACAGAGCCCAAGAGTGGATAAACTTAGAAGAAGCTGAAGCTTCAGCCGCAGGGACCAGCCAGGTCCCCGAGAAGCCCGCTGGGATGGGGACGGAGATCATAGTGGCGACTCCCTACGTCGCGCAGAATAACCAGCCCGGTTGTGGCAAAAGAAAGGGCATGGTGAAAATAGCCAACACGGCCAGAAGAAGAATAAGTCTGTGGATAAATTCAAGCCCGTGTTCACAACTTATACCGAGCTCACCCAGTCCAGGGAAAATATTTTCCTGGCCAACGCTACTCGGGTCCCCTGGAAGAGGCCGGAGCCATTGAAACACCACAAGGGAAAGAGAGACTCTTCCAAATTCTGCCATTTTCATAACGACGCCGGGCACAACACCGACGACTGCAGGCATCTCAAAGATGAAATCGAGACTCTCATCTAAGCAGGCCCCTTGGCGCAGTACTCGCGGAACAGGGTCCCAGCAAGTCGACCCGTTCTGGAGGTCCCGGCCATTCAGCCCGGGCCTCAAGTAGATCAGGACGTCCTTCCCCCCGTGGTCGAGGGAGAGATATCCACCATTTCTGGAGGACCACACATGGCTGGCACGAGTAGGGGCGCCTAGAAGAGGTATGTGAATGAATTAAAAGCTCACAACGGAGCGGAGTTCGCCCCGGAGCAGCGTCAGTCGAAACATCAACGATTAGAGAAACAGCCGATAACTTTCACGGAAGAAGATGCAGGCCATGTCCAATTCCCTCATAACGATCCTTTGGTTGTAGCAGTCCAGCTCGTAACCGGAAAGTAAGGAGAGTGTTGGTGGACAATGGGAGCTCGGTGAACCTCCTATTCCGATCCACCTTAGAAAAGATGGGCCTGACCGTCGCCGAGCTAAAAGCGACCTCAGTGATGCTGTATGGCTTTTCGGGAGAAGGATCAGCAGCGATAGGGACGATCGAGCTGGTGATCACCCTAGGAGAAGAATCTCGAACAGTGTCCAGACTACTCGAGTTCGTGGTCATTGACTGCTCCGCTGCCTACAATGCCATCTTGGGCCGACCTACGCTCATAGCTTTCGAGGCTATTACTTCCGTCCGGCACCTCGCCATGAAGTTCCCTACTTCAACAGGGGTTTGTACTATCAAGGGCGATCAACTCGCTGCCAGGGAATGCTACAGCATTTCAATGAAGGGAAAATGTAAACCCGGGCAGCTAACAATGGCCATTCAGGGCCAAGAGGAATCCCAGGGACCCAAGGCGGCCCCTGAGATTGAAAAACCTCAGGTTCCCGGAGAAGAAAAGCTTGCCATAAGTGAGGACGTTGACCCCCGAATAGGCGAGGACAGGTCCGAGCTCCAGGCTATTGAGGAGCTCGAGGAGGTGAATATTGATAAACAAAACCCATCATGAATGGTTAAGCTCGGAAAGAACCTCTGTGACAAAAGAAAAGAGGAGCTGACTACGTTTCTGCAGAGAAACCTAGATGTATTCGCATGGTCGCACGAAGACATGATAGGGATCAGTCTGAGTGCCATCATGCACACGCTGCACCTAGATAAAAGCGTCCCTGCCAAGTCTCAAAAGCAGAGGCGTTTAGGGACGACCCGAGCCGAAGCCCTTGAAGAAGAAGTAGCCCGGCTCAAAAAGTGTGGCTTCATCCGCGAAGAGAAATTTCCCATTTGGGTTGCCAATCCTGTGTTAGTTCCGAAGCCAAACGAGAAGTGGCGGACCTGTATCGACTTCTCCGACCTGAATAAAGCCTGCCCCAAGGATTCCTTTCCATTGCCGAGGATCGATCAGCTGGTGGATGCCACGGCGGGGCACGAGCTAATGTCCTTCATGGACGCGTACTCAGGCTACAATCAGATCGCGATAAATCCGGCAGACCAAGAGCATACCAGCTTCATGACCCCGACTAACGTCTATTGCTATAAGGTCATGTCGTTTGGCCTGAAGAATGCCGGAGCGACCTACGAAAGGCTAGTAAACAGAATGTTCGCGGACCAGATCGGAAAAAACATGGAAGTGTACGTCGATGACATGCTTGTGAAGTCGAAGACTGCTGACAACCACGTTGCCGACCTGGAAGAATGTTTTAACATACTGCGAGAATATGGCATGAGGCTCAATCCTCAGACATGCACTTTCGGCGTCGCATCGGGGAAATTCCTAGGTTTCATAGTAAGTACCTGAGGAATCGAGGCAAACCCTAACAAGATCAGGTCACTGCTCGAGCTTCCTTCCCCCAGGTCGCAAAAAGATGTCCAAGGCCTCACAGGAAGGGTGGCAGCGCTCAACCGGTTCATTTCCAAGTCAACCGACAAGTGTCTACCTTTCTACAACCTGCTCCGGGGAAACAAGAAATTTGAGTGGACAGTGGAATGCGAAAGCGCATTCCTCGACCTGAAAGCGCATTTGGCTGAACCACCTGTGCTATCCAAACCCAAGGCAGGAGAACCTCTTTTCCTCTACATGGCCGTCACTGAGGACGCAGCTAGTGCTGTGCTAGTACGAGAAGAGGATCAGGGTCAGAAACCAGTCTACTACATCAGCAAGAGACTCCTCGGAGCTGAATCAAGATACCCAGTGATGGAAAAACTGGTGTTCTGCCTAATCACGGCCTCACGAAAGCTCAGGCCGTATTTCCAGTCCCATTCTGTGCACGTCATGACCGATCAGCCTTTAAGGCAGGTTTTGCAAAAGCCTGAAGCATCGGGACGTTTGCTAAAGTGGGCAGTCGAACTCAGTCAATTCGAGATTTTCTACACTCCCCGAACTACCATAAAAAGTCAGGCCTTGGCCGACTTCGTGGCGGAATGCACGGGATTCCAGGAGAATCCATCGGAAGAATTACCTCAGGTCGCCCCCCCACGTTCGTCGTGGAAGATTTTCATTGATGGTTCATCTAACGAGAGCGGCTCCGGGGCCGGAATCATTCTGATATCCCCCGAGGGACATAGATTCCACTCGGCGCTAAGGTTCGGGTTCAAGGCGTCTAACAACGAGGCAGAGTACGAGGCTTTGTTGGCCAGACTTAGGATAGCTAATGAGCTAAAGGCGAGCTTTGTCCAGTGCTTCAGCGATTCCCAGCTCGTGGTGAATCAGGTTCAGGGCGAATACTAGGCGCGGGGACCCAAGATGGCCGCCTATTTGGCAAAGGTAAAGTCCGAGCTATCTGCGTTTGGGCGAGGGTCGGTCGAACAGATACCTCGGGAGCAGAACGCCAACCCAGATGCTCTCGCCAAACTCACCACCTTGGGGGAGACGGAAACCCTGGGGTTGGTGCCTGTAGAATTCTTGGAAAGACCAAGTATAGAAGGAGATCGGGCATAGATTGAAATGATTGACATTAGGCCGACATGGATGACTCCCATTCTTGAGTATCTCGTCGAGGGCAAGTTACCCGAAGGGCGTAACGACGCACGGTGAGTCCTTTATCAAGCTCCTAGATATACTATAGTCGAGGGACTGTTATACCGACGTGGGCATTCCCTACCTCTCCTCCGGTGCGTTCTTCCAAGTGAAGCGAAGGCCATCCTGCAGGAAGTTCATGAAGGATTCTGCGGGGACCACACTGGGGGGCAGAGCCTGGCCGTAAAGGTTCTCAGGCAAGGTTATTATTGGCCGACTCTGTCCAAAGACTCAATCTCGTATGTGAAAAGGTGCGACAAGTGCCAGCGATTCGTTGTGGTTTCCCGAGCTCCTCTGGTCGAGCTAAAAATGATTTCGTCCCCTTGGCCATTCGCCGTCTGGGGAATAGATTTAGTAGGCGCCCTGCCCACCGGAAAGGGCGGGGTCTGTTACGCCGTCGTAGCCATTGACTACTCACCAAGTGGGCCGAGGCAGAGCCGTTGGCGACAATAACATCGAAAAAAGTGCTAGACTTCGTGGTTAAAAGCATCATCTGTCGATTTGGCCTACCTAAGAAGATCGTCTCCGATAACGGCACTCAATTTGACAGCGACCTGTTCACCGAAGTTTGCGAAAGGCACGGGATCGTGAAAAGCTTCTCGTCCGTGGCCTATCCTCAGGCGAACGGCCAGGTCGAGGCTGTCAACAAAAATCTAAAGGCAAGCCTCAAGAAAAGGCTGGATGAGGCAAAGGGGGTCTGGCCAGAACAGCTCCCCCAAGTCCTGTGGGCATATCGGACCTCGCATCGGACTTCTACAGGTCACACTCCTTTCTCCCTAACCTTTGGGAGTGAAGCAGTCCTCCACGTGGAAGTTAAAGTCCTGTCGCATAGAGCCCGGTCTTACGACCAAGATAGGAACCATGAGCTCCTATGTCATTCGCTAGACCTTATCGATGAAAGGCGAGAAGATTCACAACTCCAACTCGCCCATTACCAACAAAAGATCACTCGCTACTTCAACACTAAAGTCAAAAAACGTGCCTTTAGCGTCGGCGATCTGGTCTTAAGAACAGTTTTCCTGACCGGGAAAGATCCCAGAGAGGGGGTTTTAGGACCGAGCTGGGAAGGACCATACCAGGTCATCGAAGTCATCAAGGAGGGAACTTATAAGTTAGCTCGACTTGATGGAGGGGCGATCCCGCGAACTTGGAATGCCATCCACCTAAAGAAATACTATCAATGATCCACTTGTAAGGCCTGGAAGGCCACTTTCTATGTATAAATAAAAATCAAATGTTTCTCTTTATTTGCATGTGTGATTTTAAAGTAACCACGAAAGACCCTTTCCCAGTTACTTGGGGGGCATATGGTACCTGGATATAACCAGGTCTCCTTAACGACTTGGATGTTGATTCTTATCTATGGATAAGGGTTAACACGAACTAAGTCCAATCCTGGTTTTAACCAGGTCATAAAACTTAGAAGTTAACTAAAATTTATTGACCGTGGTTCTTCTTTAAAGAGCTCGGGATATGAATAAAAGTTGACGCGAACTAAGTTTTCAAAATAAGTTCCTGGTTTTAACCAGGTCATAAAACTTAGAAGTTAACTAAAATTTATTGACCGTGGTTCTTCTTTAAAGAGCTCGGGATATGGATAAAAGTTGACGCGGACTAAGTTTTCAAAATAAGTTCCTGGTTTTAACCAGGTCATAAAACTTAGAAGTTAACTAAAATTTATTGACCGTGGTTCTTCTTTAAAGAGCTCGGGATATGAATAAAAGTTGACGCGGACTAAGTTTTCAAAATAAGTTCCTGGTTTTAACCAGGTCATAAAACTTAGAAGATAACTAAAATGTATTGACCGTGGTTCTTCTTTAAAGAGCTCGGGATATGAATAAAAGTTGACGCGGACTAAGTTTTCAAAATAAGTTCCTGGTTTTAACCAGGTCATAAAACTTAGAAGATAACTAAAATGTATTGACCGTGGTTCTTCTTTAAAGAGCTCGGGATATAAATAACGGTTAACCCGAACTAACTTTATAAAAATAAAGAGATGAAGCGTAGCTAAAGGCATGAAAAATATATAAGTTGAAATTGCAAGGCAAATCGTCTCGAGGTGGAAACACCTCATGAAAAAATTATAAAGACAAAATAAAATAGTTCAAAATGCTCAAAGAGAAGTGTCCTAAGCCCCATCAGTTGGCCCATTGGAGGTCGCGGTCTCGCCCTGCTCCGCCACGACGGAGGCCTCTCCAGTCTACGAGGGAGGTACCTCTTTGTTTAGTCGGGCTTGGAGCTTCGGCAGCAAAAAGGCCCAGAGGTCCGGCGGCATGAAAGAAAAGTCCGCATCCGGGTTATGGGCCCAACAGTGATAGAACAGGTCCTGTATGGACTGCTCCGAGATGGCCCGCTCGGCTTCCAAGGCGACCTCCAGGGCAGTCTGGGCCTCGGTCTTCGCTGCCTTGAGATCTGCTCGCGAAGTGGCAAGGGAGGTTTTAAGTTCTCGGATCTCGGAGCGGCTCCTCTCTAGCTCGGCCTTCGAAGCCGCCAGGGCATCTTTCGCCGCCTGAGCTTCCTGGAGGGCGGCCTGGCACTCAGCCTCCATCTCCTTGAGCTTAGCCTTGGCCAGCGGAGAAACAAGGCATTGTACAAGTGTTACAGCTTTAAAAGAGTGGGGCAGATTACCGTTAGGGTCATGTCCAGCGAAGACTCTATGACTCGGACCGGGCTCGTTGCTTCAATAGCCCGGAGATCCTTCTCTTTGAGTTTGTAGAAGCGGCCGACGACATAGCTCGCCGACTCATACACCATCCCCCGGAATGCTTCTGGGATCCTTCCAAGATCCTGGGGATCGACCGGGATGCGTACGTCTGGAGTCCCGACCTCCAGTACCACGTTCTGGGTGGCTGGTGGAAACCGCTGGGGCGGCGGGGGCATGTGCCCTGCTCGGGCAACAGGGAGGATCGCCCCCTCGACCTGGGATGGCGGGGTCTTTTCCTTCTCCTTAGCCGGGGATTTGGTGGAGGTCCCAGCCGAGCTCTTGGACTCTCGAAGCCTTTTCAACCTTGGCCCCGCTGGGGGGTTCCCGCCGAAGACCACGCCCCGCAGATTACCTCCGTGCTGAGACATCTCTTCTGCCAAGGACAAAAAACATGGTTATTACAGGGATCCAATCATACAGAAATAGAAGCGAAAGTTTAAAAGCAACAAGTAAATGAATGCTAAGGGAGCCCTAGCCCCCGAGCTGGAAGAACCTAAGGCGATTATCTCACGAACTGGCGCAGGTTCTAGGTCCGGTTCTGACTCGGGGCTGGACTCCTCTACATACTGCCTAAGCCCCAGAGCATAGATGCCCCTCTAGAGCGAAGGCCACGTGCCTAAGTTGGTCCCATACTCCTAAAAAATGATCGACCTAAAAGCTAGGGTGTTATCTACTACTACGGTACCCCTAGGCCGACTCTCTTGGTGATCCAGCACGAGCCGGTGAACACAATGGAGGAGGAGTGTGTCCAGGTCCGAGTTCCTCCCGTGACGATGGACGATCTGCCTAGGATTGAACCTAACCAGCTGGGGGTCTGCAGTGGCCCTATCTACATTCTTAAATAAGTAAGGATTACCTTGGCCGGAAGGACCCGCGGCTGCTCCGGATTGGACCCTCTCCTCGCCCATCCTCTGGACAACCTCAAAGGTCCTCTTCCTATTCATCACGAGAGGAACCTCGTCGCCCTCCTCCTCACCTTCATCATCGGCAATCTCCTCCACGAGGGTCGGTCGGTTGTCGCGAGCTGGGGGCGGCCCCTGGGGCCTCTTCAAGTTCAAAGTCTGATTTGGGAAAATCAGCTTGCAGTATACCATCGTCTCGTCCGTCACGAGTGCGCGATAGTCTTTCTCACTGGGGGGCAAGCTCGCCAGTGTTACGTATTGACCCCCGAGGGTCGCAGATTTTTCGGTCCTTGCGTAGATGGCTGCAAGATTGGGTGAAATCAGAAGTGGAATAAGGGAGGAGCTAAAACAAAATAACCCTTAAAAGGCGGGCTGAGGTCAAGGATCACTTACGAGGGCGATTAAAGTAATGATGATCACAATTGCGGAACCCAGTTGACATGAAGAACTGGTCCTTGATGTCATTTGGGTGGCTTGGCAGTTCGATGACCGCCGCTGTATTAGGGAAACGGGTTAAGTAATAGAACCCGTCGCCTCGCCCCCGCTGGTCCGGGCTGGCTTTGAGGCAAAAGAAGTATAGTATGTCAGCAGGAGTGGGGACCTCCCACTCATGCCTCTGAAATAAATACCTCAACCCCGCCAGCAGACGGTAGGAGTTGGGAGAGAGCTGAAATGGGGCCAACCCCACATAATTCAGGAAATCAGCGAAGTACTGATCCAGGGGGAGGAAGGCCCCTGCCTTGAAGTGTTCACTGCTCCAGGCTGCGAACGACTCGTCGAGTGGCGTGCAGCTCCGCTCACCCTCCGCAGCAGGTCGGGAAATTACGGAGGCCCTCCCCAGGGGAATGTTGTGGTTGAGGAAGATTTTGGTGATCTTTGCCTGGTCGGTTATCTTCGAGACGATTCTCTCCGCCTCGAAAAATGCATCGGGGGCAACCTCGACCTGTTTTTCCACGGCCGGCCCAAAGTGGGGAATCGGCGAGCTAGGTACCACCACCTTTCCTTTCTCTTTCTGGGAGGCCGAGCTTCCCACGTTCTTCTGGGGCAGATTCCTCTTCGGGGCCATCTGGTCGCCTATCGAACGAAAGAAACACTTTAGAAAAGGCGACCCAAGCAGGAGGACGAAGCAATTATTTGTTACACGAGCTGAGGTAAGCCCAGCCCGGGGAGAGTGGAACCACGCGGTACAATGAACACGCGCCTATGCCCTTAACAGATCCCCGATTACTCAGAATTCGTGTGTCAGGAGGTTCAGAGTAAAAACTTGCCTTGGGGGGAAAGTTTCAGCAGGCAGAACGTTGCAAAACCGCTTTTGAGGCGTATTCCCTAAGCTACCCGGTTTTACACCCAAAATTTCTAAAGATCCTACCCAGAAATGGTTCCTGAAGGAGCATTTTGAAACCCATGCCCCAAGGCGATTTCCTACAATAAGAATGCCCTAGTATAAAAAGGGTTGTCACCCTCCATACCCACGCAACCCAGAAACCCCATGCATACGACTACAGTAAAAAATTTCTTACCTAAGCTACAGTAGCATATTTTCAAAACGGACAGGGTCAGAAAACTTATAGTGTATTGCTGGGTGGTGAGCGAGAGTGTTGCGCTGGTGAGGGCTTCGTCGGTACAGTGGCTTCCAATGCTTTAGAGAAACTTGTGCGCCTAAGCTTCCTGAACAAGGAGAGTGGGGCCAGCAGAGGTGAGGGTTTCGTTCTTCGGAAGATCAGAGAAAGAAGAAGGAAATTTGAGAATTTTTTGAATGAAAGGGTGGCCCGTGCGTAGGGTGGCCACCCCCTTTTATACCAGGAAAGGATCACGTGTAGAAGACCCTTGGGTGACCCTAGTGAGGGATCCGAGGCCTTCCACTCGAAACACGAAGCGACGGCTGGGCAATAGGCTAGGCCATTAAATGCGGTTCTCGTAAAATGTACCGTCGCCACCCACGATGTTCCACGTGTCAGACGCCTGCGAAAAGAATGGAATGTGAAGGGTTGTGGGGAAAGTCTGAAAGCCCCTACTGTGGTCTCCTATATATGACATCACGTACCACGAGCAGGAGCTTGGGGGGCAGATGTACGCCCTGGTTTTCCCACGGGCTGATTAGAAGGTCGTGCCTCGGATTAGTCAAGTTTAGTCCGAGGCGCCACAGACCGAGGATATTAGCTCGCCGAAATTGCCCAGAATCAGAAGGCCGAAGGTCAGATCAGGGGAGAAGCTCGTATTACGAGCTTCTCATGGCACGGGCTGCCCACGAAGCTCTGACCCTCTACGAAGTCAACACACGCAAGATAAACATGCATATATCTGACATCATGTGTCCGATATCCCCCTGACTTCTCGGATACGCAGCAAGAACGTGCGTATCAGACACCCACAGCTGGATTGGGCCGTGCGGCCCATTCTCTCCTTCCATGCTGATTAGACCACACTTATGTGTCAGGTTTAGGAATTAATCATGAGTGTCACAGAGTTGATATGACAAATGGTAAGGTCACGGGATGACCTCCCTACCAACTTCCAGGTGCCTTCTCCTATAAATATGGAGACCCTGGGAGTTGATAGGGGTTGGAAAAAATAGTCTTTGAAGAACTATATACTGTGTAAACCAAATACCCAGAAGATATGAATAATATTGACTAGTGGAGTAGAAGGATTTTAACCTTCGAACCACTTAAAAAAAGTGTCTCGAGTCACCTAGTTCATCCTATAAGATTTCATATCTGTGACGGTTCTACTTTCAGTACTAATCCCTATCTCTTCTCTTAATTACCTGTTGGCGAAGAACTGCATCAACACCTTATTTTGTGGGAGAGTGATTTTAGTTAAATAAATAAATAAAAAGATGCAATATCCCAGAAAATGGATATAGCAGTACACGCATGACACTGTCCAAGGACTGTGCCATGCGTGTACCAACTGCACTGATATTGTATCAGTGTTGTTTTTATTTTATTTATTTATTAAATTAATAATTTCAAAATAGTTTTTTCAAATTTGGTAAGTTAGATATTTACCTAAATCAAATCCTATCATCATTATGATATTATTATTATTATATTACAATTATTATTAGGAATAATAAGGTAATAGAAATATCTCTATATGTATGATATAGAATAAAGAGAAGAAAGAGATATAGATAACAACAACACAATTCATAATAGTTCTCAGAATATTTGTCAGACAAAAACTCTTTCTTCTTCTTCTTTTTCTTTATTCTAGCCATTCTCAGAGCATAATTCGAATTCTCATGTGTTGAGAAATACTTGTGATTCCTAAAATTACAAATCCATGTTCTCTATGTGCCCACACACATCTTGAGATGTAGAGAACACTCCAAAAGATCGTGGTTTGAGTGCTTAAAGTTTTCGATAGGAAGATCGATAAATATACGAAAAGATTCAAGGACACTTGATAGGCTTCAAGAGGTAAAACTTCATATTCTTCTATGTTTATATGCTTATATGTTATATATAAATATATTGTTTATATATACGTTTCATGATTAATAATATTGTACGTTAATGTTTCTGTCTGGACATTTTCTTGTTCATATAAACGGTTTATATGAGTAATGAGAAATACTTTTGTTGTCACCAAAATGGGCCCACCATGCTCATTTCACTGCGTGCTCTGAATGTTTTTCCAACAATTGGTATCAGACCAGGTCATTAATCTATGCATATTATTAATTGCTATCTGGGATTATATGCATTTTTATATTATTTGTGATATATGTTGGAATGGATGGATGTCTATTTTTATGATGATAGATTCTTAAGAGAAGTTTATAATGGTACTTTTTGGGTTGAGGAATTGTTCTTAAAATTTTATAGATGAACTATGTAAGTTATTTTGGGGCATAGGAATTTTGTAATTTTTTCTTTAAAAATAATGGGTAAAATTCATTTGTGGCCCAAGCCTACCTTCTGTCCAGTCCACGCCACTGCGCACGAGCCACACACCCAGACGTATCGACCAGCTAGCGCGTCCATGCGCCTGCAACCGCACCCCCGCCACATCGAGCCAGTCTAGCATGCGCCCCAATCGCGACAAGCTGCTCCTCCACCACCGGACCAGCCTTCTTGCCACCATACCCTCGGTACAACCTTGGGTTTGTTTGGGTTTATTTCAAACAAACCCTAGTGTGTTGTTACCATAATTAATTTTTAATTACTCATCTAATTAAAAATCTGAAATTGAATTAAAATGGTTTTAATTTTGATATTTCTTTAATTGAAATAATGTTTATTATTTTCCCTAATTAAAAAGGTTTTGATTTTTATCTTCCATTATTAAAATTCTTTTAATTAAAAGGTCCGAAATTAAAATTATCTTGAATTTTAATTTATTAAAATTAAATTGTTTAATTTTATTTTTGAATTAAATTATCCAAATTCAAATTGGGCCTTAGAAACTTTTTGGGTGTGAAAACCCAAAGTTTAATTATTTTATAAGTTTGTTTAAAATAATTAAAAAGTTGTACAATTCAAAATGGATATGGGAAAAGGGGGCATTGGCTCAACAAGACTACATCTCAAGGTTCAAGATCAAAGTGTTATTTATCAGGCATTGGTTAGTCTAGGTTACATTTTCATGTATTTTTTGCAAGTGTTGTAATTTTGTTAGAAATACCCAAAAGTTACCATATTCGCTTTTATTTACTTATGATAAATGTTTGAATGTGATTAAAATGTTTAATATTTTATCATGCATTATAACATGTCATTCATATACCCACACAGTATGCAATTAGCATGCATTGGATCCGTGTAGAAATATGCTATTAGCAATGTCTTATATATATATATATTTTGTTATATGTTTATATGTGATAATTCATATAATAATAAATTTAGTCTTAATTAGAGAAGATGATAAATCAAAATTAAAGTTGTTTAATTTGTTGTTTTTAATGAAAAATGTTTTATTAAAATAAAAATGATATTCTCTTAGTTAAATAAAAATTAGAATTAGAATTAAGGGTACAATTTTGTTTTGTTTTGCTTAATTGGATTAGTAATTATTAGAATATCATTTGGTAAAAATAATTAATTTATTTTTAGAACTAAATTAAAAAGTATTGAGTTTGTGAACAACACACTTTTCCAAAATAGTGAGTGCGAGATGGAGTTATGATAATAAGTCCCATAGTCTCCATTATTGGTTGTACATAGAGAGGCATAGGAAGGGCCTCGTATCGCCTCCGTTTCCGGCTTCCGAATATGTTTATTTTATCTCAAGGCTGACTTCTCTTATGAGAATATAATTAGTGATGTATTTCTAGTTTGATTGACCGTAAGGCACACTCTTATGTTAAGTCATTGATTGAAAAAAATGGGTTACACTCCAAAGGTGTATATAGGCTTTCGAGCACGATTAGTGCATCTTGACCAAACTAGTGGTAGATCATAAGTCAAAAGAGAAAAATGCGTTTTTATGTTTTTACTTATGAAATTTAGATTTGTCTCAAAATTAATTTGGAGTTAGTCTAACTTACCCCAAGGGGGTTCATTAATTTTTAAATTAATTTATCGTGGATTAGTATATAATTTTTATGTGTTGCATTCATGCATCATATTTACTTTTCCAAATAAAATCTTATATTTATTATATGTTTTAATTCATTATATTGAATTTATTTATTTCCAAAAACAATTGTTAATCCTGTTAATCTAGATCATGTACTTGAAAACTTGGGAAATCAAACATACCTCATTGACAAACTCTTGGAAAGGATTCCATTTAATCTTAACCACATGAGAAGATGGTACGATGGGATTCACATTGTCTTCAGAACACAAAACTTGTATGGAGCTATCTATGATCTACAACCAGAGGCTCCAAGCTTTTCATCCTGCTTTGATCAACATGAAAAATATGGTGAATGGATGAGATCGAATGTAACGCCCTAGATAGCCAAGACCGTTACCCTGTGTATTTATAAAGGTGGAAGACATGCTAACCAAGTCAATTAGTTTGAAACGTGTTACTGAAACCACAGGTGAACTAGGGTTAAAAGATTTTGGTCTCAAAAGCTTCATTTCCTATAATCAAACATTTTCTTTACATGGGATCCCAGAAGTAGAAAAGTTAAAAGAAAGTTTACAAAATTTCAGGATTTAAAATACAGTTACTAACCTCTCTAAGGCAAAACAGACAATTAGGCTTTTCTCGTCCTGTACCACTCCTCGGCCGTGGCGACCAAAGCTCTCCATCTCAAGACTGGTCCACCTTGCCTTTGCCTTTACCTGCACCACGTAGCACCCGTGAGCCTAGGCACAGCAAGAAAACACAACAACAAAGCATAATCATCAAGCAAACAACCATATAACTCATGCAATATAATCATATACTCAACATTCCAAACATTCACGTTATTCAAGTATTCAGCATAACAAGTACATCATTTCATACTAATAATCAATTCACACATGATAACCAGGGTCAACGCCCTTAGGCCACACCCTCTATTTATCCCACTGACTCCGGTCCGCTTAAACCGAGCTCAGTGTATATGAAGCTGTCCTCAGCTACCAGTGGCCGAGCCGCGCCCTGTGTGCAAGTATTATTTATGGCACCCCTAGGTCGTTTAACACATGTTCCACGGAATAATACCATCTATGACATCATACAGATATAGGAAGCTCTTAGTCCCAGCACAATCACATAATCGGGTGCAGTTTTCTTACCTTTAGATTCCGATAGCTTTGTTCAATTCGATCCTCAAACACGATCCTGTCTGAGACCTAGCGTACACCTAGTCACGGTTACAAGTTAGAACCAACTCCAAATTTCAATTCCAAAACCTAGCCTCGGGACCCATCCCGAGCCATTGGGAGGCCCTAATTCAACCAAACGGGGTGGTGGAATCAAACCTCGAGCCCCTAAACAAAAACCCTAAGAAATAACTCAAAAATCCCTTTCTGGGAATAGGGTAGCACTACAGCGCCCTAAAGTGGGCACTACAGCACTACAAACAGAGCCAATAGACTCCCAGACACCCAAGCCTAGCGATGTAGTGCCCTAAGGCTAGCGCTACAACGCTAGTCACAGCCAGACAATACCCAGACTTCTCCTCTTCGAATTTCCTCGAGTCGAAACCTTCCAAATCCTTCCAAAGCTTAACCAAACTCCAAAACAAACCTACCAACATCTATATCTCACCCCATAAGTCCCAACCATACAAAACTCAATCAGATGCACCCCAAAACAAAGAAATTACCATAGATGAACTTAGAGCTCTAAAACTCAACAAGAAAAACAACTAAAACCACAGAATCCAAGTGACCAAGTTCTGAACTTCTTACCTTCAATAGATAATATGCCCTTCTAACCTAATCAGGGCCTACATGCATACTAATACACATAGTCATGCATCGCAGATATTCAAACAGTCATATAAACGTGATTTTAATCATTTAAATCACAGATAATCCAGTTATGCCCTCCCGACACACTAATCATGGCCCTTAAGCCCTATTAGTAAATTTGGGTCGTTAGAACTATCCCCTCCTAATGAGAATTTCATCCTCGAAATTTACTTGAATAATTCAGGATACTGTTCCCGCATCGCTGTCTCAAGCTCCCAGGTCGCCTCCTCGACCCTACTATTCCTCCACAACACTTTAACAAGAGGAATCATCTTATTTCGTAGTACCTTGTCCTTTCGATCCAAGATCCGAACCGGTTGCTCCTCATAGGCTAGATATGTCTGCAACTCCAAGTCTTCGTACCTCAACACATGTGTCACATCTAAGACGTACCTCCGGAGCATAGAAACATGGAATACATCATGGACTCCTGACATAGATGATGGCAAGGCTAACGGGTAAGCCACCTATACAATCCTTTCCAGGATCTCAAAAGGTCCGATGAACCTAGGGCTTGCCCTTCTTTCCGAACCTCCTCACCCCTCGAAATGGTGAAACTCGGAGAAATACGTGGTCCCCAACCTAGAACTCCACGTTTCTACGCTTAGGATCAGCGTAGTTCTTCTGTCTGCTCTGTGAAGCGAGCATCCTAGCTCGGATCTTCTCAATAGCTTCATTTGTCCTCTGAACCATATCCGGCCCCAGATACTTCCTCTCACCCATCTCATCCCAATAAATGGGTGATCTACACTTCCTCCCATATAACATCTCGTAGGGAGCCACTCCAATCGTTGATTGACAACTATTGTTATATAAAAACTCAATCAACGGGAGATACTTACTCCATGATCCCTCAAAGTCAATCACACATGCTCTAAGCATATCCTCCAATACCTGAATTGTAACGCTCTGGATAGCCAAGACCGTTACACTGTGTGTTTACAAATGTCCAAGACTTGCTAACCAAGTCATTTTGTTAGAAACGTGTTACAGAAACTACAGTTGAACTAGGGTTGAAAGATTTTCGTCTCAAAAGTTTCATTTCTTATAATCAAACATATTACATGGGATCCAAGAAGTAGTGAAGTTAAAAGACAGTTTTCAAAAATTTCAGGATTAAAATACAGTTACTAGCCACTCTAAGGCAAAACAGACAGTTAGGATTTTCTCGTCCTGTACCACTCCTCGACCATGGCGACCGATCAGCTGACTATGTACATTCAGCCCCAAAGCTCTCCATCTCAGGACTGGTCCACTTTGCCTTTGCCTTTGCCTTTACGTGCACCATGTAGCACCTGTGAACCAAGGCCCAACAAGAAAACACAATAGCAGAGCATAACCATCAAACCAAACAACCAGATAACTCATGCAGTATAATCATATACTCAACATTCCAAATATTCACGTTAATCAAATATTCAACATACCAAGCACATCATTTCATATAAATAATCATTTCACATATGATAACCCGGGTCAACGCCCTTAGGCCACACCCTCTATTTATTACACTGACTCCAGCCCGCTTAAATCGAGCTTAGTGAATATTAAGCAGTCCTCAGCTACTAGTGGCCGAGCCGCGCCCTGTGCGCAAATATTATTTATGGCACTCTTAGGCCATTTATCACATGTCCCATGGCATAATACCATCTATGATATCATACAGATATAGGGAGCTCTTAGTCCCAACACTATCACATACCTGGGTGCAGTTTTCTTACCTTAAGATTTCGATAGCGTGTTCAATTCAACCCTCAAGCACGATCGCGTCCGAGCCCTAGCGTACACCTAGTCACGATCACAAGTTAGAACCACACCAAACTTCAATTCCAAAACCTAACCTCGGGACCAATCCCAAGCCCTCAGGAAGACTTAATTCCACCAAACGGGTTGGTGGAATCAAACCCCGAGCCCCCGGGCAAAAACCGTAAGAAATAACCCAGAAAGAGGGTAGCGCTACAGTGCCCTAAAATGGGCGTTACAGCGCTACAAACAGAGCCAACAGGCTCCCAAACACCCAAGCCTAGTGCTGTAGCGCCCTAAGGCTAGCGCTACAGCGCTAGTCATAGCCGGACAATACCCAGACTTCTCCGCTTCGAACTCCCTCGAGCCAAAACCTTCCAAAATCCTTCCAAACCTCAACCAAACTCTAAAACAAACCTACGAACATCTATATCTCACCCCATAAGACCCAACCATGCAAAACTCAATCACATGCACTCAAAAACAAAGAAATCACCATAGTTAAGCTTAAAGCTCAAAACTGAACAATGCAATAGAAATCTCAGAACTTATAGCCATAACGTCTTACCTTTGATGGAGGAACTCAACCTAGGTTATCTTCCACACTTCCTTAGCCTTCACCTCCTCAAATCCTTAGGCTTAATTCCCTAGAATTCCCACAGAAACTCAGCTTTGAAGACCAATTCAATACCAAAACTAAGAACTGAATAACAACCTCAAAACCTTACCTCAATTGATGAATAACCTCTGCTAATTCCCCAAGGAAAATAAAGGATCCTAGTGTTGAGTCTTAGCCTAAGCCTTCTATGAATTTTAGCTCCAAATTTCCAGAAGAATTGGTGAAGAAAAGCTCAAACCGTACAAGAGAGTAGTGCTCTGTTTTCCCTTCTTTCTTTTCTCCTTCTTTTCTTTTGTCTCAATCCTTTTTTTTCCAGACCTCTACTGCCTTCTACACATTCCACTAAGGCATAAAGCATTATAATACTTATCCCTGCTTTTAAATCAAATGACCAATTTGCCCTCCCATAAATCCTAAGCCATTAAATCATTCTAAGGGCATTTTAGTCATTACGCCCAATTCCCGCTAATTCCTCGAATGTCTCTAATATTTACCGCTTACCTCCCGACACCTAACTAATCACCAATTTTATTCCTCAATATCAAAATAGACTCCAATATATTTCCTAAATTCCCAGAAATACCCCCAGGCTCGCCCCGAGACGGGTATAAATCCCCGCCGTGACTTTTCCGCTAAACTGCTCATTAAGATCGCCTCGAGTCACAAGCTACAAATATATCCACATAATAATGTGGTCTCAACAATGTATCACAGATATGAACAGTTATGCCCTCAACGGGCCAAAATTACGAATATGCCATTCTAACCTAATCATTGCCTTCATGCATACTAATACACGTAGGCATGCATCACAGATATCCAGATAATCATATAACATGATTTTAATCATTAAAATCACATATAATCCAATTATGCCCTCCTGACACACTAATCAAGGCCCTTAAGCCTTATTAGTAAATTTGGGTCGTTACATGAATCGTCCTCTCAGACTGTCCATCAATATGAGGATCAAAGGCTGTGTTGAACTTCAACTGAGTCCCCATAGCCTTCTGCAAACTACCCCAAAACTTGGAGATAAAGATAGGATCTCGGTCTGACACTATAGACTTAGGAACCCCATGGAGACCTATGATTTCCCTCACATAGAACTGTGCATACTAATCCACAGTATATGTCAACCTCACTGGAAGAAAATGGGCTAACTTGGTGTATCTGTCCACTATCACCCACACTGAGTCATAAAGCCCTACTGTTCTGGGTAAACCTCCCATTTCCACTCAGGGATACCCAAAGGCTGAAGCAACCCTGCCGGTCGCTAATGCTCAGCTTTCACCTGCTGACAGGTTAAACATCTGGCTACGTACTCTACCACATCCTTCTTCATCCCAGGCCACCAATATAACGTCCGTAGATCCTAATACAACTTCGTGGTACCCGGAAGAAGTGAGTACAGCGTCGTATGTGACTCATCCAATATCTCTCGTCTGATCCCCTCATCAGTTGGAACACAAATCCGTCCCTGATACCGAAGCAAACCAACCTTAGAAATAGAATAGTCCTTAGCTACTCCTGCTAAGGCACTCTCTCTAACCTCCTGTAATTGAGCGTCTACCAACTGCCCTTCTTTAATCCACTCTAGCAGGGTCGACTGCAAAGTAATATTGGCCAACCGGCCCACCACCAATTCTATCCTCGCTCTGACCATCGCATCAGCTAACTCTCGCGAGATCTGGGGGGAGCTATACAAATGACATGGGCCTCTTCGGCTCAATGCATTCGCCACTATATTGGCTTTCCCCGGATGGTAAAGAATATCACAATCATAGTCTTTCAGCAATTCTAGCCAACGTCTCTGCCTCATGTTCAGGTCCTTTTGTGTGAAGAAGTAGTTCAAGCTCTTGTGATCTGTGTATATCTCACACTTCTCCCCGCATAGGTAATGTCGCCAAACCTTCAGTGCGAATACCATTGCTGCTAACTCCAAATCATGGGTAGGATATCGTTTCTCATACTCCTTCAGCTGTTGTGATGCATAAGCTATCACCTTTTCATTATGCATCAGTGCACAACCTAAACCTAACCTCGACGCATCGCCGTAAACAAAAAACTTCCCTTCCCCCAAAGGCAGACTCAACACAGGCGCGGTAATAAGTCATCATTTCAACTCTTGGAAACTATTCTCACACTTGGCTGACCAGATTAACTTCAAATTCTTCTGTGTGAACTCTATCATCAGTGCCGCTATCTTCAAGAAGGCTTCCACAAACCGTTTGTAGTAACCCGCTAGACCAAGAAAACCCTGCACCTCCGAGGTGTTCCTTGGCCTTGGCCAGTCCCTAACTACCTCCACCTTAGATGGATCCACCTTAATCCCATCAACACCAACAATATGTCCAAGGAACGTCACTTCTGGTAACCAAAATTCACATTTCTTAAACTTGGCGTACAACTGATGCTCCCTCAACCTCTACAAAACCTATCGAAGATGAATCTCGTGCTCTGCCTCTGAACTGGAGTACACTAAGATGTCATCGATGAAGACAATAACGAACTTATCTAGAAAGTCCTTGAACACTATGTTCATTAGGTCCATAAAGGTTGCTGGGGCATTGGTCAAACCAAATGACTTGACCAGAAACTCATATTGCCCATACCTCGTTCGGAAGGCCGTCTTCGGTATGTCCTCGTCCTTGATCCTCAGCTGGTGATAACCAGATTGAATGTCAATCTATGAGAACACCGTCTTACCATGTAGCTGATCGAACAAGTCGTCAATCCTTGGTAGGGGATACTTATTCTTGATAGTCAACTTGTTCAGTTCCCGGTAGTCTATACACATCCTCAAAGTCCCGTCCTTCTTCTTCACAAACAAAACTGGAGCACCCCATGGCGAGTAACTAGGCCTAATGAACCCCAAATCCAGAAGCTCCTGTAGCTCTATCTTTAATTCCTTCAGTTCTGCCGGTGCCATTCTATACGGTGCCCTTAACATTGATTCTGTCTCTGGTGCCAACTCAATGACAAACTAAATCTCCTTACGCGGCGGCAACCCAGGTAAGTCCTTAGGAAACACATCCAAGAACTTGCAAACCAATCTGGTCTCTTTCTGTCATGTTGGCGAAACCCTGGTGGTATCCACCACACTAGCCAGAAAACCTATACACCCTCCTTGTAATAGATCTCTGGCTCTCAGCGCCGATACTCTGGGGACACGGGGTCCATGCACCATTCCCACAAAGACAAAGGGATCCTCGCCCTCCAGCTCAAAGGTCACCATTCCCTACCATCTACCATCACTGGCAGTGCTCTAATTCACCTCCTACAAACTACCAGTTCTCCTGTAGGCAAAATAGTCCCAAACCATGAAGTACAATACTCACTAGGTCTACACAGTCTATCAATCACCTTACTAGAAACAAACGAATGTGTAGCACCAGAGTCAATCAATACAGTAAAAGGAGAGCTAATGCTAGAAATCTGACCTGTCACTACCGAGGGACTAGCCTTGGCCTCCGCCTGCATCAGGGTGAACACTCGAGCTAGAGTCAATCTATCCACCTTCCCCACATCTCCCTTCTTCACTGTCGGGCAATCTTTCTTGAGGTGTCCTACCACCCGCACACATAACAGGCCTTAGCCCGACACTCGCTCGGATGGCGTCTTCTGCACCTCGTGCACTCACAATAGGTCCTCCAAGTATCACCACCTCCCTGACGGCCACCTTGAGTACCCCGACCTCTCCTATCAGGACCAGGAGCGATCGAAGCATCAGGGATCTTTCTCTTTAGATCACTGGGGCCCCCGCCCATACTAGAGCCAGAATATGGAGGCACCGCCATGCAGCCCTCCCTCCTCACCACACTTTCTCTCCATATCTTATTCTCTGCTTCCTCAGCTGTAAGAGCCTTCTCTACATCCTGGGCATAAGTTGTCCCTCCAGGAACTATTGTAATCCTCACATCTCAGGCTATCATAGCATTAAGCCCTCTAATAAACCTGTTCTGCCTAGCTGTATTAGTAGGCACAAGGTCTGGTGCGAACTTCGCAAGTCTGTAAAACTTTAGGGCATATTTTGTAACTGTCATGCTGCCCTAAACCAGCCCCATGAACTCATTTACTTTCGTTGCACTGATGGCAACATTATAGTACTTCTGACTGAATAGGTCCTTGAATCCTTCCCCATTCAAAGCAATAACATCTCTAGTCTATGATGCCACTTTCCACCAGATATGGGCATCCTCTCTCAATATATATGTAATGCCCTACCTCCTTAGAGTTGTTACTAAGTGAGTTTAAAATGTGCATTCAACTCGCTAATCGAGGTTTTAGGTCAAAAAGTGTAATTAAATCATAAACAGAGTTATAAACTTCGAAAATAATTCCATTTAATAAAATCATAATGTGTTTGACACTTGGGATCCCAAAATACAGTTTAGAAATATTTACAACATATAAGTACGAGCCAAGTCGACTAGACGACAAAATCTAGGTTTTAATACAATCATCTCTCAAAACCCCGGGCTGTGGCAGCCAGGCAGGCCAAACATGTACGTGCCGCTTCACGCTCTCCGTACTCATGGTTGGTTGATTTTGCCCTTGCCCTTACCTGCACCACAGAGCACCCGTGAGTCGAAGCCCAGCAAGAAAACCCTCACAAGCATAAACATATGCATAACAAATACTTAGCGCATAGACGGGCCACCAATAGGCTAAACACATACGGCCATGCCATCCCAGGTGCTTTACCAGGCCCTGGGTTTGCGGTCCACACCGTGAGGATATCCTAGGTATCCTTTAAGGTCTCGCCTTGGCAACTCACACTCCACATGCTCAGCGCTGCTCCCGGCCCCTTGCTGCAGTCGACCTTGCACTCAACGTGCCTAACGCCGTTCCCGGCCCCTGCCGACCTTGGCCTGCGCCGTTCCCGGCTCTTGCCTAACATTTACACAATTGCATTCATAGCATAATAAAACATATACTGAACATTAACAAACTCAATCAAAGGGCTATGCCCTTCAATTCAAACATATTGGGCTCTGCCCTGCATACAAGCTCTATGTGAACAGTGGTTTTCTTACCTGCGTCCCGAGCTTTCCGAGCACCGGTATCCCGAGCACAGTCCCCTAAATTGAGGCTCGTCGAAACCCTTGTCACAACGCATTAACAATATACATCCATCAAGTTCTAATCCATTAAATAACTTTGAGCCATAACTCTAATCTCCGGGACCTTGAATTCTATCAATCTGGGTGATAAAATCCATCCCGAGCCTTAACCGTTGAGTTCCCAAACCTAAACACACTTAAAAGCATAAAATGGCACTAAGAACCGCGGCCCTATGAGGCCATGCTGCGGCCCGCCCCCAAACCCGAGAGCACACCCAAAACAGAGCAGGCACACCGCGACCCGCCCTTCTTCCAGACCACCCAAATGCTTCTAAGGGCCGCGGCTCAGCAAGAGCAATGTCGCGGCCCAACCCTTCGAACCCAAAAAAATCCTCCATTTTCTCTTCCAAAAACCAGCCAATCATCCATAAAAATCAACCTAACAATCAAAACATTAATCACAGAAGTTTTAAAACAAATTCAACAGCAAAACCAAACAAGAACTTAAGCCAAAAACCTCATCAAACCCAAAATCAATCCTTCACCCACGTACATGCATATTCTAAAAACCAGCAGAAACTTCAAGCTAAATCCTTGTAATTTAAAGCTTACCCTTGCTGAACTTAGTCTCTGAATTTGATCCTTAAGCCACAAGCTTCTATCTCCCAAGATTTCCCAGCTTCACTACTTAGTCCTTAGCTTGATTTCCCCAAGAATTCTCCCAAGCTTCAAATGGAGAGAAAGAAGAGAAGAAAACTTCAAGAGATAGGGAAAGAAATAGTCAGTTTCTGAATTTTCTAAAGACTTCCTAGGTCTTTTTTTATTTAACTTATGCTTTAAGGTTACCTCAAGGCTCGGGGTACCAAAAACGTCCACGGGGGCAAAATGGTAAATTTCCCCAATATTCCCTCCTAGACATTCTAACCTCAAATATATCTCCAAATACTTATTTCAATAACCCTATAACCCCATAAAACACCTAATACCCAAAATACCCCTCGACTCTCCCCGAGTCGAATTCTCAACCTCGTTGTGACTTTCTGGCTAACCGCTCCCCAGGACTGTCTCGGATTGTGCTACACAGATAAATCACATACATATCATATCACATTTATAACATTTATACATAAATTCACATATTAACATATTAAATAATTTATTGCCCTCCAGGCACGCTAATCAAGGCCCTAAGCCTTATTAGCGAATTCGGGTCGTTACAACTATCCCCTCCTTATAGAAATTTCATCCTCGAAATTACCTGAACAATTTGGGATACCGCTCCCTCATCTCTTATTCAAGTTCCCACGAACACCAAACCTAAGGCTCGAAGGGGCCAACAAACCTAAGGCTCAGCTTGCCCCGAACACCAAACCGTTTCACTCCCCTCAAAGGTGAAACCCTAAGAAACACATGATCACCAACCTGAAATTCCATGCTCCTGCGTTTCAGGTATGAATAACTTTTCTGTTGACTCTGGGAGTCAAGCATTCGCGCTCTAATCTTCTCAATCGCCTCATTGGTCCTCTGAACCATCTCTAGACCCAGATATCTCCTCTCACCTGTCTCATCACAATGGATAGGTGATCTACACTTCCTTTCGTAAAGCATTTCATACGGAGCCACTCCAATCGTCGCTTGATAACTGTTGTTGTACGAGAACTCGATCAAAGGGAGATACTTACTCCACGATCCCCCACAATCTTGCACACAGGCTCGCAACATGTCCTCCAATATCTTAACTGCGTGATGATAAGCGGTACTAAACCGTAACTGCGTGCCCATAACCTTCTGCAGACTCTCCCAAAACTTGGAAGTGAAGGTGGGGTCTCTGTCGGATACTATCGACCTCGGAGCCCCATAAAGTCGAACAATCTCCTTCACATATAACACAGCATACTGCTCCACAGTATAAGTAATCCTAACAGGAAAAAAGTGCGCGGACTTGGTATACCTATCCACAATCACCCACACCAAGTCATGCTGTCCCACAGTCCTCGGCAAACCAACCACGAAGTCCTTGGTGATGTCTTCCCACTTCCATTCTGGAATCCCCAGAGGCTGCAGTAACCCCACTAGCCTCTGATGCTCAGCCTTGATCTGCTGACAAGTTAAGCACTTGGCCACATAATCCACCACATCCCTCTTCATGCCTGACCACCAATACAAAACTCTCAAATGCTGGTACATATTCGTTGTACTCGGGTGCAAGGAATAGGGAATGGTATGCGATTCATCTAAGATCTCTCGTCGGATATCAGATTCCATCAGAACGCAGATCCGACCCTTATACTTCAGTAATCCCATCTCTGATATAGAAAAGTCCTTAGTCGCACCGACTAAGACAGTCTCTCTGTGACCTCTCAGCTAAGAATCTCTCCCTTGCGCCTCCTTGATCCTCTCAAGGAGTGAAGACTATAGAGTGATGTTGGCCAACTGACCAACCACCAACTCTATACCTGCTCTGGTCATCTCCTCGGCTAGCTTATCAGATATCTGTCTCGAACTAAACAACTGTCCTGGGCCTTTCTGACTCAATGCATCAACCACCACATTAGCCTTACTATAGTATAGGATATCAAAATCATAATCCTTAACCAATTCCAGCCACCGCCTCTGGCGCATATTCAGGTCCTTCAGAGTAAAGAAATATTTCAGGCTCTAATGGTCGGTGTATATCTCGAACTTCTCACCATAGAGATAATGTCTCCAAATCATAAGTGCGAACACCACCGTTACTAACTCCAAATCATGTGTGGGATATATCTGCTCATACTCCTTTAACTATCTCGATGCATAGGCTATCACCTTACCAGCTTGCATCAGCACACCCCAAACCCTGTCTGGATCCATCACAATAAACCACAAACTTTTCATTAGCTTTCAGCAAACTTAACACTGGCGTGGTGATCAATCGCCGCTTCAACTCCTTGAAACTGTTCTCACATCTATCCGTCCAGACATACCTTGTCTTCTTCTTTGTTAGTTCTATCAATGGCATAGCTATTCTGGAGAACCCCTCAACGAACCGCCGATAATACCCCGCTAAACCCAAAAAGCTTCTCACTTCAGGAACACTGCTCGGCCTAGGCCAATCTCTTACTGCCTCAATCTTACTTGGATCAACCAGAATCCCCTTCTTACTGACGGTATGGCCCAGGAATGTAACTTGCAGTAATGAGAACTCACACTTACTGAATTTAGCATATAACTTATGCTCCCTCAACCGCTGTAAAACCAACTGTAGATGCTGCTCATGCTCTGTGTCTGACTGAGAATACACCAAGATGTCGTCGATGAATACAATCACAAACTTATCCATATAATCCTTGAAAACCCTATTCATCATGTCCATAAAGGTTGCTGGGGTATTGGTTAATCCAAAGGACATAACCAGAAATTCATAATGTCCATACCTCATTCGGAAAGCGGTCTTTGGTATATCCTCCTCTTTAATCCTTTACTGATGGTAACCTGATCGGAGGTCTATCTTAGAAAACACTGTTCTTCCCTATAATTGATCAAATAAATCGTCGATCCTAGGTAGTGGATACTTGTTCTTAATGGTTAACTTATTCAACTCCCTGTAATCCATACACATCCTAAGAGATCCATCCTTCTTCTTAACGAACAACACTGGAGCACCCCATGGCGAGAAACTCGGTCTGATGAACCCCAAATCAATTAACTCTTGCAACTAAATCTTCAACTCCGTTAACTCCACTGGAGCCATTCTGTAAGGTGTCCTAGATACTGGTTCCGCTCTTGGCACCAACTCTATAACAAAGTCAATCTCCCGCTCCGGCAGTAACCCTGGCAAATCTGCCGGAAACAATTCCGGAAACTCACACACCAATCTAGTCTCACCCTGTCCAACTGACACCACTCTAGAGGAATCTACAACGCTCGCTAGGAATCCCATTCAACCTTCCTACATCAGGTCTATAGCCTTCAATGCTGAAATCATTGGTACTCGTGGTCCACTAACTATCCCCACAAACACAAAGGGTACCTCCCCTTCCGGTTCAAAAGTCACCATTCTGCGCTTGCAATCAATCGTTGCCCCATACTTCGATAACCAGTCCATCCCTAGAATCATATAAAATTCGTCCATCTCTAACTCAATCAAATCAACAGACAATTCCCTACCATCTATCTCTACTGGGAATCCTCTAATCCATTTCCTAGAGACTACCAGTTCTCCTGTTGGCAAAAAAGTCTGAAATCCCCTAGCATACACATCGTGAGGTCTACAAAGCTGATCTATCACTCTAGCAGATACAAATGAATGGGTAGCCCCCGAATCAAACAATGTAGTATACAAAGAACCAGCACTAGAGATCTGACCTGTCACTACTGAGGGGCTAGCCTCCGCCTCAGTCTGAGTCAAAGTAAATACCCTGGCAGCAGCAAGACTGTCACTTTGCTTCAACTCCTCTTTCTTGAAATGAGGGCAGTCCCTCTTCAGATGACTAGCACTCCCATAAATAAAGCAGGCTCTAATCGTGCACTCACCCTGGTGTCGACATCTGCACTGTGGACACACTAGAAAACTCCTCCTGTTGTCACTTCCACTCTGACGACCAGTAGAAGCACCCCGTACCCTCCTATCTGAACTGGGGGGTACAAAAGAATCTGGGGCCTTCTTCTTCGGCTCACTAGAGACACCACCACGACTGGATCCAATAAAAGGAAGTACTGTCCTCCTGGCATCGCGCCTAACAGCGCTCTCCCTCCATATCTGATTTCGGCCCTCTCAACAGTAAGGGCCTTGTCCACTACCTGAGCATAAGTAGTAGTCTCTGGATCCAAAGTAATATTCACATCACGGGCGATCATAACGTTCAACCCTTGCACAAACTTGTCTCTCCTTGCCGCATCAGTCGGCACTAAATCTGGCACAAACTTCGCCAATCGATCAAATTTTAAAGCATACTCTGTCATTGTCAATCGGTACTGAGTCAGGTTGATGAACTCATCAAACTTTTCAGCTCGGACTGCTACACTATAATATTTCTCATTGAAGATACTTCTGAATTCTTCCCAGGTCATAACTACAATACTTATTCTCTGACTTACTACATCCCACCAGATGCGAGCATCCTCTCTAAACATATAACTGACACAGGAAACTCTCTCTTTCCCCTCAACCCTCATGAAATCCAGGATAGAGGAAACCATGTTCATCCATTGCTCTGCCCGCAGTGGATCTGGTCCACCCTCAAAGGTGGGAGGATGCTGCTTCCTAAACCTTTCATACAAAGGTTCCCACCTGTTTTCCATCACAGGCTGAACCGGCACTGGCGCCGCAACCTGCTGAACTGGCAACCCAGTGACCTGTGGAGGGGCCTGCTGCCTCAGCTTTAGGATTTCTTCTTCTGTTCGTTGCAATCTTGCTTCCATTTCGGGGAACATCTGTTGGCAATTCTGTGGGGCAGGTTGAGGGTCCTGACCGTGATTGTCATCCTCGGCCCTACTGCCGCGGAGTCTAGATGATTTTCGAGGCATCACAACTATATGCCTGCAATCAATGATGCCGCTCATTAGGCATGATAAAAAAGTCCAACACCACCTCCCAATCACAATAGCCAACCCAAAAACAGCAATCCACATAACATACAGATAACATATAGCACACAACGGGCCATGTCCTGGCATCATGCATATGTTAACTCATTCATCATGCTCTATATGAAATAAGCAGGCAAACAAGGCATTCAAGCACATATTCAAGCATATTAGTCAATCAAATCAACCAACCCTGAGTCGAGCTTGTCACTGACAGCGAGCGTACATGTTCGGTCAATCTCCAGAACCATAAACCTTGGCCCATGCCGACCTTGGCCTGTGTCGTTCCCGGCTCTTGCTGAACATTTACATATATTGGGCTATGCCCTACAATTCAAACATATTGGGCTCTACCCTGCATAAAAGCTCTATGGAAACGGTGGTTTTCTTACCTGCGTCCCGAGCTTTCCGAGCACCGATATCCCGAGCACAGTCCCCTAAATTGAGGCTCGTCGAAACCCTAGTCACAACGCATTAACAATATACATCCATCAAGTTCTAATCCATTAAATAACTTTAATCCATAACTCTAATCTCCGGGACCTTGAATTCTATAAATCCGGGTGATAAAATCCATCCCGAGCCTTAACCTTTGAGTTCCCAAGCCTAAACACACTTAAAAGCATAAAATGGCACTAAGAGTCGTGGCCCTATGAGGCCATGCCGTGGCCCGCCCCCAAACCCGAGAGCACACCCAAAACAGAGCAGGCACGCCGCAGCCCTAGCTAGGGAATGCCGCGGTCTGCCCTTCTTCCAGACCACCCAAATTCTTCAGAGGGCTGCGGCTCAGCAAGACCAATGCCGCAACCTGACCCTTCGAACCCAGAAAAATCCTCCATTTTCTCTTCTAAAACCCAGCCAATCATCCATAAAAATCAACCTAACAATCCAAACATTAATCATTGAAGTTTTAAAACAAATTCAATAGAAAAACCTAACAAGAACTTAAGCCAAAAACCTCATCAAACCCAAAATCAATCCTTCACCCATCTACATGCATATTCTAAAAACCAGCAAAAACTTCAAGCTAAATCCTTGTAATTTAAAGCTTACCCTTGCTGAACTTAGTCTCTGAATTTGATTCTTAAGCCACAAGCTTCTATCTCCCAAGATTTCCCATCTTCACTACTTAGTCCTTAGCTTGATTTCACCAAGAATTATCCCAAACATCAAATGGAGAGAAAGAAGAGAAGACAGCTTCAAGAAAGAAGGAAAGAAAGAGTCGGTTTCTAAATTTTCTAAAGACTTCCTAGGTTTTGTTTTATTTAACTTATGGTTTAAGGTTACCTCAAGGCTCCGGGTACCAAAAACGTCCCTGGGGGCAAAATGGTAAATTTCCCCAATATTCCCTCCTAGACATTCTAACCTCAAATATATCTCCAAATACTTATTTCCATAACCCGATAACCCCATAAAGCATCTAATACCCAAAATACCCCTTGACTCTCCCCGAGTTGGATTCTCAACCCTGTTGTGACTTTCTGGCTAACCGCTCCCCAGGACTGTCTCGGATCATGCTGCACAGATAAATCACATACATATCACATTTATACATAAATTCACATATTAACATATTAAATCATTTATTGTCCTCCAGGCACGCTAATCAAGGCCCTAAGCCTTATTAGTAAATTCGAGTTGTTACAATAAATGTGGCACAGGGCACTCTGTCATGTCCCTCTGCCCTCATGAAATCAAGGATAGTAGTAATCATAGTCATCCACTACTCGGCCTCTAGTGGATCAGGTCCTCCATCAAAGATCGGGGGCTGTTGTTTCCTGAACCGCTCATATAACGGCTCCCATCTGTTCCCAACCTCTATTGACTGTACAACTGGTACCACTGCAGGTGGCACAATAGGGGAAGCACTCCCTGATGGAGCCTACTGTCACAGAATTCGAATTTGTTCATCCTTGCTCTGTTGCCGTGCTTGCATATCAGCCATAAGTTGTTGCCATTTCTCAGGGACTGGCCGAGGGGTCTGGCCCTGGTCATCATCTTTAGTCTCAGACCTTGTGCCGACTAGTCGCGCAGATTTTCTTAGACGCATAATTATCCAAGTCAATCTGCAATCTAAGATTCGGTGGTCAGACTATGATGGCAGGGTAATAATCCTTTCATGATCCACCACTGAGACTTAAACATTCACAAACAATCAAGATATAACAGTTTATCCAAATATCCAAATATTTTCATTCACATGAATAGTAGTGCTAATAAGCATGCCTCAATATCATCATGCAATAGTCAAGGGACAGGCCCTAACAGTATCTCATGCTCCCTATTAATCGAACAAGTATTAACAGTAATATTCCATTCTAATCATTTAAGCATATAATCATGTATACACAATTACCAAACCCTGAGTCTAGCTTGTCTTTCGCGGCGAATGTACATGTCCAGCCAATCTTCAGGAACCCTTAAACCTAGGACACTCGGATACCAAGTTGTAACACCCTGGATAGCCAAGACCGTTACACTATGTGTTTATAAAGGTGCAAGACTTGCTACCTAAGTCAATTAGTTAGAAACGTGTTACTGAAACCATAGTTGAACTAGTGTTAAAAGATTTTAGTCTCAAAAGCTTCATTTCTTATAATCAAACATTTTCTTTACATGGGATCCCAGAAGTACTAAAGTTCAAAGACAGTTTACAAAATTTCAGGATTTAAAATACAATTACCAACCACTCTAAGGCAAAACAGACAATTAGGATTTTCTCGTCCTGTACCACTCCTCGGCCGTGGCAGCCGATCGACTGACTATGTACATTCATCCCCAGAGCTCTCGTGAGCCTAGGCCCAACAAGAAAACACAACAACAGAGCATAATCTTCAAGCAAACAACTAGATAACTCTTGTAGTATAATCATATACTCAACATTTCATACTAATAATCAATTCACACAAGAAAACTAGGATCAATGCCCTTAGGCCACACCCTCTATTTATCCCACTGACTCCAGCCCGCTTAAACCAAGCTCAATGAATATTAAGTTGTCCTCAGCTACCAGTGGCCGAGCCGCACCCTGTGCACAAGTATTATTTATGGCACCCTTAGGTCGTTTAACATATTTCCCATGGCATAATACCATCTATGACATCATACAGATTTAGGGAGCTCTTAATTCCAGCACAATCACATAACCGGGTGCAGTTTTCTTACCTTTATATTCCGATAGCTTTGTGCAATTCGATCCTCAAGCACGATCCCGTCTGAGCCCTAGCGTACACCTAGTCACGGTTACAAGTTAGAATCAACTCCAAATTTCAATTCCAAAACCTAGCCTCGGGACCAATCCCGAGCCCTCAAAAGGCCCTAATTCCACCAAACAGGGTGGTGGAATCAAACCCCGAGCCCCTCGGCAAAAAGCCTAAGAAATAACCCAAAAATCCCTTCCTGGGAATAGGGTAGCGCTACATCGCCCTAAAGTGGGTGCTACAGCACTATAAACAGAGCCAATAGGCTCCCAGATACCCAAGCCTAGCGTTGTAGCGCCCTAAGGCTGGCGCTACAGTCCTAGTCACAGCCAGACAACACCCAGACTTCTCCTTTTCGAACTTCCTCGAGCCAAAACCTTCCAAAATCGTTCCAAACCTTAACCAAACTCCAAAACAAACCTACCAACATCTATATCTCACCCCATAAGTCCCAACCATAAAAAACTCAATCAGATGCACCCCAAAATAAAGAAATCACCATAGCTGAACTTAGAGCTCTAAAACTCAACAAGAAGAACAACTGAAACCACATAATCCAAGTGACCAAGTTCAGAACTTCTTACCTTCAACAAAGAAGTTCAACCTTAGGCTATCCTCCACTCTTACTTGGCTTTCACTCCTCAAAAATTCAGCCTCAATTCCCTAGAATTCCCACCAATACTCAGCTCAAAATCCATATTAACACTAAGAACCAAAAACTGAGTAACAACCTCAAAACCTTACCTTAATTGGATGCCTAACCCCTGCTTCTCAAACTTTATCAAGGTCTTAAGTGCAAAGCCTTAGCCAAGAGCTCCTCTGAATTTTAGCTCCAAAAGACCCCAAGGATTGAAGAAGAAACCCCAAACTGTGAGAGAGAAAACTCTTGCTTTTCCCTTCTTTCTTTTCTTTTTTTCTTTTCTTTTTACTTCAGACTTCTACCACTTTCTACACATCCCACTAAGGCATAAAGCATTTTAATACCTATCTCTGCTTTTAACTCAAATGACCAATTTTCCATCCCATAAATCCTAAGCCATTAAATCATTCTAAGGGCATTTTGGTCATTATGCCCAATTCCTGCTAATTCATCGAATGTCTCTAATATTTACCACTCACTTCCCGACACCTAACTAATCACCAATTATATTCCTCAATATCAAAATAGACTCCAAAATATTTCCTAAATTCCCAGAATTACCCCCAGGCTCGCCCTGAGCCGGGTATAAATCCCCGCCATGACTTTTTAGCTAAACCGCGCACTAGGACCGCCTCGAGTCACAATTTACAAATATATCCACATAATAATGTGGTCTGAACAATTTATCACATATATATACAGTTATGCCCTCAACGGGCCAAAATTACGAATATACCCTTCTAACCTAATCAGGGCCTACATGCATACTAATACACATAGTCATGCATCGCAGATATTCAAATAGTCATATAAACGTGCTTTTAATCATTTAACTCATAGATAATCCAGTTATGCCCTCCTGGCACACTAATCAAGGCTCTTAAGCCCTATTAGTAAATTTGGGACGTTACATCGAATCACCTGGCACGTCAATGCATGTTATCGACCATGCATGGCGGAATTAAAGAAAGATATATGGTTATTGAAACTACATACCAGATGTTGGCCATGATAAAAGATGATGCTATAACACATGCATAATTTTTAAAATACGGGGTAAATTTGATTTAGTCAAAAACTCTTCTTTAATTTTCTGAATGGTTGATTCAAAATTATGCCACTAATATTATTTTTCATATGTTCTTGTTTTCAGGGCAGCAAAAATATTTTGAGAAAAAGAACAGTTGCATTGAAACCAAAGCGAAGAAGAAATGATGAGGACAATTGAATAAAGAAAAAATTAGTTTAGAAATTTATTTTATTTAGTTTAAAATAATTAAAAAAAAATTCGTTTTGAAATAGTTGATTTTCATTATGAAAGAAATTAATAAGTTCTTTTTCTTTAACGTAGTTCTAGAATTCTTTCTAGAAACTATGTTTTTAGATTCCTTTATTTGATGAATGAACAAGTTTAGTATTTCTTTTGAATAATAAATTCAATTGTGATTTTTGAAATATATTTGTTCCACCTATTTCATCAATAAGTAAAAATGATAATTATGAATTATTTATATTGTGCAAATCATAGATTTAATAAGACATCTTATTCCAACAACATTTAAGTGAAACATATATGTGAATTTATTTTTGAGATTGGCTTATAATTAGTTAGACACTTAAAACAAATAAAAGACAGTCTTTTATTGCAACCAATCAATGGTTATCTCCCTGTTTATATAGTGTGTTAATTAAAGTTAATTAAAAGACCTTTCTCTTATGAAGGCTCAAAAATCACATAATCGTTTAGTTAATACATAGAGATGTATGCTGAACCTTTTAATGTTCAAAGCTAAAAGAAATAATAAATAGTGAGTTAATATTGATTGACATTTATTTTAGATATGTTTAACTATGATTGGATGCAAAGAAAATTTCTAGAAATTTTCATGCATCATTCAAAGTAAAAT
Organism: Humulus lupulus; assembly: GCF_963169125.1. Taxonomy (NCBI): domain Eukaryota; kingdom Viridiplantae; phylum Streptophyta; class Magnoliopsida; order Rosales; family Cannabaceae; genus Humulus; species Humulus lupulus. The sequence continues at coordinate 187,141,350 of NC_084795.1, read as the reverse complement.
CACATAGAGACTTGTTTGATCTGATCAAAATGAAGTCTAAACTCGAATTTGGAATTCAAGTAATTTTCATGTGAAATTGGAATTCAAACACAACTCACATACAACTAGAATGCTAAGCAAAATTAGTATTTTGGAAATGGAATTTAATCATATTAGATAAGATTAAATAGATAATGAGTAATCATTATCGTCTTTATTATTTCTGTAATTTTAACACTTGTTGTACTTTGTACATGTTTGATTGTACAACATCAAAGACATAAAAGTTGGGATTTACAAGTGGTTATGTGAATAAATTGAAAATTTTCCATGGAGTCATTTAGTGAAACAATTTAATAATCATAAAAGATTACAAAAGAGTTTGTATATCTTTAAATGTTACTTTAGTGAAGCATGATTATTATAATCACTATATTTTCTAGTTAAGTTGTGCTAGAAATAATGACTGCAAGTCAAGTAAGCAAGTTACTGATAATTAACAATGATAAAACCAAAGAATATCACAAATTCTGTAAAGTATTATTGTAGTGGGAGCGTTAGTTAGTAACTACTCCATTACAAATGCAAAAATAGTTAAATTGTGCATAACACAATCTAACTATACTTCATTTACATACGAGTATATGAAATGAAAAAGTTTTTACGAAAAACAATGGTTGAAACACCATGAATCTAGAAATGGAATTTGGAATTCTATGACATCTGGATTCTTGAACACCCCACTAATGTTTATTGAACTTCAGTTTGAAACAGGATATTCAAGATGAAGAGGAGAACAAAGAAAAGTACAGACTTTTTCAAAGTTAGGTTAATAGGCTAGGACTATGAACAAAAAGAAGAATTTATTACTTGAATAAATATCTTATAGTGTAACCAAACTTAAATCAGTTTACATATTCTTATCCACTACTCAATGCATGGATTGTGAGATTAATTTAAATGGATGTCTAAGTAATCTTTACTGAATGGCTGACATGACAAAATCATTTGAAAATCTCCACCAGAAAGAATCTGTTGTGATTCTTTTTGCTGAATATCGACATCGTTCTAATCATTGGGAATGATGTAGAGAAATCATAAATAGAAAATAAATGGTTAGCTTAACAATTCTAAATATTAGATTTGGAAAATCCAAGAATGTTCTATTCACTAAACTCTATAGAGGTTGAAAGAAAAATCCTTAGGCACTATCTCAAGCGACTTATATAGATAAGAAGCTTAATTAATTTAGTTTACAAAAATCCAAGAAAGGATTTTTGCCTTCACGGTAAGGGGAATGTGTTATCTAAATAATTAATGTCCATTTATTCTTTTACTAGAAAAGAGGACACGAGACAGTTATTCCTACAACTTAGCGATGGACTGTTTAATGTATCGAATGTTATATTTTCAAATTGACATTTGTTAAACGGTGGGAATAGTGAGCAGTTGTCAATCCATGATGGATTGAGTCATTGAATAATTATAAGGACTTAATTTTGAGTATCTTGAATATAATAGAGATTATATGTATGTGCATTTAGGCAGAGACGTAAAATCCCAAAGGATGAACTGATTTTTAAATCTTTAAAGATTGATATCAGAATCTGCTTCCATAACTGAGGAGACACATAAATCAGAGAATGTATTAGACATTTCTGATTTGTATGTTTCACCACAAAATAAAATACATAACAGCTACGAGCAGTTAAATAGGCTATTTGACTTATTTAAGTTCTTTTGTCATTCTGGAAAGGGTTCCAGACTAGAATAAGAAACCAGTATCTCATTGCAAAAACAATGGAGATACAAATATTCTAGGAGAACTAGAATTCATGAGAGGGTAAAGCACATGAAATGAAGTATCATTAAATGAAATAAAATTTTAGATAATTGATGTAATGATCTTGAAGATAACTTGAAAATAGTATCGTACAAAAATGTTACAAGGACTTTGTTAGACAAATTATGTTAGGAGAATGTGATTGACATATTAAAAGAGATGCCTCAATTTGCTTTAGGGCAAGTGGGAGATTGTTGGGAATAGTACCCTTAAAGCAATTGTAGTTGACAAATATTTTAAATGAAATAAATAATTGAATTGAATTATTATATATACTATGACCGATATTATAAGATAATATTAAGTGAATATCATAAAACTCCAAAGTTTATCTATGTGGTCTTAATCTCATATTGGTATGAGAGGATCGAGATTAAGATAATAATCTCAAGACCGAAGGAGAGAATGATGCATGGGATACCATGCAATTATTGTGGACAAGGAAAAAAAGACAAAGCTTCAACTGACCGACGTACCGATGGAATGCAAATTCCCTAAAGTATTTCCCGAGGATCTTTTAGGAATGCTGTCAGATTGAGAAGTTCGAGATGGAACTAATTTCGAGAACAACACCAATCCCAAAAGCACCATACTGAATGACACCAGCTGAACTCAAAGAGCTACAAGGGAAATTATAGGAGTTGTTAGATAATAAGTTCATTATACAAAGCCATTCTCTGTAGGGAGCTCCAATTCTGTTTATGACAAAAAAAGACGAGTCCATGAGAATGTGTATTGATTACCGGGAGTTGAACAAGGTATTCCTCAAGAAAGAATATCCTTTACCCAGAATCGATGATTTGTTTGATCAATTACAAGGAGAATTGGTATTCTCTAAGATCGATCTCCGATTAGGTTATCACTAGCTGATGGTGAAAGAGTCGGACATTACAAAGACGACCTTGTTGGGAATAGTGCCCTTATAACAATTGTTGCTGACAAATGTTTTATATGAAATAAATAATTGAATTGAATTATTATATATGTATATATAGACTATGTTCGATATTATATGATAATATTAAGTGAATATTAGAAAATTCCAAAGTTTATCTATGTGGTCTTAATCTCAAATTGGTAAGAGAAGATTGATATTAAGATAATAAACTTACAACAATTTGAAGTAAAATACAGTTATGGAATATTTATATTAATTACTTCTGGTACGGTTTGCTAGTAATATAAATACACGTGACCTAGATCTAGATCACTAGTGTAGTAGGACACTTTAGTGAATGTACATTATATATAGTGATATATAGAACTGGACCAGATGTGATATGTTAATACTTGTTTAAATACTGTTTCATAGTATTAATAAAACACATCAAATGATGATCATATACACGATGATCTTAATCATGTGGTTTCTATGAACTCCTATATATCTCAACTGATCCTTTGATTCATGCGTTAAGGTTTGTCAGAATGATCAGGCTAAGAAAAATTATTTTGGGGACTCAATGATATCTATGGCTGGGGACATAGTTTAACAGATATGGAATCTATAACTTCTTATAGATTCAATAACGGTTATCTATTCGGTTGAATTTTGGAACTGAAAAGGTTATGAGCGCTCACGTTGCAAACATATTGTGACACAACCTTCACTAGTAAAGTCAATGGTGCTCTAGGAACAAGATATGGCTAAAAGGGTAAAGTGGTAATTTTATTCCCTTTTAATTATGGGCCATTAATAGAGGATTAACGTTGTATGTAAGGATTATATCAATGGACAGTTTATTCTTTAATAAAATACTAAGTAAATATATGTTTATAATTATGAAGAGTTCAATCTCATATTTATAGTGGAGTAATCATGAGTTTAATAAATATAATTATTTAATAAAAAAACTTTGAATAATAATCTAATCTTTATTGGAGCTTGATATTATAGGTCCATAGGTCCCCAGGGTAGCTCTATCAACACCATATAAAGGTAAGAGTTGATACAAGGGTATAACTGTAATTTGAGAATTTGAGAAGAATTTTATTCTTCGGGTAAAGTATATAATTATATGATAATTGAAGTTGAATAATTAATTTTCGAAAATATATTTATTAATTTAAATATATACTTTTTAAAAATTCATATATATAAATAAATCAATTAGGTTTTGAAATTAATTATCTTATTTGAGTGGGAAAAAATAAAATTGGCAAGTCAAAAATAATTTTTTTATTCATTGAATTTTAAAATATGATTATAATGACGATCATCAATTTGAATTTTGAATTTTGAATTTAAAATTTAAATTTAACATTGTATGTAATGATTATATCAATGGACACTTTATTCTTTAATAAAGTACTCAGTAAATATATGTCTATAATTATCACGAGTTCAATCTCATATTTAAAGAGGAGTAATCATGAGATTGATAAAAATGATTAGTTAATCCAAGAGCTTTGATTAATAATATAATATTTATTGGAGCTTGATATTATAGGTCCATAGGTCCTAGGGTGGTTCTATCAACACCATATCAAGGTAAATGTTGATATAAGGGTATAACTGTAATTTAGAATTGGAGAAGAATTTTATTCTTTGGGTGAAGTATACAGTTTTATGATATTTGAAGTTGAATAATTAATTTGGAATTAATTATTAATTTTTTAAATTCATATATATATAAAGAAATTAATTAATTTTTGAAATTAATTATTTTATTTGAGTGGGAGAAAATAAAATTGGTAAGTCGAAAATAGTATTTTGATATATTGAATTTTAAAATATGATGATAATAATGATCATCAATTTGAATTTCGAATTTTGAATTTTTAAATAAAGTTGTCATATTGTCCTTAAAAAGATAAATAGCTTATTTTGTGGGAGATTAATTTTAGTTAAATAAATAAATAAAAGAAAATTGCAATATCCATGAAAAGGGATATAGTAGTACACGCATGACACAGTCCAAGGACTGTGCCATGTGTGTACCAACTGCACTGATATTGTATCAGTGTTGTTTTTATTTTTTTAATTTAATTAATTAATAATTTGAAAATAGTTTTTCTAAATTTGGTAAGTTAGATATTTACCTAAATCAAATCCTATCATTATTATGATATTATTATAATATTACTATTATTTTTAGGAATAATAAGGTAATACAAATATCTCGATATGTATGATATAGAATAAAGAGAAGAAAGAGATATAGATAACAACAACACAATTCAGAATAGTTCTCAAAATTTTTGTCAGACAAAGACTTTCTTCTTCTTCTTTATTCTATTCATTCTCAGACCATAATCCAAGTTCTCATGTGTTTAGAAATACTTGTGATTCCTGAAATTGCAAACTCATGTTCTCTATGTGCCCACACACATCTTGAGGTGTAGAGAACACTCCGGAAGATCGTGGTTTGAGTGCTTAAAGCTTTGGTTAGGAAGATCAATAAATATACGAAAAGATTTAAGGACACTTGATAGGCTTCAAGAGGTATAAGTTCATGTTCTTGTATGTTTATATGTTATATATTAAATATATTGCATATTTATATATATGTTGAATGATTAACAATATTGTATGTTAATGTTTCTGCCTAGATGTTATATGAGTAATGAGAAATATTTTCGTTGTCACCAAAACAGGCCCGCTATGCTCATTTCGCTGCATGCTCTCAATGATTTTCCAATAGACCTTCCAAACGCGTTATGGCCACTATAAGTTCATAGGGATGTCCTTTGGAGTCACCAACACACCTGCAATGCTGATGGACTTAATGAATAGGGTCTTCAATGAATACTTAGATAAATTTGTTATCATATTCATAGACATCATTCAATATATTTGAGGATTAAGGAGTAGCATGCTGCAACCCTACTAATCCAGGACCGTTACACCATGTGTTTAAAATGGTGCTTAACTTATTAAGTGAGTCATTTGGACTCAAAATTGTAATTAAAGTTAATTAATGGTTTAGGTACTAAACATTTGGTCAAAACATTTAATTAAACTCTTTAAATATTTACAAGGGATCCCAAAAAAAGTTTAAACAAAAGTTATCACATCATTGGTATCAAAATATGTCAACCTAAGCGACAAAATGGACATTTATCATATATCCCTCAAATATATCGACCATGACGGCCGAGCAGGCCTAACATGTACACGCTGCTGCAAAGCCCTCCAACTCATGGCTGGTTTACTTTCCTCTTGCCCTTACCTACACCATAGAGAACCGGTGAGCCAAGGCCCAGCAAGAATATTCAACAAGGCATAATAATAACCACATTAAATATAAACAACAATTGGCATGATTCACATATTATAAATAAATTCATTTCAATCATGTAAATCATTTACATGTTACATAACTTATAAACATGGTCATTTAAAAACCATAAATAATTTACACGATCATGCAAAGCAACCTTGTCATTGGCCCAACAGAGAGAGGTGCATCTCCCGACACCAAGCCTATTGTCCATGCTACGGTAGTGTGTACAACACTCCCATTGTGGCCCCGCCATCACGGCATACGTTCCGCACAATTATAGTCGAATACGAACCATGGTGATATATCACAAACAATTCAACATAAATAAGCATTGAAAACATCATTATGCATAAAGGGGAAGTTAGTCCTAACAAATTCAAATATACAGTCATAATCGCATCCCAACATAACTTGAAAATGCCCTAATCTATGTGCATATGCTACTTCTCTTAGCTGGATTCCAGCAATAAAGCTTATGCCGAACAAAGTGAGATTCCTTTCAAGTGTCCTCAGATAGCCCTAAGTGACAATCAATAAAACGTAGGTTTAGTTTTCGCATAATCCAAAACCTACCATGTAACGCCCTGGTTACCCCAGAACAGTTACGGTGAACAGTGAACCAAAAATTTGACCCGCTACCCGAGTCCTTTGGTTAAAAATGTGATCTAAGTGTTATTATCAGGTTAAGGTGAAAAACCAGTAAAAAGGAAAGGATACATTTCATTAAGTAAATAAACTGCTCATGAGCCATTCAAAACGTTTACAAGTTGTTTACAATACAAAATGGTCGCTATTGTTTCAAATTTACAATCCCCGCCGACCTAAGCGGCAAAAATAGGGTAAACCCCTAGTCCCTCTGAGAACTCCATGGTCGTGGTGGTCAAGCGGCCAAATATGTACACAACACCACCTAAGCTCTCCACTCAAGGTTGGGTGCGCTTCTCTTTCCCTTTACCTGCACCACATAGCACCCATGAGTCAAGGCCCAGCAAGAAAACAAAATAAAGCATGATATAATATCAACAATGATCATAATAATCATCTAGGACTAACAGTCCAAAACAGGTAGGTGACAGTAGCAAAAGTCACAAAAGTGGGTACAACTCCCTTTAGGTATGTGACGATAGGGTCACCAAGGTTTAACTGATAAGTTATTCTTTCACAAGTTTGATCAGGATAGGTGTATGGTGAATAGTCACCAACATAACCTTCCTCATGACCATAGAGTCATAACCGTGGAACATCGTTCCCTAGCCATGTGACAACAGTCACCGGGGCCCTATGCCCTGGCTCTGAGTACTAGTCTTAGACTAGCCAAGCACTTATAAGTTCATCGACTTTAGGGTCGGTCCAGCATTAATGCCATAGAGCCATTCAATGCTGATATCGATTAGATCTAATCTTCATTCGGCCCTGCATTTAGAGTGCTTATGCCGTTTCTGACCTTTAGGTCAGTGTCCCTGACTAGTCAGTGCCATACACAAGTAATCAACATTCACTAGCATTTAATATGCATTCCATGTCCACATATATCAACCAACATGCTTCAATAACAAACCACGCATGTCATATACATATACAGGGTGCAACTATACTCATACACTGTTTTCTTACCTCTGGTTCGAGTGAAAATTATAATAAGAACGACCCCTGAGAATGATCAATCTTTTAATTCCTGGACGGTCACCTGGTCATAAACAAAATATAGGATTCATCAATGAAAATGATAAGCAAAGGTTCCCAAATCAAAACCTAGCCTCCGAGACATCGAATCCCACTAAACCGGGTAGTAGGATCGACCCCGAGGCCTAAGGCTTGAATCCCCAAGCTAAAAACACAATTCTGCCCAAAATATCCCTGATGGGCCGCGGCTCACCCATCTGGCAGGGCCATTTCCCTCACAAAAACAACTGTAGGCCGCGGCTCACCATAGCCATGCTGCGGCCCTTTACCAAAACCAGTAAGCACCAGCTTGCTTTCCCCTGCGTTTTCCCTTGGAACCAACCCTTCAAACCAGTTCCAAACCTCTTCCAAACACTCAAACCAACCCCTAAACATCACCTATATCAAACCCTCATCAAAACCCAAGTTAAACATCAATTAAACTATCCATCAAGAGAGTTACAAACTAAAAACTAAAAGCTAAAACAGAGTACAACCAGAAACCAGTGGTTAAAACTCACCTCAAATCCGAGATTAGACCTCCTTCAATGGCTGAACCAAGTCTACAAACCCAGCCCCTTGATTTCCTAGCTTGAAACCTCACTTTGAGCTCAAAAACTCCAAAGGAGAAATGGAAGGAAATGATGTATGCAATGAAGAAGGAAAACCCTGTTTTTTCTCTGTTTTTCTACAGCCATCTAAAGGTCATATACATCCACCCAAATGACCTAAATGCCCCTAATTCATTAAAAGTTTCTAAAACCTTCCCAAGGGAAAAATTGGTACTTTCGAACCTATACCATTAATTATAATTAACGCTCTCCAATTCCCGCTAACCTCAACAATCTCAAACACCAATAACTCATATCCCATTACCCTATAATTTCTGGTAACGCTCTAATCATTAAAACACCCCGAGACTCACCCCGAGCCCCGAGCTTAAACCTGTTACGACCAAACCGATAAATTATACTTAAAGATCGTCTCATGCCGAATAACTCGTACCAATCCACATTATAATGTGGCCTCACAACATATCATTAACATGCAAACAAATATATACAATTATGCCCTCAACGGGCCAAATTACCAAAACACCCCTGTAAACAAATGTGGACCCATATGCATACATTTAACATCATATCATAATATAATTCTCATAAACATGCATAAATTCATTTAATGGCATAATTAAACAGTTATGGCCCTCCCGGCCTACTAATCCATCCATTAAACCATATTAGGGAATCTGGGGCATTACATACCATAACTTTTCCATAAACCTCACTAGGCTCTAAATACTCTTTAAACATCTTCAATTATGTATTAGGAATCTTAGCTTAAGATCCCCTAAGGTTTCCCATTAAAAACAAACCAAAACTTAAGTTGTCAGCACAGCCTGGTCGACCACTTGCCCTAGGCCGATCGATGGGCTGATCGAAATTTCCTGCAAGTCTACATTCAGGCCAGTCGACCAGTTGCCATAGGCTAGTCGACTGACTCGATACATTGAGTAAAAATCTGCATTTTTCCATATTTTCAATGTTATCCAATTACGATGCAAATCACCCAAACTACCTTTAACCGAGAATTTATACACCAAAATAGATATACAACATCAAATACATTATCTAGTTACAATTTACACATCAAATTTCATGTTATGAACCATAATTCAAGAATTAGGGCTAAAATCTCCAATTTCCCCCCAATTCCAAAACTCATCTAATTAATGGTTTTCAATTCGAATTCAAGCCTAAAAAAAGTTCATAAACATGTTTCAAAACTCAACCTACCCATATAAGCAACCTAGCAATATTAGATTTAGAAAATCAATTAAATTCCTCAAATCCCGTCAAGAACAAAATGAAGAACAATGAAGAAGAATTGTTACCTTTCTCTTGTGATTGATTCCAGAGATGAAGAAGTAACTAGCAGCTGCCAAATCCTCTAAGAACCTTGAATTCTCCTAGCCATCTTGAAGAAATTAGGCAACTTGATGAACTCTTAGTTTAGTTTAATGGTGAGGAAGAGAAGAGAAAGAGAGTACTAGAACCTGAATTGAGGATAGGCATCAACACTTAGTCTTTTTTTTTCTAATCCCTTCACCAAATGACCAAAATACCCCTTCCCCATAGTTCCCTCTAAATTAACCCAAAGGGAAAATGGTAATCTCGCCCCTAACTCTAATTACACCACTAAACTCCAATTATAATCTAAGATCCATCGAGTATAAAGTTTCAAATAATACGTCCAAACTCGACCAAAGTCGAATATTTCCCCATCATGACATTTCCGCTTGAAAGAATCTACTAATGCCGAAATTCGACATATTCCCACATAATAATGCGGTCACAGTGCACATAACATATATAATAAAAAATATACCATCAACAGGTCAAAATATAAGTATGCACATAATCAAATATATTCAATTATATGATAATATAATTCATAAATTATTTCCACCCATGCCCTCCAGGCATGCCAATAGGGTACTTAACTTCATTTGGAGTTTTAGATGTTACACATGAGATACACTTAGAACTAGTTTTGAAGTAGCTACATGTGAAGAAGTTATATGCAAAGTTCTAGAAGTGTGAATTTTGGCTGGCAGAAGTGAGTTTTCTTGGACACATGGGCTGGTGTCAGGAGATAGAATTATAATAGACCCGACCAAGATTTAAGTTGTGAATAAATGGAAACCCCTGAAGAATGCACGTGGGTTCGAAGTGTTTTGGGATTAGCAGATTATTATAGGTGATTTGCATAATGTATTTCCAAAATAGCCACGCCAATGACTGCTATTACCTGCAAAGTCATTAAATTTTAATGGACATACAACTGGGAACAAAGATTTAGGTTTCCATGTTTAATGTATATTGTATGTTGAAACTTATCATATAGATGTAGAAAGTTTGCATATAGGTTGAGATTTATATATCCTAGTATTGATTGCTTTAGTAAACGTGCTATCACAAGGGGAGGAAGAATAATAAAAAATGTATCGATGATATAATAGAGTGAATAAATGATGAAATTAAATACCCTAGGACTTTCATTCATTGAATTAGTTGATATTTGTTTTTATTAATTTTCAATTGTTAATTTAATTATTTTTCCCTTTTTTGTCTTGAAATACAATTTTTAGTAACAAAATAGAACTAAGAAGTTAATTCATTGGTACTTAATATTCAATCATCCCCAATCTAATGGTCAAAAGTATTCTAGAAAAGATCGTCAATAGGTCAATGAAAAATTGGTTTAAAAAGCTTGATGATGCACTATGAGCTTATAGGACAACGTTTCAAACTCCCATTGTCATGTCATCTTATCGGTTGGTTTTTGTAAATCATGTCATTTATTGGTGGAGTTAGAGCACATAGAGCCTATTGGGTAATGAGACAGTTAAATATTGATTTGAAAATAAATGAACCTGATGAATTTCAGAATGAAGCCTATGAGAATGCAATAATTTACAAGGAAATCACTAAGCGTTGGCATGATAAGAATCTTATAAGGAAGGAGTTTCAACCAGGGCAGCAATTATTGTTATATTTAATTCAACATTTAAGTTGTTTCCAAGAAAGTAAAAATCTAGATAGTCAGGATCCTATACCATGGTGAGAGTTTTCCTCTATCGAGCAGTGGAGATAAATCATGACAAGCAGGGGAATTTCAAAGTGAATGGGAAACGATTGAAGCCGTACTTGGGTGGTCCATATGATCAAACCAAGTCCGTCATCCTCTCCATACCAATCTAAAGAGGAGTTCAGTGACCGACTAAATGAAGTTAATGATAGTGCCATTAGGAGGCTTCTCAAGGACTTTTATTTTCTTTTTATTTTTTGTTGTATTTATAACTTTTTATTAAACTATAAGATTTTATTTTTTGGGTTATTTATTTTGCTAAGGATATTTTTTTAAAGAAAATTGTTATTTTTAGCCTTTAATTATTAGTTTATTCGTGAAATGCGTGAAAAAGAAAAAAAAAGAGGAGAAAATTTTTGTAAGGCAATTAGCGCCCCAACGCTATGTTGGAGCGCTGTAGCACAGAAGTAGTCAGAGGCGAATCCAACAAATTCACGAATTAGTACCGCAACACTATATAGGAAGCGATGTAGTGCTACCCCATGCCAAGTTCTTCAAAGGCACGAGTATGATCTATTTTCACCCATTTTTTTTTCAAACTCTTCTTTTTCTTCTCCTTCTTATCCATAACCTTCGCTCATACTCTATTCTAAACCTCCAAAAACACGCTTAAACCTCCCTAGTCTCTCAAAACTTCCTCAATTCCTTCTACATTTTCCATAGAAAGATCCATAAAACCCACAAAATTCTTCATTTTCTCTCTTAATCCATCAGCCCCAATTCGAACACCTAAATCTCCAATTCCAAAAAGTTCTTGTGGGAGGTTCAATTTCTTGGGCGTTTTCCATCTACAAGCATAGAGGAGGAGATTTCTACACTCAAGTAAGTGATTTATCCAAAGATTTTGTTATATCTAGTTGGGAATTATGAATTTCGATAAAGAACTTATTCATGGGAAGTTGATAAATGATTGAGTTTATATTGGGTTTTGTATAGTTCTGAGTTATTGAAGGATAGTTGAATGTTATTGGACTATTTTGTTGATTTAATTTTGTCGGGAAAATTCCAATTATAGTGGAGGTGTTGTCAAATATTTTTTTAGAGGGGTTGTTTGTTTAAGGTGTGTGGGTTTCAGTCACATTGTCTTGCATTGAAGAGTATTTGAGAATGGGACCTAGAACAAGGAATAGAGATGGGCGTCGACCTCTAGAACTACGGTGGATCCACCACCACCACTATCTGAATTTGATCAAACTAGGTCTGGAAGTGAGGAGGCAGAAGAGAGGTATAAGAAATTTTGCAGGAAGGTTGTAATTCCTGAAGGGGAATGGAGCACTGCAATGGGCCTTATGATGCCCCTTTGTATGAGCCAATCAAGGTGAACCTAGCACAACGGGGATGGGAAGGATACGTAGATGGATACTTGACCCCTTAGGATCCATAAGTTTTATCCCAATTTTTCAAAGACTAGGAGAGGGATTGTTTTGTTAGAGGGATATGGGTCCCAGTGCAAGCTACTTTTATTAATACTCTATATGTTGTAGATGATATTCCACTGTTGAGGAAGGGTTAGCTAATTTTCACAGAAGTGAGATCAATTATGAAGAAGTTTCTGCTACTATGTGTTTCCCTGGTGCTTAATGGATCATTACACATGATGAACCTAAGGGAATGTATTTATGTTAGGTGAATAAGGAGGTATGTGTATGGACTAATTTAGTGTGTAGTTGCTTTACTCCTGTTATACATGTGTCTGATGTGACTCGAGATTGCATACTTTTGGTGTATGTGCTTATAAAAGGGCTTTCTATTGATCTTGGTAGGGCGATTAATAACACATTGATATTTATGTAAAGGGGTACTACTACTGACGGATTGGGTTGTGGGTCATTTATTACTGAAATTTATCACACATATGATGCCAGCCACAGCTGAGGAAATGGCTAATAGAGGCCCACGTCAACGAAGGGAAGGTCAGGCATGAGCAGGGGGTGGTCGAGGACGAGGTTATGCTAACAATGTTGAGGAACAAGCGACAACTTCTGATACAGATGATAATGTTTTGAATGATATATTGTATAAATGGATGAAAATGAAAGCCTTTAAAAATTTCATGTGCTTTGTTGAATTGTTTATTTGGTTTAATTGGGTCCATTTAAATATTTGAGAACTTGATCATGGTTTTAAATAAATTTCTTGTGATTGAAAAAATTTATTCTTGCTAAATTTGATGAAAGAAAGAAATAAAACATGGAAGTGTTGTTATCCTATAATTTTTTTTGCTTGTAATTGAGACGAAATCCTAGATGATGCATGCTTAGGGAAATGATTTTGGAAATTTTTTTGGAAATTTTTAGCGTTTCAATCCAACCTTGATTAATTTATTTCCCATTTTGAGCTTAATTTTCTTCGTTTTGTTGTTTGATACCGATGCTGAGCCTATTTGTACGCTTGATATGTTTCCTCTCCTTTGATTGTACAATAAGTTTGAAATAATTATTGGGGGAATGGTTTGTAAAGGGATTTCTATTTGGAAGGGTTCTCAATATATAAATAAAAAGATTGAGAGAGAAAGAAAATAGAAAAAAAAATGTTGCAATACACTCCAATTGAATATGCAAATAAATAAGTTTAGGGGAGTTTAGTTTCAATAATAAAAAAAGATGAAAGAAACAAATTTATGAATTCCCTCTCAAAACAAGAAAAAGGGAATTTTGGGATTGTTTTTGGGTTTGTAGTGTGATATTATGTTTGGTTTGTTTTGTTTGTGTGCTTGTGGTACATTTGAGCTTAAATGACTATTTTATCTACATTTACCTAAGTCGTTTGTTGCAAGCCATGAAAGTCCTTTTGATTCTTTAGCATGTATTGTAGAGAACAGTAAGTATAGCAAGCTTATGGGATAATGATGTTTGATTGATTTTGATGAAAAAATCGGGGAGTGTAAATTGATTCAAATGCAAGTAATTTATTAATCATGATTACGAGAGCGTTTATTTTTGTATGGATTAAGTGAGTTGAAGGAATTTTTTGGCTGAAATTCTAGATTATTGGTTAATTTTTCTGAATATTATTTGAGAATTTCATTCATAAACTTGGAGGCTTAATTTTTTGTTGTTGGCTTCATTCAATTGTGTCAGTTTTCTTATATATTTTTTAGTTGTGTTTTCCTTGTGTGTTCTTTACTCGAGCGCAAGTAAAGGTTAAGTTTGAGGGAGTTTGTTAGAATCATTTATGGTTCGTTTTAGAGATTGTTTTACGTTATGTTTTAGTTATTTAGGATTGTTTTGTGCGGTTTTATGCTTGTTTGTTTCATGTTTCGCGAATAAATGACAAAGGAGGTGGATTAAGGATGATTGAGAAGTTATAGGCTCGTAAATGGTTTAAATTGGGATTTTGATGTGATTATATTTGTGGTAGAGTTTACAAATGTTTTTGGAAGGTTTTGGGTGATTTCAGAGTCCAATCGAGGGGGGCATTTCAATTAGCACCTTGCGCTAATGAAAAAAGAGGCAAAAGGAGATCAAATAGTGCTCCAGTGCCTCTTAGTGGCTTTACAACACTAGCAAAGTTAGAGAGTACAAATGTCCTAGGATCAAGATAGCACCCCGGCGATATATATGGGTGTTGCAGCGCCCATTTTCCGTAGGAACTACGAAATCCTATTTTTACGAGGGCAAAATGGCCTTTCCACAGGAAATCACTAGGGTTGCCGTAGAAACATAATTATGAGCAATTCAAATCACTTTTGGCTGCTGGAAACCAAGAGGAACTTGGATATGAACATTGGGGAAGTCATCAAGATTTTTTCTTCTTTTATCTTTAATTTTCCTTTGAATCAATGGATGTTATAAATTTAGCTATGAACTAATTTTATTTTCTAGGGTTTTAAAGTAGCCTTTTGATACTCTATTATTAGTCAATGCAAGCTTTATGATTTCTTCTTCATAATTGTCATCTATTCAATTTATGTTTAATGATTGTGAATGCTTGATGACCATTTGCATAATTTATATGATTTTAATTCAAAATGGGATACGTGATAGTTAACTATGCTATAATTGTTTAGACACAAATTTCGATATTGGACGAGACTAGCTATATGGTTTGTGTAGTTTTTAGGTTTCTATGTTTAATGCATGTCGTATGTTGAAACTTATCACAGAGATGTAGAAAGTTTGCATACAGGTTAAGATTTATAATTGCTCTAGTAAACCTGCTATCACAAGGAGAGAAAGAATAATAAAAATTGTACTGATGATATAATAGAGTGGATAAATGATGAAATTAAATACCTTAGGTTTTTCATTCATTACATTAGTTGTTATTTGTTTCTATTAATTTTCAATTGTTAATTTAGTTATTTTGTTCATTTTCGTTTTCTTCTTCAAATGCAATTTTTAGTAACCAAATAGAACAAAGAAATTCATTCATTGGTAATTAATATTAAATACTTTGTGGAACGATACTTTACCTTTCATTTTATTACTTGTAAATGATACTTATACTTGCATTTTTAAATTTTCACAACAAGAAATCAAGAGGTAGATTTTCTATGAGGCTCATAGTGGCCCTTATGCTATGCACCTAGGTACAATTAAGATGTACCAAGACTTAAAGAAGTACTTCTAGTTGGAAGGAATGAAGAAGGAAGTGGTGGAGTACGTGGCTCACTGCTTAACTTGCCAGCAAACGAAGGCAGAACATTAGCGGCCGCCTAGATTACTACAACCTTTGGAGATCCCAGAGTGGAAGTGGGAAATTATTACAACAGACTTTGTTTCAAGTATACCCACTACTCATAAAAGAGAGGATACAATATGGGTTATTATAGAGATACTCACTAAGTTCACACATTTCTTGTCCATCAAGATAACTTATGCAGCACATAAATTGTCACATATCTATATAGTAGAGGTGGTAAGACTTCACTTAGTACCCATCTCCATCGTATCTAATCATGATGGGAATTTCATTTTCACATTTTGGGAAAGGATATAGACTAGGCTTGGGACTACAATGAAATTTAGTACCGCCTTCCCTCCCTAGATAGATGGTCATAGTGAACAGACAATCCAGACTCTATAAGATATGTTTAGAGCTTGTATGCCTAATTTTCAAAGGTCATGGAATGAGAAGCTACAATTAATATATTTCTCTTACCATAACATCTATCATGATTCTATGAATATGGCTCCATATGAAACTTTATACGGGAAAAAGTATCGTTCATAAATTCAACAATTGTAAACCTATGTAGTTTGATAACGCAAATATGCTGATCGACGGAGGAGACCTTCGGTGTTCGAGAATGGAGATATGGTGCTATTAAATATAGCTCCATTGAATGGAGTTATGCAATTCAGGAAGAAGGGAAAGTCAAGCCCGAGGTTTATGGGATCGTTTAAGATCCTGGAAAGAGTTGGGGTAGTGGCATATAGGTTAGCCCTTATGCTCCCATTGTCCCAAGTTCATAATGTGTTTCACATATCAATGTTGAGAAAATAAGTGAATGACCCGCTGCATATGCGCAATTACGAGCATATAAGAGTTGATCCTCAACAACTAGTAACAATTCTGGAACAAAAGGACAAGGAGTTGAGGAACAAGTTAGTTTCATTGGTTAAATTTCAGTGGTTTAACCACAGTGCCGAGGAAGACACGTGGGAGATCGATGCCAAAACAAAATAATTGTATCCCCATTTATTTAAAATTTCGGGATGAAATATTCATAAATTGTGGGTATTGTAACGCCCTGTGTTTCTGGCACCTACTGGTATCTAAGAACACAGGGGTGCGATATGTATGAATATTATGTTTTGTAATAATATATCATTGAGAAGAAAATTTAATGTCGTTAGTGTTAGCCAATGTGTGATATGTGCAGTTTTGTGACAAACCGATCATTTCAGTGTCAGACCGAAATGGAAACTTTAACTAGGTAAAATCTCAGATAAAAAATAATTCGAGAAGTATAATTATTGTAAAATATTAATGGGCATAAAGTATTGAATTATTTTATATTAAGGTCAAAAGGTGTTGATTTTGTGTGAAAATCTTTAAAAATGCAGTTTTGTAAAAAAGAGCATTGTTCTAGGCCTTTTTCAGTCTACCGCCCATGTAAGCAATTCCTGACACGTGGCCACATTCATGACATACTTCTCGAAGTGAGTATTTAGAGAAGTATCACCCTACTGAGAAATAATCTATATCCAAGTAGCTAAACATCCGAGGACAGACCTCTGAACCCTTTGTGAGTCCATGTGGAATAATTTCTCAGGAAGTCCTCGAGGTTAGACTTGGGAAGAAATCCCTAATGTCAACTTCTCGGACATCCTGATGAATCTTGCTAATGGCCAAGTAAAAAATATCATAGATCTTGGGACCACAAAGGAGAGGCCCCACGCGAACTCCACTGGCACAGTGGTCCCGGGTATCTTTCTATTAGGATTTCAAGAACCGCCACCTTTTTCATATTAGAAGGCCATGCAATCGGGCCTGTTGCCGAGTGACACAGTGGGATGTTATTCATGTAACAGATAATTCCCACAAAATGTGTAAACTTTTATCTCATTAAGGCTGACAACCCATTTGTTACCCTTATGCCGCCAAGAAATAGGGCATGAATGGGTCATTTGTAGGGATCTAAAATCCTCTGCCTGATATATAAAACCATTAAAATCTTGTGATTGTGATGAACTTTCCTCAATACAAGTGACTTTTGGACTAGGTCTTTTTAATGGCCGAATCACTTAAAAATCGGTATGTGATTTGATTTTATTTCTTTCTACCATCTTTCTTATATTCTTTATAGATGATAGAAAATCAGGTCAACATTTTTGTGCTTTCATTGAGAGCTCTGAATCCATGGTAGACACGTGAAACCAGTCTCAAGTGAACCCCGATTTGCCTCCGCAAGAGGAGAGGCAAAATGACCTTCCCCCTATTGTGGATTCCCCAATGGCAAAGGAAAATGAGCTGCCACTAGAGGATGAGTACGATAGCTACATGCTGGAGAATGAGTTTGTAACGACCCAATTTCGCTAATAAGGCTTAAGGGCCTTGATTAGTGTGCCAGGAGGGCAGGTTGGGATTTATGTGTGATTTTATGAGTTAAATGCATGGTTATGATTTAAAGCATGTTATTTGGCTATTTGTTTAACTGAGATGCATGGCTATGTTTACTAGTATGCATGTAGGCCCGGATCGTGATAGAAGGGCGTAATTGTAATTTTGGCCATGTTGGGCATAACTGTACTGATATGTGATAATTGTATTCTGTGAATTGTACCACGTGGGTGTGGTTGTATTATTGTGATGCACGTGCCGAGACGGTCCTAGAGAGCTAGTTAACTTAAGAGTCACAACGGGATTTCTATACTCGGCTCGGGAGGAGCCTAGGGGTATCTCGGGAATTTTATGGCTAAGTTGAGATTTAGCAGGTAATGGTTATTGGAGATTTAGTAACCTGGGTAACCATTAGTTACTGCTGTGGGTAACAAGTTTTAAGGTAAAAAGTGGTAGAAATGAAATAGAAATGAAAAGACTTAAGTGTCCTTTGAGGTTTAGCTAAGGAGGATTAGTAGGAAAGGGTAAAATGGTCATTTGGCAAGGGTTATAGGCAATTCTCAGCTGGGTTTTTAGTGGGTCACGGTTTGGGCATTTGGGATATATGTTGGCTTTGCTAAAATGAAGAGGAGGAGAGTTAGGGCAAGGAAGAGAAGAAGAAGAAGAGGAAAATGGGCTGAAGTGGGAGCTTAGGAGGTGAATCAAGGGAGCTTGTTGGGTGGATTCTCTACTTGAGGTATGGATTTTATGAGCATTTAAGTTTGATTTCTGTTTTGAATTGTGAAACCTAGAGCTTGAGTTAGTGTGTTTGAGTGTTTGGTTTGAGATGCTGAAATTAGGAATCAAGGGGTGGATTCTTGAGTGTGTTGATGTTTTGGTCTTGTATCTAGTGCCTATAGGTTGTTAAGTTGTTCATATGAAGCTTGAAATTGGTTTTGGGGTTTGGGTATTGGTTTGGTATGATTTGGGAAGGTTTTAGCTCGGAGAAAACGCAGGAGAAAACCCAGAATTCTGGGTCTGCGATGGCATGCCGCGACACAGGTTTTTCGTGCCACGGCAAGGGAGCCCCTGTCTGATGGGTGCCGCGGCACAAGAAAGTTGTGCCGCGGCACAAGGCAAATTTCAGGTTGACATTTTTGGCAATTTTAGGCCTTTGCTCCGGGGGTTCGGAGGATGTCTCCGGGGTGTTGTTTTAAGGTTTTAGAGGTCCCGAGAGTGCGGGATTGGTCCCGGGAAGTGGTTTTGGGTTGATTAGTATTGAGGGATGTTTCTTGTGTGTTGTGACTAGGTTGTTGGTGAGGCTCGTGCTTGAGGACCGTGCTCGCGGCTATAGTGCATCAGGAGGCTCGGAATTCAGGTAAGAAAACTATAACACCCGTAGGATAGGGCGTGGGCCCATAGTATGATTGCGGGGCGCGGCCCTATATTGCATCACATGTTAGGGTGCAGACTTAAATGAATTAATATTTGATTGCATGTTGTTGTGTTATATTATATGTGTGATTATGATGAAATGAACGGCAAGGGCCGAGTGCGGCGTAGGCCGGGGCGGCCGTGGGCCGAGTACGGCGTAGGCCGGGGCGGCCGTGGGCCGAAAGTAACACCTAGCACATGGGATGCTATATTCAGGGTGGGACCCAAGGGATACATGAGTTATCCTCGCGGTGAGAACCGATACCCCAGGGCTTTGGTAAGGGTCCTGGGGCGGCATGGCCGTGTTTGCTTAGTCTAATGATTGACTTGTTTATTTGTGGATTATCTGTTATGATAAACTGTATACATTGCATATGTTATGTTCTGCATGAGTTTTCTTGCTGGGCTTCGGCTCACGGGTGCTCTGTGTTGTAGGTAGGGCAATGACTGAGTCAACCAACCATGAGTACGGAGAGCGTGAAGCGACGCGTACATGTTTGGCCTGCCCGACTGCTTTGGTTGGGGGTTTATTTGAAAATGGCTGTAATAATCTATGATTTTTATGATTTATCAACTGTGAACTCATTTTTAAGATGTAAATAGTTTTCAAACCTTATTTTGGGATCCCAATGTTTAATATTAGGAGTTTTATTGAAACAACGCATTTTTCTAATATTACAGCCTTAACTTTTAATTAGTCACACTTTCGTTTCAAAACCTCGGTTAGCGAGATCTTTGCACACTGATTTGTCTTAAAACTCACTAAGTAACGGCTCTAAGGAAGTAGGGCGTTACAACTTGGTATCAGAGCGAGCCAAGGTTTATTGGTTCTGGAGAACGACCGAACATGTACGCTCACTGTCAGTGACAAGCTCGACTCAGGGTTGGTTGGTATGATTAATTGACATGTCTGAATATATGTTTGAATGCCCTGTTTGCCTGCTTATCTATATGGAGCATGAGAAATGAGTTGACATATGCAGGAGATGCTGTTGGGCTGAGCCCTTTAGTATTGCATGTTGAGATTGATGCATGCTGAATAATACTATTATGCATGTGGATGAATATTGGCATAATGGTTTGAATATTGAGTGTATGTGGTTAATTTTCTGAATTAAATTCATAAGTTTATCCGTTTATTTGCTTGTATGAAGCATGTTGAGACCTGGATATACTTAGTAGTGATAAATCTGGTAGCTAAATGTATATCATTGTGGATTTGAACTAGTATATGCTTGTGTGTGCATTATACCTGTGGATATTTGGACCTAGTGGTGGGTTGGTTCAGAGTATGAACCACAGAGTTCAGGAGTTGGTCGGTTTTGACGGATGAACTCGTGTTGTTGTTCCTAGAAGGGTTTTGTGGACCGGATATTGTGTTGAAAGGGGATTCTAGTTATAAGTTGGAGTTGAGATCTCCAGTTATCCCTGAAAGCAGCAGCAGTGAG
The DNA here is from genome assembly GCF_963169125.1 of Humulus lupulus. Lineage (NCBI taxonomy): Eukaryota > Viridiplantae > Streptophyta > Magnoliopsida > Rosales > Cannabaceae > Humulus > Humulus lupulus. The sequence continues at coordinate 187,120,120 of NC_084795.1, read as the reverse complement.
TCACTAGTGTGTGAGTAGGCTGTGGAGTTTGTTAGTTGAGATGGGATAGAAGAACAGCGGATTTCTCTGGGGAAATAGCTGATTTATATGTTTTAACAGTAAAGGTGACCAGTGTTGGTTTACTGTGAGGTATGGACAGATAAAGGTATTATATGAGAGGTTTTAGGGGTGTCATCCTCGGGTTTTGAGGAGAGCTCGAGTTGGCAAGGGACTTATCAATAGACGAGCAGAGTTAATTCCACCCTTGGTTAAGAGGATAAGAGATCCTGATTCGAGGGTTGTGTTAAATGTTGAGGCAGAGGGATGCCTGGAATTGGTACTCGGGCTGAGGTACTGGCTTAATGGGTTGGAAAGAACCTAGATGATGAATGGTTAGAAGAGATTTTAAAGACATGATTTGAACTGTGGAGACTAGTGGACTTATAAGTTTGGTTTGGACTGTTGGGTGTAACAACAGCGTAGATCGATGGGTGTGGTGATTTGGGTAATTCATTTCGGAAAGTTATACTGTGGATGTATCCTGAATTGATTGCGACCCATTTAAGGACATGAGATCTGGAATAGTCTAAGGCATTTGGGCTGCTTTGAGGAAAGAGTTTTTGTCTGCATGTGGATGGCGGAGAGGGCCATATTGTTTGAGGAACTGATGGTTGATGTATAGAGCATGAGTGCTAGAGCCGCAAGGTCGGTGCTTCTTTGGATGGAATCAGTAAGGTTAGATTCGTGATAATCGAGTTAAAGGAATCTCGGATAGTTCTATGGCTTCTGGTTTGCCAAAAGGGGGGGAAAGTCTGATTGATAAGATGGTGCTTGTGTTGATAGAACGCAGTGAGGTCGGATTCTCAATTTTGCGGTAGAAGGACCCTAGACAGTGCTTGGGCACCTAATTTGAGTTTGGAAAGAAACATGAGTGAGAAGCTAGTTACCAAGATGGCGATAGGAACCAGGGAGGTTATTGGTATGAGTGAGGGAGAGGATGCCACCTGAGAGGAGGTCAGGCGAGGGCATGACGTCTGCATGGGATGACTCAGTACGATAGAATGGAATTCCCGTGGTGAGGGAACGGAGAACTTGAATGCCTCGCTACATTCGTAGTTCGAGGCCGATTCCTCGAGGATGAGTATTTTACAGAATGGTTTATGCTTTGGACATATAACGAACTGGAAGGACTCGGTGTTGTGAATGCTCCGAGAGGGTGATGGACATAGAGAGGTTGCCTCAATGGTGCCATTTGAGAGGCTAAGGACAGTAATGCTTATTGAGAAGGAATTAGAAGCTCTGGCAGATAGGATTGGTTTAAGGAATGTTGTAAAAGACGGTTTTGGCCGACAGAAAGCCTATTGAAACAATCGAAGGAATTTGAGCCTGGTGTAGCCACTGCGTTATACTGCGGGGATTGTTAGCATCGTCGGGGTAGGACGGAAAGTACGATGTTGGATACAAGATAGGACGATGTCTCCAAGAGTTGATCTATGACCTGTTAATTTCTAGTTGGAAACCAAGGAAAGAGACATTTCAGGAATTTTGTTTTGAACTGAGTAAAGTGTGAGGAGTTGGTAACAAAGATTCTAGATTTGGTTCAAGCTACGGCAGCATAGGTAAGTTCTTTAAGTAGAGAATACAAGAATGGTTCAGGCAAGTTCCCTTCAAGTTCATGAGCAGTACATGTGGATTACTCCCAGACGGAAATGGTGAGCAAGTGACTACGCGAAAGACGTTTGTAACCAGAAGGCGGAGTCTCAGGTAAGGTTCTATGGAGTGTTAGTCGGGTGTCGTCAGGAGTTCTCAGATTACAGCTGCAAGAAAAAAGGACAGGTATGAGAAGATTTGATCTGAAGCCGCAAAGAAGCCAGTGATGAACGTCTGAAGAATAGAAAGCATAGTAAGACTGGTAAGCGTGACATCTATTGCACAAGCACCTCTAAAGATTACTACATCAGAGATAAGAAGAACAACAAAACTTGAGGTTAGACGGAAAGGATGGTGTCAAATTAGAAAGAAATTCAGAAGACAAGGTAAGATTTGATTAGTAGCTGGTAATGCGGGAATGCGTGTGTGTTATGGTTAAGTAAAGAAGTGATGGCATAAAGGACTTGATCTATGGTAAGGGTATGGACTTGTGAGAGTGCGTCACTGATTGTGCACGCCCAGGCGCATCTGGCGCGAGGATGGATCGAACCTTGCGAGAGACGAAGGTATGAACCTGGTTGATACACTTGGAACGTTAGGTCGACTGTTGTGCATGGCATAAGGTACTCGAGTATTGGGTGTTAGTAAGAAGGATAACGTTGAGACCCAGAGGTGGTGAAAAGTGACGGACGGATGATCAGTGTTAGGGATTCTTGAGTTAGCGAAGGGGGTTTTAATTGGAGGTGGAACTCCTAGCTGTGAGGCGTGTGTCGGTCGGAGAATAGCGCCATAGACTGTATTGGAATGGACAAGGCAACGACTGAGATCGGCATAATGTTAGTAGGTAATGGGTAGCTGGTGGGTGTCACTGAGCTATGGAATTCAAAGTGTTGGCTTGAGTTGAACAGGGAAGGACCCTGTCATGGTGGTACAAGTAGGATAACAGGATCGAGTGAAGGATCCAGTTAGAATTTGGTTTTTGAATGAGAATTCTGAATGGATATCATTTCACCTCCTAGGGTACGCGGTACCGGGAGGGTTGAGCGGGTGACAAGATTTAGTGTTTTCCTTTGGACCCTGAGGGGGGTTAAGTGATGTGGTGGTGTATCGCGGGAATAGACCACAATAGACCTTAAGTAAAGTATCCGGATAAGAAAAGTTATAACTCAGTTGATCGAGTTAGTATAGTTGGGTCAAGTGAACTGGTTTCGGGATGGAACGTCGATGATATGGAATGGAGACCCTATAGTATTTTAAATTCTGGAATTGATTTAGAGAACGAAAGGAAAAGAGTGGGAACCTGGAATTATCAATTGATTGCAAGTGAATTGGCAGTCTGAAAGTTTATCAGATATCTTAAGGAATTGAGCGCTGAGTAAGCGAATACTTGAGGTATTAAGGGAAGTGTAATCCCTGATGAGTTAGTCGTGGTAGCAGTTGCTGGTGTCTGGTTAATGAAACGCGACATAGGACATGGTAAAAGGTGAGGGATAGTGGATACTACTATTTGGCAATGGCTCAGAGAGGAAGCCAGAGAGGTTGTTGGAATTCTTAAGGCAGGAGTGTCTGCCTATCTGAAAGAATAAAGAGCTTGTGAATTGTTAAATTATGAGGAAATAAAGCTCCGGAAGGAAAGAGTTGCATCTTTGCGTAATAACAGACGAGGATCTGTAAGGTGTCCAGAGAAAGAAGGGAGAGTTCGGACTCTTGATTCAGCATAAAATTTCGAAGTGGTACTAAGTGTTAGGCCAGCGGAGCCTACAAGCTGATCCCACCTTGTAGAGGTGATGACGTTTGAGTATCTATGGAATCAGGAATAAAACAATGAATTGGTCATTGTAATCTAGGCAGACCCTGAGGCTTCAGCAGGGTTGCGGTATAAACGAGAGGCTATCGAGTGTATGGCCGTTAGACAAGATCTTGTGGGGCAAGATTGTTGCGCTGGGAAGAGAGTTGTTGGAAACTAAAGTAAAGGCGGTGGACCTTGGGATTCAGGGTCAGAGTTGCGGGTTTGCTGACTGATGTGTTTGGATAAATTTCGAGGACGAAATTTTTATGAGGATGGGATAGTTGTAACGACCCAATTTCACTAATAAGGCTTAAGGGCCTTGATTAGTGTGCCAGGAGGGCAGGTTGGGATTTATGTGTGATTTTATGAGTTAAATGCATGGTTATGATTTAAAGCATGTTATTTGGCTATTTGTTTAACTGAGATGCATGGCTATGTTTACTAGTATGCATGTAGGCCCGGATCGTGATAGAAGGGCGTAATTGTAATTTTGGCCATGTTGGGCATAACTGTACTGATATGTGATAATTGTATTCTGTGAATTGTACCACGTGGGTGTGGTTGTATTATTGTGATGCACGTGCCGAGACGGTCCTAGAGAGCTAGTTAACTTAAGAGTCACAACGGGATTTCTATACTCGGCTCGGGAGGAGCCTAGGGGTATCTCGGGAATTTTATGGCTAAGTTGAGATTTAGCAGGTAATGGTTATTGGAGATTTAGTAACCTGGGTAACCATTAGTTACTGCTGTGGGTAACAAGTTTTAAGGTAAAAAGTGGTAGAAATGAAATAGAAATGAAAAGACTTAAGTGTCCTTTGAGGTTTAGCTAAGGAGGATTAGTAGGAAAGGGTAAAATGGTCATTTGGCAAGGGTTATAGGCAATTCTCAGCTGGGTTTTTAGTGGGTCACGGTTTGGGCATTTGGGATATATGTTGGCTTTGCTAAAATGAAGAGGAGGAGAGTTAGGGCAAGGAAGAGAAGAAGAAGAAGAGGAAAATGGGCTGAAGTGGGAGCTTAGGAGGTGAATCAAGGGAGCTTGTTGGGTGGATTCTCTACTTGAGGTATGGATTTTATGAGCATTTAAGTTTGATTTCTGTTTTGAATTGTGAAACCTAGAGCTTGAGTTAGTGTGTTTGAGTGTTTGGTTTGAGATGCTGAAATTAGGAATCAAGGGGTGGATTCTTGAGTGTGTTGATGTTTTGGTCTTGTATCTAGTGCCTATAGGTTGTTAAGTTGTTCATATGAAGCTTGAAATTGGTTTTGGGGTTTGGGTATTGGTTTGGTATGATTTGGGAAGGTTTTAGCTCGGAGAAAACGCAGGAGAAAACCCAGAATTCTGGGTCTGCGATGGCATGCCGCGACACAGGTTTTTCGTGCCGCGGCAAGGGAGCCCCTGTCTGATGGGTGCCGCGGCACAAGAAAGTTGTGCCGCGGCACAAGGCAAATTTCAGGTTGACATTTTTGGCAATTTTAGGCCTTTGCTCCGGGGGTTCGGAGGATGTCTCCGGGGTGTTGTTTTAAGGTTTTAGAGGTCCCGAGAGTGCGGGATTGGTCCCGGGAAGTGGTTTTGGGTTGATTAGTATTGAGGGATGTTTCTTGTGTGTTGTGACTAGGTTGTTGGTGAGGCTCGTGCTTGAGGACCGTGCTCGCGGCTATAGTGCATCAGGAGGCTCGGAATTCAGGTAAGAAAACTATAACACCCGTAGGATAGGGCGTGGGCCCATAGTATGATTGCGGGGCGCGGCCCTATATTGCATCACATGTTAGGGTGCAGACTTAAATGAATTAATATTTGATTGCATGTTGTTGTGTTATATTATATGTGTGATTATGATGAAATGAACGGCAAGGGCCGAGTGCGGCGTAGGCCGGGGCGGCCGTGGGCCGAGTACGGCGTAGGCCGGGGCGGCCGTGGGCCGAAAGTAACACCTAGCACATGGGATGCTATATTCAGGGTGGGACCCAAGGGATACATGAGTTATCCTCGCGGTGAGAACCGATACCCCAGGGCTTTGGTAAGGGTCCTGGGGCGGCATGGCCGTGTTTGCTTAGTCTAATGATTGACTTGTTTATTTGTGGATTATCTGTTATGATAAACTGTATACATTGCATATGTTATGTTCTGCATGAGTTTTCTTGCTGGGCTTCGGCTCACGGGTGCTCTGTGTTGTAGGTAGGGCAATGACTGAGTCAACCAACCATGAGTACGGAGAGCGTGAAGCGACGCGTACATGTTTGGCCTGCCCGACTGCTTTGGTTGGGGGTTTATTTGAAAATGGCTGTAATAATCTATGATTTTTATGATTTATCAACTGTGAACTCATTTTTAAGATGTAAATAGTTTTCAAACCTTATTTTGGGATCCCAATGTTTAATATTAGGAGTTTTATTGAAACAACGCATTTTTCTAATATTACAGCCTTAACTTTTAATTAGTCACACTTTCGTTTCAAAACCTCGGTTAGCGAGATCTTTGCACACTGATTTGTCTTAAAACTCACTAAGTAACGGCTCTAAGGAAGTAGGGCGTTACAACTTGGTATCAGAGCGAGCCAAGGTTTATTGGTTCTGGAGAACGACCGAACATGTACGCTCACTGTCAGTGACAAGCTCGACTCAGGGTTGGTTGGTATGATTAATTGACATGTCTGAATATATGTTTGAATGCCCTGTTTGCCTGCTTATCTATATGGAGCATGAGAAATGAGTTGACATATGCAGGAGATGCTGTTGGGCTGAGCCCTTTAGTATTGCATGTTGAGATTGATGCATGCTGAATAATACTATTATGCATGTGGATGAATATTGGCATAATGGTTTGAATATTGAGTGTATGTGGTTAATTTTCTGAATTAAATTCATAAGTTTATCCGTTTATTTGCTTGTATGAAGCATGTTGAGACCTGGATATACTTAGTAGTGATAAATCTGGTAGCTAAATGTATATCATTGTGGATTTGAACTAGTATATGCTTGTGTGTGCATTATACCTGTGGATATTTGGACCTAGTGGTGGGTTGGTTCAGAGTATGAACCACAGAGTTCAGGAGTTGGTCGGTTTTGACGGATGAACTCGTGTTGTTGTTCCTAGAAGGGTTTTGTGGACCGGATATTGTGTTGAAAGGGGATTCTAGTTATAAGTTGGAGTTGAGATCTCCAGTTATCCCTGAAAGCAGCAGCAGTGAGTCACTAGTGTGTGAGTAGGCTGTGGAGTTTGTTAGTTGAGATGGGATAGAAGAACAGCGGATTTCTCTGGGGAAATAGCTGATTTATATGTTTTAACAGTAAAGGTGACCAGTGTTGGTTTACTGTGAGGTATGGACAGATAAAGGTATTATATGAGAGGTTTTAGGGGTGTCATCCTCGGGTTTTGAGGAGAGCTCGAGTTGGCAAGGGACTTATCAATAGACGAGCAGAGTTAATTCCACCCTTGGTTAAGAGGATAAGAGATCCTGATTCGAGGGTTGTGTTAAATGTTGAGGCAGAGGGATGCCTGGAATTGGTACTCGGGCTGAGGTACTGGCTTAATGGGTTGGAAAGAACCTAGATGATGAATGGTTAGAAGAGATTTTAAAGACATGATTTGAACTGTGGAGACTAGTGGACTTATAAGTTTGGTTTGGACTGTTGGGTGTAACAACAGCGTAGATCGATGGGTGTGGTGATTTGGGTAATTCATTTCGGAAAGTTATACTGTGGATGTATCCTGAATTGATTGCGACCCATTTAAGGACATGAGATCTGGAATAGTCTAAGGCATTTGGGCTGCTTTGAGGAAAGAGTTTTTGTCTGCATGTGGATGGCGGAGAGGGCCATATTGTTTGAGGAACTGATGGTTGATGTATAGAGCATGAGTGCTAGAGCCGCAAGGTCGGTGCTTCTTTGGATGGAATCAGTAAGGTTAGATTCGTGATAATCGAGTTAAAGGAATCTCGGATAGTTCTATGGCTTCTGGTTTGCCAAAAGGGGGGGAAAGTCTGATTGATAAGATGGTGCTTGTGTTGATAGAACGCAGTGAGGTCGGATTCTCAATTTTGCGGTAGAAGGACCCTAGACAGTGCTTGGGCACCTAATTTGAGTTTGGAAAGAAACATGAGTGAGAAGCTAGTTACCAAGATGGCGATAGGAACCAGGGAGGTTATTGGTATGAGTGAGGGAGAGGATGCCACCTGAGAGGAGGTCAGGCGAGGGCATGACGTCTGCATGGGATGACTCAGTACGATAGAATGGAATTCCCGTGGTGAGGGAACGGAGAACTTGAATGCCTCGCTACATTCGTAGTTCGAGGCCGATTCCTCGAGGATGAGTATTTTACAGAATGGTTTATGCTTTGGACATATAACGAACTGGAAGGACTCGGTGTTGTGAATGCTCCGAGAGGGTGATGGACATAGAGAGGTTGCCTCAATGGTGCCATTTGAGAGGCTAAGGACAGTAATGCTTATTGAGAAGGAATTAGAAGCTCTGGCAGATAGGATTGGTTTAAGGAATGTTGTAAAAGACGGTTTTGGCCGACAGAAAGCCTATTGAAACAATCGAAGGAATTTGAGCCTGGTGTAGCCACTGCGTTATACTGCGGGGATTGTTAGCATCGTCGGGGTAGGACGGAAAGTACGATGTTGGATACAAGATAGGACGATGTCTCCAAGAGTTGATCTATGACCTGTTAATTTCTAGTTGGAAACCAAGGAAAGAGACATTTCAGGAATTTTGTTTTGAACTGAGTAAAGTGTGAGGAGTTGGTAACAAAGATTCTAGATTTGGTTCAAGCTACAGCAGCATAGGTAAGTTCTTTAAGTAGAGAATACAAGAATGGTTCAGGCAAGTTCCCTTCAAGTTCATGAGCAGTACATGTGGATTACTCCCAGACGGAAATGGTGAGCAAGTGACTACGCGAAAGACGTTTGTAACCAGAAGGCGGAGTCTCAGGTAAGGTTCTATGGAGTGTTAGTCGGGTGTCGTCAGGAGTTCTCAGATTACAGCTGCAAGAAGAAAGGACAGGTATGAGAAGATTTGATCTGAAGCCGCAAAGAAGCCAGTGATGAACGTCTGAAGAATAGAAAGCATAGTAAGACTGGTAAGCGTGACATCTATTGCACAAGCACCTCTAAAGATTACTACATCAGAGATAAGAAGAACAACAAAACTTGAGGTTAGACGGAAAGGATGGTGTCAAATTAGAAAGAAATTCAGAAGACAAGGTAAGATTTGATTAGTAGCTGGTAATGCGGGAATGCGTGTGTGTTATGGTTAAGTAAAGAAGTGATGGCATAAAGGACTTGATCTATGGTAAGGGTATGGACTTGTGAGAGTGCGTCACTGATTGTGCACGCCCAGGCGCATCTGGCGCGAGGATGGATCGAACCTTGCGGGAGACGAAGGTATGAACCTGGTTGATACACTTGGAACGTTAGGTCGACTGTTGTGCATGGCATAAGGTACTCGAGTATTGGGTGTTAGTAAGAAGGATAACGTTGAGACCCAGAGGTGGTGAAAAGTGACGGACGGATGATCAGTGTTAGGGATTCTTGAGTTAGCGAAGGGGGTTTTAATTGGAGGTGGAACTCCTAGCTGTGAGGCGTGTGTCGGTCGGAGAATAGCGCCATAGACTGTATTGGAATGGACAAGGCAACGACTGAGATCGGCATAATGTTAGTAGGTAATGGGTAGCTGGTGGGTGTCACTGAGCTATGGAATTCAAAGTGTTGGCTTGAGTTGAACAGGGAAGGACCCTGTCATGGTGGTACAAGTAGGATAACAGGATCGAGTGAAGGATCCAGTTAGAATTTGGTTTTTGAATGAGAATTCTGAATGGATATCATTTCACCTCCTAGGGTACGCGGTACCGGGAGGGTTGAGCGGGTGACAAGATTTAGTGTTTTCCTTTGGACCCTGAGGGGGGTTAAGTGATGTGGTGGTGTATCGCGGGAATAGACCACAATAGACCTTAAGTAAAGTATCCGGATAAGAAAAGTTATAACTCAGTTGATCGAGTTAGTATAGTTGGGTCAAGTGAACTGGTTTCGGGATGGAACGTCGATGATATGGAATGGAGACCCTATAGTATTTTAAATTCTGGAATTGATTTAGAGAACGAAAGGAAAAGAGTGGGAACCTGGAATTATCAATTGATTGCAAGTGAATTGGCAGTCTGAAAGTTTATCAGATATCTTAAGGAATTGAGCGCTGAGTAAGCGAATACTTGAGGTATTAAGGGAAGTGTAATCCCTGATGAGTTAGTCGTGGTAGCAGTTGCTGGTGTCTGGTTAATGAAACGCGACATAGGACATGGTAAAAGGTGAGGGATAGTGGATACTACTATTTGGCAATGGCTCAGAGAGGAAGCCAGAGAGGTTGTTGGAATTCTTAAGGCAGGAGTGTCTGCCTATCTGAAAGAATAAAGAGCTTGTGAATTGTTAAATTATGAGGAAATAAAGCTCCGGAAGGAAAGAGTTGCATCTTTGCGTAATAACAGACGAGGATCTGTAAGGTGTCCAGAGAAAGAAGGGAGAGTTCGGACTCTTGATTCAGCATAAAATTTCGAAGTGGTACTAAGTGTTAGGCCAGCGGAGCCTACAAGCTGATCCCACCTTGTAGAGGTGATGACGTTTGAGTATCTATGGAATCAGGAATAAAACAATGAATTGGTCATTGTAATCTAGGCAGACCCTGAGGCTTCAGCAGGGTTGCGGTATAAACGAGAGGCTATCGAGTGTATGGCCGTTAGACAAGATCTTGTGGGGCAAGATTGTTGCGCTGGGAAGAGAGTTGTTGGAAACTAAAGTAAAGGCGGTGGACCTTGGGATTCAGGGTCAGAGTTGCGGGTTTGCTGACTGATGTGTTTGGATAAATTTCGAGGACGAAATTTTTATGAGGATGGGATAGTTGTAACGACCCAATTTCACTAATAAGGCTTAAGGGCCTTGATTAGTGTGCCAGGAGGGCAGGTTGGGATTTATGTGTGATTTTATGAGTTAAATGCATGGTTATGATTTAAAGCATGTTATTTGGCTATTTGTTTAACTGAGATGCATGGCTATGTTTACTAGTATGCATGTAGGCCCGGATCGTGATAGAAGGGCGTAATTGTAATTTTGGCCATGTTGGGCATAACTGTACTGATATGTGATAATTGTATTCTGTGAATTGTACCACGTGGGTGTGGTTGTATTATTGTGATGCACGTGCCGAGACGGTCCTAGAGAGCTAGTTAACTTAAGAGTCACAACGGGATTTCTATACTCGGCTCGGGAGGAGCCTAGGGGTATCTTGGGAATTTTATGGCTAAGTTGAGATTTAGCGGGTAATGGTTATTGGAGATTTAGTAACCTGGGTAACCATTAGTTACTGCTGTGGGTAACAAGTTTTAAGGTAAAAAGTGGTAGAAATGAAATAGAAATGAAAAGACTTAAGTGTCCTTTGAGGTTTAGCTAAGGAGGATTAGTAGGAAAGGGTAAAATGGTCATTTGGCAAGGGTTATAGGCAATTCTCAGCTGGGTTTTTAGTGGGTCACGGTTTGGGCATTTGGGATATATGTTGGCTTTGCTAAAATGAAGAGGAGGAGAGTTAGGGCAAGGAAGAGAAGAAGAAGAAGAGGAAAATGGGCTGAAGTGGGAGCTTAGGAGGTGAATCAAGGGAGCTTGTTGGGTGGATTCTCTACTTGAGGTATGGATTTTATGAGCATTTAAGTTTGATTTCTGTTTTGAATTGTGAAACCTAGAGCTTGAGTTAGTGTGTTTGAGTGTTTGGTTTGAGATGCTGAAATTAGGAATCAAGGGGTGGATTCTTGAGTGTGTTGATGTTTTGGTCTTGTATCTAGTGCCTATAGGTTGTTAAGTTGTTCATATGAAGCTTGAAATTGGTTTTGGGGTTTGGGTATTGGTTTGGTATGATTTGGGAAGGTTTTAGCTCGGAGAAAACGCAGGAGAAAACCCAGAATTCTGGGTCTGCGATGGCATGCCGCGACACAGGTTTTTCGTGCCGCGGCAAGGGAGCCCCTGTCTGATGGGTGCCGCGGCACAAGAAAGTTGTGCCGCGGCACAAGGCAAATTTCAGGTTGACATTTTTGGCAATTTTAGGCCTTTGCTCCGGGGGTTCGGAGGATGTCTCCGGGGTGTTGTTTTAAGGTTTTAGAGGTCCCGAGATTGCGGGATTGGTCCCGGGAAGTGGTTTTGGGTTGATTAGTATTGAGGGATGTTTCTTGTGTGTTGTGACTAGGTTGTTGGTGAGGCTCGTGCTTGAGGACCGTGCTCGCGGCTATAGTGCATCAGGAGGCTCGGAATTCAGGTAAGAAAACTATAACACCCGTAGGATAGGGCGTGGGCCCATAGTATGATTGCGGGGCGCGGCCCTATATTGCATCACATGTTAGGGTGCAGACTTAAATGAATTAATATTTGATTGCATGTTGTTGTGTTATATTATATGTGTGATTATGATGAAATGAACGGCAAGGGCCGAGTGCGGCGTAGGCCGGGGCGGCCGTGGGCCGAGTACGGCGTAGGCCGGGGCGGCCGTGGGCCGAAAGTAACACCTAGCACATGGGATGCTATATTCAGGGTGGGACCCAAGGGATACATGAGTTATCCTCGCGGTGAGAACCGATACCCCAGGGCTTTGGTAAGGGTCCTGGGGCGGCATGGCCGTGTTTGCTTAGTCTAATGATTGACTTGTTTATTTGTGGATTATCTGTTATGATAAACTGTATACATTGCATATGTTATGTTCTGCATGAGTTTTCTTGCTGGGCTTCGGCTCACGGGTGCTCTGTGTTGCAGGTAGGGCAATGACTGAGTCAACCAACCATGAGTACGGAGAGCGTGAAGCGACGCGTACATGTTTGGCCTGCCCGACTGCTTTGGTTGGGGGTTTATTTGAAAATGGCTGTAATAATCTATGATTTTTATGATTTATCAACTGTGAACTCATTTTTAAGATGTAAATAGTTTTCAAACCTTATTTTGGGATCCCAATGTTTAATATTAGGAGGTTTATTGAAACAACGCATTTTTCTAATATTACAGCCTTAACTTTTAATTAGTCACACTTTCGTTTCAAAACCTCGGTTAGCGAGATCTTTGCACACTGATTTGTCTTAAAACTCACTAAGTAACGGCTCTAAGGAAGTAGGGCGTTACAGAGTTTATAGCTACGAACATTTCGGGCGGAGACATCTCTAGCACTACTCGTCCTCAAAACATGAAGGTAATCGAGCCAACATGGCCGCCCTGATGGAAAACCTGAATGTCATGAGAGACGCGTTGGTTTTCAGAAGCTTCCTATAGTTTCGCTAGCTCCTAAAATTCCTCACAAAAGTATGAGAAGAAAGTTTTCACTAGTCAAGTTGAACATGCTCTCTGGTCAACCCAAAATGCTCACTGGTCGGGTAGACTGTTGCATGGTGGGTCAACACCATCCTTAGCATCAGGGGCCTCCTCTAGTCAAAAGGATAAAACAAGAGAGGCAGACATAGTGCCAGCTAGGAGAGCTGCCTCCTCGGCAGCCTTGGCTTCACATTTAGCAAGCTCCTCAGCCCTTTCTTCATCAGAACGAAAGTCAAGGTTAAGCGGTTTGTTTAACTTCCAAATCTGGTAAGTGCCCAAAATTGCAAAATTCCCCTGCCCAAAAATGGCCTAGCACCACGACGCCTAACAAGGAGGGCCGCGGCACCCAGAAACTCCTTTGCTGCCTGATGCAGCCTTGTGCCACGGCACCAAAGAACAGGGCTGCGGCGCCCCTTTGCGAACCCAGATTTCTGGGTTTTCCCCCTGCATTTCCCCAAGCCAAAACACCTCCAATCCAACCCAAACACTTACCTAAACCCCAAAACCATTTTGAAACCCGAAATGAACCATCTAACAACCTCTAAACACCAGCAACAAGATCAAACACACAATCACACCCAAAATCCACACTTTGGTTTCAAACTTCAGAAACTTAAACCAGTAGGCCAAAAACTTAAACCAAAGCTTCAAAATCTTAAACCATACTTCCAAATTCTTAAACCACATCAGATACGAAAATTCAAGGATATTTAAAACTCTTACCACAATCAAGAATTCAACCTTGAGCTACTTTTCCAATCAAATTCCAAGCTCAATCACAAACTCAAGCTGAACCTATCCTCAATTCATCCCAAGAATCCACCATGAAAAACACACAACTCAATTCTCAATTTCATGATATTCTTAACTGAATTTTACAACATATGCACAGAATTTCCTTACCTAAATATGCAGAATACTCCTCTAAGTTTCCTAGCTTTAATCCCCTTCTTCATCCCAAGAGATTTGTCCTTCTTCCCTTCCTTCTTGCCCTTAGTTTTTTCCCTTTTCTCCTCTAGGTTTTCTTCCAATTTTCAGCAAGATCAAAATATGGCTAAGTATAAAACGTGAATCCCCCTTTTCCCTCAACTGAAGGTATCTAAACCATTGCCAAAAGACTATTTTATCCCTCCATCAAAATCCTTTCCTAACTAAACCTCAAGGGAATTTTTGACATTTCCCTTTTCTTTCAAATCTACCATTTTCTCATCTAAAATATGTTACTCCTAATGGTCACCAATGGTCACTCAAGTTACTCAATTACCATTAACCATTAACTCCCAAACCAAAGGTACAAAATTCCCAAAATACCCCTAGGCTCCTCCCGAGCCTGGTATTTAATCCCGTTGTGACTTTTAAACTAATCAGCTCCCTAGGACCGTCTCGGCACGTGCATCACAATAATATCACCCCTCACACGTGGTACTAGTCATATAACACAATTGTCACGTATATGCCCTCAGCGGTTAAAATTACCATTTTACCCCTAACAGACAAACGAGGCCCACATGCATATTTATACCACCTAAACTTGCATTCTAATCACATATTAATTTAAATTCATATATTAACATGTTAATTCACTTATTGCCCTCCAGGCACGCTAATCAAGGTCCTAAACCTTATTAGAAACTTGGGGTGTTACAATTATCCCCTCCTTATAGAAATTTCGTCCACGAAATTACCTGAATATCTCGGGATACCGCTCCCACATATCAGACTCAAGTTCCCATGTCGCCTCTTCAACCTTGATGTTCCTCCGTAGCACTTTAACCAAGGTGATGGCCTTGCTCTGCATGACTTTGTCCTTTCTATCAAGGATCTGAACAGGGTTCTCCTCGTATGATAAATCCTGATCTAGCTCCAAATTCTCATAGCTCAACACATGAGTAGTATCTGATACATATTTTCGGAGCATGGATACATGAAACACGTCATGAACCGCTGATACAGCTGGAGGCATTGCTAATCTATAAGCCACCACTCTAACTCATTCCAGAACCTCGAAGGGGCCAATAAACCTAGGGCTCAACTTGACAAGGGCACCGAATCGTTTCACTCCTCTCAGGGGCGAAACCTTAAGGAACACATGATTACTGACCTGAAACTCTACGCTCCTGTGTCTCAGATCTAAATAACTCTTCTAGCGACTCTGGGAGGCGAGCATACGAGCTCTAATCCTTTCAATTGCCTCATTGGTCCTCTGAACCATCTCTGGACCTAGATATCTTTTCTCAGCAGTCTCATCCCAGCGTATCGGTGATCTGCACTTTCTCCCATACAGCATCTCATACGGAGCCACTCTGATAGTTGCTTGATAACTAATTTTGTACGAGAACTCAATCAAAGGGAGATACTTACTCCAAGATCCCCCAAAATCCAACACACAGGCTCGTAACATATCCTCCAATATCTGAATCGTCCTCTCAGACTGCCCGTCCGTCTAAGGATGATAAGCGGTACTAAACCGTAACCGTGTACCCATTGCCTTCTGCAGGCTCTCCCAAAACTTGTAGGTGAAGGTGGGGTCCCTGTCAGACACTATCGACCTCGGAGCCCCATGAAGTCGAACAATTTCCTTCACATATAGCTCAGCATACTGCTCCACAGTATAAGTTATTCTCACAGGTAGGAAGTGGGTGGACTTAGTATACCTGTCCACAATTACCCACACCGAATAATGCTGACACACGGTCTTTGGTAATCCAACCACAAAGTCCATGGTAGTATCTCCCCACTTCCACTCAGGAATCCCTAAAGGCTGGAATAACCCTGCTGGCCTCTGATGTTCAGCCTTGATCTACTGACAAGTTAAGCACCTAGCCACATAGTCCACCACATCCCTCTTCATACCTATCCACCAATTCAAAACTCTCAAATCTTGGTACATCTTCGTAGTACCTGGGTGTAAAGAGTAGGGAGTGGTATGAGACACATCTAGAATCTCTCGCCGAATATCTGGATCAATCGGAACACAAATCCGTCCCTTGTACTTCAATATGCCCATCTCTGAGAAAGAGAAGTCCTTAGTCGTTCTTGTTAGGACATTCTCTCTACGTTCAACTAACTGGGGATCCCTTCCCTGTGCTTCCTTAATCCTCTCAAGGAGGGTTGACTGAAGAGTAATGTTGGCTAACCTACCAACCACTAACTCTATACCTGCTCTGGTCATCTCTTCAGCTAATCTGTCAGATATCTGTCTCAAACTATACAACTATCCTGGGCCCTTCCGGCTCAATGCATCAGCCACTACATTAGCCTTCCCAGGATGGTATAGGATATCACAATCATAATCCTTTACCAATTCTAGCCACCGTCTTTGGCGCATGTTCAAATCTTTCTGAGTAAAGAAATACTTTAAACTCTTGTGATCAGTGCATATCTCGCATCTTTCACCATATAGGTAATGTCTCCAAACCTTAAGTGCGAATACCACTGCAGCCAACTCCAGATCATACGTGGGATATCTCTGCTCGTACTCCTTTAATTGCCTTGATGCATAAGCTATTACTTACCCAGCTTGCATCAACACATATCCCAAACCCTGTCTGGAAGTGTCACAGTAAACCACGAACTTCTCATTGTTTGTCAGTAGGCTCAACAATTGTGTAGTAATCAATCGCCGCTTCAATTCCTTGAAGCTGTTCTCACATTGATCTGTCCACACATACTTGGTCTTCTTTCTTGTCAACTCTGTCAATGGAGTAGCAATTGTGGAGAACCCCTCTACAAATCGCTGGTAATATCCTGCCAACCCAAGAAAACTTCTAACCTCAGGAACACTGCTCGGTCTAGGCCAATCTCTCTCTGCCTCTATCTTACCTGGGTCAACTAGTATCCCCTCCTTACTGACAATATGGCCCAGAAATGTAACCTGCGGTAACTAGAACCCGCACTTGCTGAACTTGGCATATAACTTATGCTCTCTCAATCGCTGCAATACCAGGCGCAGATGACGCTCATGCTTTGTCTCTGACTGGGAGTACACTAGTATATCATCGATAAATACAATAACAAACTTATCCAGATAATCTTTGAAAATCCTATTCATCATATCCATAAAAGGTGTTGGGGCATTGGTTAATCCAAAGGACATAACTAGAAATTCATAATGTCCATACCTTGATCGAAAAGCATTCTTCGGTATGTCCTCCTCTTTAATCCTCAACTGATGATAACCTGACCGGAGATCAATCTTCGAAAACACTGTACTCCCCTGTAACTGATCGAATAAATCATCGATCCTAGGCATTGGATACTTATTCTTAATAGTCAACTTGTTCAACTCCCTGTAGTCAATACACATCCTAAGCGACCCATCCTTCTTCTTAATAAATAGCACTGGAGCACCCCATGGTGAGAAACTCGGTCTGATGAACCCCAAATCCAGTAGCTCCTGTAACTGAATCTTCAACTTCTTTAACTCCGCCGAAGCCATTCTATAGGGTTCCCTGGACACTGGCTCTGCTCCTGGTGCCAATTCTATGACGAATTCGATCTCCCGCTATGGCGGCAATCCCGGAAAATCTGCTGGAAATAAGTCTGTAAACTCACATACCAGCCTGGTTTCATTCGGTCCCACTATTACCACTCTAGTAGTATCTACAACACTTGCTAGGAATCCTATGCAACCTTCCTGCATCAGGTCTCTAGCTTTCAGTGCTGAGATCATAGGCACTCGCGGTCCATTCACCGTCCCCACAAACACAAAAGGTACCTCGCCTTCTGGTTCAAAAGTCACCATTCGCCGCTTGCAATCAATCGTTGCTCCATACCTCGTTAACCAATCCATCCACAATATCATATCAAAATCATCCATGTCTAATTCAACCAGATCAACAAACAATTCCCTACCATCTATCTCTACTGGTAATGCTCTAATCCATCTCCTAGAGACTACCAGTTTTCCTGTTGGTAACAAAGTCTGGAAACCCCTAGCATACACAACACTAGGTCTACAAAGCTGGTCTATTACCCTAGCAGATATATATGAGTGGGTAGCCCCTGAATCAATCAATGCAGCATACAAAGAACCAGTGCTAGAGATCTGACCTGTCACAACTGAGGGACGAGCCTCCGCCTCAGCCTGAGTTAAAGCGAATATCCTGGCAGGAGCGAGACTGTCTCCCTTCTTTGGCTTCTCTTTCTTAGCTTGTGGGTAGTCTTTCTTCAGATGGTTGGCACTCCCACAAATAAAGCATGCTCTAGTCCGGCACTCACCCTGATGTCGTCGTCTGCATCGAGGACACACTGGAAAACTCCTCCAGTTGTCACTCTCGCCCTGACGGCCACTAATAGAACCTCGTACCCTCCTATCGGAACTAGGAGGAACAAATGAATATGGAACTCTTCTTTTCTGCTCACTGGGGCCACTGCCCCGACTAGACCCTGTAAAAGGAGGCACCGTCCTCCTTGCATCGCGCCTAACAGTTCTGTCCTTCCATATCTGGTCCCCGACCCTCTCTGCAGTAAAGGCCTTATCCACTGCTTGAGCATAGGTAGTAGTCTCTGAATTCAAGGTAATATTCACGTCACGGGCGATCATCATATTCAACCCCCGTATAAACCTATCTCTTCTAGATGCATCTGTCGGCACTAAGTCTGGCGCAAACTTCGCCAGTCTATCAAATCTCAGGGCATACTCAGTAACTGATAACCTGTTCTGGGTAAGGTTAATAAACTCCTCAACCTTCGCAGCTCGAACTGCTATGCTATAGTACTTCTCATTAAAGATACTCTTAAATTCCTCCCAAGTCATAACTGTAACATTCCTCCGCTGACTCACTACATCCAACCAGATGGGGGCATCCTCTCTAAGCATATAGCTAGCACAGGCCACCCTTTCATTTCCTTCAACCCTCATAAAATCTAAGATTAAGGAAATCATATTCATCCACTGCTCGACCCGCAGTGGATCTGATCCACCCTCAAAAGTATGAGGTTGGTGCTTTCTGAATCTTTCGTACAGAGGTTCCCACCTGTTCTCAACCACAGGCTGAACCGATACTGGCACTACATTCTGCTGAATTGGTAACCCTGTGACCTGTGAAGGGGCCTGCTGCCTCATCTGATGAAGTTCTTCCTCTGTTCTCTACAATCTAGCCTTCATTTCGGCTAATATCTGTTGCCAGTTCTATGTGCAGGTGGAGGGTCCTGGCCCTGATTGTCATCCTGGGCTCTGCTGCCGCGGAGTCTAGATGATTGCCGAGGCATTACAACTATATGCCTGCAATCAGTGACACCGCTCATCAGGCATGATAACAAAATCCAATTCCACCTCCCATTCTCAACAACCAACCAAGATCAACAATCCAGATAACATACAGATAGCATATAACACGCAACGGGCCTTGCCCTGGCATCATGCATATATTATTTCATTCATCATGCTCTTTATAAACTAAACAGGCAAACAGGACATTCAAGCACATATTCAAGCATAATAATCAACCATACTAACCAACCCCGAGTCAAGCTTTTCAATGACAGCGAGAGTACATGTTCAGTCAATCTCTAGAACCAATAAACCTTGGCTCGCTCTGATACCAAGTTGTAACGCCCTACTACCTTAGAGTCATTACTAAGGGAGTTTAGAATGTGCAATTAACTCGCTAAACGAGGTCTTAGGAACAAAAGTGTGATTAAACAAAAAATCAAGGCTCTATTCTTTGAAAATACATTATTTCATTGAAAACTCCAAGTGTCTTACATTTGGGATCCCAAAATATGGTTTATAAAATATTTATAACTCAAAACAGGTTTACAGATAACTAACCATCAAAATCATAGTTTAATACAGCCATTTCTCAAAATGCTCCCAACCAAAGCAGTCGGGCAGGCCAAACATGTATGCGCCGCTTCACGTTTTCCGTACTCATGGCTAGTTGACTTTTTCTTTGCCCTTACTTGCAATACAGAGCACCCGTGAGCAGAAGCCCGGCAAGAAAACTCACACAGAACATAACATATGCATATCGTATAACCATTTATATAAAATAATCCACAGATAAACAGATAGTCCATCAGACTAAACATATACGGCCATGACGTCCCAGAAGCATTACCAAAGCCTGGGATCTCGGTCCTCACCGTAAGGATATCCCATGTATCCATTGGGATCTCACCCTGGTGGCATGCACTCCGCGTGCCAAATGTTACTCTCAGCCCCACTGCCGTTCTCGGCCTTCGTCGTTCTCGGCCCTTTGCCATTCCCGGCTCCTTGCCGTTCTCGGCTTCTTTGCCGTTCATTCAACTATAACCACATATAGCCTAACTCAAACAACATTCAAACATATAACAGTTCAATCAAGGGCTATGTCCTAGCATATAGTACAATCTAGGGCCATGCCCTGCAACAACACTATGGGCCCATGCCCTGCTACACAGGTACTACAGTTTTCTTACATGTATCCCGAGCTTTACAATGCACCAAACTCACGAGCACGGTCCTCTATCCCGAGCCTCTCTGAAAACATAGTCACAACACATATAAAACACCCTTTAATACTAACCAAACCAAAACCACTTCCCTGGACCAATCTCGTACTCTCGGGACCTCTAATTTCCCAAAACAATGCAACGGAAAAATCCCCCGAGCCCCCAGGGAAAATGCCCAAAATTGAAAAATTCCCCTGCCCAGAAATGGCCTAGCGCCGCGGCGCCCAACAAGGAAGGCCGTGGCGCCCAGAAACTCCTCTGCTGCCTGATGCAGCCTTGCGCCGCGGCACCAAAGAACATGGCCGCGACGCCCCTTCGCGAACCCAGATTTATGGGTTTTTCCCCTGCATTTCCCCAAGCCAAAACACCTCCAATCCATCCCAAACACTTACCTAAACCCCAAAACCATTCTGAAACCCCAAATGAACCATCTAACAACCTATAAACACTAGCAACAAGATCAAACACACAATCACACCCAAAATCCACACTTTGGTTTCAAAATTCAGAAACTTAAACCAGTAGGCCAAAAACTTAAACCAAAGCTTCAAAACTTAAACCATGCTTCCAAATTCTTAAACCACATCAGATACGAAAATTCAAGGATATTTAAAACTCTTACCTCAATCAAGAATTCAACGTTGAGCTGTTTTCCCAATCAAATTCCAAACTCAATCACAAACTCAAGCTGAACCTATCCTCAATTCATCCCAAGAATTCACCAAGAAAAACACACAATTCTATTCTCAATTTCATGATATTCTTAACTGAATTTTACAACATATGCATAGAATTTCCTTACCTCAATATGCTGAATACTCCTCTAAGTTTCCTAGCTTTAATCCCCTTCTTCATCCCAACAGATTTGCCTTTCTTCCCTTCCTTCTAGCCCTTAGTTTTTTCCCTATTCTCCTCTAGGTTTTCTTCCAATTTTCAGCAAGATCAAAATATGGCTAAGTATAAAACGTGAATCCCCCTTTTCCCTCAGCTTAAGGTATCTAAACCCCTGCCAAAAGACTATTTTATCCCTCCATCAAAATCCTTTCCTAACTAAGCCTCAATGGCATTTTTGACATTTCCCTTTTCTTGCAAATCTACCATTTTCTTATCTAAAATTTGTTACTCCTAATGGTCACCAATGGTCACTCAAGTTACTCAATTACCATAAACCATTAACTCCCAAATCCAAGGTAAAAAATTCTCAAGGTACCATTAAAGTTTGATGGTTGAATTTGAGAGTTTTCATGGCTGGTTTTGAGTTTTGTGGGTTTGAAATCTCAGAAATTGGAATTGGGATTTTGGTGAGTCTTAGGCTGGATTTTTGGTTGGATTGTCTTGTTTAAATCGTTCTAATGATGTTGTTATTAATTGGTTGTGAGTTGGGGGCTTTGGGATGGCTTAAGGTGAGGTTTAGAGATTGGAAATGGTTGATTTTTCTGGGTTCGAAGGGTCGGGCCGCGACATGGTTCTTGGTGAGCCGCGACCCTTCGAGGTTGTTACATGCTGAGGAAGGAGGGCGGGCCGCGGCATGGTCCAAGAAATGCCGAGGCCCTTACCTGTTTTTGTGCCTTAGATGGTTCTGTTTGGGGGCCATGCCGCGGCATGGGTGGCCTATGCCGGGGCGCTTAAGGGATTTTTGGATTTTGAGATTTTAGGCTTGGGAATTTAACCTAGGGTGCTCGAGATCGAATCTTTTACCATATTTGGTAAAGTTCAATGTTCCGGAGACTAGAACTTGGTTGGAAACTCATTTAAGATTGTTAATGGTTTCTTTCATCATGGTTGTGACTAGGTCCTAAGCTAGGGCTCGGGGATCGGATCGCGCTCAAGGAGTAATAGCCCGTAGCTAATTCATCTAGAAGCTAAAGGTAAGAAAACTAAACACGGTTGAATATTTGAACGGGACTAAGGGCTCCCTGATATGTATGATTGAAAGAATGGTATTATGCCATGTAAATTGTAAACCAACGACCTAAGCGTGCCACGGTTAACTTGTGCAATTGGCATGGCTTGGACACTAGTATCCAAGGATAGCTTATTATACACTGAGCTCGGTTTAAGCGGGCCGGAGTCATTGGGTTAAACAGAGGGTGCGACCTAAGGTGTCGGCCCTAGTATTTGTGTTAATTGATTATTATATTTGGCTATGAATGTGATTAATGAGATTTTTGAATAATCTGAGTATAGATGAGGTTACTTGTACCTTGAAGTGTGCTTATATACTATGGATTGAATATCTGAACATGCTTATTGGAATGTCTGTTTGGTAATATTGTTTATGTTGTGTATGTTGTTTTCTTGCTGGGCCTTGGCTCACGGGTGCAGCGTGGTGCAGTTAAAGGCAAGGGCAAGATTGATCAACCTTGATTGGAGAGCTCTGCAGGGTGAATGTACATGTCAGGCCGCTCAACCGCCACGGTTGAGGAGATTTCAGGGACGAGAGGACCAGAGCCTTGTATTTTGCCTTAGTATGGCTAATGTTTACTCTTAATTGTTGAATTTTGTAAACCAACTTTTAAACATTGTTGAGTTTTGGGGATCCCTTCTGTAAATTGTTTATATTTTATAAAATGCATCTTTTGTGGCCAAAATGTGTGTCAGCCCTAGAACACTTTAACTAATGACACGTTTTGATTAAATGGCTTGATTAGCAAGTCTCACACCTTTATAAACACACAGTGTAGTGGTCTTGGCTATCCAGGGCGTTACAACTTGGTATCAGAGCATCCTAGGTTTAAGGGTTCCTGAAGACAGGCTGGACATGTACATTCGCTGCTAGAGACAAGCTCAAAATCAGGGTTCGGTAATGTGTATATGTGCTTATGTGTTTGTGATGAGCTATGAATGTTGTTATTTACTGGATTATTAGGACGCATGAGATACTGATAGGGCCTGGCCCTTGACTGTTGTGTGAGAATATTGAGGCATGTTTATTAACATCCCCGTGCATGTAGATGAATATTTTAATGATTAATTGTATATTGTGCATGTAGGAATGCCTGTTTCATAGCTTTTGTGTGATTAGATTGGAAGCGTGCTTATTAGCAGTCAGTGCATGAGAATGGATGCTTATATGTGCATTGTTTGTGGTTGGTGATATTCTAATGGTGGATCTTGGAGAAATTTTACCCTGTCATCATGGTCTGATTGCCAAGTTGTTATTTGCAGATTGACTTGGATAGCTATGCGTCCAACAAAATCTTCACGACTAGTCGGCACTAGGTCCGGGACCAGGGGTGATGACCAGGGCCAGACTCCTCCGCCAGTGCCTGAGAATTGGTAGCAGTTAATGGCTGAGATGTAGGCTCGATTCCAGAGTCAGGATGAGCAGATTCGTATTCTGCAACAGCAGGCTCCGTCAGGGAGTGCTGCCCCTTTTGTACCACCTACGGTGGTACCAGTTGTGCAGTCTGGGGAGATTGGTAACAAATGGGAGCCATTATATGAATGGTTCAGGAAGCAATAACCACCAATCTTTGAGGGTGGACCAGATCCATTGAAAGCCGAGCAGTGGCTAACTATGATTACAGTAATTCTGGATTTTATGAGGATTGAGGGGCATGATAGAGTGGCCTGCGCCACTTATATGTTGAGGGAGGATGCTCGTATTTGGTGGAGGTGGCATCGCAGACAAGGGATGTGACTACATAAAGTTGGGATGGTTTTAAAGATTTATTTAGTCAGAAGTATTATAATGTTGCTGTCAGAGCAGCAAAGGTTAATGAGTTTGTGAGTTTGGTTCAGAGCAGTATGACTGTTACTGAGTATGCCCTGAAATTTGATAGGCTTGCGAAGTTTGCTCCAGATCTTGTGCCTACCGATGCAGCTAGGCAGGATAGATTTATTAGAGGGCTGAATGCTATGATAGCCCGAGATGTTAGAATTACAACGGTACCTGGAGGAACAACTTAAGCCCAGGTCGTTGAGAAGGCTCTTACCGCTGAGGAAGCGGAGAATAAGATATGGAGGAATAGTGTAGCAAGAAGGGAGGGCCGCAGGGCAGTGCCTCCATATTCTGGGTCAGGTAGGGGCGGAGGCCCCAGTGATTTCAAGAGGAAGAATCCTGACACTTTGACCGCTGTTGGTCCTGATAGGAGGGGTCGGGGTGGTCAGGGTGGCTGTCATGGTGGCGGCGAGGCATGGCGGACCTATCCAGAGTGTCTGAGATGTAGAAGACACCATCTGGGCGAGTGTCGGGCCAAGGCTTGCTTTGTGTGCGGGGTTGTAGGGCATCTCAGGAAAGACTGCCCAATGGTGAAGAAAGGTGAAGCGGGAAAGGTGGATAGCTTGACTCCAGCTCGAGTATTCACCTTGACTCAGGCAGAGGCTGAGGCTAGTCCCTCAGTAGTGACAGGTCCGCTTTCTAGCGCTGGCACTCATTTTACTGTTTTGATAAATTGTGTAGACCTAGTGAGTATCAGACTGTAGGGTTTGGGACTTTGTTGCCTACAGGGGAACTGGTAGTCTCTAGGAGATGGATTAGGGCACTCCTAGTGATGGTTGATAGTAGGGAACTGTCGGTAGATCTGATTGAGTTAGATTTGGAGGATTTTGATTTGATTCTGGGGATGGATTGGTTGGCCAGATATGGAGCTACGATTGATTGCAGGAAGAAGATGGTTACTTTTGAGCTTGAGGGCAAGGACCCTTTTGTCTTTGTGGGCGCGGTGTTTGGACCCTGCGTGCCCATGATTTCAGCATTCAGAGCTAGATACTTGGTGTAGGGGGATGCATAGGTTTTTTGGCTAGTGTAGTGGATACCGCTAGAGTTATGCCAGCAGGGCCGGGAGAGACCAGATTGGTATGTGAGTTTCTAGATGTGTTCCCTGAAGATCTGCCAGGGTTGCCTCGCGTGCAGGGAGATTCAGTTTGAGATTGAGTTAGCACCGAGGACATAACCAGTATCTAGGGCACCGTACAGAATGGCACCAGCGGAACTGAAAAAGTTGAAGATACAGTTGCAAGAACTTCTGGATTTGGGATTCATCAGGCCTAGTTATTCTCCATGGGGCGCTCCAGTGTTGTTCGCTAAGAAGAAGGATGGGACTTTGAGGATGTGCATCGATTACAGAGAATTGAACAAGTTAACTATTAAGAACAAGTACCCTCTACCAAGGATTGATGACTTTTTCGACCAGCTGCAAGGTAAGATGGTGTTCTCAAAGATTGATCTTCGGTCTTGTTATCACCAGCTGAGGATCAAAGATGAGGATATAACGAAGACGGCCTTCCGGACACGATATGGGCATTATGAGTTCCTAGTCATGTCTTTTGGTCTGACCAATGCCCCAGCAACTTTTATGGCTCTGATGAACAGGGCGTTCAAGGACTTCTTGGATCAGTTCGTCATTGTCTTCATCGACGACATCTTGGTTTATTCCAAGTCAGAGGTAGAGCATGAGCAACATCTCCGACATGTTCTACAGAGGTTAAGGGAGCATCAGTTATACGCCAAAATTAAGAAGTGTGAGTTCTGGCTACCAGAGGTGACATTCCTTGGACATATAGTTGGGGCAGAAGGGATTAAGGTGGATCCGTCCAAGGTAGAAGTAGTTAGGGATTGGCCGAGGCCGAGGAATGCCTCAGAGGTGCGGAGTTTCCTTGGGTTGGCTGGTTACTACAGGCGGTTTCTAGAGGGGTTCTCGAAGATTTCTTCACCGATGACAGAGTTGACAAGGAAGAATCAGAAGTTTGTCTAGTCAGAGAAGTGTGAAAACAACTTTTCGGAGTTGAAGCGACGGCTTATTTCTGCACCTATGTTGAGTCTTCCTTCGGAGGAAGGGAAGTTTGTGGTCTACTGCGATGCGTCGAGGATGGGTTTAGGCTATGTGTTGATGCAGAACGAGAAAGTTATAGCCTATGCATCTCGACAGCTGAAGGAGTATGAGCAAAGGTATCCGACTCACGATTTGGAGTTAGCAGCAGTGGTATTCGCACTAAAGGTGTGTCGACATTATCTGTATGGGGAGAAGTGCGAGGTATACACTGACCATAAGAGTCTAAAGTATTTCTTTACCCAGAAGGATCTGAATATGAGGCAAAGACGTTGGTTGGAGTTGGTTAAGGATTATGACTGTGATATCCTTTACCATCCTGGAAAAGCCAACGTGGTGGCAGATGCATTGAGCCGGAGGGGCCCAGGACAGTTGTATAGTTCCACCCAGATCTCGAGAGAATTGGCTGATGAGATGGTTAGGGCAAGGATCGAACTGGTAGTGGGCCAGTTAGCCAATATCACTTTGCAGTCGACCCTGTTAGAGCGGATCAAGGAGGGTCAGTTAGTAGATGTGCAGTTGCAGGAAAATAGGCAGCATGCCTTAGTAGGGACAGCTAATGATTATTCTCTTTCTGAGACAGGTTTACTTCGACATCAGGGGCGGATTTGTGTTCCGGCTGATGAGGGAATCAGGCGAGAGATACTGGATGAGTCACACACTACACCATACTCACTTCATCCGGGTACCACGAAGATGTATCAAGATCTACGGACATTATATTGGTGGCCCGGGATGAAGAAGGATGTAGTTGAGTATGTGTCTAGATGTTTGACATGTCAGCAGGTTAAGGTTGAGCATCAGCGACCAGCGGGATTGCTTCAGCCTTTGGGTATCCCAGAGTGGAAATAGGAAGATATTACGATGGATTTCGCAGGAGGATTACCTAGGACAGTTGGACTTCATGACTAGGTGTGGGTGATAGTGGACAAATACACTAAGTCAGCTTATTTTCTATCAGTGAGGTCGACTTATACAGTGGAACAGTATGCAGAGCTGTATGTGAGGGAGATAGTTCGTCTCCATGGGGTTCCAAAGTCTATTGTATCTGACCGAGACCCTATCTTTACCTCCAAGTTTTAGGGAGCTTTGCAGAGAGCTATGGGGACTCGGCTGGAGTTTAGCACAACTTTTCATCCTCAGACTGATGGACAGTCTGAGAGGATGATTCAGGTATTGGAGGACATGCTTAGGGCATGTGTGATTGACTTTGAGGGTTCATGGAGTAAGTACCTCCCATTGATCGAGTTTTCATATAACAAGAGCTATCAGTCCACGATTAGAGTGGCTCCTTATGAGATGTTATATGGAAGAAAGTGTAGATCGCCCATTCACTGGGATGAGATGGGTGAGAGAAGCGTTTGGGGCCAGACATGGTTCAGAAGACTAATGAGGCCATAGAGAAGATTCGAGCTAGAATGCTTGCCACGCAGAGTAGACAAAAAAGCTACGCTAATCCTAAGCGTAGGAACATGGAGTTCCAGGTTGGGGACCACGTGTTTCTGCGAGTTTCACCATTGAGGGGTGTGAGGAGGTTTGGAGTGACGGGCAAGCTGAACCCTCGGTTTGTTGGACCTTTTGAGATCCTGGAGAGGATTGGACAGGTGGCTTATAGGCTGGCCTTGCCACCATCGCTATCAGGAGTTCATAATGTGTTCCATGTCTCCATGTTGCGGAAGTATGTTTCTGATACGACACATGTACTGAGGTGCGAGGACTTAGAGTTACAGATAGATTTGTCCTATGAGGAGCGACTAGTTCCGATTTTGGATCAGAAGGACAAAGTCTTACGGAATAAGACAATTCCATTGGTGAAAGTATTGTGGAGGAATAGCAAGGTAGAGGAAGCGACCTAGGAGTTAGAGATAGCGATGCAAGATCAGTATCCCGAGCTATTCAGGTAAATTTCAAGGAAGAAATTCTCATTAGGAGGGGATAGTTGTAACGACCCAAATTTGCTAATAAGGCTTAAGGGCCCTGATTAGTGTGCCGGGAGGGCATAATTGGGATTAGAATGAATGTTATTGATTTAAATGCGTAATTATATGATTAATAGTGGGCTTATGATAATTGATGATATGATATGATGATGTGATATATATGTATGAGATATATGCGAGAACCACATTATTATGTGGATAATTCTACAGGCGGCGACTCGAGGCGATCCTAGGGCTAGATAGCGGGAAAAGTCACAACGGGGCATTATAATTGACTTTGTACAAGTCAAGGAGTATTTTAGGTATCTGGTAGTGATTTAGACTACCGGGTGATGAAAATAAATAATTGGAGATATATTTGAGGTTAGGATGTCTAGGCGGGATTATTGGGGGGATTTTTTCGTTTTGCCCTCGGGGATGTTTTCGGTATCCCGAGCTTTGGGATTAGTCTGATAACTTAAGGATAGACTTAAGGAATATGTTAGAAAATAGTAGACACAAGTTTAAACCGACCTTTCTCTCCTTCTCTCTCTTCTCTATCTTAGCAAAGGCAAAACCCTAATTTTCAAGGGGGAAATTGACTGAAACTTGGGGGAATTGAAGGGTTGAACCAGAGGATTAGCTCAAGGAACTAATCAAGGGTTGAATTAGAGCCAAGGTAAGCATTAATTTTTCGTTTCTGAGGTTAGAAATTTAAGGAAAAATGGCTGAGTTTCTAATAGTTGTGGTTTGGACATTCAAGGTGGAGTCAAGGCTTAAAACTCTGAAGATAGGCGAAGGGATCCTTGGAGAAACGATTCTACAGCTGAGGTAAGGTTTAATTTACAGTTTGATGGTTGAATTTGAGAGTTTTCATGGCTGGTTTTGAGTTTTGTGGGTTTGAAATCTCAGAAATTGGAATTGGGATTTTGGTGAGTGTTAGGCTGGATTTTTGGTTGGATTGTCTTGTTTAAATCATTCTAGTGATGTTGTTATTAATTGTTTTTGAGTTGGGGGATTTGGGATGGCTTAAGGTGAGGTTTAGAGATTGGAATTGGTGGATTTTTCTGGGTTCGAAGGGTCGGGCCACGACATGGTTCTTGGTGAGTCGCGACCCTTCGAGGCTGTTGCATGCTAAGGAAGGAGAGCGGGCCGCGACATGGTCCAAGCAATGCCATGGCCCTTACCAGTTTTTGTGCCTTAGATGGTTCTGTTTGGGGGCCATGCCGTGGCATGGGTGGCCTATGCCAGGGCGCTTAAGGGATTTTGGGATTTTGAGATTTTAGGCTTGGGAATTTAACCTAGGGTGCTCGGGATTGAATCTTTTACCATATTTGATGAAGTTCAATGTTATGGGGACTACAACTTGGTTCGGAAACTTATTTAAGATTGTTAATGGTATCTTTCATCATGGTTGTGACTAGGTCCTAAGCTAGGGCTCGGGGATCGGATCGTGCTCAAGGAGTAATCGTCCGTAGCTAATTCATCTAGAAGCTAAAGGTAAGAAAACTACACCCGGTTGAATATTTGAACGGGACTAAGGGCTCCCTGATATGTATGATTGAAAGAATGGTATTATGCCATGTAAATTGTTAACCAACGGCCTAAACGTGCCACGGTTAACTTGTGCAATTGGCATGGCTCGGACACTGGTATCCGAGGACAGCTTATTATACACTGAGCTCGGTTTAAGCGGGCCAGAGTTAGTGGGTTAAACAGAGGGTGTGACCTAAGGTGTCGGCCCTAGTATTTGTGTTAATTGATTATTATATTTGGCTATGAATGTGATTAATGAGATTGTTGAATAATCTGAGTATAGATGAGGTTACTTGTACCTTGAAGTGTGCTTATATGCGGTGGATTGAATATATGAACATGCTTATCGGAATGTCTGTTTGGTAATATTGTTTATGTTGTGTATGTTGTTTTCTTGCAGGGCCTTGGCTCACAGGTGCTGCGTGGGGCAGGTAAAGGCAAGGGCAAGATCGATCAACCTTGATTGGAGAGCTCTGCAGGGTGAATGTACATGCCAGGCCGCTTAACCGCCACGGTTGAGGAGATTACAGGGACGAGAGGACCAGAACCTTGTATTTTGCCTTAGTATGGCTAATGTTTACTCTTAATTGTTGAATTTTGTAAACCAACTTTTAAACATTGTTGAGTTTTGGGGATCCCTTCTGTAAATTGTTTATATTTTATAAAATGCATCTTTTGTGGCCAAAATGTATTTTAGCCCTAGAACACTTTAACTAATGACACGTTTTGATTAAATGGCTTGATTAGCAAGTCTCACACCTTTATAAACACACAGTATAGCGGTCTTGGCTATCCAGGGCGTTACAGGGTGTTACAGCTGATCCCAAGCGTAGGGACGTGGAGTTCCAGGTTGGGAACCACGTATTTCTCCGTGTTTCACCACTGCGAGGGGTGAGGAGGTTTTGAAATAAGGGCAAGCTAAGCCCTAGGCTCATCGGACCTTTTGAGATCCTAGAAAGGATCGGTCAGGTGGCTTACAGGTTAGCCTTGCCACCATCGTTGTCAGGAGTCCATGACGCATTCCATGTTTCTATGCTCCGGAAGTACGTCTCAGATATGACACATGTATTGAGGTATGAAGACTTGGAATTGTAGACAAATTTAGCTTATGAGGAGCAACCGGTTCAGATTTTGGATCAAAAGGATAAAGTACTACGGAATAAGACGATTCCTCTTGTTAATGTGTTGTGGAGGAATAGTAGGGTCAAGGAGGCAACCTGGGAGCTTGGGTCAGTGATGCGGGATCAGTATCCCGAGTTATTCAGGTAAATTTCGAGGATGAAATTAAAATTAGGAGGGGATAGTTGTAACGACCCAAATCTACTAATAAGGCTTAAGGGCCTTGATTAGTGTGCCGGGAGGGCATAACTGGATTATATGTGATTTAAATGATTAAAAGCATGTTTATATGACTTTTTGGATATCTGTGATGCATGACTATGTGTATTAGTATGCATGTAGGCCCTTATTAGGTTAGAAGGGCATATTCGTAATTTTGGCTCGTTGAGGGCTTAAATGTAAATATCTGTGATAAATTGCTGAGACCAAATTATTATGTGGATATATTTGTAGCTTGTGACTCGAGGCGATCCTAGTGAGCGGTTTAGCGTAAAAGTCACGGCGTGGATTTATACCTGGCTCGGGGCGAGCATGGGGGTATTTCCTGGAATTTAAGAAGTATATGGGAGATTATTTGATATTTAGGAATATAACTGATGATTATGCTCTGTTGTTGTGTTTTCTTGCTGGGCCTTGGCTCACGGGTGCTACGTGGTGCAGGTGAAGGCAAGCGCAAAGTGGACCAGTCCTGAGACGGAGAGCTTTGGGGCTCAATTTACATAGTCAGCTCATCGGCCGCCATGGCCGAGGAGTGGTACAGGACGAGAAAAGCCGAGATGTCTGTTTTGCCCTTAGAGTGGCTAGTAGCTGTACTTTTATCCTAAAATTTTGTTAACTGTCTTTTAACGTTATTACTTTTGGGATCCCTTGTAAAAATGTTTGATTACAAGAAATATAGCTTTTGTGGCCAAAATCTTTTAACCCTAGTTCAACTACAGTTTTGGTAACACATTTCTAACTAAATGACTTCATTAGCAAGTCTTACACCTTTATAAACACAGTGTAACGGTCTTGGCTATCCAGGGCGTTACAGTGGATGAGCATGATTATCACCATCCTTGACTTTATGAGGGTGTCTAGTAATGAGAGGATGTCCTATGCCACATACATGTTTCGGGAGGATGTCAGAATATGGTGGGAAGTGATATCCCAGACATGAAATATCGATTCCCTGAGCTGGGAAGAGTTTCAGACTCTGTTCAATGAAAAGTATTACAATGATGCCATCAGTGCTGCTAAAGCTGAGGAGTTTTTCAGATTACTTCAGGGGAGTCTATCAGTGACTGAATACGCTTTGAAGTTTGATAGATTGACAAAGTTTTCCATGGAGCTGGTGCCCACTGATTGGACCAGAAGGGATAAGTTTCTCCAGGGGCTACAACCTAGAGTAGCCTGGGATGTTCGTATCACCACTGTGGCTGGAGTTATTACTTATGCACAGGTGGTTGAGAAGGTGCTCACAGCTGAGAGCGTAGAGAAGAAGATCGGGCAAGACGATGCTGCTAGAAGAGAGTTGAGGAGGACAGGTCCTCCATTCGTGGGTTCAGGTAGGGGCAGAGGCCCCAGTGACCAGAAAAGGAATGCTCCTGATACCTTCCCAGCTCCAGGTCCTGATAGGCGACCACGTGGTATTCCAGTGGGCCACCAGGGTGGCAGTGAGGCTTGGAGGATTTAACCAGAGTGCCCTAGGTGAAAGAGACACCATTTGGGGGAGTGTAGGGCAGAGGCTTGCTTCTTATGTGGGGCAGTGGGACATGTCAAGAAAGATTGCCCTAAAGTAAGAAAGGAAGAACCTAAAAAGGCGGAGAGCTCGGGATGTAATAGAAGTTTATATTAAACAAATAATCATGAAAATAAAACATGTGAGCAAAGTGATTGACCAAGTCAAAATATGATTTCTATTTTCTTCTTGATAATAAAATGAGATTGCAAAGAAATTGGGTTTCAATTAGGGCATAAAACCCCAACACTTATCACCAGCATTGTCGGCCATGCATAACATATTTCATATCTCAGCTCTTCGAAGGTATGTATCTGATGTGACTCATGTGTTGAGTTACGAGGATTTGGAGCTTGAGGCAGATCTCTCCTACGAGGAACAGCGAGTCCAGATACTAGGAGCTTTGGTTAAGGTGTTATGGAGGAACATCAAGGTCGAGGAAGCGACCTAGTAGCTGGAGTCAGATATGCAGAGTCAGCATCCCGAGCTGTTAAGGTAAATTTCGAGGATGAAATTTATGTAAGGAGGGGATAACTGTAATGTCCAGAAATCCCTAATGTGGCTTAAAGCCTGGATTAGGGGGCCTGGAGGGCCATAATTTATTTATTATTCCATTAAATGATTATATGCATGATTATGTAAATTATATTATTATATGATGATAAATGCATGCATGTGGGTCCACAATTCATTTTAAGGGTATTTTGGTCATTCGGCCCGTTGAGGGCATATTTGTATATTTTCATGCATGTTGGTGAATTATGGATGAGGCATCATTATTATGTAGATATGTTTGAGCTAATCAGCATGAGCGATCTTAGAAAGTAAGTTATCAGTTTAGTCAAAACAGGGTTATTTATATTTACCGGGCTCGAGGTGAGTCTTGGGGTAATTTGATGCTTAGTACATTACCGGGAATTAAAGGGTAATGGGGTATTATTTAATTATTATTATAGAATATTGGGAATAACAGGAATTGGAGGACGTTAATTATAATTAATGGGACAGACTGGAAAGGACGATTTTTCCCTTGGTGGCTGATAAGGAAATAAATTAAGCTTGGGGGCATTTTTGTCTTTTGACCTTAGGATATATATTAAGTTGGATGGCTATAGAAGGTTAAGGCAAAAACAGAGACTTACTTCCTCTACCTCATGATCATCATTCTCCTCTTTTCTTTCCTTTGAATTTTGAAGTTCAATTTGAAGATTGAAGCTAGGAAATCAAGGTTGGAGCTTAGGACTTTAGTTCAGCCATTGAAGGGGATGCAAACATGAGTTAAGGTAAAGATTCAACCATGAATTTTCTTGTTTTTGCTCTGTAATGGGTTAGTTTTTGAGCTTAGAGTATTGATTATAGAAGTGGCTATTTGAGGTGGTTTTTAATAATTCAAAGCTTGGGTTTTGATGTCTAAGACATATAGAACTGGTTTTTTGGTTCATTTGTGGGTTTGGTTGAGGTTTGGGGTCAGTTTTTGAGGGTTGAAAGTTGGAGAACACGGAGAGAAAAACTTAGAGTTTGGGAACTCTGGTTTTGGCGCTACAACGCCCAGTATAGGGCTCTACAGTTCTGGTCAGGTCTTTCCAGCTCTGCCTGTAGCGCCATAGCACCTTAGCGCTGGCTTGTTTTTCCAGGGCATGCTTTTGGGTACTTTTTAGGGTTTTGGCCAGAAGGCTCGGGGGACGATTCCACCACCCTGTTTGGTAGAATTGGAGCTCCCGAGAGCGTGGTATTGGTCATGGGATTAAGTTTCGGAATTCAAACTTATTGAGACACCGTTTATGTTTGTGACTAGGTGATCGCTAAGCACTATTGGATTGATCGTTCTCAAAGGGTCGTTCTTTTATTATTTCACTCTCGAACTGGAGGTAAGAGAATTTCATCCAGTGTGTGACATGCATGGTTATTGATGAGGCATGTTGAGTGCTCTATGTATGTGGACATTGATTTCATATTACTTGCTTACTTGTAAGTGGTACTGACTTATAAGTCAGAAATGGAAATGGTGTCAGTATTGACTTTGAAGCTGTGACTTATTAGTTAAGTTCGGAAATGGTACTGAGCACTGGTCGTATGGAATTGACTTATGAGTCAAAAACGGTATTAGCGTGTTTAACGCAAGCCGAAAAGATTAGATCTAGTCGACATAAGCATTATCATCATAAGCATGAAATGCTTGACCGATCCTAAGTTTGATTAAAACAAAAGTGCTTGTCTAGTCTAAAGGCTAATTACTTAGAGCCAGAGCCAAAAGGCTAAGGTGACCAACACGTCACATGGCTTGGGATCGAATCCCCAGAGATGGACTTATTAGCCATCTATTTAATTAGCAGAACCCTAGAGGTGGACTTACTAGTCATCTATACATGGAACAAATCCTTAGAGGTTGACTTATTAGTCACCTGCATAGTGTGTGACTTAATAATTACTTATTTGATTGTGCAGCAAGACCCATCATGATTACCATAATCATTAGTGATATTCACTTATCTGATTGGGCTGCAAGCCCTAGAATGATTACTATGATCATTATTGATATTGTATACATGCAGTAATAAGTTTTCTTACTGAGCCTTGGCTCACGGTTGCTATGTCGTGCAGGTAAAGGGAAAGAAAAGCTCACCTAACCTTGAGTGGAGAGCTTAGGTGGCAATGTGTACATATACGGCAGCTTGACCACCACGGCCAAGGTGTCTCTCAGAGGAACTAGGGGTTTATTCTACATTTTGCCGCTTAGGTTGGCAGGTTGTAATTTTTACACTGTAATGACCATTTTGGATTTTAAATAACTTGTAAATGCTTTTATGGGCCCACCTACAGTTTTATGTTTGAAATAAAATATATCCATTCCTTTTGATCGAGATTTTTCATCTTAGCCTATTAATAACACCTAGATGCCCATTTATAACCTAATGACTCGTTTAGTGAGTTAAGCATTGTTTAAAGTTCACAGTAACGGTCTTGGAGTAACTAGAGCGTTACAGGGTTGGAGGAGATGGGAGTTTAAATAGGCGAAAGTAGGCAAGAATGCAGCATTCAAAAATCGATCTAAGCACTTGAAGGGTATTGAATCGTGAACCAATGGACCATGTTTAATTCCGAAGGTTGGCGGCAATAAGGGGAATAGAAAAGGATGTGTGCAGAGAAAAATTACTCTAGTACTCTCAATATGCAATCCCCTATGGACACCTGTCCACACTGGAGTGTGGGAGGTAGGCATGTTTCCCGAAAGTGAAGTTCAAAAGTTTCCTTCTCAAAGAATTCAAACCAACACTTTTGAGGGGGAAAAATGTTACTCCTGAATTTCGAGATTAAGTAAATGACCTTGAAATGTAGGCTCGTAAACGCACAGGCTCGAAATAAATGAATTTCCACATTACACTTATGATGATTATCATGCAATGTCATGGCCACATGGTTCTAGATCTACCATCAGTGTTCGAGCATGAGTTGCAGGCTCGAATGAATTAACCTTTTCTGGAGGATAAGTTCGAAAAACTCATCGAGGGAGGAGGAAGAAACTGGAATGATGAGCTAGAGGCAATGAATGATCTCGAAAGCGCATTAAAGCAATTTTCGAGCTCGATGACGTGTTTACCACACGGAAAAGCTGTTAGGAAATCCCTATCTCGTTGGTATTAGTTAAGACTGCGTGTCAAAACCTTGTTTTTATGGGATCATTATTTAAATAATGCATTTAAGTTGTATTATTATGATTATTCTGATATTTACTTGAATTTAATACATGATTGTAACTTCCCTAAATTGGGGGAAGATATTATTGTAATTGGGCTTATAAATAACATGTATTCGGTCATTTTTACTCACACACAATTTTGGACAGGGAATGATTCCGCCAAATTTCTTTCACATGAACTTTTCACACATAATTCATAATAACATGGACTCGTGGACGTAGGCAGATAATAAACTACTGAACCACGTTAAAAATCTTTGTCTTTTCTTTTCTTCCTAAATTCATTGTTTATTGCTCTACATAATTAAGTTGACGAAAAATGGCGTGACACAAATAAGTGTAATAAATGTGTTTTTCTAAATTTGTAACATATTTTTAAGAGCTACAAATGAGTAACCATTTGTAACTTCCAAACGGTCACCAATTAATGTGTAAAATAAGAGTTACACATTTCTAATATAGATTTCAAGAGCTATTATGTTGAATAGTTGTTGGATATGTGATTTTGACTGCCATTAGGTGTATTGAAGTTACAAAATACAAAATTGGGCCGTTACAAAGCTGTAACGCCCTACTTCCTTAGAGCCGTTACTAAGTGAGTTTTTAAGACAAAACAGTGTGCAATGAACTCGCTAACCGAGGTTTTGAAACAAAAGTGTGACTAATTAAAAGTTAAGGCTGTAATCTTTGAAAATGCGTCGTTTCATTAAAACTTCTATTATTAAACATTTGGGATCCCAAAATGAGGTTTGAAAACTAATTACATCTTGAAATAAGGTTACAGTTGAGAAATCATAAAATCATGGATTATTACAGCCATTTTCGAATAAACCCCCAACCAAAGCAGTCGGGCAGGCCAAACATGTACGCGTCGCTTCACGCTCTCCGTACTCATGGTGGGTTGACTCAGTCCTTGCTTCTACCTGCCACACGGAGCACCCGTGAGCTGAAGCCCAGCAAGAAAACCCAAATAATACATAACATATGCAATTCATATAGCTGGCATAATTCACTGATAAATAGGAAAACCATCATAATAAACAAGCACGGCGATGCTGCCCCAGAGGCCTTACCAAAGCCTGGGGTTTCGGTTCTCACCGCGAGGATAACTCATGTATCCCTTGGGTCCCACCCTGAATATAAGCATCCCATGTGCTGTGTGTTACTTTCGGCCCCACGGCCGTACCCGGCCTACGCCGCACTCGGCCCTTGCCGTTCATTTCATTATAATCACATATATAGTACATTCGAATAATCATTCACACACATCATGATTCATTTAAGGTTAAACATATGCACATAATACAATCTGGGGCCATGCCCTGCAATCACACAGTGGGGCCATGCCCTATTCTCGGGTGTTACGGTTTTCTTACCTGTATTCCGAGCCTCCTGATGCACTAAAGCCGCGAGCACGGTCCTCTAGCACGAGCCTCACCAACAACCTAGTCACAACACACAAGAAACATCCCTCAATACTAATCAACCCAAAACCACTTCCCGGGACCAATCCCGCACTCTCGGGACCTCTAAAACCTTAAAACAACACCCCAGAGACATCCCCCGAACCCCTGGAGCAAAGGCCTAAAATTGCCAAAAATGTCAACCTGAAATTTGCC
Source organism: Humulus lupulus (assembly GCF_963169125.1). NCBI lineage: Eukaryota > Viridiplantae > Streptophyta > Magnoliopsida > Rosales > Cannabaceae > Humulus > Humulus lupulus. Next base: position 187,082,558 of record NC_084795.1, on the reverse strand, counting down.
TTGTGCCGCGGCACCCATCAGTCAGGGACTCCCTCGTCGCGGCACGAAAAACCTGTGTCGCGGCACGCCCTCGCAGACCCAGAATTCTGGGTTTTTCCCTGCACTATCTCCGAGCTAAAACCTTCCAAAATCATACCAAACCAATACCCAAACCCCAAAATCAATTTAAGACTTCAAATGGACCATCTAACAACCCATAAACACTAGATTCAAGCTCAAAACACAAACATAACAAACAATCCACCCTTAGATTACAAAAATCAGCAACTTCAAAACTCAAACTTTAAAAACTTAACTCAAGCTTTAAGTTTCACAAATCTAAACATAATCAAACTTAAATATGCATAAATCCTTACCTTAAGTAGAGAATCCCATCCTAAGCTCCCTTGATTCATCTCCTAAGTCTCCAAATTTCAGCTCCTTCACTTCTCTTCTTCTTCTTCTTCTTCTCATTGCCCTAACTTTCCTTCTCTTTAGTTTTTCTTCTCTTTATTTCTAACAAAACCAATCCATGACCAAAATGACTAAGCCCCCAAACCGTGTACCCCATATAACCCAGCTGCCATTTATCTAATTCCCAACCAAATGACCATTTTGCCCCTCCTTGCCTATCCTTTCCCAACTAAACCTCAAGGGCACTTAAGTCCTTTCATTTCTATTTCATATCTACCATTTTCTTTCTAAAACTTGTTACTCTCAGCAGTAACAAATGGTTACCCAGGTTACTAAATCTCCAATAACCATTACCCGCTAAATCTCAACTTAACCATAAAATTCCCGAGGTACCCCTAGGCTCCTCCCGAGCCGGGTATAGAAATCCTGTTGTGACTCTTAAGTTAACTAGCTCTCTAGGACCGTCTCGGCACGTGCATCACAATAATAAAACCACACCCGCGCGGTACAATTCACAAAATACAATTATCACATATCAATAAAGTTATGCCCAACATGGCCAAAATTACAATTACGCCCTTCTAACACGATCCGGGCCTACATGCATACTAGAAAACATAGCCATGCATCTCAGTTAAACAAATAGCCAAATAACATGCTTTCAATCATAACCATGCATTTAACTCACAAAATCACACATAAATCCCAACCTGCCCTCCTGGCACACTAATCAAGGCCCTTAAGCCTTATTAGCGGATTTGGGTCGTTACAACTATCCCCTCCTCATAAAAATTTCGTCCTCGAAATTTACCCAAACACATCAGTCAGCAACCCGCTATCTGACCATAATCTCCAAGGTCCACCGCCTTTACTTTACTTTTTAACAACAGTTTTACAAGAGTAACAATCTTGCCCCACAAGATCTTGTCTAATAGCCAGGCTCTCGATAGCCCCTTGTTAACCCTGCAACCCTGCCGAAGCCCATGGTCTGCCTAGATTACAATGACCAATTCATTGTCTTATTCCTGATTCCAGAGATACTCAAAAGTCATCACCTCTACTAGGTGGGATCAACTTGTAGGCCCCGCTGGCCTAACCCTTAGTACAACTTCAGAGTTTTATGTTGAAATAAGAGTCAGAACTCTCCCTCCTTTCTCTGAACACCTTACAGATCCTCGTCTGTTATTATGCAGAGATGCAACTCTTTTCTTCCGGAACTTTATTTCCTCATAACTTAACAATTTACCAGCTCTTTATTCTTTCGAATATGCAGGCACTCCTGCCTTAAGGATTCCAACAACCTCTCTGGCTTTCTCTCTGAACCAATGCCAACTAGTAGTATTCATTATCCTTCGTCTCTTACCATGTCCCATGTCGTGTTACATTAACAAGACGCCAACATTTTCCACCACGGCTAACTCACCAGGGATAACGCTTCCCTTAAAATCTCAAGTTTTGGCATACTCAGCGCTCAATTCAGTAGATATCCGATAAGCTTTCAGACTGCCATTCCACTTGCAATCCACTGATAATTCCGGGTTCCCACTCTGTTCTTTTTATTGTCTAAATCCATTCCAACAATTTAAAATACCATAGGGCCTCAATTCAGTATCATCGATGTTATATCTCGAAACCAATTCACTTGACCCAACGTCATTAACTCCATCAACTGAGTTAAAACTTTTCATGTCCAAACACCTTACTCAAGGTCTACAGTGGTCTATTCTCATGATACAATACCACATCACTTAACCCCTCAGGGTCCAAAGGAAAATCGCTAGATTCTATCACCCGCTCAACCCTCCCGGTTCCACGTACCCTGGGAGGTGGAATGATGTCCACACAGAACCCTCATTCAAAACCAAAACCTAACTGGATCCTTCACTCGATCCTGGTATCCCAACTTGTACCACCCTAGCAGGGTTCTTTCCTGTTTCGACCAAAGCCGACACTTCGGATTCCATGGCTCAGTGACACTCACCAGCTAATCATACCTGCCAACGTTACGCCAATCTCAGTCGTTGCCTTGTATCCTCCATCACAATCTATGGTGTTATTCCATGACTGATACACGCCTCCCATTATATCTCACCTCGCCCACTCGAGGATTTCAAACACTGATCATCTGTCTGCTACGTTTCACCACCCCTGTGTCTCAACGCTATCTTTCTTGTTAATACCCGACACCCAAGTACCTTATGCCATGCACGACAGTCGACTTAACGTTCTAAGTTTATCAACCATGATCCAATCAGTCATCTCCCGCAAGGTTCAATCCACCCTCGCGTCAATTGCGCCTGGGCGTGCACAATCCGTGATGCACTCCCACAATTCCATACCCTCATCATAGATCAGATCCTTTATGTAATCACTCTTTACTTAACCGTAACACACACATTCCAGCATCGCCAAATACTAATTAATTCTTACCTTGTCTTCTGAATTTCTTTCTGATTTGACGCCATACAGTCCGTCTAACCTCAAGTTTTACTGTTCTCCTCATCTCTGATGTAGTTGTCTCCGGAGGTGCTTATGCAATAGATGACGCGCTTACCAGTTTTGTTATGCTTTCTGTTCTTCAAACGTTCTTCATTAGCTTCTTTACGGCTTCGGATCAAATCTCCTCATGCCTGTCCTTTCTCCTTGTAGCTCTAATCTGAGTATTCCTGACGACGCTCAAACTAGCAATCCGTAGAACCTTACCTGAGACTCCGCCTTCTGGGTACAACCGTCTTTCGCGTAGTCACTTGCTCACCATTTCCGTCTGGGAGTAATCCACATGTACTGCTCGTGAACTTGAAGGGAACTTGCTTGAACCATTCTTGTATTCTCTACTTAAAGAACTTACCTGTGATTCCGTAGCTTGAACCAAATCTAGAATCTTTGTTACCAACTCCTCACACTTTACTCAGTTCAAAACAAAATTCCTGAAATGTCTCTTTCCTTGGTTTCCAACTGGTAATAAACAGGTCATAGATCAATTCTTAGGGACATCGTCCCACCTTGTATCCAATCTTTGTACTTTTCGTCCTAACCCTGCGATGCTAGCAGTCCCCGCAGTACAACACTCTGGCTACTCCAGGGCCAAATTCCTTCGATTGCTTCAATAGACTTTTCTGTCGGCCAAAACTGTCTTTTACAACATTCCTTACCAATCCTATCTGTAGTCTGACCTTGAAGTATTACCTAATCTTTCTGTGCATAACCATATAGCTTTTCGACTGGTCAGCTCTGTCTCCTTCATGTACTCCAGATGATATCCTCAACAATCCGTCTGCCAGAGTTTCTAATTCCTTCTCAATAAGTATTACTGTCCTCAGCCTCTCAAATGGCACCATTGAGGCAACCTCTCTATGTCCATCACCCTCTCGGAGCATTCATAACACCGAGCCCTTCCAGTTTGTTACATGACCCAAGCATAACCCATTCTGTTAAATACTCATCCTCGAGGAATCATCCTCGAACTACGAAGGTAGCAAGGCGTTCAAGTTCTCCGTTCCCTCACCATGGAAATCCATCCTAACATATCGAGTTACTCTATGTAGAAGTCACGCCCTCACCTGACCTCCTCTCAGGTGGCATCCTCTCCCCCAAGCGCATACTAACTAACCTTCCTGGTTCCTGTCGCCAGCTCGACAACCACCTTAGTAACCAAACTTCTTTCAAATCTCAAATTAGGTGCCCAAGCACTGCCTGGGGTCCTTCCCCCTCAAAAGTGAGAATCCGACCTCGCTGCGTTCTATCAACACAAGTACCATCTTATCAATCAGACTTTTCCCCCTTTCTGGCAAACCAGAAGCCATAGAACTATCCGGGGTTCCTTTAACTCGATTATCACGAATCTAACTTTACTAATTCCATCCTAAGAAGCACCGCCATAGCGACTCTAGCACTCATGCTCTAGACATCCACCATCAGTTCCTCGAACCACATGACCCTCTCCGCCATCCACATGCAGACGATAAGTCCTTACATCAGAGCGGCCCAAATGCCCTGGACTATCCCCGAGTTCCATCCATAAATGGGTCGCCACCATTTCCGGATACATCCGTCAGTATAAATTCCCAAAATGAATTATCCAATTCACCAACCCATTGATTTACACTGTTGTTACTCCCAACAGTCCAAACCAAACTTATAAGCCCACCAGTCTCCACGGTTCTAAACATGTCTTTAAAATCTCTTCTAACCCTTCGTCATCTAGGTTCTTTCCAACCCATTAAGCCAGTACCTCCGCCCGAGTACCATATCCAGGCATCTCCCTGCCTCAATATTAAACACAACCCTCTAATCAGGATCTCTCATCCTCTTCACCAAGGGTGGAATTAACTCTGCTCATCTATTGATAAATTCCTTGTCAACTCGAACTCTCCTCAAAACCCGAGGTTAACACCCTTTAAGCCTTTCATTTAATACCCTTTTCTGTCCATACCTCACAGTAAACCATCACCGGTAACCTTACTGTTAAAACATCTAAATCAGCCATCTCCCCAGAGAATCCGCTGTTCTTCTATCCCATCTCAACTAACAAACTCCACAGCTTACTCACACACTAGTGACCCCTTTGCTGCTACTTACAGGGATAACTGGAGATCTCAACTCCGACTTATATCTAAAATCCCCTTTCAACACAATATCAGGTCCCCAAACCCTCCTAGGAACCAACAACTCGAGTTCATCCGTCAAAACCGACCAAACTCCTGAACTCAGAGGTTCATACCCTGAACCAACTCACATCTAAATCCAAATATCCACAGGTATAATGCACACACAAGCATACACTAGGTCAAAACCACAATGATATACATTTAGCTACCAGATTCAATCATCACTAAGTATATCCATACTCATCATGCTTCATACAAGCCAATATACAGATATAACATATGAATTTAATCCAGAAAATTAACCACATAAACTCAATATGCGAACCATTATGCCAATATTCATCCATATGCATAATAGTATTATTCAGCATGCATCAATCTCAACATCCAATAATCAAGGGCCCAGCCCAACAGCATCTCATGCATATGTCATTTCATTCCTCATGCTCCGTATAAATAAGCAGGCAAACAGGGCATTCAAACATATATTCAGACATGTCAATCATTCATATCAACCAACCCTGAGTCGAGCTTGTCACTGACAGCGAGCGTACATGTTCGGTCGATCTCCAGAACCAATAAACCTTGGCTCGCTCTGATACCAAGTTGTAACGCCGTACTTCCTTAGAGCCGTTACTAAGTGAATTTTTAAGACAAAACAGTGTGCAATGAACTCGCTAACCGAGGTTTTGAAACAAAAGTGTGACTAATTAAAAGTTAAGGCTGTAATCTTTGAAAATGCGTCGTTTCATTAAAACTTCTATTATTAAACATTTGGGATCCCAAAATGAGGTTTGAAAACTAATTACATCTTGAAATAAGGTTACAGTTGAGAAATCATAAAATCATGGATTATTACAGCCATTTTCGAATAAACCCCCAACCAAAGCAGTCGGGCAGGCCAAACATGTACGCGTCGCTTCACGCTCTCCGTACTCATGGTTGGTTGACTCAGTCCTTGCTTCTACCTGCCACACGGAGCACCCGTGAGCCGAAGCCCAGCAAGAAAACCCAAATAATACATAACATATGCAATTCATATAGCTGGCATAATTCACTGATAAATAGGAAAACCATCATAATAAACAAGCACGGCGATGCTGCCCCAGAGGCCTTACCAAAGCCTGGGGTTTCGGTTCTCACCGCGAGGATAACTCATGTATCCCTTGGGTCCCACCCTGAATATAAGCATCCCATGTGCTGTGTGTTACTTTCGACCCCACGGCCGTACCCGGCCTACGCCGCACTCGGCCCTTGCCATTCATTTCATTATAATCACATATATAGTACATTCGAATAATCATTCACAAACATCATGATTCATTTAAGGTCAAACATATGCACATAATACAATCTGGGGCCATGCCCTGCAATCACACAGTGGGGCCATGCCCTATTCTCGGGTGTTACGGTTTTCTTACCTGTATTCCGAGCCTCCTGATGCACTAAAGCCGCGAGCACAGTCCTCTAGCACGAGCCTCACCAACAACCTAGTCACAACACACAAGAAACATCCCTCAATACTAATCAACCCAAAACCACTTCCCTGGACCAATCCCGCACTCTCGGGACCTCTAAAACCTTAAAACAACACCCCAGAGACATCCCCCGAACCCCCGGAGCAAAGGCCTAAAATTGCCAAAAATGTCAACCTGAAATTTGCCTTGTGCCGCGGCACCCATCAGTCAGGGACTCCCTCGCCGCGGCACGAAAAACCTGTGTCGCGGCACGCCTTCGCAAACCCAGAATTCTGGGTTTTTCCCTGCACTATCTCCGAGCTAAAACCTTCCAAAATCATACCAAACCAATACCCAAACCCCAAAATCAATTTAAGACTTCAAATGGACCATCTAACAACCCATAAACACTAGATTCAAGCTCAAAACACAAACATAACCAACAATCCACCCTTAGATTGCAAAAATCAGCAACTTCAAAACTCAAACTTTAAAAACTTAACTCAAGCTTTAAGTTTCACAAATCTAAACATAATCAAACTTAAATATGCATAAATCCTTACCTTAAGTAGAGAATCCCATCCTAAGCTCCCTTGATTCATCTCCTAAGTCTCCAAATTTCAGCTCCTTCACTTCTCTTCTTCTTCTTCTTCTTCTCATGCCCTAACTTTCCTTCTCTTTAGTTTTTCTTCTCTTTATTTCTAACAAAACCAATCCATGACCAAAATGACTAAGCCCCCAAACCGTGTACCCCATATAACCCAGCTGCCATTTATCTAATTCCCAACCAAATGACCATTTTGCCCCTCCTTGCCTATCCTTTCCCAACTAAACCTCAAGGGCACTTAAGTCCTTTCATTTCTATTTCATATCTACCATTTTCTTTCTAAAACTTGTTACTCTCAGCAGTAACAAATGGTTACCCAGGTTACTAAATCTCCAATAACCATTACCCGCTAAATCTCAACTTAACCATAAAATTCCCGAGGTACCCCTAGGCTCCTCCCGAGCCGGGTATAGAAATCCCGTTGTGACTCTTAAGTTAACTAGCTCTCTAGGACCGTCTCGGCACGTGCATCACAATAATAAAACCACACCCGCGCGGTACAATTCACAAAATACAATTATCACATATTAATACAGTTATGCCCAACATGGCCAAAATTACAATTACGCCCTTCTAACACGATCCGGGCCTACATGCATACTAGAAAACATAGCCATGCATCTCAGTTAAACAAATAGCCAAATAACATGCTTTAAATCATAACCATGCATTTAACTCACAAAATCACACATAAATCCCAACCTGCCCTCCTGGCACACTAATCAAGGCCCTTAAGCCTTATTAGCGAATTTGGGTCGTTACAAAAGCACTCCAGGCCATGGCCTACAAAACTGACAATTTGAACGTGTGGAACACTTCTAGTAACTCCCAAATCTTCCCTTCAATTCCATAAAAAATTCAATTTAATATTGGTAACAACTAGGGGTTGGTGGAATTTTAAATTCAAATGGTGTTTCAAAACTATATAAATAGAACTTGCAAGATACACCATTTCTATCCACTAGAGAACATGGCTAGAAATTCACAAAAGCCTTGATAATTATATAAAATTATTTCCATTTGAGATTTCCCTTAATGCTTCGAGAATAAGGGAAATAAGATTTTGTACAAAGGTCTTAAACTGTATTCAAGTTGGTGATCTCCACTAATCTACACTTAAGGTTGTATAAGTGTAAGAGTGTTCGTTCTTGTTCTCTTCTTTGTCTTATTTCATTTTCTAGTCTCTATATTTACTTGTATTATTATTGTTTTAAGTTATATATTTTCTCCACTATTTCATCTTTTCTTATTATTTATATGTATTTTTTTTAGTTATAAACTTTATTTAACCAATCATCTTGTTTGTTGTATCCACTTCTCTAAAGTTGTATCTTGATTTATTTTATATTTCATTAAAATATATTTTTCTCTAACACCTTCTTAATCAAACTCTATAAGATTCACAAGTCAATGTTAATCGAACCAACATCACTAACAAAACTTGTCTTCATCTCTATTACTTTCTTTTACAAAGTGCTAAGAAGATAATTTCCCAATTAAACTCAAACAAATGATGAAGTTGTCTGACAACTACTAGAAGCATAAAGGAATACTTGCTCCTCGACTGTGTAACACTTATTCTTTCCAATGGAATGCTAAGCAAATACTATAGAATTTAAGAAAACACATCATTTGAAAGATGTTGTACATACAAAACATTATCTCAAATATAGCACAAAATAGAGCCTATTAAATTCGGCATATTAATAAATGCATCTTAGTGTTTATAAAGCTTGATTAGAATTGTTATATATATAAGGTTTATTTGTAGAGTTACTAGTTAGTTCATACTTTTGTGGCCTTGACAAAATTGATACCTAAGATGTTTGTTTTTAATAAATTTGATAGGTCTACAGGGGTAATTCTTCTAAAAATTTCGCTGAAACTGTTAAGAAAATGTATGTTGTATCAATGGAAATGGTAAGAATAATTATAACTGTAGACAAAATAATACAAATAAACAAGATTGATTAAATAGTGTTACAACTCTATGACTGAAAATACAAATAAACAAGATTGATTAAATGATGTTACAACTCTATGACTGAAAATACAAACCAATAAGAGAAGAATTAGAAGAAGAGAATGGAGAAATACAACTCTAAACAAAAGATACAAATAAAGTAAAAGTGTTTGTAACAAAAGAAAAGAAAAGAATACAACTCTAAACAAAAAATACAAGTAAATAGAAGTGAAGAATAAGAAGATGAAAATCAATAGTAGAAAATGTAAGAACAAGAAACAAAGAACAAACAACTCTCACTCATACTACAAAAGTGAAGAGTGTTCGGGATCACCAACTTGAACAAGGTTTGAAACCTTTGTCCAAAAACTTATTTCTCCCTAACTCAATCACGAAGGGATCTCTCACAGATTTGGAAATTTCTTTATGGAATAATCAAGTCTCTAGGTGTTTTCTAGGAAAATGCTCAATGGATAGAAAAATTGTATCTTACAAGTGAGCAATAGGCTCCTATTTATAGAGTTTAGAGACACCATTTGAATTACAAATTTCACCAACCCCTATGGCTGTTACCAATGATTAATTGGATGTTTATGGAATTGAAAATGAGATTTGGGAGTTATTTGTGTTTTTGGAGCCGTTCAAAAGAGTTGGAAAAAACTAAAATTTGGTCAGTCAGCATCTATGGCCGCGACCACTGGTCTCTATTGCCCAGGCCGCAGCCACCAACATCCCTGGCCATGGTCACTGACCATTTTCAGCACATAATAATGGGCTTTTTTTCGAAACGGTTCCAATCCACTCCCAATTGATTTTGTAACCCCCAAAACATATTATTGGGGTTAAAATTATATCTCTAACAGTCATTTCACATATGGCTTTAAGAAATTCATCTCACATACACAAAAATGGGCATTATTTTGAAGTTACAAATTTGTAACTGAATATGTAACACCAATTATGTTACATATTTGGATATTTACATATATCTAAATATTGTAACTCTCTTTTATATGTTACACTCTTTGTCTCATTTATTAAATCTAAAACATTATATTATAAAATAATATAACATTCCCCCCCACTAGATTAAATAGTTATCTATTGTAACACTTCTTTAATCAATCAACATTATATATTAAAATATAAATTATCCCCCACTTGATTAAATAATAACTCTCTCTTATAGAAGCCATTGCATTGGTGCATAAAATAAAGTGTTTTTCAACTTGAACTTTGCTATAGTGTAATTATCACAAAATTTGTTGAAAATTTGGTTGCACTAGGCCTTGAACAACCTTTTCATGATAAGAAATTGGTGATAACACACACACATTTTCCATGTTCACTTGAGACTTCTATGTCTCGCTTTGTACTGTTAAGGACCATGTGCACTTTCCATTCATGGCCCTTCTTGAGAATACTCCCAATTCTCCTGAGAGGCAGTACCACCCCTAGGTCCATATATGTAGAACTCTTACAGTATTTTGTTGCCAAAAATACTTGCCTTCACAAGACTAAATTCTATTAAAAAACCTCTCGATTTTAACCCTCAATTTGGTAACTAACAAGTACTCAACATCTCAGATGGGACTTGTTTTGAGTACAGCTAATATTCACTTGACTGACTTGTTGTTACCTATTGAACCTAACACTAGTGTTAAGATAGGTTACCATCAATCGTGAATCGCTTTAGGGAGTTTAAGTCCCATTGCTCGAGATGATGTAGCCACTAAATCTATCATTAGTGGCTTATTAAAAGGATCCGCCAGGTTTTCACTTGTTCTCACATAGGATATTGAGATGACTCCTCTTTGAATCAATTTCTCTTACATATCCATGTCTTAGATTAATGTGTCTAGACTTCCCATTATACACTCTGTTGTATGCTCTAGCCAATGTTGCTTGGCAATCACAATGTATCGATATAGTGGATACATTTTCTTTGATTAGGGGTATCTCTATCAATAGATCCATTAACCATTCGGCCTCTTTTCCATTAGCAACTAGAGCTATAAACTCAGCTTCCATGGAGGAATGAGATATACAAGTTTGTTTCTTGGAACCCCAAGAAATTGCACCCCCACCAAGTGTAAATACCCAACCAGTTTGCATCTGTATATCCTTCTAAGATTGAAGGAAATTTGGAGTAGTGAAGGCTTAGTCCTTTGGTTTTCTTGAGATAACCTAGGACTCTCCTGATAGCCTTTCAGTAACCTAGGACTCTACTAAGTTTACTTACTACAAATGCTATATCAGGTCTAGTACATTGGGCAGCATACATTAGACTTCCTATAGCACTACCGCACTCCAATTGAGCCACCGCTCTCCCTTCATTCTTCTCTAGTTTTACATTATGATCGAATGGAGTATTGACAAATTTAACCTTGAGATGGTTAAATTTGTTCAATACTTTCTCAACATAGTGGGCTTGACCTAACGTAAAACCCCCACTATGTTTCTTCACTTTGATACCAAGTATGGTGTCAACTTCTCCAAGATTTTCATCTTGAAGGTTGATGACAGAAACCTCTTCGTTTCTTCTATCATTTTCATGCTATCACTTAGAATAAGCATGTCATCCACGTATAAGCAAACAATGATCATATATCCCTTACAAGTTTTGGAATACAAACACTTGTTTTCGTTGTTATGCCTAAATCCATTAGACATGATGGCTTGATCAAATTTCTTATGTCATTGCTTAGGAGTTTGTTTCAATCCATACAAGGATTTTTACAAGTCTACATACTATATGTTCATATCTTGGTAGGACAAACCCTTCGGGTTGTTCTATATAGACCTCCTCATTGAGGTCACAATTAAGGAATGTTATTTTGACATCCATTTGATGAACACACAAGTTGTGTATAGAAGCCAACGCGAACAAAATCTTATAGAAGTTATTCTTGCAACAGGCGCATAGATATCGAAATAATCGATACCCTCTTTTTTCCTAAACCCTTTAGCTACTAATCTAGCTTTAAAGGTTTGGATAATGCTGTCAGTGTGGTATTTTCTCCTAAAGACCCACTTACACCCAATTGGCTTAGACCCCGATGGGAGGTCTACCAATTCCCAAGTGTTGTTGGAAAGAATGGAATCAATCTCATCATTGATGGCTTCTTTCAAAAATGCACTATCTCTTGATTGCATGGCTTCTCTATAAGTCAGGATCATCCTCAACAAGACGTACAATACGAATTTTCATAATGACTTCCTCTCTATTTCCTTCTACCATGTAGAAAGAAATTCATTGAGAATCTATCTCATTCAATCCTAGACTTTTCTCCTTTCTAACCCTTTGATTTCTTCTAAGTTCAATGGGTTACTCTACATTTCTTTGAGATTTCTCCTCTTGAGAATCATTTTTGGATGTAGATGCTTGAGAATTGTTCTCATATAACAAATTCTCCTTTTGAGATGTTGAAGCTTGAGAATTGTTGTCACATAACATGTTCTCAAAGAATTCAATTTCTCTAGATCTAATCACAATATTAGACTCTAAGTCAAAAAGCCTATAAGTTTTACTATTGTTGGCATAACCAACAAAATCACACTTTATGGCTCTTGAACCTAACTTTGTTCTATCAGGTTAATTTTTCTTGCAATATGCAAGACACCCCCACACTTTGAAGTACCTTATGCTGAGTTTTCTTCCTTTCCATAACTCATACGGAGATATCTCATTTTTCTTCATCAGTATTCGATTAAGAATGTGACAAGCAGTTAACAACGCTTCACCCCATAAGTTGAAGTTCAACTTAGAAAATACCAACATAGAATTTATCATCTCTAGATAAGTCCTATTTTTCCTTTTGGCAACACCATTGAGTTGTGGTGTATAAGGTACGGTGCACTCATGAATTATACAATTTTCTTCACAAAATGTATTGAATTCATTAGAGAAGTACTCTCCTCCTCTATCACTTCTTAGCACCTTAATCTTTTTATTGAGTTGATTTTCAACTTCTAATTTATATACTTTAAAAGCATCAAAATTTTCATCTTTATGCTTTAAACAAAACACATACGTATATCTACTAAAATCATCTATAAATGTAAGAAAATACCTTTTACCACCTCTAGTTTAAACACCATTTAATTCACAAAGATCATTATGGATTAAATCTAGTAAATTAGATGATCTTTCTACACTAGGAAATGGTTTCTTAATCATTTTTGCCTAACCACATGTTTCACATTTACCATAGTTTTTAATATTGCATGCAATCATACCACATTTTACTTCTCCTTTCATGGTTGAAATCCTATGTGAGATACTCTAAGATGCCATAAAAATTAAGAATCATACTCAACAATATAGGCTGAATTAGCATTTTTATTGATAGCATTGAAAGTTACATCATTGGTGCACAACTTAACCATACCCTCACAAGAGTACCCCTTTCCCAAAAATACATTGGATTTGGTAAGAATAAGTTTACCGGACTCAAAAATGGCTTTAATGTCGGGCTTGCAAAGAAAATCACCACTTACCATGTTTCTACTCATTTCGGGAACATAAAGCACATTCACTAATGTTACTTTCTTGCCGGAGGTGAAAAAGACTTCAATTGTACCTTTGCCAAGTACCTCGGATTTGCCTTCATTGCCCATTTGAATCTCATGGTTGCCCTTTGACTCTTCAAAGGTCTTGAAGAATGATTTATCATAGGTCACATGGACGGTGGCACATGTATCATGCCACCACCCCTTCACCTTGCCTTGGACCGCATTCGTCTCACTAAGGGTACCAACTATATTCTCCTCTTGAGTTGCATTTACCTTAGGTCCTTGTTGGTCTTTTCTATGCCTACACTTTCTAGCATAGTGACCATTTTCCCACACACAAAACAAGGACCTTTCTCGCCATTAAACTTTTTTGGGTTGGTTCTTCGACACAAGGTTGTCTCATTACCCTTCTTGTCTTTCCCTTTGTTTTTGGGATGTTTTGGTTGTGACGCCACATTTGCTTTGGAGGTCTCTCCATTAGACTCCTCCAAAAGTTTATCTCTACATATCGGTTCCTCCTCGATTCGAATATGCTTTTGGATTTCTTCCAAAGAATAATCCTCGTTTTTATGAAGGATTCTTTACCTATAGCTCCTCCAAGTTGGTGGTAATTTTTCCACTATAACACCAACCTGAAAAGGCCTCAGGAAGCTCAATCTTCAAAACTTTCAACTTGTTAACAAAAAACTTGAAATCAATATATTGAGATATCAAAAAAAATTCGTTACCTTCCTCTTCCACCTTGAATTTTGTCTCAAGTGCATCCCATATCTCCTTTGTCGACTTGGTCTTGATGTAGAGGTCATAGAGCCTATCGGAAATGGCATTGAGGACATGACCCCTACAAAAGAGATTGTCCTACTCCCTATTCCTTCTTTTGTCCACCACCTTGGGAGTATCCTTGTCGGATGGCGTTGGGAGAGGTTCTAGGGTGGACTCTAGGATGTAGGCGTTCTTCAGAGTGGTTAAGAGAAATCTCACCTTGTCTTGTCATCTAGTGAAATTGGATCCATCAAACCTATCCAACATCACTAGGTCTTGATTTATGATCTTGATAGTCTCACCTTCCATTGAAACAAGCAGAGGAATAAGCTTTTGAATGTTAATTAAATATATGTTGTATCAATGGAAATTGTAAGAATAATTACAACTCTAGACAAAATAATACAAATGAATAATATTGATTAAATTGTTTTACAACTCTATGACTGAAAAATACAAATAAACAAGATTGATTAAATGATTTTACAACTCTATGACTGAAAATAAAAATAAATAAGAGAAGAATTAGAAGAAGAGAATGGAGAAATACAACTCTAAACAAAAGATACAAACAAAGTAAAAGTGTTTGTAACAAAAGAAAAGAAAAGAATACAACTCTAAACAAAAATTACAAGTAAATAGAAACGAAGAATAAGAAGATGACAATCAATAGTAGAAAATGTAAGAACAAGAAACAATGAACAAACAACTCTCACTCACACTACAGAAGTGAAGAATGATGGAGATCACCAACTTAAACAAAGTTTGAAACCTTTTTCCAAAATCTTATTTCCCCCTAACTCAAGCACTAAGGGATGTCTCACAGATTTGGAAGTTGCTTACTGGAATAATCAAGCCTCTAGGTATTTTCTAGCCAAGTGCTCTAATGGATAGAAATATTGTATCTTTTAAGTGAGCAATAGACTCCAATTTATAGAGTTTAGAGACACCCTTTGAATTTCAAATTCCACCAACCCTCGTGGTTGTTATCAATGATTAATTGGATGTTTATGGAATTAAAAATAAGATTTGAGAGTTATTTGTGTGTTTTGGAGCTATTCAAAATAATTGGAAAAAACTAAAATTTGGTCAGTCAACATATGTGACTGCGACCAGGAGTATCAGTGGCTGCGACCACTGGTCTCTGTTCCCCAGGTCGCTGCTACCAACATCCCTGGCCGCGGCCACTGACCATTTTCAGCACATAAAAATGTGCTATTTTTCAAAACGGTTACAATCATATCTCTAATAGACATTTCACATATGACTTTAAGAAATTCATGTCAATATTGTGTAACATCAAATCTACACAATAATGAGCAATATTTAAAAGTTACAAATTTGTAACTGAATTTGTAACATATTTTGATATTCACATATATCTAAATATTGTAACTCTCTTTTATATTTTACAATATATTACACTTTTTCTCAAATTTATTTAATCTAAAATATAATATTATAAAATAATATAATATTACATTATATTATAAAATAATAAAACAGAATCAACATCAAAAAAATATATGACATTTTGTTTTAATTATATATATTATACATAGCTAGCATATATATTATCTTTCTTGGGGGCCAATTAATATAGAGCAAGTATATTATAATTTTGGCATTACTTTGTGTCGAGGCTTGTCATCGAAATGTGCCAGTAAGACATTATTGTTTTAGTGAAAATACATTCCCATCAGGGCAAGTGGGAGAAAAGATACAATGTGACTGAGGATGTGTGGGAGAAAACATAGAGAATATATATATACATATATAAAAAGGACAATTTTTCTATAGGTGCTTCTCTTTAAGCTCTACCGGTAGGGCTTTCAGTGTTTCTCGACTTCTGAACAATTTTCGGCGTGATTTTTTTTTATAACCATTTATATTGTAGCTATTTAGAGAATCTTACAAATTTTCAGAAAATTCTGAATAGTTTACAGTACCGAAAACTAGGTTCAAACATGTTGTTTTCCACTTGCATAAAAAAAATTAGTCACGCGTGCAACAACATGTTTGAACCTAGTTTTCGGTACTGTAAACTATTCGGAATTTTTTGAAAACTTGCAGGATGCTCTAAATTGCTACAATATACACGGTCATAAAAAAATCGCGTCGAAAACTGTTCACGGGTTGTAATATATTGGGGAATTTTTCTATAGGGCTTCAGTTTAAGCCCTACCAGTGGGGCTTTCAATGTTCTCGATCCGTGAACTGTTTTCAGTGCGATGTTTTTTATGATCGTGTATATTTTAGCTATTTAGAGCGTCCTGCAAATTTCCAAAAAATTCTGAATAGTTTACAGTATCGAAAACTAAGTTCAAACATGTTGTTGCACTCATAACTAATTCTTTTATGCGCGCGGAAAGCAACATGTTTGAACCTAGTTTTTGGTACTGTAAACTATTCGGAATTTTCAAAAAATTTGCATGATGCTCTAAATAGCTACAATATAGATGGTAATAAAAAAATCACGCTAGAAACTGTTCACGGTTCGAGAACACTGAGAGCCCCACCAGTAAGACTTAAAGTGAAGCACCTATAAAAAAATTGTCCTATATATTTATATATATTTACATAATTTATGTAAAACCAATTACTGTTATAAACGAATTGTTTATTCCTTAAAAAAATATTTAGGTGACAACAAATAATACTTTAAGGCCACCCACCTATAAACTAAAATACTTAAACATTAAAAATTATACACATAAACACATCTACACAAATATCAAGTGAAAATATATACATAAAAAAACATTAAACACTTAAACATAAAAAATTAAACAAATATAAACATATGAACGAAAAAATTCAAACATTAAACCCTAAATGCATAAACAAAAAAAATTAAACACTAAACACATCTAAACGAAAAAAACATAAACAGTAAACACATAAAACAATAAACATAAACTCATTACATATATATATAGGGGAATTCTCCTATAGGGGTTTCACTTTAAGCCCTACCGGTAAGGCTCTCAGTGTTTACAACCCGTAAACAGTTTTCGACGCAATTTTTTTTTATGACCGTGTATATTATAGCTATTTAGAGCATCCTGCAAATTTTTAAAAAATTTCGAATAGTTTACAGTACCGAAAACTAGGTTCAAACATGTTGTTGCACTCGTGACTAATTTTTTTTATGCGCGTAGAAAACAACATGTTTGAACCTAGTTTTCGGTACTGTAAACTATTCGGAATTTTCTGAAAATTTGCAGGATGCTCTAAATAGCTACAATATACACGGTCATAAAAAAAAGTCACACCGAAAACTGTTCACGGGTCAAGAAATACTGAAAGCCCTATCGATAGGGCTTAAAGTGAAGCCCCTATAATAAAATTGTCCTATATATATATTTATATTACATGCACATATACACACATACAAACATATACATATCAATGACATAAATGTAAGAGAGGCGTCCATGACTCCAAAAATATGCTCTCGAATTTCTTCCCCTTTCAAAAACAATAAAAAACCAAGAAAAATTAGTAAAATAAAAAAACACTTATATACAACTATATTTATATATTGGAAAAATATTATATAAATATATATAAAAACGTACAACAATGAGAGAGAGAAGGGTCAGATTTAGGGCAAAATGGAGTGGGAATTTTTGGGTTCTAGGATAGGGGATTTAGGTGTTTTCAGATTGGGGGATTTGGGCAAAGATGAACAATATTAGGTCATTTTTACGTGGGATTTAGGAGATATTTAGGAGATTTAAGCAGAAAGGCAGAGAAGGAGGCCAAGAGGCAGAGAAGAGGATTCAGAATTTTTTGGCTCTGCAAGGGGGAAATGAGGAAGATGATCAGGGAATCTGTATATAACAAGATTATTCGCGGTAACAAATGTCGCCCATAATAGTGAAAACAGTCGCATCTAATACACTAAACGACACCGTTTATATTAAGTTAAATCTGGAGATTTAACAACATTATTAGGGGGAACATTCCACAAAGAAAATTTGACTGTGAGAAATTTCCTCCAAAATTTTCACAAATTTTAGAAAGGGTTAATTTCAGTTGCGGTCCCCATTCTTGGAACCTTGTAACACTTAGGTCCCAACAGTTAATCTGTATCAGTTAGGTCATCAACCTTTACAAATCATATCATTTAGGTCCCTAAATGTTATTTTTGTTTATTTTTTTCTTTGAAAATACATAAAAGAAATGGTGAATCATTCTTAAAATGATTGGACCATTAATTTATGACAATAACAAACATGACATGAGAAAAAAATATTTTCATCGCATTTTTAAAAATATTTAATATTTTTATAAATAAAATTAATATTTTATAAAAAAAATATTCTTACCTACATCATTGTTTTATAATCAATATTAATAATTGTGTTGTGAACACCGCAAATTGGACATGATCCTGAAGACCCAAGCCTCATACAAGGCCTTCGCAAGACTGACCTGTCTCACCCCACGCGAGGCCCAAGCACACTTCGCCTCGCCCACCTCACTGAAGGTCCCACAGAACTGTGCCGAGGTTCCGCGCACCTGGCGCCTCATGCCACCGTCTCATGTGCCCAGGTTCGTGCCTCGCAGGAACGCCTCGCGCCACCAGTCGCGTGCCTCGCTCGCATGCTTCGCATTAGGGCCTCACGTGCCACCCATCTCGCGTGCCTTGCTTGCGTGCCCAGGCCCGTGCCTCGCAGGAAGGCTTCATGCCACCAGGCGCGTGCCTTGCTTGCGTGCTTCGCGGGAGGGCCTCACGTGTCACGGGCCGACTATTTGGGTACTCCAAGTAGACGGAACATGCGGCACTTGCAGTCTCTTCAAGCTAGCAAGTCAGCCTACGACACACACCTACAGGCAAACAAACTCAGTGGTTAGCCACATACACATCTCAGACATGCAACGGGCAACAACGAAGTATGAGCAACCACAAAGCAAGTCATTCCTAGGAATTTCCACACAACACAAAGCACATAACAAGGCAAGTGGCGCGCAATGGCCTAACGAAGATAACAAACAAGTAACACATAAGCAGCAAGGAAGCACACAGCGGCAAGTGTGGATAAATATTGTTTTATTAATATATAGCCTTGATAGGGCAAGGGAGTACACAGCTTTGGCCGCTATCTGCTGATGGCCATGGTGCTTCCCTAAGTCACCAGGTCACCTCCCCCTAAGGAGCCTTCTAGGGAAATAAGGTCTTCCCAGGAACATATATGATTTTTGTCTGGGAGACATATGCATAATTACAAAACTGCCACTACCCTATCCCATGAGGTTGCTTGATGCAAGACTTGACTAATGATCAAGCACCAAGGCATGCTCACTTACAAAATGGCCCCATGTGGGTGTGCCGAAGGGGCAGCACGCCGCACTCTCCCCCACTCAATTCTTCGGTGTCCTTGACGAAGTAGCTTGTAGATCTTCAATCTTCTGCGTGAGCTTCTTCAAGTCTTCCGCCCTCTCCCAGCTAATCTCGTCATCTGCGAGCCCCTTCCATTTTACCAGATACTCTTTATGCCTTTTACGATCAGTGGTGACCATCCTTTCCGCCAGGATTTCTTCAGGTTGATGTGTAACGCCCTACATCCTTAGAGCCGTTACTAAGTGAGTTTTTAAGACGAAACAGTGTGCAAAGAACTCGCTAACCGAGGTTTTGAACAAAAGTGTGACTGATTAAAAGTTAAGGCTGTAATCTTTGAAAATGCGTTGACTCAATAAAAACTTCTAGTATTAGACAATTGGGATCCCAAAATAAGGTTTGAAAACTATTTACATCTTGAAATAAGTTTACAGTTGATCAGTTACAAAATCATAGATTATTACAGCCATTTTCAAATAAACCCCCAACCAAAGCAGTCGGGCAGGCCAAACATGTACACGTCGCTTCACGCTCTCCGTACTCATGGTTGGTTGACCCAGTCATTGCCCTTACTTGCAACACAGAGCACCCGTGAGCCGAAGCCCAGCAAGAAAACTCATGCAGAACATAACATATGCAATGTATACAGTTTTATCATAACAGATAATCCACAGATAAACAAGTCAACCATTAGACTAAGCAAACACATGTATCCACCGGGCCCCGCCCTGATTATAGCATAACACATGAATCCACCGGGCCCCGCCCTGATTATAGCATCCCATGTGCTAGGTGTTACTTTCGGCCCACGGCCGCCCCGGCCTACGCCGTACTTGGCCCTTGCCGTTCATTTCATCATAATCACACGTATAGTACATTCGAAATAATCATTCACACATCATGATTCATTTAAGGTTAAACATTTGCACCTAATACAATCTGGGGCCATGCCCTACAATCACACAGTGGGGCCACGCCCTATCCTACGGGTGTTATAGTTTTCTTACCTTTCCAATCAATAGCTTAGATCACCTGACTCCTTGAGCACGATCCCACCCGAGCCTTAGCGCACACCTAGGCACAAACATAGGTCAAAGTCAACACCGAACCCCAAGTCCGAATACCTAGCCTCGGGACCAATCCCGAGCCCCCGGGAAGTCCCAAATCCCCAAAACAAAGTGGCGGAAACAAACCCCAAACCCTAGGTCAAAATCCATCATCAAAACTCAAAAATTCCCCTTTGTGAACAGTGCAGCGCTACAGCGCTCTAAAGAGGGCGCTGTAGCGCTACAAGCAGAATGCACCCCCCAGAAACAGGGACTAGCGCTACAGCGCCCACTGACTAGCGCTGTAGCGCTAGTTGCAGCCCAGAAAACCCAAAATCGCATTTCTGCGATTTCTTTCACCCAATCTCAAACCAAACTTCCCCAAATCTTTACCAAACTCAAAATCAAGCTTATGAACACTCTCCATTCATCCCAAGCATCCCAAATCCTCAAATCCCAAGATCATTTATCCCAAATCTCAAAATCTACCATGAACAACCCTAAACCAGAAATTCAAGCAAACCACAAAGATAGAGTCTTAGAAATCATACCATTGCTGCAAATTTCGACCTTGATTCAACCCTAGGCCTCCTTAGCTTGCTCTCCCTCAAAGCTTGCCCAGAAATCCCCTGACATTCCCATCAATCCAGCTCAAAACACAGCTCAAACCATCAAAACCCTTAAAACCGAAAATCTCTAAAACTTACCTCAAACATTGATGTGTTCTTGCTAATCCTTGCCAAATCTTCAAGTATAACCTTAAGATTCTTGATGCCCAGCCTATCCTAGCTCTCCACCGAGCTTTTCCCCAAGAAAAATGGAGAGGAACGGTGCAAGAACGAACAAACCGTTCCTTGAGAAAACCCCCCCTGTTTTCTCTCTTTTCTTTCTTTCCTTCTTCTTTCTTTTCTTTTTCTTTTAGCATTCCCTATCTCTATAAAGCCTTTTAAAAAAAACTTATCTCCAAAAGCCAAATGACCAAAACGCCCTCCCTATAAATTCTAAATCCTTTTGTTCAAGTAGGGCCATTTTAGTCATTCACCCAATTCCCGCTAATCCTCAAGTGTCTCTAATATTTTCCCGTTGCTTCCCAATACCTGATAAATCACCAAATAATTATCCCCCATCATCAAAATAAATCTCAACCTATTTCTCTGAATTCCTGTTCATACCCCCAGGCTCGCCCCGAGCTGGGTATAAATTCCTGTCAACACTTTCCGCTAGCCTGCTCACTGGGATCGCCTCGAGTCACAATTCACAGATACATCCACATCACAATGTGGTCTCAACAATCATCACATATCAATGCAGTTATGCCCAACATGGCCAAAATTACAATTATACCCTTCTAACACGATCCGGGCCTACATGCATACTAACATACATAGTCATGCATCTCAGATAACAAATGGTCATATAACATGCTTTAAATCATAACCATGCATTTAAATCATTAAAATCACACATAAATCCCATCATGCCCTCCTGGCACGCTAATCAAGGCCCTTAAGCCTTAATAGCGGATTTGGGTCGTTACATGATGCTTGCTCCTTGGCTGAACGATGACCCCTCCTTTGGTTGAATGGTTGCGCTCTGGATTTGCTGGATCTTCGTGATACGGCTTCAAGTTGCTGACGTGAAGGACCGAGTGTATCTTAATCCATGCTGGTAGGTCGACTTTGTAGGAAGTTAGGCCAACTTTTGAGATGATTGAGACCGGACCCTCATACTTGCGAACGAGTCTGATGTCTTTGTCCCCTCGGAATCTCAACTATTCGGGCCTCAACTTGATTAACACTAAGTCACCTGCTTTGAACTCCAGTGGTCTGTGCTTCTGATCTGCGCACTTCTTCATTCTTCTTGATGCTTTTTCTAAATAAGCTCGGGCAATCTCTGTCGTTTTCTTCCAGTCTTTTGTGAAGTGAAAGGCTCGCGGGTTCCAACCGCGATATTCGTCCACTGTGTGGGGCAACAATGGCTGCTGTACATTAACAACTTCAAAAGGGCTCTTATTCGATGAAGAACTCTTTTGAGAGTTCAAGCAACATTGAGCTACATCAACTCTTTTGAGAGTTGCGGCCAATTCTTCTGATTGGCATTGACAAAGTGGGGCAAGAACTCTGCCAACATCCCGTTAAATCTTTCCGTCTTCTCATCTGTCTGTGGATGGTAGCTCGAGGATATGTTCAGTTGTGACCCCAAGAGACTGAATGGTTCAGACCAAAAGGTCCCAGTGAATCTTCCATCTTGGTCACTAACAATGTTCTGGGGCACTCCCCAATATTTGACAATATGCTTGAAAAATTGTCGAGCTGTCTCTTCTGCCGAACAATACTTCGACACTAGGATGAATGTTGCGTACTTCGAGAATCTGTCCACGGCCACCAAGATCGCACTCAAATCCCCTGTCTTTGGTAGACTGGTGATAAAGTCAAGAGACACACTCTCCCATGGTTGGCTTGGGACTCGCAAGGGCTCCAACAAGCCAGGTGTCTTGTTCCTATCGACCTTGTCCTGCTGGCAGACGAGACAGGTCTTGGTGTACTCCACTACATCATCTCGCATTTGTGGCCAGTAGTATCCCTGCTTCAAGAGGGCATTGGTTCTCTGCCACCCTGGATGACCTGCCCACAAGGTGTCATGACACTTGCTTAGTAATGTGCTCCGCAAATCTCCAGCTTTCAGAATATACAAGCGACCCCCTTTAGCCCACAGAAGATCATCCTCCACCCAGAACTGGCGAGTCTTGCCTTCTTTTACGAGCTTCAGGATGGTCCTGACAACCGGGTCTTTCTCCAGGTTTTCTTTGATGCGCTCCTTGAGTGCAGTGTTCACCATGCTAGCCGACAAACTAGCCAAGATCTTTAGAGTTGCCAATTCTGCTTTGCGACTCAAGGCGTCAGCTGCCTGGTTCAAGCGTCCTGCCCTGTGCTCAAATGAGAAGTCGAATTCTGCCATGAACTCCTGCCATTAAGCTTGCTTACGGGTCAGTTTCAGCTGAGTAAGGAAATGACTAACAGTTGCATTATCCGTCTTCACCATGAAATTTGACCTCAGCAAGTAATGCCTCCACACTCGCAAGCAATGGATAACTACGAGGAGTTTCTTCTCCTGGGCAGTATACCGCCTCTCAACTTTAGACAGCATGCGGCTCTCATATTCTACCGGGTGGTCTTCTTGTACTAGTACCCCTCCCAGAGCATAATTTGAGGCATCTGTCTGTACTTCGAAGGGCTTGCTAACATTTGGCAAGGAAAAAACAGGATCCTTCATCATGGCTTCCTTCAAACTCCTGAATGCTTCAGCACACTTGTCAGTCCACGTCCAAGTCACACCCTTTTTTAAAAGATCGGTCAAGGGTGTCACCCTTCTTGAGTAGCCATTCACAAATCGTCTATAGTAGTTTGCTAGGCCCAAGAAGGAGCGGAGTTCTTTCACATTTGTGGAGGCTTTCCATTCATGGATTGCCCTCACCTTCTCCAGATCCATATGAATTCGGCCACGTTCCACAAGGCGGCCTAAGAACTTAACGCTCTCCTGTGCAAACGAGCATTTCTCGCACTTCACATATAGCTGGTTCTCTCTCAACTTTTGAAACACTTGAGCCAAGTGTTCTTGATGCTCTTGAATCGTGGTGCTACAAACCACGATATCATCCAAGTACACCACCACGAACTTATCTAGATACTCGTGGAATACTTGGTTCATCAGTGTACAGAAAGTAGTAGGTGCATTTGTCAACCCAAACGGCATTACTCGAAACTCAAATGCTCCGTATCGAGTAACGCACATTGTCTTTGGTTCATCCCCATCTGCAATCCTCACCTGATAGTAGTCCGATCTCAAGTCCAACTTTGTGAAGTATTTTACTCCACTTAGCTGGTCGAACAAATCAGCGATCAGAAGGATGGGGTAGGTGTTGTGAACTGTCACCTTGTTGAGAACCCTATAATCAATGCACAGTCTCAAGCTCCCATCGTGCTTCTTCTGGAATAGCACCGGTGCCCCAAATGGCGCCTTCGACGGTCTGATGAAGCCTGCCTCCAATAACTCTTTTAGTTGTCTCCTCAACTCTTCTAGCTCAAGGGGTGCCATTCTGTAAGGCGCTTTAGTTAGAGGTTTTGTTCCCGGCACCAGCTCTATCTGGTGATCAATCCCCCTCTTTGGTGGCAAGGCTTTGGGGAGTTTATCTGGCATCACATCCCCATACATCTTTAAGACCCTCGTAATTTCTAGTGGAACAATCTCTTCTGCTGCTTCTTCGAACACGGTAGGTACAGCTACATAAGTGGGCTCCTGCTTCTTCACACCCTTCTTGAACTATAAAGCTGATAGAAGCTTCACACCAGGGGGTGGTTTCACCTTTGCAGGCACCATTGCAGGAGTCTCTCCCATTATGAGCAAGCTCCCAGTGGCAGGGATTGGAATGGCACCTTTCTTGGTTAGAAAGTCCATTCCCAAGACTACATCGAAGTCGTCCATATGGACCACGACTAAGTCAGTTTGCCCCTCCCACGTGTCGACTCTAACTTTTACCCCTTTAGCCACGCCAGTTGTGTCCAAGGCCTTGGAGTTGACCGCTTTCATGCAGCCGGCATCTTTCTCCAGATTTAGTCCCAGTCGCTTTGCTTTGAGTTTAGAGATGAAGTTGTGCGTGGCGCTCGTATCGATCATCACTCTTTTGGCAGGCTTGCCATTGATGGTGGCATCCACGAACATTAGCCCCTTTCCCAGGGTCTTCTTCCCTTTTTCGTCGTGTTTCTTGATAGCATTCAACAGGCGGACAACGCCAATGTGCGCGTATCTTCGTCTTCCTCTTCTCCTTCGCCCTGTTGTTCTTGGACAATGAGGGCATTCAACTTGCCTCGGTAAAGGAAAACTGCTGACTTATGTGGGCCTTTGCAGAGCCAACAAGCTAGCGGCTTCCTCCTTGCAGTGGCATCTGTACCATTGGAAGAATTGGACTCAGTTGTCCTCTTCTCTCCCCCACTCTTTCCCTGCCATGACTTCCCAAACTTCTTACTCCCAGCACTACTTGAGCTGGTTAGAGGGGTAGCCCTTTTCGGCACGCTGCTCTCCGGAGTGTAGTCTGTTAAGCGTTCAACAATTGCTTGAGCGATGGCTAGATCAGACACACGCTGTCTCTGAAGTTCTTGCTTGGCCCACGGTTTCAATCCCTTGAGGAAGCAGAAAAGCCTGTCTACTTCAGACAAGTCCTTTATGTCCAGCATTAGTCCCGAAAATTTCTTCACATATTCTCAGACTGTCCCAACTTGTTTGAGCTCTCTCAACTGCCATCGAGCCATGTAAGCGACATTTTCTGGTAGAAATTGCGTCTTTAATTCTCTCTTCAGGTTTGCCCAAGATGTGATGGTGCACCTACCATTCTCTATGTCATCATACTTAGTCCTCCACCACACCTTGGCATCCCCAGACAAATAGATGGTAGCCATGGTGACCTTTCCTTCTTCCGAATCAACTCGCACAGCTCTAAAATAGTGTTCCGTGTCGAAGAGGAAATTCTCCAAGTCCTTTACGTCTCTGGCCCCGTTATAGGACCTCGGCTCAAGTACCTTAACTCGACCATATTCCATACCTATCGGCCTTGTTGCAAGGGCATTCCCAACCGCTCGCATTGTTAGGTTTACCTTGGCAGTTAGCTCAGCCATTTCTTCTCTGAGCACGCCAACTGCCTCCCTGCAGTCTTCCATAGTGTCATTTATGGAAACTTCTTGTTCCTTCAGCATGCGCTCCACTGCCGCGATGCGCTCTTCCCACCGAGGGGAAACAAAAGTAATTGTTGGAGTGTTTCTTTTCTCCAACGCAATTATTCTGGATAGGAGAACATCATTTTCCTTTTCTAGCGCAGCTATGCGATTGTTTGCATTAGACAATCCAGAGTTATGACTTGTAGAGGAAAGATCCCTGACCCTTTCATCCAGGCCAAATAATTCCCCCACATGTTTCTCAAGTGCTTCGATCCTCTGAGTGTTGCCCACCATTAGTGTATATTTCCAAGCTCTTTCTAACTTGGCTCTGATACCAACTATCATGGGCCGACTATTTGGGTACTCCAAGTAGATGGAACGTGCGGCACTTGCAGACTCTTCAAGCTAGCAAGTCAGCCTACGACACACACCTACAGGCAAACAAACTCAATGGTTAGCCACATACACATCTCGGACAAGCAACAGGAAATAACAAAGTATGAGCAAGGACAAAGCAAGTCATTCCTAGGAACGTCCACACAACACAAAGCACACAACAAGGCAAGTGGCACGCAATGGCCCAACGAAGATAACAAACAAGTAACACATAGGCAACAAGGAAGCACACAGGGGCAAGTATGGATAAATATTGTTTTATTAATATATAGCCTTGATAGGGCAAGGGAGTACACAGCTTTGGCCCCTATCTGCTGATGGCCATGGTGCTTCCCTAAGTCACCAGGTCAACTCCCCCTAAGGAGCCTTCTAGGGAAATAAGGTCTTCCCAGGAACATATATGATTTTTTTCTGGGAGACATATGCATAATTACAAAACTGCCACAACCCTATCCCATGAGGTTGCTTGGTGCAAGACTTGACTAATGATCAAGCACCAAGGCATGCTCACTTACAAAATGGCTCCATGTGGGTGTGCCAAAGAGGCAGTACGCCACATCGCGCACCCCCTATCTCACGTGCCCAGGCCCGTGCCTCACAGGAAGGCGTCGTTCCACCAGTCGCGTGCCTCGCTCACATGCTTCATAGGAGGGCCTCGCGCGCCACCCATCTGGCGTGCCTCACTTGTGTGCCCAGGCTTGTGGCTCGCAGGAAGGCCTCGCGCCACCAGCAGCGTGCCTCGCTTGCATGCTTTGCAAGAGGTCCTCGCGCGCCACCCATCTCGCATGCCTTACTTGCGTGCTTCGCAGAAGGGCCTCGTGCGCCCCCATCTCGTGTGCCTCGCTCGCATGCCCAGGCCTGAGCCTCACAAGCTCCTCATTAAACATACTTTGTGCACCACATAGCTGCACCCTTGGCACACACCAATCAACCATACGGTGACTTGCACCAATACAGTAATTATATTAGCGGAGAATGAGCTTTCAAAGGTAAAAGGAATAGGTGCCCTATGGGTGTAAGAGCCTATACGTGTCTCAAAAATATCACACGGGTATGAAGTACGTATTGGTGTACGACCCTGAGAACCCAAGGCATCTAATCCTCATATCCACGCCACATAGGTAATGGTCGTACAAGTGAGGTACCTGGTGTGGTCCTTCTCAGCGAATCCCTGACATCCATCACTGGCAAGCAGTGGAAGTACGAGGAGTGGTGACATGGCCTTCATTTCTCTGACCATATATCAGAGCCGACACCACAACCACCTATGCCACTACGTCTGGTGCCACTTCTCTGACACTCGTACTGAATAAGTAGTGGAGGTATTCCCACAGACCCTGACTATGTACAAGAGTTGACACCACGACCTTCTGCACCACTACTACTTGTGCCACCACATTGACAAGGTACTTGTGAACAATCTGGTCCCCTGGGACCACAATGTATTAGGGGCCATTATAGCCCACTATAAAGGGAACCTAACTTCATCATTGAAGGGGGTGAGAAAATTCTTGTAAGATCAAATTATTCTAAAAGAAGAATACTAGTTTTCTTTCTATTTTCTACTTGCAATCTTTCTTTAAGTTTCTATAACTTCATTTGTATTTATTAGATATTGATTTCAGGTTTTTGAGTTTTCTATCCATATATCGTTGACGAGTTCTCAACGTCAACAGCTTGGCGTCGTCTGTGGGAAGGATAAGTGCCAAGCCACTATTCTTCCATTTATTCTGACAAGAAAAGATGCCAAGACGTTCTAAGAGACTGAGAGAGCCATGAGAGGTGGAGGTCCACCTTGATGGTGTTCAACTGAAAGCCTCCATGAAGAATCCTCCACCACCCAAAATTGTGGATGCCTAAAGGAGCCCACGATTCCTGGGGATGAAAGGGAGGCTTCATACCCAGCTGTCTAACCTGATGAGAACCATTCTCGAACCGCGACTCCTCTACCTAGAGATGCCAGAGAGCTTCCACCTCAAGGCCACCGCGGGTGCCGTACTCCGGCTGACAAGATCCGGGTCCATCAACGCGGGGGCTGGACAAGAGTCACCAAGTGCATTCTATAAGCTCGAGCTCTAGGTCTCAATTCTATGTAGAGGAGATACGCGAGTTACACCGAAAGAACCAAAGGCTAGAAACCACCTTAGAAAATATGCAAGAGGTGTTGAACGGTCTGCTACAAGGAAAATCAAGCGTGCCCCTTCCTAGAAGAAAGGAAAAAGGCCCAGAGGATGGAGAAACTATGGTCCGTGTGGATGAGGAGGGGACTCGGCTCTCCACCAATAATACCCCTCGGACAAAGCAGTGTAAACATCCTAGGAAGGCGAAGTAACCCAGATGCCAGAGCAGAAGAACAATGCTAACCCTCCTAATGAAGCCGAAGTCACCTCTAGGGAGGCGCCACCTGATGTAAGAGAAAAGCTCAATAGAAGGAGGTCAGAAGTAAGGACAACACCTCCTGTGGCCCCTCCGATGGGTAGAGAAAAGAGAAATGCCGACCCTACCAAGCTAAGGGATTCCTTGAATAGGAGGCGACATGAGATAGACACCAAGATGAGGAGCCTTCAGAGCAAGATCATCACATCATCTGGGGGGTACATTACCGATGAAGAATTCAACCACGAGTCACCTTTCACGCGAGAAATCCAGTTGGAGCGACTCCCGGCTAACTTTAAAGGACCTCATATGACCCCTTATAAGGGAAATGTAGACCCCAAATACCATATAGACACGTTCAATGATCTGATGAAGCTGAGAGGAATTAATAGTAGGGCCAGGTGCCACTGCTTCGCTGTCTTGTTAAAAGAACTTGCTTGCAAATGGTGCAAAAGACTCCGACCAGGGTCTATTAGGTCATGGCAACAATTTTCCGACGAGTTTCTCCAACAACATCATGTCATACGCGATTATATCCTACCCAGCACTAGGCTCGCTAATATAAAGCAAGGTGAAGGAGAGAGCTTGAACAGCTACATCCATGGGTTCAACATGGAGGCGGCCAAAGTGGGAAGCCTAACCAGGGGAGAACTCAAGATGGCGATCACAGCCAAAGTGAACCCAGGCAGTAAGCTTTGGGATAACATGCTCAAAAGGGAGATCATAGACGTAGACGATTTCTACAAGCGGGCACAAAAGTACATTCGTGTCGAAGACGACCATGAGAATTTGAAGGCATCCCTTGTCAAGCACTCAGCCCCTGAAAGTTCGAATGACGAAAAAATGAAAAGGGTATACGAAGGCCCAAGAGATGACCACCAGAGGAAGCACAAACACGGAGGTAAACCTAGGAAAACATCCCACACCTTCTACGTTGACCTGACACATGCTAGGGAGCATATCTTCATGGCAAACAAGAATCAGGTCCCCTTCAGGAGACCCCCACCAATGAAGAGAGATCGGTCAAAGAGAGACCCTGGGAAGTGTTGTCACTATCATAAAGACATTTGCCACACCACCGCGTAATGCACTCATTTAAAGGGGGAAATAGAAGAACTCATATGTAAGGGGCACTTGGGTAGATATGTCGAAAGAGCTAATGAAATACCAGATGATAGACCACGCTCGCCACGGGCGCGAGATGTAGCCCAAGAAGTGCAAGAAGAGGTGAGGATGATCTTCAAAGGACTAGGATTCGGAGAAGAATTGAGAAAAGGGCAAGATAGGTACGCCAAGGAAGCCAGACGAAACCCACCCTCATGCATGCTAAGCCTAGAACAACGACCCCCGAAAAACTTTAAAGGGGAAAATGACTCAGTAACATTCAGTGAAGAAGACGCGTGGGGTGTGCATTTTCCTCACAATGACCTCCTGGTGTTGACTGTTCTGCTTGCAAACACGAGGGTACATCAGGTTCTGGTGGACAATGGAAGCTCCATAAACATCCTATATCGCCCAGGCTTCGAGAAGATGGGACTGGGCATCAGGAACATAAGCCATATAACACCTTCCTATATGGGTTTACATGAGACTCGATACAACCCCTGGGCACAATCAAGTTAGCCCTCACCATGGGAGAGCTGCCAAGATGGACCACTATAATG
Organism: Humulus lupulus; assembly: GCF_963169125.1. Classification (NCBI taxonomy): domain Eukaryota; kingdom Viridiplantae; phylum Streptophyta; class Magnoliopsida; order Rosales; family Cannabaceae; genus Humulus; species Humulus lupulus. The sequence continues at coordinate 187,051,717 of NC_084795.1, read as the reverse complement.
ATGAACTTTTTCATAGTAAGTTATTCCTCGACCTTGAATGCGATATTAGGGAGACCTTCCCTGAGAGAATTAAAGGCGATAACCTCAGTATACAACTTGGCCATAAAATTCCCAACTCCTGGGGGAGTGGCGAGCGTGTAAGGGGAACAGAAAGAAGCAAGGGAATGTTATAACACATCCCTTCGGCAAGCCATGAGACCGCCAGAACTTATGACGATGGTAGTGCATGGGAACACAAACCCGAGAGAGTTCAACCCCAAAGTCCCCGAGGAGATCAAAATCGATGGTTGCGCATATGCACCTGAGGAGGAACAACAGGTAATGCTTCACTTTTAGTATGGTAAATCAACAGGGTTACCATCCCCCCAACAACTATGAATTAGAGGGGCAACTTAGATACCATGATATGTAGTAAGAACATCGTCACCACAAACACCTATGTACTCTCCATATTTTTAATGAATATGTTTTTTATTGGCATGTTATACTCCTCATTTACATGAGCACGAATCTTACTCTTGTGTACCTATCTCCAAGTAGTTCTATCAAAGTACATGAGCAAAACGAGAAAAAGTGCCCGAAGAGATGAATCTTGCCTACCACTTGGGGGGCAAAGTATACAGCCAAAAAATGGCCCTAAACGAGAACCTTATATATATAAAAAAATCCCTTATAAACCGTTATAATATATATATAAGGAAGAAAACCTTGCAAAGCATCTCTTGAGTTCACAAGGATTAGCTACCCTTGTGAATATCAAAGAGGGTCAAAAGGTCCTACAAGAAGAGCCTCCTAATAAATGTTGATACCTCCACGAGAGGAAAGGCCTCAGAAAGAGCATCCTAATAAAGGTTGATGCCTCCATGAGAAGGAATACCTCAGGAAGAGCATCCACCAATAGGCCTAGAGCGGTGACCAAGTCGTCTAGCCAAAAAGGGTCCTAAAAGAGACCCTTGCAAAGATAGTACTAGGCATAATGACAAGAAGGAAGCTACTCGCAACAAATAATAAGTGCGCGCAAAAGTATATAAAAGGATGAGTAGAACCCAAAGAGTCAACATATCCTTACAAATACAATCAAGGTGGACCAAAGAGAGACATATCGAGCACCTTTTTGCGGGCTCAAAAGGACCTCAAACATAGAGGAACAAAAGTGAACGATCACATATATATATATATATAAAAAGGGATTTACGATAATGTAGCAGAACTTATAAAAGTTCCAACAACAAAAAATGAATGAATGATAGGCTCAAGCCAAATCGAATTAAATGATAATGTTGCAGAAGCAGAATCTCAAGGCCCCTTCCCACGAGCATTCCACTCAGCCACCCTGGTGACGGCGTGCTCACCAAAGGAGGAGAAATCAAAGTTAGGATTTTTCCTCCACACTCCATAGAGGGCGAGCTGATCAATCACCCTAGCAGAAACAAATGAGTGAGTAGCGCCCGAATCAATCAATGCAGTATATAAAGAACCGGCGCTAAAAATCTGACCTGCCACAACTGAGGGACTGGCCTCCGCCTCAGTCTGAGTCAAAGTGAAAACCCTAGCAGGAGCGAGCCTGTCTCCCTGCTTTGGCTCCTCTTTCTTAGCTTGTGGGCAGTCTTTCTTCAAGTGATTGGTGCTCCCACAAATAAAACATGCCCTGGTCCGACACTCGCCCTGATGCCGTCGACTGCACTGAGGACACATTGGGAAGCTCCTCCAGTTGTCATTTCCGCCCTGACGGCCACCAACAGAACCGCGAACCCTCCTATCAGAACCATAAGGAGCAAATGAATCTGGTACTCTTCTTTTCTGCTCACTAGGGCCACTGCTCCGACTAGGCCCAGAAGAAGGAGGCACTGTCCTCCTGGTATCGCGCCTAGCAGCGCTATCCTTCCAGATCTAATCCTCAGCCCTCTCAGCAGTAAGGGCCTTATCTACCACTTGTGCATAAGTAGTCTCTGGAGCCAATGTAATACTCACATCACGGGCGATCATCACATTCAATCCCCGTATAAACCTATCTCTCCTGGCCGCATCAGTCGGCACTAGCTCTGGCGCAAACTTCGCCAATCTATCAAATATCAGGGTGTACTCGGTGACTGATAACCTGCTCTGGGTCAGGTTGATAAACTCATCAGCCTTCGCAGCTCGAACTGCTACACTGTAGTATTTCTCATTAAAAATGCTCTTGAATTCTTCCCAAGTCATAGTTGCAATATCCCTTCGCTGCCTTACTACATCCCACCATATTCGTGCATCATCTCTAAGCATATAGCTGGCACAATCAACCCTTTCCTTTCCTTCAACCCTCATGAAATCCAAGATTACAGAAGTCATATTCATCCACTGCTCAGCCCGCAGTGGGTCTGTTCCACCCTCAAAGGTAGGAGGTTGCTGTTTCCTGAATCTTTCATACAGAGGTTCCACCCTATTCTCAACCACAGGCTGAACCGGGGCTGGTGCTACACTCGGCTGTAGTGGTAGCCCGGTGACTGGTGGAGGAGCCTGTTGCCTCAACTGACTAAGTTCTTCCTCTGTTTTCTTCAATCTAGCCTCCATTTCGGCTAATATCTGCTGCCAGTTCTGAGGAGCAGGTGGAGGGTCCTGACCCTGATTGTCATCCTCGGCCCGAATGCCGCGGAGTCTCGATGATTGCCGAGGCGTTACAACTAAATGCCTGCAATGAGTGACACCGCTCATCAGGCATGATAACAAGATCCAATTCCACCTCTCAATCTCAACAACAACCAAGATCAACAATCCAAATAACATACAGATATCATACAGCACAGAACGGGCCTTGCCCTGGCATCATGCATATGTTATTTCACTCATCATGCTCATAATAACCTAAGCAGGTACACAAGGCATTCAAACACATATTCAAATATATTAATCAACCATACCAATCAACCCTGAGTTGAGCTTTTCAATGGCAGCGTGCGTACATGTTCGGTCAATCTCCAGAACCAATAAACCTTGGCTCGCTCTGATACCAAGTTGTAATGCCCTACTACCTTAGAGCTGTTACTAAGTGAGTTTAAAACGGAAATTGTGCAACTAACTGACTCTACGAGGTTTCTAAAACCAAAAGTGTGACTTGATCAGAAGTTAAGGCTGTAGTTTTTGAAAATGTTTAGTTTCATTGAAAACATTAAGTATCAAACATCCGGGATCCCAAAATAAGGTTTACAAAATATTTACAACTCAAAAATAGATTTACACTTGATTAACTATCAAAAGAATAGGTTAATACAACCATATAAAAAATGCCCCCAACCAAAGCAGTCGGGCAGGCCGAACACGTACGCACCGCCCCCACGCTCTCCATACTCATGGCCGGTTGACTAACTCCTTACTTTTACCTGCCACACAGAGCACCCGTGAGCCGAAGCCCAGCAAGAAAACTCATACAGTATATAACATATGCATAGAATATAGCTGACATATAATCCACTAATAAATAGGAAAACCATCAGACTGAACAAGCACGGCCATGCCGCCCCAGAGGCCTTACCAAAGCCTGGGGTCTCGGTCCTTACCGTAAGGATAACTCATGTATCCATTGGGTCCCACCCTGGCTATAAGCACTCCATGTGCTAAGTGTTACTTCCGGCCCCAAGGCCGTTCTCGGCCTTCGCCGCTATCGACCTTAGCCGTTCATTTCATTATAATTACACATATAGTACATTTCAAAATAATCATTCAAACATTTAATAATTCATTTAAGGTAATACATTCGCACACAATACAATCTAGGGCCATGCCCTGCAATAACACTGTGGGCCCATGCCCTGTTCTCGGGTGTTACGGTTTTCTTAACTTTCAATTCGATAGCTTTGATCACCTGACTCCTCGAGCACGATCCTACTCGAGCCCTAGCACTCACCTAAACAAAATCCATAAGTCGAAGTCATTACCAAACCTCAAGTCCAAAACCTAGCCTCGGGACCAATCCCAAGCCCCCGGGAAGTCCTAGATCCACAAAACAAGGTGGTGGAATCGAGCCCCGAACCCTAGGTCAAAATCCCTCAACAAATGCCCAAAAACCCCTTTCTGTGAACAGTGCAGCGCTACAGCACTCTTAAGAGGGCGCTATAGCGCTACAAGCAGAACCACACATCCCCAGGAACAGGGCCTAGCGCTACAGCGCCCAAAGACTAGCAACACCAAAAATCGTTTTCTGCGATTTCCTTCAACCATTTCAACCCCAAACTTGTCCAAATATTTCCCAAACCCAAAAACAAACTTATCAACACCTCACACTCATCCCAAGCATCCCATGAACCCATAACCCAAGCTCAAGCAACCCAAAACTCATGATCTACCATAATGAACCTTAAACCCAGAAATTCAGTCAATCATCAAAGTTAAGGACTTAGAAATCATACCGTGGATGGAAATTCGACCTTGAGTTGAACCCTAGACCTCCTTAGCTTGCTCCTTCTCAAACTTGGCCTAATTTCCCCAAAAATCCCCATATATTTAGCTCAAATACACAGCTTAAACCAGTCAAGCCCTAAAACTGAAACTTCTAAAAACTTTCCTCAAATTTCTGATGTGTTCTTGCTAATCCCTTGCCAATCTTCAAGTCTAGCTTAGGATCCTTGATGCTCGGCTTACCCTAGCTCACCATTGAGCTTAGCTCCAAGAAAAATGAAGGGAAAAAGGTGGGAGAGCTACAAACCGATCCTTTGAAGAAAACCCACACTGTTTTTCTCTCTTTTCTTTTTCTACAGCCTTACCACTCTTTTCTACCAATTCCAATAAGTATAAAGCTCCCTTTAACTTATCTCTAAAATGCCTAAAGACCAAAATGCCCTCCCTATTAATTCTAAACTTTTTTGTCCATGTAGGGCCATTTTAGTCATTTTACCCAATTCCCACTAATTCCTCGAGTGTCTCTAATAATTTCCCGCTTGCTACCCAATACCTGATTAATCACCAAATATACAATCCTCATCATCAAGATTAACCTCAATATGTTTCCAAATTTCCCATTTAAACTCCCTAGGCTTAACCCAAGCCGGGTATAAATTCCCGCTTTCACTTTTCCGCTAACCCGCTCATTCTAGGATCGTCTCGAGTCACAGATCACAGATATCAACACAGTCATACCCAAAATGGCCAAATTACAATTATGCTCTTTCTAAGACAATCAGGTCTACATGCATACTAATACACATAGTCATGCATCTCAAATAGTCAAATAGTCATATAACATGCATTAAATCATAATCATGCATTTAACTCATTAAAGTCACACACAAAATCCCATTATGCCCTCCAGGCACACTAATCAAGGCCCTTAAGCCTTATTAGCCATTTTGGGTCGTTACAATCACCGTCTCGCGTGCCCAGGCCCGTGCCTCACAGGAAGGCCTCGCGCCACCAGCCGCGTGTCTCGGTCGCGTGCTTCGTAGGAGGGCCTCGCGCGCCACCCATCTCGCATGCCCAGGCCCGTGGCTCGCAGGAAGGCCTCGCACCACCAGCGACGTGCCTCGTTCGTGTGCTTTTAAGGAGGGCCTCGCGCCCCCCCCCCCCCATTTCTTGTGTCCTGCTCGCGTGCCTCACTCGCGTGCCCAAGCCCATGCCTTGAAGAAAGGCCTCGCGCCACCAGCCGTGTGCCTCCCTCACGTGCTTCACAGGAGGGACTCACGCGCCACCCATCTTGCGTGCCTCGCTCATGTGCCCTTGCGTGCCTCGCTCATGTGCCCAAGCTCGTGCCTCACAGGAAGGCCTCGCGCCACCAGCTGCATGCCTCACTTGCATGCTTCGCAGGAGCGCCTCAAGTGCCACCCATTTTGCGTGCCTCGCTCGCTTGCTTCGCAGGAGGGCCTCGCGCGCCACCCATCTCGCGTGCCTTGCTCGCATGCCCAGGCCTGTGCCTCGCTCGCATGCCTAGGCCCATGCCTCGTAGGAAGGCAACGCGCCACCAGCGACAAGCCTCGTTCGTGTGCTTTTAAGGAGGGCCTCGCGCGCCCCCCATCTCTTGTGTCCTGCTTGCGTGCCTCACTCGCGTGCCCAGGCCCATGCCTTGAAGAAAGGCCTCGCGCCACCAGCCGCGTGCCTCACTCGCGTGCTTCGGAGGAGGGCCTCATGCGCCACCCATCTCGCATGCCTCGCTCGTGTGCCCAAGCCCGTGCCTCACTCGCGTGCTTTGCAGGAGGGCCTCACGTGCCACCCATCTTGCGTGCCTCGCTCGCTTGCTTCGCAGGAGGGCCTCGTGTGCCCCCTTCTCGCGTGCCTCGCTCATGTGCCCAGGTCCGTGCCTTGCAAGGTCCTCATCAAATGCGCTTCGTGCACCACATAGCTGTACCCTCGGCACACATCAATCAACCATACAGTGACTCACACCAATACAGCGATTATATTAGCGGAGAAGGAGCTTTCAAAGGTAAAAGGGATAGGCGCCCTACTGGTGTAAGAGCCTATACACTGCTCAAAAAGATCGCACGGGTATGAAGTACGTACTGGTGTATGACTCTGAGAACCCCAGGCATCTGATCCTCATATCCATGCCACATAGGTAGTGGTCGTACAAGTGAGGTACCTAGTGTGGTCCTTCTCAGCCAACCCCTGACATCCATCCCTGGCAAGTAGTAGAAGTACGAGGATTGGTGACATGGCCTGCATGTCTCTGACCATACATCAGAGCCGACACCACAACCACCTGTGCCACTACGTTTGGTGCCACTTCTCTGACACTCGTAGTGAATAAGTATTGGAGGCGTTCCCACATACCCTAACTATGTGCTAGAGCCGACACCACGACCTTCTGCAACACTGCTACCTGTGCCACCACACTGAAAATGTACTTGTGAACAATCTGATCCCCTCGGACCACAATGTATTAGGGGCCATTAGAGCCCACTATAAATGGAACCTCACTTCATCATTGAAGGGGGTGAGAAAGTTCTTGTTAGATTAGATTATTATAATAGAAAAATATGAATTTTCTTTCTATTTTCTACTTGCAATCTTCCTTCAAGTTTCTATAAGTTCATTAGATATTGATTTAAGTTTTTTGAGTTTTCTATCCATATATCGTTGACAAGTTCTCACTGTCAACATATGTTATCATGATTATCTTGATATTATCAATTTTTATTATGTTTATGCTTTTTTATTTCATACATTCTTTTTAAAACTTAACAATAGTGTATATAAAGTTATTTATGTGCATATATATATATATGATTAGTTATAAGTTGCATTATACAAATTTTTTGCAAAATAAAAACTAAATATGCACATTATAAATATTGATAATCACGTGATAGTTCAGTTATTAATATTAAAAACTTATAGGTAAGAATATTTTTTAATGAAAAACTAATTTAATTTAAAAAACCATTAAATATTTCTAAAATTTAATGAATTTTTTTTCAATGTTATGTATGGTATTGTTATAAATTAAGTGGTCCAATTTCTTTTAAGATTGATTCACCATTTTTTATATTTTATTTATGTACTTTGAAAGAAAACCTAAATGATATGATTTTAAGATATTAGAGACCTAATTGACACAAAATCAACTTTCGGGACCAAAGTGTTACAAAGTTTTAAAATATGGGGATTGGAGCTGAAAAAAACCCTTTTAGAAAATGTCTCTGTTATTAGGGGCGACGCTAGATAAGTCGCCCCTAAAAATTATTCAAAAAAAAAATTTCCCTCCAAATTGTCGCCTCTAAACACTTGGGAAAGTCAATGGATTTTTCCCACCACTTTTTTCACCAAAAGTTTCCATAAATGCATTGTTACGGGTGACATGTCACCCTAATAAGACCATATGTCGCTGCTAATAAAGTGATAAATTAAAAACTTTGATGGTGTATTTATTAGAAATGATAAAATTATATCGCCGCTTAATGTGTTTATTAAGAGCGACAATTAGTCACTGCTAACAATGTCGCCCCTAAAACTGATTTTTCTTGCTGTGTATATATATTTTTGTTTTTGTACTTTTTTTTTTAGAAAGTTGGCTTTGAAGTATTTGAATGATATTAAAATATAAAGTCAAACCAACTAGATAAAAAAAATAGTATGCATCCTATAATGACATCCAAGTCTAAACTCACAACTACACATAAAAAAATTCTACAACAAACCAAATAAATTATAAAAGCCAAGTTCATGCACTTGAGAATTCGGACAGACCTACGAGCGGGGAAAAACTGGAATATTATTATAATATACCAAATCCACTTATACAATTACTGTGACAATATTATATAAAATCATAATGTATGACCCCTGTTGTCACTTGTCATCATTGTTTATTATGTGATAATTATACTGCTATCTAAATATATATAATATATGACAGATGAGCAGGATGATCAACGCATGTTTATCGACAGAATTAAAGGAAGAAAAGTTTCATTTTATTTTTCATAAAGTTTCACTCTGTCGTATGAATATAGAACTTGGTATAAAGAACCATTGGATTTTTAAATTGTTTTCTAAATGTGCTTTCATTTTAAGATAAACAGATATAGATGCCCTTGTGTGTGTGTTTTATTCATAATTCTATTAAAGGCATTGTAATAGGCGAAATATTGTTCCATATCATTTACTTTTCCTATGGTTTGATTATTGTGTCTATAGCTTCTTTTAAAAGTTAATGTAGCATTCCTTTTGTCAACAATAATTAACACTATAACAAAAAAAATTATTGTGAAATAATCTCAGTGTGCTGAAAAATCATCTGAAAAATAATTAAATTTAAACAAATTTGACTATTAGAGAAGGGTGTATAACTCTTTTCAATTTTAGGTTTAACATATAAATTAGAGTATTGCTATAAAATACCTTAGGCGTGTCGCATTTAGTTTAATTTATTAGGGAGTCTTATATATTTTAAATTAAATTAAAATAAGTGAAAATTGATATTCATTTGCAATTATATAGAATGTTGGAACCCTTACGATATTCTTTAGCATTTCTCTATGAATTAGGATTTCAAAAAATTCTCACATTTATTTCAATAATTCTTAAATGAATTTATATATATATAAATTATTTATATTTTAGAGTAAGACATGCAGAAAATAATAATATTTGGAGTAATTGTTAATGGTCCTTGGCCGGTTACGTATTATCATTACAACTCATTGTCATTGATTGAAAGTGTATTTTTTTTATATCTTCTCATAACTACAATAAAATGTTAATTGCTTCAAACAAGTCGATGGACATTTTACATAAAAAAAAAAAACAAATTACATAAAACAAACAAGTGGAGTTAATTATATATATTGTTCTGCTTTCCTATTATAAGTTAAAACTAAAAGTTATTCCAAACAAGTTAATCATAAACATATATAAGTGATTTTTATTTCTTATTCCAATGGATTTCAAGAGGATCAATTGAGAAATAAAATATGATTAAGCTAGCATCAAAAGATGGATGCATGTATACATTGTATCTCATTCGTTTTGTTTTTAAATCATACATTGTATCTTTAAGTACTCCACTCAATGAGTTGTGTCTATCAATTAAATTTTCCAACTTGTGCAATAGATATTGGTTTGAGCTAAAATAGAAAGGAATGATTTTGACCAAATATACTTTATTTTTCTTTACATATATAAAAAAATGTGTATTTATTCTCAAGTAGGTATTAATAATTAATCAATCGGTCTATTGATGGCTTCATTATCCTGTTTTATTCTTTTTTTTTTATTTGTTATTATATGGTACCCATATTAATTGGTTGCGTTTCAGATCTCGTGATTTGTTTATGTATTCGTATACAGCAATAATTAAGGTTATTAATTAGTCAAATTGGGTGAGTATCAAGCAAAAAGATAGCGGCTATGATATCTCAATATATTAATAATTTTGTTCAAGCTAATAGCTAGAAGTCTTTGTTTACATTAGTTTGATATCACAGTATCATCAATGCAACGAAAAATATCCATTTCCAGAAAAATTCTTTGAAGTTGTTCACCTAGGAAGACGACATTAGTCTATTTATTAGATTATTGTCTCGAGCATTGATTGCAATGTTACACTATATGGTTCTTATTACCACTTTATGAGGCATAAGATCGTAGATGCAATTTAATATTGAACATATTTTCTTGTAAATTAAAATATATGAGATCTGAATGTACATTGTACCACTCATTATATGGCCTATTAAATAATATTTGACACATTAGAGTATGTCCAATGGAGCGCCAAATTAGTGATGCATTGTTAAAATATAACTTATTTTTTAAAAAAAATTTGTTCTAGTAGTGTGTCAAATTTGACACACAATATAGTATTGTTGACGCCGCTTTTCGTCAAACAGTGAAAAAAAAGCACGTAAACAATAACTGAAAATGGTCAATTGAAATAAAACAATGTAAACACACGATTTTTACGTGGTTCAGCAGTTAAATCTGCCTAGTCCACGAGTCTTTGTTATTCAACTCAAGATTATCTCTAGGAGTTCTTCAAGAATGAATTCTCCAGAGTTTTCTCTCAAGGATCACAATTTCCGTCATTTACAATGGTGCATGACCTCTCTATTTATAGGGAAGACTTCAGAATACTATCCCACATATTTTGGGTAGTTACTCTTTTTGTGTAAATAAAATAAATGGCTTTAAATGCCTATAATCAAATATAAAAGGAAACGTCTCCTGAAGATCAGGGGACGTATAACTGACCAAATAATATCCCATGATTCTAGGGGATTTACAATAATAAATGAGGATTACATCTCATGTTTATAACACTTGTAGATATTCAAGGTGGTTATCGCGTATCTCTAAGGCTTTAGCCTCCCAGGTTTCCCGTCATCTATTGAGCTAGAAACATCTCCCGATGCCACATGGCTTTCGAGATCGTACGTATCCTGAGCTCGAGACCCCTGATCCGAAGTCGTCCTTGAAGATGAGTGTGTTCCCGGAGCTATCTTTCGAGAACATGAATACTTCGAGGTCACCATACTTGAGGTCGTCTACATCCTGTAAGCTCGACATACAATCCTGGAGCATGATTCCATCCTTATGAGTTCGCTTATTTGCGAATCCAACTTTCGAGGTCATAATTTGCATAGCTCGAAATCTGGGTGTAACATCTTGCCCCCTCAAAAGTATTTGTTCGAATCCTGAGAGAAGGAACCTTATGAACTACTTTCTTTGAGAACTGTACCGTCATACACTCTTGAAAATGGACACGCGTCAATTGGGTATTGCTCATTTTTGGTACTTGAGTACCTTGGAAACACGCCCACGATCGTCCGTCTGACACCTTTTCGGCGCTATCTTGTCATTGATCCCTGACCATTGGATTTTGCAAGGATTTTGTTCAACATTCCAGATTAACTCCTTTTTCTGACCTATATATACAAGACTCCACTCTTCACCTTCACTTTTACCTTCGTTCACCAGAAGCAAGAAAAGAAGAAAAAAGAAAACCAGAGACCTCCCTAAAAAGCTTCTGTCCCGCACATGTTTTCTCGGCCAAAGAAACAAAGAAATCCTGGTCTGTTCGAGTCAGTGAGTTCTTATTTGCAACCTCTTCTTCAATCGACAATCTCTCTGCAATCGCCGTTACTGTGTAAGTATACAATTTTTGTTTTCCATTTTGTCAGTTTTTATTCACGCTGTTCTTGCTGTGTACGTGTATATACTGGTTTACGTCCTTAGCATAATACGATAGGAGGTTTTGATCAGATAAGCTCTTATACTTTTTAGACTTCCATCCTGGATTTACATCTCTGGTTCATACCCATTTTTGATGTTTGAATGAGGTTCTTATTTTCTGGGTTTTGAAAAAAAAATTTAGGCGACGTTTCTTGTACACTAAGTTTTCGGGTAAAAACCCTTGTCCTTGACATATGCACGAAACCCAAGAATTCCTTTCCTGGTTAACCGCCACTCTTCTTTCCCTTGAATTTCGGGATTTTCAAAAAATTATCCACGCTCCCTTTCTTTTTCGTGGAACACACTCCCTGACTCCTCAATAAGGGTCTTAATATTTAGTTTGTCTTGTTCCTAAATCTCCGAGCTCATCCCATCGAGCTCGTGATTCTTGCATGCATGGCCCTCACCATTTTTTCTTTCTCGTTAGATGTCACAGAATCTGGAAAGACGGTGGGGGTCATTGCTGGCAATCCCTTACGAGCCAAAATCTCCGAGCTCAGAATCGCTGTTCGCCCGGAATCAACGTCGGATAAGAGAATACGAGCTTGCGCGCGAGCAAGAGGACATTCGAGCTCACTACCACCGTCAGATAGACAAATTCATAGAGGGGAAGAGGAGAGTTCTTCGGGAGGCCATCTATCCAGAATCCAATTCAGGTCCTAGGCCGATTCCTCTCGATCCTGCTTTAAAGGTTACTGTCGCATACCACCCCGGAGAGCTCAAATTTTCACTAATGGGGGAACCTTCATCCTCGCAGTCGAGGAGAGAGATGTTCGAGGCCGAGCTCTACTGGAGCTCGGTTACCACAACCAGTCAAATAACTTAAATCTTGGCCTTCCATGGCCTTGGTTTGTCGGGCACCTTGAAGTGTCGAGCTCCGACTGGTCATGAACGGAGCTGCTTCGCCCCTGGCGGCCGCGACGCCACAGTGAAATATGCGGCATGGAGCCAGGAGCACATGAGGGCGGGAGCACTGCTGCCCTTGAAATCTTTTTTCAAAGACTTTACTGATTTCGTTGGGTTGGCTCCGTTCCAACTCAACACCAATTCCTACAGGGTGCTGTCTGCCCTGAGGTCCTTGTACCACGAGCTGGGGTGGAAAGGACCTTCACCTCAAGAGATTTTATATCTCTTTTGTTTAAAAAGTAACCCCGCCCAAGCTCGGGGAGGGGATGGCTTTTACTACCTCTCGAGCTACCCCAAGGAGACGAAGGTTTTTGAGGATCTTCCCAACCACCCGCCTGATTTCAAAAGGGCCTTCTTCTGGATAGATGGTCTGTCCCCGTCTCGACATTATTCGTTCAGGCGGATTCGTAAGTATTCTCGTTACCTTTGTTTCTTTGCTCGAGACTTTAGTTCTTAAATCCATATTTAGTTGAAATGTGTCTCGCCTTTCAGCTAATTTTCAGCGTCCCACCCCCGATGAAGCAATGAAGGGGCACAGAGAGGCCTTGCTCCAACTCCCTTATGGCAGGTGGTCTCTCTCGAATCTATTACACGAGGGCAAGCTCCGAGCTTGTGGGCTGTTGGGAGAGGGCCAGTCAACCTCTGACTGGTCCAATAAAAAATATGAACACTGGGAGGAGGTGCCACTGCCCACAGGCGCCCTTCCTCCGAGGAGAGAAATGAGGCCATCACTCCCAGTTCGCCTGAGGAGTCCGCGGTCTGGGAATGAGGCCAATGATGAAGCTTCGAGCTCGGATTCAGATGAAGGTAAAGTCCTCCCTACTTCGAGAATGTGGTCCCCCACCTTACTAAAACACAGGCCCAATAGGTTAGTCTCGTGCCCATAGGATAGATACCACTTCTACATATGGAGTTGGGTAGATGACTGTGTCCATAGGTTTGATAGTGGGCTTGGGAAATACGACACCATGTACACCACGGACGAGGTGTGGAATGGGATAGCTGTGCAGTACGGGACCAATGATTATAGGGACCTCTCGAGGTTATCACCTACTTATAGGGAAGGCACTCCCCCCGCCTCCTCTGAAGACGGGTGAATTTCATGGTCCCCAAGCTCGAGCTTGGGGGAGAGTTCCAGTTAGGTTTCTTCTATCATCACTCTATATGTTTGTGACACTGAAACAACTTGTGTGCTTCACTTTACTCACCGTATTGTGACTTGTGCAGGCGAGATGGACTCCGACCTTGACACCCTCATCGACACTGCTGGTGCCAAGAGGAGCAAACGCCCTAGGGCGGGGTCGCTGAAGACCGGCCAACCGGGCAAAGGCTCTAAGAGGTCCAAGAAAACACCTCCCCTTGCTCCGCCGGTTCCGAGCTCTGTTGCTGCGTCGACTACTCAGGCAGGCACTTCCACGACGGCGCCATCCTCGCAGGCCGTCGCCTCTGCGGTGGCACCGACTACGCTGGTTGGTGCCCCCATCATGGTTGAGCCCCCACCTCCTGTGGTGGGTCAATCATCCTCTGCTCGGCTTTCCAAAAGGCCTTCTGCTTCCCGAGTTCAGAAGCTATCAATCTCCACCCATATGCCGGTGGGTCCCATGGATCCACGCTGGTCTCGGATGTCATGTCCCGGATCGGCCAGAGCTATGGCAGCCTTGAACTCCCCAGTGGCAGTGCCTAAATGACACCCGAGACTGCACTGCTCTTTATGAGAAGAGTATCGAGCACACCGTCGCAGTAAGTATTCTTCTATACTCCTTCCTTTTCTACTTGTAATCATACTGACCTGGAGCTAATGGTGGTTTATTTCTTTTTCAGGCTCTTGCCTTCACTGCTCAGCTCAATTACCAGTTAAACCATGAGATCCATTCGAGCAAGATTCATGCTCAGGAGGCAAAAGATCTTCACCTCAAGGTGAGTGATGATCTGAAGGCAGCGAATGCGAAGCTCGAGGCGGGAGTTAAGGAGCGTGAGGGTATGGCCACCGAGCTTGGGAAGTTGAAGGCTGAGCTCGAGGAGCATAAAAAAGAGATCATCCAGCTTCGGGAGACCAATAAGAAGCTTGAAGAGGACAAGGACGCCACCTTCGACATCATGGAGGATGCAAAAGCTCGTCTCCTTGCCGAGTACAAAGAGAAAAAAGAGAAGGCGGTCGACTCGGCCATGTATCGGATGTGGGCCTACAATGAAGATCTGGACACCAGCTTCTTAGGTCCTCACGAGGCACCGCTTCTTGAAAGGTGGAATGCTCGGCTCGAGAAGGAAGAAGCTGAACAGCTCGAGAAGGAGAAGGCTGAGCAGCTCGAGAAGGAAAAGGCTGCTCGGGACGCCATTTCGGGGGGAGTTCAAGAGGATAGTCATGCTATTCGTCCTGAGGAATCCGGTGCTGCAGATGCTGGGAAGGCCAAGGAGACTCCTCTTCCTTGAATCTGATCTCGGGGAGATCATTTATTGGGGCTGCATCCCCCTATTTTGTAATTATTTTAATTTATGCCCACGGGGCTGATACAATTTCTTTAACTATTCTTTTACATGCTTTACATTTCTTGGCTCGAAATATTTTGCACATTTTATGTTGATGAATCAGTTATGTTTATTTATTCATACAAACATAGTTTGGATTTTAGGCTCGAAACTTGATGCATTCATGCATAGTTTGTTCGAATTATCCGCTTCCGACCTCGTTATTTATCAAGGTCGGATATTACTTTAACCATGAACCCGAAAGTACTTATATGGTATGTAACGTATATGATTTGGTTATATCTTTTGTTTAGTCACTTTTCCTCATCCTCAGTTTTTGCTCCGAGGTTAAGAGTTCAAAACTATTTTTCTTTAAGATATTCCAGCCTCAATCTCGACTCATCTCGAAGTAGGTTTAGGTTCCTACTTATTATCGATTAATTTTTTTGGCCGGTTTGTTCCAAACCTGTTAGGTTTGCACCTCTGGTTAACTCCAAATGTTTTAGGTTTTTGATGGTTCGGTTATGTCCGAACTATCTAAGCTCGCGTATTTAGTTACATCCAAATACTTTATGTTTTTTATAATTCAGTTATGTCCAAACTATCTAAGCTCGTGTACTTGGTTACATCCAAATACTTTATGTTTTTGATAATTCGGTTATGTTCAAACTATCTAAGCTCGCGTATTTAGTTACATCCAAATATTTTATGTTTTTGATAATTCAGTTATGTCCGAACTTTCTAAGCTCGTGTACTTGGTTACATCCAAATACTTTATGTTTTTGATAATTCGGTTATGTCTGAACTATCTAAGCTCGCGTACTTGGTTATATCCAAATACTTTTTGATAATTCGGTTATGTCCGAACTATCTAAGCTCGCGTACTTGGTTGCATCCAAATACTTTATATATATATTTTTTATTTTTTTTATGCTGATGGTATATATACCAATGATGCCCCCTTAATATCCTATGAGTGTGACCATAGGTTATTAAATTAAGAGAGATTGCAAAAATAAAAAACAAAAAGAGATTACATATTGAACAAAATAGATCTTTTATTTGATGGAATTCAAAAACAGATAAGCTAATACATACAGAAAATCATGGTTACAGGCAACACACTTCCTACACTACTGATAGTAAGGTCTAAGGTGTTCGCCATTCCATGCTCGCAGTACTAGGCTCCCGTCCAATCTCGCAAGTTTGTATACGCCAGGTCGGATGACTGACTCTATCTGGTATGGTCCTTCCCAGTTCGGCCCGAGCACTCCAGCTGCTGGATCTCGGGTTGCTAAGAATACGCGTCTCAACACCAGATCTCCCATTCCGAACTTTCGATCTCAAACCCTCTTGTTGAAATATCTGATAATGCGTTGCTGGTAAGCAGCATTTCTCAGCTGAGCCTCTTCTCTTTTTTCTTCGATCAAGTCTAGGGTTTCCTCGAGCTGAGTATGGTTTGAACTTTGGTCATAGGTCTGAGTTCGGATCGTTGGGATTTCAACTTCGATGGGCAACATTGCCTCACAGCCGTATGCTAGAGAGAACGGGGTATGTCCTGTTGATGTCCGAGCTGTGAACCTATACCCCCAAAGAACTTGAGGCAATTCCTCGGGCCATCGTCCCTTTGCTTCCTCCAACTTTTTCTTTAGAGAACTCTTGAGAGTTTTGTTAACGGCTTCGACCTGACCATTCGCTTGAGGGTGGGCCACTGATGAAAAATTCTTTATTATACCGTTCTTCTCACAAAAACTAGTGAATAGGTCGCAATCGAACTGGGTTCTGTTGTCGGATACGATCTTCCTTGGTACTCCATATCGGCACACGATGCTCTTTACAACGAAATCAAGGATTTTTTTCGAAGTTATGGTCGCCAATGGTTCAGCCTCCATCCATTTCGTGAAGTAATCAACGGCGACTACAGCATATTTTACTCCGCCTTTGCCAGTTGGGAGAGAGCCTATGAGGTCGATGCCCCATACCGCGAAAGGCCATGGGGATGTCAACATGGTCAGTTCGGATGGTGGAGCTCGGGGTATCATGGACAATCTCTGGCATTTGTCGCACTTCTTCACATACTTGAAAGAATCCATTTTAATGGTTGGCCAGAAATATCCCTGGCGTATGATCTTCTTGGACAGGCTATGCCCCCCGGTGTGGTCTCCGCAGAACCCTTCATGGATTTCTTCAATGATTTTCTTAGCTTCGGGGGGGGGGGGGGGGGGGGGGGGCTTTTGTCTATGTTCAGTGTGTGGATCGCTACATTTGGACTTATCCCCACCATGTCTGAGTGTGACCACGCGAAGACATCTTGGTTTTCCTTCAGAAAGCAAATTATTTGCTATTTTGTCTTATCTGGGAGGTGTTTCTCGACTTTCACCTTTCTCAAGGGTTCAGCTTCCTCGAGCTGAATTTCTTCGAGCTCCTCTAGAGGTTCAAGGTCAACTTTCTCCTCATTCCTTGGATCAATCTCCTCGTCGATTTCTAAGACCGTTCCATCTTTATTTTGTATGATAACGAGTGCCTGAGCGCTCGTTTTCTTCTTTCCCCTCAAGAAGATGCTATAGCATTCCCTCCCTGCCAGTTGGTCTCCTTTTAATGTCCCGATTCCGCTAGGGGTCGAGAACTTAAGGGCCAGATGCCTTACAGATGAAACTGCCCCCAGCCCGACCAGGGCGGGTCTCCCGAGCAGCACATTGTCGGCAGATGGTAAATCTACTACCACAAACTCCATTATCTTGGTCACCGAGACTGGGTAGTCTCCCAAGGTCACAGGGAGCTCAATGGATCCCATACAGGCAGTTCCTTCTCCTGAAAAGCCATACAAAGTAGTTTCACATGCCTTCGGGTCGCGAAGGGAGAGTCCCATTTTCTCGAGGGTTGCTTTGTAAAGAATGTTGACTGAGCTCCCATTATCTATGAGAACTCGGCGGACTCTTTTGTTGGCGAGCTGAAGAGTAATAACCAGCGGATCATGATGTGGGAACTGAACATGGGAGGCGTCCTCCTCAGTGAAGGTTATGGGCTGTGTTTCAATCCTCTGGCTTTTAGGGGCCCTAGGTTCGGGTTCATAAGGAGACCCGTCCCCTGTCTTAAGCTCGTTAACATATCTCTTTTGGGCATTCCTACCCCCTCCAGCGAGATGAGGCCCTCCCGAGATGGTTATTACGTCCTCTCCATCTATCGGGGGGGCCTGTCCTCTTCCCGAGATCGGGAGTTATTATTTTGTGTCGTTGGAGGCGCGACTACTCTCTGGCTTGCGGGCGTCTGACCAGTGTTCTGGTTTTTGACATACTGCCGGAAGTAACCTCTCGAGATCAACCCTTCGATCTCGTCCTTCAGTTGTCGACATTCATCAGTTGTGTGTCCGGTGTCTCTGTGGAACCGGCAATACTTACTGGAATCCCTCTTGGATTTTTGATTTCTCATTGGGTCCGGACGCCTAAAGGGGACCTGGTTTTCATTAGCTAGGTATATGTTTTCCCGAGACTCGTTGAGCTCGGTGTGCACTTTATAGACAGAGAAATACCTCTCTCCTTTCTTTTTCTTTCCTCCCTCAGCTTCGGGATTATTTCCTTCGTTCTTTTTCCTCTTCGAGGGATTCTCCGAGGTAGGCTGTGGAGCTGCTGGGTTAGCCGAGGTTGAGGCAGAGTTGATGTTTATCGTTGTAGTTTCGGTCTACGAGGTCGCTTTGAGCGTAGACCTCGCCTCCTCTACATTGACAAATCTCTGCGCACGTCTGTTAAACTCGGTTATCGACCTCACCGGTTTCCCTTGCATGTCATCCCAAAGGGCACTTCCGGGTATAACACCAGCTCGGATAGCCATTAAGTGCCCACTGTCATCCACGTCCCGAGCTCGGGCGACTTCCAGATTAAATCTTGTCAAGTAACTTTTCAGTGTTTCACCCGGCTGTTGTTGGACGTTAGTTAGGGTGGATGCTTCTGGTCTGACTCCCATCATAGCTCGGAACTGCTTCTTAAAGTCTCTAGACAACTGCTCCCACGAAGTTATTGAGTGTCTTTTATATTTTTCGAACCAACTTTTGGCAGGTCCTGCCAATGATGTTGGAAACAACATGCACCTGAGCTCGTAACCCACGTTACTGGCTCTCATAATAGTGTTGAACGTGCTCAGGTGACTACATGGATCGGTCTTTCCTTCAAACGTTGGGACGTGAGGAATCCGAAACCCTGGAGGAAATTGAGTGTCAGAAATATGGGGAGCAAACGGTTCGAGCTCCTCATGTGAGTCCTCATATCGACTCAATCCTCGTTCATTCTTCAAAAGCCTAAAGGCTCTTTCGAGCTGATCGATTCATTCTTGGATTGGGTCAGTAGGAGGTGCTGTCTGGAATTGACTGTCAATGATCGTGATTCCAGGCTCGCGTCTCCGCAAGGGATCTCTACGCTTATTCAAGCGATCCCTCAGGTCCGGATTTGTTTGGTTTTCATTCCCCCGACTCTGATTCAGATGATTGCGCAGGTCGGGACGTTTCTTCCGACTAGTATTCTTATGACCTCGGTCGTGTTTGCTGACGGACCTGGTCTCTCCGGATTCGTCACTGGTGAGACTCATTGCTCGGTTGTTTCGCAATGGATTCTTTCCACGTTGCCTTGTCTCCGCGGTGCGAGACCGAGATGTCTGACTTCTCTCAGATGGAGCGCCTCTCCGCTCCTGGAAAGTCTCCCTGTTTCCTTGTCCATCCCCTGCACGCCCTTGATCCTGATCTCGAACAGGTTGAGCGTTTCTGCGGGGTGGCGAAGGATATCTTATGGGTGACGGAGGGAACCGTATAGGCGACGGTGGCTGCCACCCTTGTTGCGGCCTAGAGGGTCCAGAATTTGCCTGGGATGGGTCAGTCACGTTCAGTGCGCTCCCAGGTACCTGAGTCCGAGCCTCTGCAGGGGTTCGGTTATTCTCAGTTCCCGCAGGCACTTCCACAGGCGGGTTAGGAGGGACCCGAGCTCGGGTTTTCCTCTGGGGCCTAGGAGGAGCAGATGGCTCTCCTGACGCCGAGGGTTGAGTCGGCCTTCTTGTGGTAGCATCCTTTCGCGGACGCCCACGGGGCCTCCGGGGAGGAACATGCACGTCCCTTGGAGGAGGGACTTGGTTCTCGCGCGGAGGCGAGGGCTGAGCCACCTGCGCCTCTGCGGCTATCCTAGTCAACTCCTCATTCTGTTTGATGGCCTCTGCCAACAGCTGTTTCAATTGCTGGTTTTCCAGTTCTATAATAGGAACGTAACGCTCAGGATTGTAGTACATATCCTCATCCCTTGGTGGAGGCGGTGGTCCCCGGGAATCAGAAGACCCACTCCTCTCCTCAACGTCCGGGTTCTCCATTGGTTGTTTTCCAGGACGTCTTGGGTAATTTCCTTCAGGGGTGTTCTGATTGTTTGTGGCCATGATTTTCTCAGGGATGAATGCTTAAGGCTCTCAATGAAAGCACCAAACTGTTGACGCCGCTTTTCGTCAAACAGTGAAAGAAGAGCACGTAAACAATAACTAAAAATGGCCAATTGAAATAAAACAATGTAAACACACGATTTTTACGTGGTTCAGCAGTTAAATCTGCCTAGTCCACGAGTCTTTGTTATTAAACTCAAGATTATCTCTAGGAGTTCTTCAAGAATGAATTCTCCAGAGTTTTCTCTCAAGGATCACAATTTCCGTCCTTTACAATGGTGCATGGCCTCTCTATTTATAGGGAAGGCTTCAGAATACTATTCCACATATTTTGGGTAGTTACTCTTTTTGTGTAAATAAAATAAATGCCTATAATCAGATATAAAAGGAAACGTCTCCTGAAGATTAGGGGACGTAAAACTGACCAAATAATATCCCATGATTCTAGGGGATTTACAATAATAAATGAGGATTACATCTCATGTTTATAACACTTGTAGATATTCAAGGTGGTTATCGCGTATCTCTAAGGCTTTAGCCTCCCAGGTTTCCCGTCATCTATCGAGCTAGAAACATCTCCCGAGGCCACATGGCTTTCGAGATCGTACGTATCCCGAGCTCGGGACCCCTGATCTGAAGTCGTCCTTGAAGATGAGTTTGTTCCCGGAGCTATCTTTCGAGATCATGAATACTTCGAGGTCACCATACTCGAGGTCGTCTACATCCTGTAAGCTCGACATACAATCCTGGAGCATGATTCCATCCTTATGAGTCCGCTTATTTGCGAATCCAACTTTCGAGGTCATAATTTGCATAGCTCGAAATCTGGGTGTAACAAGCATGATACATATTTTGCATCACAATAAATGCTATACTTTTATGCTATTTTTATTATTTTTTATTTTTAATAAATACTAGACTTTTTATATTATTATTTTATTATTATTTTTAACTATCAACAATAAAATATAAAAGAAAATTATTAATTTTTGTATATTTTCAATAAAAATCAAGTGAACATTAATGAAAAATTAATTTTTGCATCAACTTTTACAATTGTGCATTGGAGCATAGTGCTAAAAATTGTGCCAAATATACCACTTATTTATTTTTCGTGCAAAATATAACACAATATTACATCTACCAATGGAGATGGTCTTAGTATCTCATGGCAATATTCTTCTATTTATGAGACGAGAAATATAAATTTAAATAACAATTTTTAAAATTACTAATAAATTTATGAAATATTTACACACCTAACTTGCTAGTATTATTCCATTTAATTTACAAGCACCTAACTTCTTAAAAGAATGATAAGAGGGAAGACACTAAGTAATTAAACAATTATATGATTAATGTTTCATGTAGCTATATTTATCTAAGAAATGTTGGTAATTTTCTACTGATATACCCAATTGAGTGATCTGTAAAGGGTTATCTGAAATACTACTTTTAATGACACGAGTTTTTGTTATTTTTTTAAGTAGCATGTTGACGCGGTTCTTCGCCAACAGGTAATTAAGAAGATAAGAGAAAGGGATTAGTGCTTATGTTGAACCGAAATAGATGAATGATCTTGGAAATGGAATGGTGACACAAAATACGTTTTTTAGGTGGTTCAAAGGTTAAAATCCTTCTACTCCACCAGTCAATATTATTGCTATATGCTTGGCATTCTTTTACAGGGTATTTTTTTACATAATAGAATCCAACCCTTTGTAACTCACAGGGTCTCCATATTTATAGGAGAAGGCACCTGGGAGTTGGTAAGAAGGTCATCCCGTGACCTTCTTACCTATCATGTCAACTTTGTTACATTCATGATTAATTCCTAAACCTGACACATAACTGTGGTCAAATCAATAGGTAAGGGGATAATGGGCCGCATGGCCCAACCCAGTCGTGGGTGTCTGAATACGCACGTTCATGCTGCGTGTCCGAGAAGTTAGGGATATATCAGACACGTGATGTCTGATATATGTACGTTTACCTTGCGTGGTTGACTTTATAAAGGGTCACAGCCTCCAACTCTAGCTCGTACCAGGAGCTGGATGCTTCCCTCGACCTGTGGTCTTCAGAGTCCAAACTCAGTCTGTTCTTGGCGAACCCTTTTGTTATCTCGAGCTGAGGGGTAGGGCCTTTCTATGGCAGCTCCGGTCTTGGGGATGTCCACGTGGTAGACATGATTAGGCCGACTCTCATAATTAGGCCGTGTCTCAGCTTGCTAACAACCCGTGGGAAAACCAGGGCGTACATCTGCCCCCCAAGCCCTTGCTCGTGGTATACGATGTCGCATAGGGCCACAGTAGGGGCTTTTAGGCTTCCCCATGAACTCTTCATATTCCACATTCTACGCAGGCGCCGAATATGTGGAACATCGTGGTTGGTGACGGTACGTCTTCCGAGAACTGCACTTAATGGCCTAGCCTATACTCAGCCGTCGTTTCATCTTTCGAGTGGAAGGCCTTGGATCCTGCATCAGGGCAATCCAACGGTCCTCCTCACATGGCCCTTCACGTATATAAAAGGGGTGGCCACCTTACGCATGGGCCACCCGTTCATTTGAAATTTTCCAAAGTTTTCTCTTCTTCTTGCTCTAAAAAATCCCCCCTTTTTTCCTTCTCGTTACCATCTTCGGCGTCCCAAAAATTCAGGTGCAAGGGCTCCTTCGAGGCTTTGGAATCAACTATCCGGCGAAGCCCCAACCCAGGCGATCCCTTCATCCTCTTTTCAACCAACACATACTGTAAGTCTCCTGACTGTGCACGTTTTGAAATTATTTTTCACTGTAGCTTAGGTAGATATTTACTGTAGCCACATGGAGGGTTTTGTTGGTTTTTTGTGGGAACGAAGGGTAAAAGCCTTTTAGGTTAGGGTATTGTTTGTAGTAGAAAACTATTTAGGAGCATGGTTTATAGGATGCATTTTCTAGGGAAAATTTCTGGGTAGGATTTTTGGTATGCTGGTTTAAAGTATTCAGTATTTTGGGTGCAAAACCGGGTAACTTAGGGGACACGCTTCACAGGCGGTTTTGCCTTCCATGCCTACTGAAACTTTCCTTCCAAGGAAAATTCTATCCTGACCCTCCTGACACACGAATTCCAAGTAATCGGGGATCTGTTGGGAGCACAGGCACGTGTTCATAGAACCGCGTGGTCTCACTCTCCACGAGCTGGGCTTACCTCAGCTTGTGTGAAGGAAACATTTAGATTCTTCTCCATTTTTAGGTCGCCTTCTTCTAAAATTTCTTCTTTTTGTTCGCTAGGTGACCAGATGGGACCCAAGAAGAATGCTCCCAAGAAGCCTGTAGGCATCTCGTCCTCCCGCCAAGACAAAGGAAAGGAGGTGATGGCCGAATCCCCGATCCTCAACTTCGGGCTAGCAGTGGAACAGGATCTCGAGGTGGCTCCCGATGCCTTCTTTGAGGCGGAGAGGATCGTTTCAAAGATTACTGACCAGGCGAGGGTAAACAAAATATTCCTCTCCCACAACATCGAGCTGGGGAGAGGATCCGTGATTGCCCGACCTCCCGCAGAAGGCAAGCAGAGCTGAGCGCCGCTTGATGAGGCGTTCTCGGCCTGAAGCGACGAACATTTCAAGGCGGGGGCCTTCCTCCCGTTGGACCAGTACTTCGCCGATTTCCTCAATTACGTGAGGTTGGCTCCACTCCAGCTCCCCCCCCCCCCCAACTCTTATCGTTTGTTGGCGGGGTTAAGATACTTGTTCTTGAAACAGGAGTGGGAGGTCCCCACTCCTGCGGACATTCTTTATTTCTTCTGCCTCAAGGCTAGCCCGGAGCAGCGGGGGCGAGGTGGCGGGTTTTATTAGTTAACCCAGTTCCTCAACACGGCCGCGGTCATCGAGTTGCCCAGCCACCCCAATGACTTTAAAGATCAATTCTTTATGTCGACGGGGTTCCGAAACTGTGTGCTGCACTACTTCAACCGTCCTCGTAAGTGCCTTTCAATATTAGCTCGTAAGTTAAGTACCATTTAGCTCCTCCTGTATCTCTTTCTGACTTAGATTAATTGTGCAGCTATCTTCACAAGGATAGAGAAGTCTGTGGTCCTTGGGAACCAGTACGAGACACTGGCGGGCTTGCCCCCCAGCGAAAAGGACTATCGTCAGCTCGTGACAGACGAGACGATGCTGGCCTGTAAGCTGATCTCCCCAGGCCAGACTCTGAACCTGAGGAGGCTCCGGGCGCTTCCCCCACCTCTCGATACCAGACCTATTATCGTGGAGGAGGTCGTGGGGGATGAAGATGAGGAGGACGAGGAGGACGAGGTGCCTCTCGTGAGGACGAAGAAGCGGGCGTTGGAGGTCACCCAAAGAACGGACGAGGAGAGGATCCAGTCCGGAGCAGCCGCGGGTCCTTCTAGCCAAGGTAACCCATACATGTTTAGGAGCTTAGATAGGGCCACTGCCGACCCCCGGCTAGCTAGGTACAATTCCAAACAGATCGTCAAACTCCATCGAAGTAACCCAGACTTAGATGAAACCCTGCTCCACTGCGTCGACCAGCTCGTGCTGGATAACAAAACTAGCCGCCCTAGGGGGACGATAGTTGTAGATAACACCCTAGCTTTTAGGTCGGTCCTATTCAAGGAGTATGGGACTAACCTTCGGTCATGGCCATCACTCCAGGAGGGTACTGTAGCTCCAGGACTTAGGCAATATGTAGAAGAGTCTAGTCCTGAGCCGGCCTCGGATCCAAAACCCGCGCCAACTCGAGAAGTGATTGTCTTAGATTCCCCCGAAGAAGCTCCGGGGCCGATGGTCGTAACCGTAGACTCTTCCTCTAGCTTGGGGGGTAGGATTCCCTTTATTACATATATATACTTGAATTTTGCATTTTTTCTTTTCTTTCCTTTGTTTTTGTATGACTGCTAACTTCTTTACTAACCATATCTTTGTTTTGACAGAAGAGATGTCTCAGCCCGGAGGAAAGAGTCTACGAGCTGCGTTCACCAGGGGGAACTCCCCAGCTGGGGCCTATGGGCCCAAAATGAAGAAGCCCTGGACGCTGAAGAAAACCGCCGGGACCCCAACCAAGTCTCCTGGAAAGGAGAAAGAGCAGCCCCCAGCCGCCCAGGTCGTGGTAACTGTTCCTCCTTCTGCAGGGGGGAGCAGCATGCCCCCACCCCCTCCGCAAGCTCCGGCCTTCGTCCAAGACACAGGGGCAGAGCCCGGGACTTCAGCAATTGCAGCTTTCGAGGTGCGTATCCCGATTGATCCCAAGGACCTGGAGAAGATTCCAGAGGCCTTCCGAGGGACGGTGTATGAGACGGCGAACTACGCCGTCAGCCACATCTACAAATTCAATGAGAAGGAGCTCAGGGCCATCAAAATAAGGAGACCGATGGGCATGCTGGAATCTTCATTGGGCATGGCCCTAACAGTAAGCTGGCCTTACCCTTTTATGGTTTTTATTTATCATGCCTTGCCCTATTTTTCCTTTCTCCCTTCTCTTTTTTTTTTCTAAGGCAGTTGCCTCTCCGTTTTCGCAGACCGCCGTTGCCCTTCATCAGAGCATAGCCAGGACCAAGGCCCAGCTCGAGGATATGAGGAGCGAGCACCAGGCAGCTGTGGCCACTCACCAGACTTCCTTGCAGACGACTAAGGATGCCCTGGCGGGCGCGCAGGCCGAGCTAGAAGAAGCCCGCCCCAAGCTACAAGAGCTCAAGGCCACCAAAGCCGCCCTCGCCGCTGCGCGGGCAGACCTGGACACTGTGAAGGCTGAAGCCAAGGCCGCCCTAGAGGCCGAGCAGGCAGCTTGAAGCACCGCCATGGAGGACATGTTCTACCATTGCTGGGCCTGTAACTAGGACGGCGACTTCTCCTTCTTGGCAGCGGACGTCTGGGAGCCCTTGCTGGAGGGGTTCAAAGCTCGCCTCGAGAAAGAAGCTCCTTCCGAGGCCGGGGAAGTCTCCGGCACAGCTAAGCAGGAGGGCGAGACGGTGACCTCCACGGGGCAGCCTAGTGGAGCTTAGGGCCTTCCTTTTTGCTCCCACTCTCTTATTATTCTTATTTTTTGTTGTAACTTTTGCATGAGGTGTTTCCACATCGAGACAATTAATTTTTACTTTAAATTGGTTTACTCCCATTTGCCTCTACACACTTTAGTTACTATTTTGAAAAACTTAGTTCGCGTTAATTTTTATCAATATCTCGTGCTCTTTAGGAAGAACAACAATCAATCGATCTAAATTAACTTCTAAGTCTTATGACTTGATTATATCCAGGAACTTAATTTGAAAACTTAGTTCGTGTTAACTTTTATCAATATCTCGTGCTCTTTAGGAAGAACAACGATCAATCGATTTAAATGAATGTAATGCCCTGGATTCCCTAATGTGGTTTAATGGCTGGATTAGTAGGCTGGGAGGGCCATAATTGTTTAATTATGCCATTAAATGTGTTTATGCATGTTTATGAGAATTATATTAAAATATAATGTTAATTGTATGCATGTCGATGATATGTGTTGAGACCACATTATGATGTGGGTTTGTTCGAGCTATTCGACATGAGACGATCTTAGAACATTGATTAGCGGTTTAGTCACAACAGGTTTAAGTGTCGGGACTTGGGTTGAGTCTCGGGGTGGTTTTGATGATTGGAGCGTTACCGGGAGATAAAGGTTAACGGGTTGTGAATTATTGGTGTTTGAGATTATTGAGGATAGCGAGAATTGGAGAGCGTTAATTATGATTAACGAGATAGGAGGAAAATACCAAATATGCCCTTGGGAGTCTTTAGAAACTATTAGTTGACCTAGGGGTAAAATGGACATTTCACCCCTAGGATAGATATAACCTTTGACAGCTGAAGAAGAAAGTGGAAGAACAGAGTATCCAAAAGAGTTCTCCCGAACCTTCTTCTCTTCACTTTTCTTTGTGGTTTTTGAACCAATTTTGAGGATT
This sequence comes from Humulus lupulus, assembly GCF_963169125.1. Classification (NCBI taxonomy): domain Eukaryota; kingdom Viridiplantae; phylum Streptophyta; class Magnoliopsida; order Rosales; family Cannabaceae; genus Humulus; species Humulus lupulus. The sequence continues at coordinate 187,024,373 of NC_084795.1, read as the reverse complement.
CAAGCTTGGGAAGCAAGCCTTGGGAGTTTGGGAGTGTGTTCCACCATTGAAGACCATCATAAGTCGAGCTTTGGGTAAGTTTCTAACCGTGGTTTTCTCTGGTTTGCCTTGTTCTGATTTTATTTTGCAGCTGAGATTTCTAGGGTGAATTCATGGTTTTTTTGGGAGTTTTGGCTAGGGTTCCCATGCTTGTGATGTTTAGGGTGTGTTAGAATGGTTTTTGGGATCATTTGGCATCAAGAATAGGATTTGGAAGCTTGGAAATCAAGTTAGAATCGAAGGAGTTGAGGAAGGTCGGTTCAGGGGAGATTGGGTCTGGAGGTAGCGCTACAGCGCCCACCTTAGGGTGCTATAGCGCTCCTCAGGAGGCTTTCTGGCACTTGGGTGGTTCTGAGTGTAGCACTGGGGCGCTAGGGGTTGAGCGCTGTAGCGCTACCCTGTTCCTTCTAAGTCCCGTTTTGAGTGTTTTTAAGGGTTTTTGACTTGGGGTTTCAATCCTTAAGGCCCGGGATCGAATCTACTCACCGGTGGGCATGTTTCGAGGTCCCGAGGGTGGTGCTTAGGTTAAGACCCTATTATTATGGATTCTCAATAATGGGGGTTATAATTGGTTGTGATTAGGTAACCGCTAAGGAACTAAAAGATCGATCGTTCTCAGGAGTCGTCTTAATCGTACTTCTCGCTTGAATCTGAGGTAAGAAAACAGTGTATGAATACAGTTGCACCCTGTACAGGTATATGACATGCATGGTTTGATATTGAGGCATGTTGGTGGATATATGTGGACATGGATTGCATATTAAATGCTAATGAACGCTGATTACCTGTTTATGACACTGACTAGTCAGGGACCGACTCTAAAGTCGAGGATCACGCATTGAATGGCTCTATGGAATTAATGCGGGACCGACCCTAAGGTTGAAGAACTTATAAGCGCTTGCCTGGTCTACGGCCAGATGTCTATAGCCAAGGTATATGACCCCGGTGACCGTTTGTCACGTGGCTAAGGGACGTTGTCCATAGCTTCGACTCTAGAGTCGTGAGGAAGGTTATGTTGGTGACTATTCACCTTGCACCTGTCCTGATCAAACTTATGAAAGAATAACTTATCAGTTAAGCCCTGGTGATCCTATTGTGACATGGCTAGAGGGAGCGATGCTCATTATTGTGACTTTTGGCTATTGTCTCCTATTTGCTGAACTGATAGTCCTGAATGGTTATTATGATCATTGTTGATATTATATCCTGTCTTATTGTGTTTTCTTGCTGGGCCTTGGCTCATGGGTGATATCTGGTGCAGGTAAAGGAAAGGAGAAACTTAACCAACCCTGAGAGGAGAGCTTTGGCGATGTTGTGTACATACAGGGCCGCTTGACCGCCACGGTCAAGGAGTTCTCAGAGGGACTAGGGGTTTACCCTACTTTTGCCGCTTAGGCCGGCGGGGATTGTAAATTTGGAACTGCAGCGACTCTTTTGTACTATGGACATCTTGTAAACATTTTAAAAAAGGCTCATGAGCAGTTTATTTACCTAATGAAGTGTAACCTTTCCTTTTTACTGGTTTTCCACCTTAACCTAATAACAACACTTAGATCACGTTTTTAACCAAAGGACTCGGGTAGCGGGTCAAATTTCCGGTTCACCGTAACTGTTCTGGGGTAACCAGGGCGTTACAATTAACTTCTAAGTTTTATGACCTGGTTATATCTAGGAACTTAATTTGAAAACTTAGTTTGTGTTAACTTTTATCAATATCTCATGCTCTTTAGGAAGAACAACGATCAATATATTTAAATTAACTTCTAAGTTTTGTGACCTAATTATATCTAGGAACTTAATTTGAAAACTTAGTCCGTGTTAACTTTGATCAATATCTCGTGCTCTTTTGGAAGAACAACGATCGATCGATTTAAATTAACTTCTAAGTTTTATGACCTGGTTATATCCAGGAACTTAATTTGAAAACTTAGTTCGTGTTAAATTTTATCAATATCTCGTGCTCTTTAGGAAGAACAACAATCAATCGATTTAAATTAACTTCCAAGTTGTATGACCTGGTTATATCCAAGAACTTAATTTGAATACTTAGTTCGTGTTAACTTTTATCAATATCTCGTGCTCTTTAGGAAGAACAGCGATCAATCGATTTAAATTAACTTCTAAGTTTTATGCCCTGGTTACATCCAGGAACTTAATTTGAAAACTTAGTTCGTGTTAACTTTTATCAATATCTCATGCTCTTTAGGAAGAACAACGATCAATCGATTTAAATTAACTTCTAAGTTTTATGACCTGGTTAAATCCAGGATAGGACTTAGTTCGCGTTAATCCCCTATCAATATCTCGCATTTTTTAAGAAAAACAATGATCAATCGACTTGAATTAACTTCTAAGTCTTTAAGGTGACATGGTTATATCCAGGTACCATATGCCCCCCAAGTAACTGGGAAAGGGTCTTTCGTGGTTACTTTAGATTACACTTGTAAACATGTACAATCGTATACGAAAAGACAATTCTCATTGCGTAATACATATAAAATGGCCTTTTAGGCCTTACAAGGGAATTATTGATAATATCTCTTCAAATGGATGGCGTTCCAAGTCTGTGGGACTGCCGCTCCATCAAGCCGAGCTAATTTATAAGTTCCCTCTTTAATGACCTCGATGACTTGATATGGTCCTTCCCAGTTCAGTCCCAATACTCCATCTTTGGGATCCTTCCCGGCTAAGAAAACTCTTCTGAGGACCAAGTCGCCAATGCTGAAGGCGCGCTTTTTGACTTTTGAGTTGAAATAATGAGTGATTTTTTGCTGATAATGTGCGAGCTGGAGCTGCGAATCTTCTCGTCTTTCATCAATGAAGTCTAGGGAAGTGCAAAGTAGCTCGTGGTTTTGATCCTGGTCGTATGCCTGGACCCTATGCGAAAGTACCTTAATCTCCACGGGGAGGACCGCCTCACTCCCAAAAGTCAGAGAGAAAGGAGTATGACCCATAGGAGTCCGGTGCGAGGTTCGGTATGCCCAAAGAACCTGGGGGAGCTGATCTGGCCAGACCCCCTTGGCTTCGTCTAGTCTCTTCTTGAGGCTTGCCTTTAACGTCTTGTTGACAGCCTCGACCTGGCCATTCGCCTGAGGATAGGCCACGGAGGAGAAACTTTTCACAATTCCGTACCTTTCGCAAAATTTGGTGAAGAGGTCGATGTCGAACTGAGTCCCATTGTCGAAAAAAAAATTCTTGGGCAGTCCGAATCGGCAGACAATGCTCTTAACCACAATGTCGAGGACCTTTTTGGAAGTTATCATTGCCAAAGGTTCTACCTCAACCCACTTCGTAAAGTAGTCGATGGCCACCACAGCGTAGCGGACCCCGCCTTTTCCAGTAGGGAGGGCACCAACTAAGTCGATTCCCCAAACTGTGAATGACCATGGGGAAGAGATCATCTTCAACTCAACTGGGGGAGCTCGGGCAACTGAGGCGAACCGCTGGCACTTGTCGCATTTTTTGACATAAGAGATCGAATCCTTGGACAGAGTGGGCCAGTAATATCCTTGCCTCAGGACCTTCAAGGCCAAGCTTTGCCCCTCAGTGTGATCTCCGCAAAAACCCTCATTCACTTCCTGCAGGATGGCCTTTGTCTCGCCTGGAAGAACACATCGCAGGAGAGGTAGGGAGTGCCCACGTCGGTATAGCACCCCGTCTACTATCGTATACCTGGGAGCTTGATACAATACTCACTGCGCATCATTACGTCCTTCAGGTAGCTTCCCCTGGGTGAGATACTCAAGGATGGGGGTCATCCAGGTCGGCCTAGGGTCGATCATCTCGACCTCCGTCCGGGCTTCTTCTATACTTGGTTTATCCAAGAACTCTTTTGGCACTAACCCCAAGGTCTCCGTTTCCCCGGAGGTGGCGAGCTTGGCAAGAGCGTTGGCGTTAGCGTTTTGCTCCCGAGGTATCTGCTCGATTGAGCCTCGCCCAAACGCAGTCAGCTCAACTTTTACCTTTGCCAGGTAGGCAGCCATCTTGGGTCCTCGTGCTTGTTATTCACCCAGAACCTGGTTTACCACGAGCTGGGAGTCACTGAAACACTGGACGAAGCTCGCCTTCAGCTCCTGGGCTATCCTCAGCCCGACCAGCAAAGCTTCGTATTCGGCCTCATTGTTGGAGGCTTTGAATCTGAATCTCAGATCCGAGTGGAATCTATGTCCCTCAGGGGATATCAAAATGATTCCAGCTCCAGAGCCGTTCTCGTTGGACGAACCATCCACGAAGATCCTCCACGACGCCTGGGCCGCGGTGACCTGGGGTGAGTCTTCTGCAGGATCCTCCTGGAATCCTGTGCACTCTGCTACAAAATCGGCCAGGGCCTGGCTTTTTATGGAAGTTCATGGGGTGTACAAAATCTCGAACTTACTGACTTCGATGGACACTTTAACAGACGTCCCGATGCTTCAGGTTTTTGCAAAACCTGCCTTAAAGGTTGATCGGTTATGATGTGTATTGAGTGGGACTGGAAGTACGGCCTGAGCGTTCGAGAGGCCGTGATGAGGCAGAATGCCAATTTCTCCATCAATGGGTACCGGGATTCAGCTCCGAGAAGTCTCTTGCTGATGTAGTAGACTGGTCTCTGAATCTGGTCTTCTTCTCGGACCAATACGACACTAGCTGCATCCTCTGTGACAGCTAGGTAGAGAAAAAGAGGCTCTCCTGCTTTTGGTTTGGATAATATGGGTGGCTCGGCCAGATGTGCCTTCAGGTCGAGGAAAGCGCTTTCGCACTCTTCTGTCCATTCGAACTTCTTATTTCCTCGGAGCAGGTTGTAGAATGGCAGGCACTTATCGGTGGATTTTGAAATAAACCGATTGAGGGCTGCCACCCTTCCTGTCAGACCTTGGACATCTTTGCGCAACCTGGGTGAGGGAAGCTCGAGCAATGATCTGATCTTGTCGGGGTTTGCCTCGATTCCTCGGGTATTGAGGTTGAAACCCAGGAATTTTCCCGATGCGACTCCAAAAGTGCATTTCTGTGGGTTAAGCCTCATGCCATACTCCCGTAGTATCTTAAATCATTCTTACAGGTCGAAAACATGGTTATCGGTAGTCTTCGACTTGACCAGCATGTCATCAACGTACACTTCCATGTTCTTCCCGATCTGGTTTGTGAACATTCTATTTACTAACCTTTGGTATGTAGCACCGGCGTTCTTCAGCCCGAATGGCATGACCTTGTAACAATAAACGTTAGTCGGGGTCATGAAGCTGGTGTGCTCCTGGTCCGCCGGATTCATGGCGATCTGATTGTAGCCTGAGTACGCATCCATAAAGGACATGAGCTCGTGCCCCGCCGTGGCATCCACCAATTGGTCAATCCTTGGCAATGGAAAACAATCCTTCGGGCAGGCTTTATTCAGGCCGGAGAAGTCGATGCAGGTCCGCCACTTCCCGTTGGGCTTTGGGACCAGCACGTGGTTGGCGACCCAAATCAGAAATTTGGCTTCACGGATAAAGCCGCATTTCTTGAGCCGGGCTACTTCTTCTTCTAAGGCTTCAGGCCGGGTTGTTCCTCGGCGTCTTTGCTTCTGGGACTTTGCAGGAACGCTTTTATCCAGATGAAGGGTGTGCATGATGACACTCGGGCTGATTCCCACCATGTCATCGTGTGACCACGCAAACACATCCAGGTTGTCCTGCAGAAATTTAGTCAGCTCCGCCTTCCTCTTGCTACAGAGGTTTTTACCGAGCTTGACCATCCGTGAAGGATTCTGCGGATCGATGTTTATTTCCTCGAGCTCCTCAATAGCCTGGAGCTCGGATCTGTCCTCGCCTATTCGGGGGTCGATATCCTCACTTAAGACGATATTTTCCCCTTCGGCGCTCTGAGGTTTTTCAATCTCAGGATCAGCTAAGGGTTCCTGAGATTCCTCTCCACCACCTTGGATGGCCATTGCTAGCTGCCCGGGTTTCGATTTTCCCTTCATGGAAATGCTGTAGCATTCCCTGGCAGCGAGCTGATCGCCATGGACAGTGCATATTCCCATGAAAGTAGGGAATTTCATCGCGAGGTGGCGAATGGAAGTGACTGCCTCAAAGGCTATGAGCGTGGGTCGTCCCAAAATTGCATTGTATGCGGCGGAGCAGTCGATGACCACGAACTCGAGGAGTTTGGAGACTGTCCGAGGTCCTTCTCCTAGGGTGATCACCAGCTCAATTGTGCCTATATCCGCTGATCCTTCTTCTGAAAAACCATACAGCATCATGGAGGTCGCCTTCAGCTCGGTGACAGTCAAACCCATCTTCTCCAGCGTGGACCAGAATAGAAGGTTGATCGAGCTCACATTATCGATCAACACCCTCCTAACCCTCCGGTTAGCGAGCTGAACTGCTACGACCAGAGGTTCGTTATGAGGGAACTGGACGTGGTCCGCATCTTCTTCTATAAAAATGATCGGTTGCTTCTCCAATCGCTGCTTCTTTGGCAGGCGCTGCTCTGGGACGAACTCTACTCCATTATGCACCTTGAGTTCGTTTACGTACCTCTTCAAGGCACCCCTGCTCGTGCCAGCCATATGCGAACCTCCAGATATTGTGGATATCTCTCCTCCTATCACGGAAGGAGGGACGTCCTGATCTACCCGAGAGTCGGGTTGGCTGGCTGGCTGGGACTTCCGGAGTAGGTCGACTTGCTGGAACCCTGCTCCGTGCGTACTGGGCCAAGGGGCCGGCTCGGATGAGAGTTTCGATCTCATCTTTCAAATGCCTACAATTATCGGTATTGTGGCCAACATCATTGTGAAAACGACAAAACTTGGAGGTGTCTCTCTTCCCCTTCTGGTGCTTCAACGACACCGGCCTCTTCCAGGGGAGGCGAGTAGAATTAGCTAGGAAGATGTTCTCCCTAGAGTGGGTGAGCTCTATATAAGTCGCGTAGCGGGCTTAAACTTGTCTCCTGTCTTATTCTTCTTTGGGCCGTGCTGGCTGTTCTCGCCGCTTCCCTTTCTTTTGCTTCCACCGAGCTGGTTATTCTGTGTGGCATTTTGGGTCACTGCCATGACCTCCGTCCCCACTCCAGTGGGCTACTCAGGGACCTGGCTGGTCCCTGCAGCTAAGGCTTCGGCCTCCTCCAGGTTGATCCATTCCTGGGCCTTGTTAAGGAATTTGTTACTGAGCTAACTCCCTTCCTTTGTATATCTTTCCAGAGTTCCCCTCCGACGAGGATTCCAGTTCTCAGGCCCATGAGCTTGGAGCTGTCATCCGCGTCTCTGGCCCGAGCAGCGACGTTCGCGAACCTGCTCAGGTAAGCTTTCAGAGTTTCGTCGGGTTGCTGCCTCACGTTGGCCAGAGAGTCGGCCTTGATGTGAGTAGCCTGGGAGGCTCGAAATGCCCTTTTGAAGTCAGCTGAGAAAGCCTTCCAGGAGCTGATTGATTGTCTTTTGCTTTGCTTGAACCACTGCCTGGCTGGTCCAATCAGTGTGGAGGGAAATATCAGACACCTCAGCTCGGGGCCGATGTTGTGGGCCATCATCAGGGTGTTGAACATCCCCAGATGATCCGACGGATCTCCGTCTCCATTGAACTTAGACAGGTGCGGCATACGGAAACCAGGTGGGTAAGCCGTTGCTACTATGCTAGGGGCGATGAGCTCCATCTCGTGCCCTCAATCATATTCATCTTTTTCTTTCTCCGACAGGAGCTTCCTCATCAGCTCCTCTATCTGAGCCAGGCACTCGAGGGTTTGGTCCTGATTTCCTTGGTTATTCTGGGGCTGTTCAATAGCTCCGGATCCATTGTACATATTTGGTGGGTTATTTCCCCTCCTATCTTGAGATAGGTTATTTGGGGCATTCCCTCCGGTACGTACTTCGGACAGGTCTCCCCCTAAACGAGCATGGCTACCACCTCCTACTGGCTCTCCTCTATGAGAGTTAAGGCGATCTCGAAGGTCGCCTCCCTGGGTGGCTTGAGGACTTTGCGCCGAGCTTAAACGATGGTGTAGGTCTCCGCCAGAGAGGTCACTCCGGCGACTGCCGGTCGAGTAGCTCCCGTTAGAAAAACTCGGAGTTCGCCTTTGGTGGTGAGGATCCGTGCTTTATCTCGGCGCCCTACTACGTCGGGAAGGCCCTGCGGATGGTGGGTTTCTCCTGCTATTTCCGTAGGCTGGAATATCTCGGATGGGCCGAGGAGGAGATGGATATCTTATTGGTGAGGGAGGATGCCTGACCGGAGACGTGATCCTGGTTCCATTAGGTCAGATCAAGTTAGGTGGGGGCCTCGCGGCCCTGCCAACCTGCGGGTCCTGCGCTTGGCGATCTGGACGAGGCGCAGGATGGCTGGTGGGGATGGGCTGATGCTGTGAGCCCTCCCCGGATCTCCTTCTGGAACTTCCTCGAGCTCTCAAGGGCGCGCTCGAGGCTGGTTGGGAGCTAGGAGTTGAAGTTCGGACCTAACGGTTGTACTGCTGTTGTTCGGCTCTAGGCATTTCTTCGAAGTTTGCCTCTCGATGGTGTGATGAGGGAATGGAGTTGGCTGTCGGAGGTCTGTCCGAATGGCTATGTCTGGACCGATTACCCCGGCGGGACTTATGAGCCTCGCCTTGCCTCTTTCCGATGTTATCGACTGTTGTAAGAAGGGGTAGTCGGACCAACACATCCTTGATCTGCTGATTAGCAGTTGCTAGCTGGCTCCTCAGCTGGGCATTCTCCATCTCCACCGCCGTGTAATAACTTGGGTTCAGATTAGGTGGCCGGGGCGCCGAACTTCCAGTGTCATCTTGGCCCATCGGTTTCTTGCCCAGCCACTGCTGGACCTCAGGAATTTGTTCGCCGGGGATGGCGGTATGATGAGCCTCCTGCCCATCATGTTGTTCCGTCTCGTTACCGTGTCTAGATCGAGTGGTCACCATAGTTGGATGTTTGCGACAGCACTAATCTAACTTTCTCTCAATGAAAGCACCAAACTGTTGACGCGGTTCTTCGCCAACAGGTAATTAAGAAGATAAGAGAAAGGGATCAGTGCTTATGTTGAACCGAAATAGATGAATGATCTTAGAAATGGAATGGTGACACAAAATACGTTTTTCAGGTGGTTCAAAGGTTAAAATCCTTCTACTCCACCAGTCGATATTATTGCTATATGCTTGGCATTCTTTTACAGGGTATTTTTTACATAATAGAATCCAACCCTTTGTAACTCCCAAGGTCTCCATATTTATAGGAGAAGGCACCTGGAGTTGGTAAGAAGGTCATCCCGTGACCTTCTTACCTATCATGTCAACTCTGTTACATTCATGATTAATTCCTAAACCTGACACATAACTGTGGTCAAATCAATAGGTAAGGGGACAATGGGCCGCACGGTCCAACCCAGTCGTGGGTGTCTGAATACGCACGTTCATGCTGCGTGTTCGAGAAGTCAGGGATATATCAGACACGTGATGTCTGATATATGCACGTTTACCTTGCGTGGTTGACTTTATAAAGGGTCACAGCCTCTAACTCTAGCTCGTACCACGAGCTGGATGCTTCCCTCGACCTGTGGTCTTCAGAGTCCAAACTCAGTCTGTTCTTGGCGAACCCTTATGTTATCTCGAGCTGAGGGGTAGGGCCTTTCTATGGCAGCTCCGGTCTTGGGGATGTCCACGTGGTAGACATGATTAGGCCGACTCTCATAATTAGGCCGTGTCTCAGCTTGTTAACAACCCGTGGGAAAACTAGGGCGTACATAGCTAAACCACATTAAGATAGAAATTTTTTACTGAGGGTGAGAGATTTCATTCATCCAAGAAAGCATCTCAAGACAATGCATAGAACTTTTAATAAACATTAGGACCAACATGAAAAAGGTTGCCCGTGAAAATTTACACAATAATAACACTTCATCATGGCCCAAGAAGTTGAGTCCGAAAATTCCACCTAAAGTAAGATCTCAAATTGATTGACCTAATAAAAGTCACTTAAAAATGAAATAAGATTTATAAATAAATAAAATATACAAAAGAAATAAAAGAAATAGAATAGAAGAAGCAACTAACTCGTCTAACTAAAAGGATGAATAGAATAATTGAAAAAAATTGGATATTGGTTATACAATATTCATTAAGATATTGTTATAGTGAAATGTTATGTATTTTTTATGATATATAAAGTACATTTGATTAATAAATTTTGTTCTAATATACAAAAGCAAACACAAAGTTGGAATGGCAAAGCCAAAAAAGAATTGGCATAGCAAAGCCAAAATAATATTGTAACATAACTAAAACCAAAACCAAAATTACCTTAAAAAAGTTGGCACATTAATAATCAATTGGCACGAGGCATACATTAAATGACATATTATATTATTGTTATCACCGGTTAAATATAACGTGTTCAATGTTTAACATAAATTGGTGCAAAACATCTTAACAATTTTATATTATAATTTGAGTTTTTGTTGTTGGCATCTATAACTAAACTTTGGGGTCTAGACTGATGAAATGAGGCATCTAAGTATCCCAAAAAGTTTGGAAATATTTGGAGTTGATTTAGGTGATTTTGAGCAAGTTGACCAGGTGGTATGGCAATGTGTCGCCACTTTGGAGGTGACGTGTTGCTTGGTGAAACTGTCGTATTCAAAAATTATGCAACAAGTCATTTGCGTCAGTTTTTAACTGCAACAATTGAGTTTTTGCGTCAGTTTTATTTGTGACGCAAAATTTCATGACGCAAACTAGAGTGACGTTTGCATTAGTGGCGTACTCTCACAAATTAACATTTGTGGCAGTGCCCCATTGACGCAACTATCACAAATCTGGCATTTGTAGCAGTGCCCCACTGATGCAAACGCCTAGTATTTGCGTCAGTGGGGCACTGCCACAAATGGCAGATTTGTGACAGTGCCCCACTGATGCAAATTATAGCATGGTTTGCATCAGTGGGGCACTGCCACAAATGTTACAAATGAGTATTTTTTGCGTCAATTGAGAACTGTCACATAAAGTATTAACCACGGAAATTGCAAATGTTTATGCCAATTTCCCTGGCCTATTTTGATAAAAAAAAAAAACAACAAAAACATAAAAACAGCAGCAGAAACATAAAAACAATAGTATAAATTTTTTAAACATTTATCTAAAGTTAACATTTATGATCAAATCTACAAAAGTAATTTAGATTTCAAAGTTACTCTATGTATATAGGTACTCTTGTGTTAAACCTAGTTAAACAAAAATTTCCTCACCAACTTGCTCATTTGCTAACTGCATCTGGTGGACCCTTTGTAGAGACACATTTTCTAACTGCATCAGATTTTTTTTTCTTTTTCCATCTAGACTCGCCACATGTTGGACATGAAATTGCATCAACAAATCTCTTTCGATATAAAATGCAATCGTTAGGACAAGCATGCATTTTTTCATATTGCACGTATACAAGCATGTATTTTTTCATATTGCATGTATACGAACGCAATGTCTTCTTTGCTTCATAAAATGAAGACGATATTTCATTACCTTCATGTAATAATTCCCCTAAAAATGTTAACTACTCTATCATTCCCTTATCACTCTACCCTTGTTTGGTTTTTAAGTTATACAACCTAAGCAGTGATGATAATTTAGTGAACCTTGTACAATTAGGGAAAATAGGTGTAACGCCCTACTACCTTAGAGCCGTTACTAAGTGAGGTTAAAATGTGCAATCAACTCACTAAACGAGGTTTTTAGAATAAAAGTGTGATTAAACAGAAGTCTAGGCTGTAATCTTCGAAAAGTGCTCTATTTCATTAAAAGTTCAAGAGTTTAACATGTGGGATCCCAGAACTCAGTTTATAAAATATTTACAACTCAAAACAAGTTTATAAGTAGTTAACCATCAAAACTAGGGTTTGTACAGCCATTTCTCAAAATATTCCAAACCAAAGCAGTCGGGCAGGCCAAACATGTACGCGCCGCCCCCATGCTCTCCGTACTCATGGCTAGTTGACTTTCTCGTTGCCCTTACCTGCAACACAGAGCACCCGTGAGCCGAAGCCCAGCAAGAAAACTCAAACAGTACATAACATATGCATAATATACAGTCATAATAGCAGACAGCCCATATCTAGTCAGACAGTCCATAAAATCTAACACATATACGGCCATGCCGTCCTAGAAGCATTACCAAAGCCTGAGATCTCGGTCTACACCGTAAGGATATCCCATGTATCTATTGGGGTCTCACCCTAGCCACGAGCACTTCATGTCCTAAGTGGTATTCCCGGCCTCTCTGTCATTCTCGGCCTTCGCCGTTCTCAACCCTTCGCCGTTTTCGGCCCTTCGCCATTCAATATGTTATTTCCACATTTACCATACTCAAATAAAAATCAAATACATAATCATTCATGTAATGCTACATCATAGCAATAATAAAATCTAGGGCCACGCCCTGTGACAAAACTATGGGCCCAAGCCCTGCTCTACGGGTGCTACAGTTTTCTTACCTGTATTCTGAGCTTTCCGATGCACTACGTTCACAAGCACGGTCCTTTATCACGAGCCTCTCCAAAATCCTAGTCACAACACATGTAAAACACTGTTTAATACTAACCAATCCAAAACCACTTCCGGGACCACTCCCGCACTCACGGGACCTCTAATTCCTTAAAACAACGCATTGGAACCATCCCCCGAGTCCCCGGGAAAAAGCCCTAAAAATGCTATTTTTTACTGTCAAAAATGGCCTAGGGCCACGGTGCCCAGCGGCGTTCCCTCATCCTGATGCAACCACGCGCCGCGGCGCCCAAGAACAGGGCCGCGGCGCTCCTTCGCGAACCCAGATTTCTGGGTTTTCCCCTGCGTTTTTCCCAAGCCAAAACCACTCCAAATCATCCCAAACAAGTACCTAAGCCCCAAAATCAATTCAAAACCCCAAATGAACCCTTTAACAACCTATAAACATCATAACCAAACCCAATTACACAATCACACCCAAAGATCCACTCTTGAGCTCAAATCTCAAAAACCTAAACCATGGCTTCTAGGACTTAAACCATAGCTTGAAAAATATGAACCTTGCTTCTAAAGTCTTAAACCACATCAGAAACTAAAATATAAACATGTTAGAACTCTTACCTCAATCAGGAATCTGGCTTGAACCCTTCTCAATTCCAGCCTCCAACCTCTTTACTCTTGATTACCCTAGTTGAATTTCCAAGTGAAACCAGCCATATCCCCTTTAGATTTCCACACTCAATCTCTATACATTCAGACTTAAATTCAACTAAAACAGAGCACAAACTCTTACCTCTGAACAACCTTGGCCTAAGCTTGATCTTGGTCACCTCAAACCTCTTGATCCTCCTCCTAAGACTCAAATTCAGCTTCTTCCTTTTGCTTTTCTTTTGTTCTTTCTCTAGGTCCCAAATTTTAGCATAAACCAACTATCACCAAGTGTTATACGTATATCCCTTTTTCCTTCTGCTGAAGGTTATCTATCTTGTCAAATGACCATTCTACCCTTCCTCAAATATCCCTTCCTAACTAAGCCTCAAGGACACCTTTGTCATTTCATATCTATATTACAATTCTACCACTTTCCCACCTGAACCTGTTACTCTCAGCGGTTACTAACAGTTACACAAGTTACCAAATTTCTAGTTACCATTAACTCACAAGAATTCAATTTACAAAATCCCCAAAACACCCCTGGGCTCCTCCCGAGCCGGGTAGTTAACACCGTTGTGACTTTTAAACTAATTAGCTCCCTAGGACCGTCTTGGCACGTGCATCACATTAATATCACCACACTTACGTGGTACAAACCACATAATATAATTATCACATTTATGCCCTCAACGGGCTAAAATTACCAATTTACCCCTATCATACAAACGGGGCCCACATACATTTTTATACCACCTAAACATGCATTCTAATCACATATTCATTTAAATTCATATATTATCATATTAATTCACTTATTGCCCTCCAGGCACGCTAATCAAGGTCCTAAACCTTATTAGCAACTTAGGGTGTTACAATAGGTTTCTCAACATCTTCTAAGATTGACTGAAATTTAATTGGATCAACATTTTATTCATATTGTGCATCATCAATCATTTCTGTAATATCATCAACTTCGTAATCCACATCAAAATACTTATTATTCTTAGATGGTCCATCATCAGTGACTTTCATTCTTTCTCCGTGCAAAATCCATACTTTATAAGTTTTTTCTATTCTATTCCTAAATAAGTGATATTTTATTATAAAAATTGACATCCTGACAACGTTAACACACTTAACACAAGGACAACGAATACTATTAGGAGATTGAGTCTTTCTTGCACAAAATTGCAAGATAAACTCAACTCCATTCCTATATTTCACGGATAACCTACCCGCTGACATCCAATCTCTATCCATTGTCAAACTTCACACACACAAAAAAACAAACAAAGTAACAAACATTAACAATTAAGTTCGTGGATTACGTAATTGAAATGTAAATAAAGGAAACAATATGTCCAAAAAAATTGGGCAGCATTTCCCCTATTTCTATCACATTTCCCAAATTTAAAACATGCATGTATACAACACGTGATATACACAAAAATATTCAACAAATCAATCAAACATGCATAATTCTCATATTAGTAAATCTTAAAAAAAATTGGGCATCATTTCCCTTATATCTATCATATTTCCCAAAATATATTTAAATAAACTTATATTCATCACATAAACACAACAAATCAATTAATCAATCAAACATGCATAATTACAGCCTTATATCACCGCAGCACACACTCCCAGAACCTATCTCCACTATTTTATAATTCATACATTCCACTAAGTTCAATATCTTAATTATACATTAAGGTTTAAAATATTACCTCTAATATAAAATCCTCCAAAGCTTGATCTCACAAACAAAGTTGTCAACAAAATACCTACTCAAATATAACAATAAACAAAAAAATAATAAAAAAGTTGACAAAATATAAAGAAAAATATATTAAAGTTATATTGTAACTAAATAAACAATAAAGTGCTTAAAGAAAAAAAATTAATTTGTTGTATGTACTCATTTAAATACTTAAACCTGAAATAAAATATTTTTTTAAAAAAAAAATTTAACAAATCACATAAAGAAAAAACGACTATAAATATCTTAACTAAATCAATAATAAAATATAACTTAAAGAAAACAAACAATTTAATATATACATATTTAACCAATTAAACCCGAAATTTAAAAAGTTAACAAAATATAAAAAAAAATTTACTCAAAATATTCAAACTAAATAATTAATAAAGTGAAACTTATACAAAATATATACATTAATATATATATAATCATTTACATAAGTAAATCCAAAATAAAATTAAATTAAAAAAAATTGAAAAAGTTAACAAAAAATAAAGAAATTATAATAAAAAAATTCTAAAAAAATAAAATATCAAAATGCAAAGTTTAAACCTAAAACAATTACATAATCATTAATATAAAACTATCCAAAAATTAAAAAATTTGAAATATAGTCAATTTATAAAAACAAATCACAAAAATTAATAAAATTGCACTTACTTATGGTAATTGAGCAATGTGAGATCTTGAAGTAGAAAACTCCAAAAATCTAAGAAAGTTTATGGGTTTTCAAACAATAATCTTCAGAAATACAAAATCTATATAAAAAAAAAAAAACTATATATAAGGTTCATAAACTTATATACATCATTATTTTTACATTAAAATTGAAAAAAAAAATGATAAAAACTTACCAAAACGAGGGAAAACTAAAGGGGGCGCCGCTGGTTTTCTTTAGTATTTTGTCTTCTGAAACTTGTTAGGTCAATGTGGCTGTCGGGGACGAAAGGGGGGCTTAATTCACTTAACGTACCATTTGCGTCAGTGGCCCACTGACGGTACTGGCCCATTTGCGTCAGTGGGCCACTGACGCAAATGATCCCGCTAACAGCTTCAGTGGCCCACTAACGCAAATGGCCCCGTTCAACGCCGTCAATGTATGTTATGACGCAATTGACCCCGCATCTGTGATAGTGTCCAACTGTCACAAATGTTAATTCTTGGTCAGCAGCCTCAGTCAACGCAGTTGACTGACGCATTTGACTAACACAATTGCCCTTTTTTGTAGTAGTGGTCGCCACATACTATACAAAAAACTTATTTTTTTAGCTCCAAAATGTGTTTTATAAAACTTTAATCTTATTGATGGAATCTAATGATGGTACTTAACCTATTTTGGGGGGTTTTTTTAGAATATTTGGGAATTGATCTCTCTCTCTCTCTCTAAGCCGCCCCCCCCCCCCCTATGATCTTTCTAGCTGTCCAAGACTCAGTTTTCTCCAAGAAATTCATCAAGATTGTTTGAATAATTTAATAATCTCAAAGGCTTATTGTATCTCACTTGATAGTTCAATTTTGTAGAAACCTAAAGAAACTCTTAGTGGTTTGAAATCCTCATCTTGTCAAAACATTTTGTATCTAATTTGTGTCTATTGGTTGCCTATGTTTGTGTTATTATTTATCTAAGTGTTATATCCTCCATTGTTTTTCTAACCACTAAATTCCCCAAAAATCAAAACATTTGTCTCCATCTCTTGTGATTTCACATCACCAATGGAAAAACGCTCTACATCAATGGAGACTCTCAAGTTCATGCACCAAGATCTCAAGTTCATGCTACCTTGGCTTGCGAATGTCTGGGTGAGCATCAATTATGGGATTTTCCTTGACATAGTGAGAACCTATGGACAGGGTGAGTATCTTGGCGAGAGAGCATTGATGCCCGTATGTACTCATAGATGCTTGAGAGCATGGCTCGGTGAGAGTTGTTCGAGAGACGGAAGTGTGAAAAGGCGTACAGTCGCGCGAAAAATGTGCCCATTGTTATCTGTATCGTTGGAAGGCTGACCTTGGCTTAGAGGAGTCAAGGTGTCTCACAGGCATTTCTGCTGTCCAAATGTCAGGCCATGACACTGGGAACTACCCATCCATATACTTGTTGACGAGGGGTATCGGCTCCTCTCACAGCGGCTTCAGGGAACTTGGTAACTATTCCATTTGGCTTTCTTTGCAATACTTCTTAGGAGCATTAAGGCATCATTCTCGCCGTCCTGTGGAGGAGTCCTCACCCTTGGCAACTAGTGAGCTCTTTTACGGGGACGTTAGTAGTCACCTGGATGTACTTGATTTGCATTAGTCTAATGTGTGTGTTTTTTTTAGCAGGTATCTCTACTTGTCCGTCGGCGGGGCCCAGGTACGAGGGTTGCTTGAACCATCTTCAGGCTAGAATGCCGACGAGGTACAAGACCACACACTTCCTTCTTAGGAGCATTAAGGCATCATTCTCGCCATCCTTTGGGGGAGTCCTCGCCCTTGGCGACTGGTGAGCTCTTTTACAGGGACATTAGTAGTCACCTGAATGTACTTGATTTGCATTAGTCTAATGTGTGTGTTTGTTTTAGCAGGTATCTCTACTTGTCCATCGGCAGGGCCCAGGTACGAGGGTCGCCTGAACCATCTTCAAGCTAGAATGCCGACGAGGTACAAGTCCACACACTTCCTTCTTTTGGATCACACTCTACGGTTTTGCAGTGTCTTGGGTGCAGACCAGTATCTTAATGTAGTGAAGCCCTCCCCGTCCCTAAAGCACGTTGATGAGTGGGGCTTTCCAATCATTATCCTTACATGCAGTAATATGGTAGGCCGCAAAGTTCTGGTTCCTCATGGTAGAGACGAGGCGGCAGTCGGTGACGAGAGGCCCGCCGTGGTCAGCGACCAGCAACCGGAGACCCCCAAGGTGGAAGGTCCTTTAGCTCATGGAATGGACCATTCTTCATCCCGGGTGTTTCTTGATGCCTCAGATATTTTAGTGGTCGAAGCCTTAGGACTTGCTGTGGCACAGGGGGAGACTTCGTGATCCGTGTTGCATTGCTCGTTCCCTTCTTCATAGGACGAATTTTCGGCTCCCACCACCGCACAACTTTCTTCCATGCCCTTCTTCGTCACTTATCCATGCGTTCATCGGCCTTATATAGAGGATGAGGCACTAGTAGGATCTATCTTAGAGAAGTGGGCCGGTCCGAGTTCTCTCGATTCTCCCCCAAGTGGAGGAGCACCTACTAGTGGGCCTTGCCTTATAGATTAGTTGGGTGCTTAATTCCTACATGTTGACAAAGCTATTTATTAGGCTCATTTATGTGAGGTTTGGATTTTTTTTTTCCTCGTCTCACTATTTGATTTTTGAATTGTAGAACCCATGGACCCATTAAAGTTCTCTTCTCAGCCTTTCACTATTCCAGGGTGTTCCTGGAGGCAAAAGAAACACTCCTTGACCCAGAATCAATCGCGCATGAAAGCTATGAGAGTCAACATCCGACCTCTAGCTGCTGCTCTATCTGGTTCTACTCCATCGGACCTTATCCTGGAGAGCACTTCGTGTCCTGCTGTGCCATCACGCACATTATCCTCCGCTACTCTGCCTTCTTCAGAGTTGACACTTCATGGGCCTCTCCAACTAGGCATTACCATGGATAAGATGGATGTTGGAGTCCGTAGAATTGGGACCCCGTCTCCTCCGCAGCTAGCAATCGGGACCATGAAATCTTCTCTAGACTTGTTGCGCCAAGAAATGGAAAATAGTGTTAGTAACCATTTTGATTTGTCCCATTTTCCTTCTGGTTAGAGCACATCCTCAAAAACTTCTTGCTTTATTTTGCAGGTGGCAGTGACTATGGTGAATCTTCATTGCTAGCTTGAGAGAGGGGCTGAAGATCTCCAAAAGACTCGCTCAAATTTTGAGAGTGCCCTTTCTGACTTCGAGAGCTCTGGCACTGCCCTAGCTTTCTCAGAGCAGGAGCTTGTGAGGATCTGTTCTTCCAGGATGCCACCATAGTGGCAGCATCTACCCAATAAGATACTGAGGCATGGAAGATTTGAAATGATGCCATTGATGTGCTTCTCATGGCCAAGTAAGACAAGTCCACCTGTGATGTCGAGGCAGATCGTAGGGGTTGCAGCGAGAAGACTAGCAACATATTTTTTTATATTTGGAGCTTAAACTGGGTCTTCACTTTAGCTTCATGGGTGAGCCAGCTCCCACTAGTATTTTGTCAAACTTTCAGGCTCGCCTATCCGAGGAGACAGACGAGGAGGAGGCTGAAAACCGTTATTGTGGCTACGATGAGGATAGTGCTGATCAGGTTACCCCGGAGTAGGTTGGGGCAATGGGAGTTGCACCTATCGAGGCTTCCTTTGGCAAGGTGGCCACTGGCAAGGGGGCCATTTGCAAGGGGGTCACTAGTGAGGGCGCCAATGACATGGGTACCACTGATGAGGGCACAACTGGCTCAGGTGATTGCTCCACCGACCCTGTTTAGGCTCCTTACCATTGTTTTTCTTTATTTTTGTTCTTTACATTGGACTATGCTCCCATCTATGTGAACATTGGCCTTAACTTGGTTGCTTTTGTTTTATATTGATGATAACTTCTCCTATATTTTGGCATTCGTGCTTGATGTTTCTTTGTACAAGATTCTGAATTTTTCCTTTTCGGCTATTGTTTTCTTCCATGCTTCCTTATGAACATATTTTACATGAACTCTGCATGATCTTTGCATTTTTTTTGCTTTTCTCCACATGACATACACAAACTTTGCTACACAAACTGCATATCTACTTCTATGTTCTACAAACTTTGCTACACAAAATTTGCACTACCTATGCTTTGTTCCATGCGTATGGTGCCCGTTATGCCTCCCACGTGTCTAGGAGAGTAGGGGAGCCTAGTCACTTATGCTGTGACTAGCCCTTTTGACGGGGGGACCAATGAGGGGCCCTCCTACATCTTAATGGCTCGTGAAAATGGGGTGAACAGCTTATTTTTCCTGATCGCCTACAATTGTCTGGCCTGTAAGGGCAAGTTGCTTTGCTTTTCTGCCCCGGTCGACTGGAATTGGCTCTAGTTGCACAACCAGATCTAGATCAGGTCGTGCTATACAAACTGCATATTTGCTACTATATTGGTTTTTTACACATGACATAAATGAACTTTGCAACACGAACCACATATCTGCTACTATGTTCTACAAACTTTGCTTCACGAACATTGCATGTCCACTACTTTGTTCTATACGTGTGTTGCTTTGCTCCATACGCAGTACCCTGAACTTTGCAATACCTTTTCTTTGTTCCATACACATGGTTCCCCTAATGCCCCCTAAGTTACTAGGAGAGTGGGAGAGCCTGGTCACTTATGTTGGGACTGGCCCTTTCGATGAGGGGACCAGCGAAAGGCCCTTCCTACCCTTAACGGCTCGAGAAAATGGGGTGAACTGCTTATTTTTCCCGATCGTCTGCAATTGGATCACTTGTAAGGGAATTTTTCTTTGATGTTTTGCTCTAGTCACCTGCAATTAGCTCTAGTAGAACAACTGGATGTGAGATAGGGTCATGGCCCCTTAGGTTCTTTATAAAATGTCCCTTTCTCATAATTGTTTGGTCGGACCCAACAGGGTTTCACCATCCACTATTAGACCTTGTAGAGGACTTGGGGAAGTCAAGACTGTCTTGAGGATCTCTATTTGACAAAGCAGAGCATCGGCCCAATTACTGGTATTACTTCTTCGAATGTTCTCCATTGCATTGGTATCTCGTACGTTCCTAGCTGCATAACTCCCTCTTCCAAGTAGGGCCCTTCCCAGTTTGAACCAAGGACCTCATTAGTTGGATCTCTCGTATTGATGAATTCTCGGCTTAGGATGAGGTCTCTAATGGAGAACTTCTTGTCTTTGACCCGACCATTGAAGTAACGAGCCACCATTTGTTGGTAGGCCGTCACCCGTAAGTTAGCTTGTTCCCGCCTTTCTTCAATGAGATCTACGGACTCGGCAAGCAGTGCTTTGTGAAAATAAAATATGTGTGGAAGGTGATTGACCAAGTAAAAATTTATTTCTATTCTTTTATTCATAATAAAATGAGATTACAAAGAAATTGAGTTTTAATTAGGCCATAAAACCCCAACAAAATAATCTCTAGGGGATAGAAGGCCTCTTGGATGAAGCCATTCTCTTCGACCTTCCTTACATTGGTTTTCAGAGCTTCATATCTCTCAGCATCTAGGGATCGTCCCTTCTTGCATACTAGAGATGCTTTCGGGTCTATGTTCAGGACGTGGGTAATGACTGAAGGGTCATGCCTACCATGTCGTTGTGTGTCCAAGCAAAGATGTCTTGGTTTTTTTTCATGAAGTTGATCAAATCGTTTTTCACGTCGTTACTCAGGTTTCTCCCGACCTTCATTTTTTTAGTGGTGTCCTCATCCTTCAGTTCCACTTCTTCGAGCTTTTCAAATGATTCAATCGGTCTCTCTTTGTTCCCAAAGTGAGGATCTAACTCCTCCCCGCTTTTGGACTCGTTCCATAGGATGTGTGGTGTAACGCCCTGGGTAACCAATACCATTACACTGTGTGTTTAAAATAGTGCAAGACTTGCAAATCAAGTCATTTGAACATAAATGTGTTTCTAAAGTCAAATGATAGGTTAGGGTTAAAAGATTTTGATAGTAAAATGGTTGACTTTCATTTAAACAAGAGTTTGATACATGGGATCCCAAAAATAGTATTTACATGACAGAAACAACCCTATAAAGTTAATACAACAGTAGCGAGTCTAAATGGAAAAATACAAGTTTGAGCTCTAATCACTGTAAATCCCTTGGCCGTGGCAGTCGAGCAGCTGCCAATGTACACACCGCCCCCAAAGTACTCCAACTCATGTCTGGTCTAGTTTTCCTTTGCCTTTACCTGCACCACATAGCACTAGTGAGGCAAGGCTCAGCAAGAAAACAATAATCAACAAGCATAGATGGCATCAATGTGTATATAATAAACATAGACCAATCCGTATTTTAACAGCTGAATATATATATACTAAACTAGGCAACAACAATAGTTTAATAAAAACATGCAGATAAATCTTAATACAGCTAAATAGGGGTCGGCGCCCTTAGGCCGAGACCTCTAGTTATTTAGCAGAGCTGCATTTAGTACACTCAACATTAGAACTGACTCCCTTAGGTCGTATTTTCACATTACCAATAACAGATATAAAGGTTACAAAACACACACTTATTCATTTACAGGGAATCTCATTCCCATTCACAACTTGGGTTCAGTTTTCTTACCTCGACTCCTAAGCGAAGGATATAGAGCGGTCTCGAGCATGGTCCTCAGTGTGAGCCTTAACGGTAACCCTAGTCACAAGCGACAATGGATAACTGTAATGCCCCAGATTCCCTAATGTGGTTTAATGGCTGGATTAGTAGGCCGGGAGGGCCATAATTATTTAATTACGCCATTAAATGTGTTTATGCATGTTTATGAGAATTATATTATAATATAATGTTAATTATATGCATGTCGATGATATGTGTTGAGACTACATTATGATGTGGGTTTGTTCGAGTTATTCGACATGGGACGATCTTAGAATATTGATTAGCAGTTTAGTCACAACAGGTTTAAGTGTCGGGACTTGGGTTGAGTCTCGGGGTGGTTTTGATGATTGGAGCGTTACCGGGATATAAAGGGTAACGGGTTGTGAATTATTGGTGTTTGAGATTATTGAGGATAGCGAGAATTGGAGAGCATTAATTATGATTAACGAGATAGGAGGAAAATACCAAATATGCCCTTGGGAGTCTTTAGAAACTATTAGTTGACCTAGGGGTAAAATGGACATTTCACCCCTAGGATAGATATAACCTTTGACAGCTGAAGAAGAAAGTGGAAAAACAGAGTATGCAAAAGAGTTCTCCCGTACCTTCTTCTCTTCACCTTTCTTTGTGGTTTTTGAACCAATTTTGAGGATTCAAGCTTGGGAAGCAAGCCTTGGGAGTTTGGGAGTGTCTTCCACCATTGAAGACCATCATAAGCCGAGCTTTGGGTAAGTTTCTAGCCGTGGTTTTCTCTGGTTTGCCCTGTTCTGGTTTTATTTTGCAGCTGAGATTTCTAGGGTGAATTCATGGTTTTTTTGGGAGTTTTGGCTAGGGTTCCGATGCTTGTGATGTTTGGGGTGTGTTAGAATGGTTTTTGGGATCATTTGGCATCAAGAATAGGATTTGGAAGCTTGGAAATCGAGTTAGAATCGAAGGAGTTGAAGAAGGTCGGTTCAGGGGAGATTGGATCTGGAGGTAGCGCTACAGCGCCCACCTTAGGGCGCTATAGCGCTCCTCAGGAGGATTTCTGGCACTGGGTGGTTCTGAGTGTAGCGCTGGGGCGCTAGGGGTTGAGCGCTGTAGCACTACCCTGTTCCTTCTAAGTCCCGTTTTGAGTGTTTTTAAGGGTTTTGACTTGGGGTTTCAATCCTGAAGGCCCGGGATCGAATCTACTCACCGTGTGGGCATGTTTCGGGGTCCCGAGGGTGGTGCTTAGGTTAAGACCCTATTATTGTGGATTCTCATTAATGGAGGTTATCATTGGTTGTGACTAGGTAACCGCTAAGGAACTAAAAGATCGATCGTTCTCAGGAGTCGTCTTTATCGTACTTCTCGCTCGAACCTGAGGTAAGAAAATAGTGTATGAATACAGTTGCACCCTATAAAGGTATATGACATGCATGGTTTGATATTGAAGCATGTTGGTTGATATTTGTGGACGTGGTTTGCATATTAAATGCTAATGAACACTGGTTACCTGTTTATGACACTGACCAGTCAGGGACCGACTCTAAAGTCGATGATCACGCATTGAATAGCTCCATGGCATTAATGCGGGACCGACCCTCAGGTCGAAGAACTTATAAGTGCTTGCCTGGTCTACGACCAGATGACTATAGCCAAGGTATATGACCCCGGTGACCGTTTGTCACATGGCTAGGGGACATTGTCCATAGTTTCGACTCTAGAGTCGTGAGGAAGGTTATGTTGGTGACCAATCACCAAGCACCTGTCCTGAACAAACTTATGAAAGAATCACTTATCAGTTAAGCCCTGGTGACCCTATCGTCACATGGCCAGAGGGAGCGATGCTCATTATTGTGACATTTGGCTATTGTCACCTATTTTCTTGGACTGATAGTCCTGAATGGTTATTTTGACCATTGTTGATATTATATCATGCTTTACTGTGTTTTCTTGCTGGGCCTTGGCTCATGGGTGCTATGTGGTGCAGGTGTAGGGAAGGAAAATCATAACCAACCCTGAGTGGAGAGCTTGGGCGATGTTGTGTACATACGGGGCCGCTTGACCGCCACGGTCAAGGAGTTCTCAGAGGGACTAGGGGTTTTCCCTATTTTTGCCGCTTAGGCCGGCGGGGACTGTAAATTAGAAACAATAGTCACTCTTTGTATTAAAAACTACATGTAAACATTTTGAAAGGCTCATGAGCAGTTTGTTTACTTAATGAAATGTACCCTTTCCTTTTTACTGGTTTTCCACCTTAACATGATAATAACACTTAGATCACCTTTTTTAACCAAAGGACTCGGGTAGCGGGTCAAATTTCCGGTTCACTGTTCACCGTAACTGTTCTGGGGTAACCAGGGCATTACAATAACTATCAAAAATATAATCCAATTAAATGATTTGGAATCAAATACTAACCTCCAAGACATCGAATTGTACTAAACCGGGTAGTAGAATTCGTACCAAGTGTTTATGTTTAAGTCCTCGAGCCACCCCGAGGCTAAAAACCAACCTAGGCTATGGCTGCCTAGGCGGGCCGCGATCTGGCCCTAAGGGTCATGATCCGCCTCAAGTCAAAGGTGCCAGCTTCTTGTCTTAGGGGGAGGCGGGCCGCGTCACGCCGCGCCCACGAGTCAGCAAGCTCCCAGTGGTTTTTGGGGCATGCGGGCTGTGACGCCCATGAACTAGGTCGTGAGGCGCCCCCGTGAACCCAAAAATCCTTGGGTTTCTCTGCATTTTTGCCCAACGACAGCCTTAGAATTCAACCCTAAATACCTACCCAAGCCAAAACTAGGTCCGGAATTCCCAATATCACTTCTTAAGCAACACATATAACCTAATGTAAGAATTCAAATTTCCTTAAATCCTAAACTCAGAAGCTAACCCAATTATCCCCAAGCATGTCCAAACCTAAAGAAAATTTCAACAATTTAAGACCCGAAACCTTACCTCTGCCAGTAGCTTAAATTCCCCAGTTGTTCCTTGTTTACTCCTTGCTTCAACTCTCTAGATTTCCCATCTCAAATCCAAGCTTCTCTTCAAGGGTTTCCTTCAGCTTCAAAGCACACGACAAGGAGAAAGAGTAAATGTGTAAGAGAGAGAGAGTGTGTTGGGGAGTGTTCTGATATATTTTAGCCTAACCCAGAAGCTTTCTAACCATTTCCTTAATGAAAATGACCAAAATGCCCTTAAATTATCCCAGCCTCTTTGTTGCCCATAAGGGCAAAACGGTCGTTTGCCCCATTTCCCGGTAAGTCCTCGAGTCATCCTACAAATTCCCAATGAATTCTGACATGCCCAACTAATCACCAAATATTTACCCATTACTCGATAAATTTGAAATATACATTAAAACATCCCAAAATACCCCTAAGCTCAGCCCGAGCCGAGTATTAAACCCTGTTGTGACTATTCTGCTAATCCGCTGACTAGGATCGCCTCGAGCTGTATACTGTGAACATATTCACATAATAATATGGTCTCAATCATTTAAAGCATATAATCACATTTATGCCCTTAACGGGCCAAAATGACAAATATGCCCTTATAAACATGAATGTGCCCACATGCATACAAATATATTCATATTATCATATAAATCACGCATGCCACATAGTCACGCATTTAACCAATTAATCACACATATATTCAATTATGTTGTTCTGGCACGCTAATCAAGGTTCCAAACCTTATTAACATTTTTGGGATGTTACATATGGACTTGGTTCACTACCAGTTTCGATGCTATCTCTACAGTGGAGTCGGAAGTGTGGTCGCCATCACTAGCAGAGCTGCCTCTCTACTTGCCATCGACGACCACGCCGGGGCTGACCTCACCTCCTGCGGTGCATATTTTTTTAGTCTCGCCCAAGACAGCCTCACCCTCAAAGGCCTCGCCCATGTCGGCATCGCCCATCAGGGCCTTCCCTTATCGCGTCTTTGCCCACCCTCATCAATCAGGTTCTCTCCTATGTCGGCATAGCCCATCAGGGCCTTGTCTATTGTGGCCTTTCCCATCAAGGCCTCGTCTATGTCAGGATCCCCCATCAGGGCATCATGTGTCGTAGTCTCGCCTATGTCAGAATCGTCCATCAGGGCCTCGCCTATTACGACCTCGCCCACCAAGGTCTTGCCTATGTCAGCATCTCCCATCAGGGCCTCGCCTATGAAACTTGACTCCATCATCGTGATGGCCTTCTCTTCGAATAACTCCTTCATTCCTTGAACTCCTGGGTTGTCAAAGATCATGTTGGTTAGGCAACGCTTCCCTTTCTAGCCTTACTGAATGAAGCATTGTAACATTCTCGCTGGTTCCTTCTCACGTAGAAAATTCCTTCACTTGTGGGAACTTAATGGTGAGGTGCCAAATAGACGTTATTTCACACAAGTCAATGAGTACGGGACATCCTAGCACAGCATTGTATGCCGATAGGCAGTCGACGACCATGAATGTCGCCATGCACGTTGCTTTGCACAGGGGATTTCCTAGAGTCACCAAGATCTTGATGGATCCAATAGGTGTCGAGCCCTCACCATTGAACTCATAGATTGTCGTTGAGCACGACGCAAGGTCGTAAACAGAAAATTTCATTTTTTCCAGACATGACTTGTACAGGATGTTGGTGGAACTGCCATTGTCAACTAGTACTCTTAGCACCTTTAGCTTAGAAATCTAAGCTGTGATGACCATGGGGTCATTGTTTGGTTAGTGGACGTGTCTAGAATGTTCGCTTGTGAAGGTGATGTCTTGGTCTTCCATGCGTGACACCTTGCTTGGTCTCACTTCATTCGTCATTACATTATCTCGTCTGATGTTGCAGCTCGCGGGAATATCTCTCCTGACACTTGTAACTTTCCCTTGCAAGGTGTATTCCCCCACAAATCGTGACAACTACGTAGGTTGGTGATCGCTGCCTCTACCTTCCATTGTTTCAGTCATCGTTTTGATTCTAGCCTTGGTGACAATCAACGAAACGAGCCATATGTCCTATTCTCACCAGGAAATCGATCTCATCCTTCAACTGGCACCATTCATTAGTGTCGAGACTATGGTCATTATTGTAGCGGCAGTACTTGGTTTAGTCGCATTTCTTTTGACCCTTCCTTATAGTGATAAAATTCTTGATGGCTCTCGCCCTTCAGTCGCTACTTAGATTTCTTCATGCGTTCAAGCTAGAGCAATGTACTTGGTGAAGCGGGCCTCATATGCAGGCTATATCCCATCCTACTTGGGCTTTTTGCAGTCTTGTCCTTGCTTGTGGGACACCTAGTAACTGTTCGATCGCTTCTTTGACCATGGTTGCCACTCTTTGCCTAGTCCACATTCTTCACTGCCTCATCTAACTTGATCAAATGGTGTGTACACTCTAGGATGTCTCGCATCGAACTAGCTACTTTCTTGGTCATGCTATTCTACATAGGGCTATGGGCTATGATGGTGAGGTGGTTAGCATCCTGATAGTGGACGCATGCAGCGTAGAATTGCTGGTAGAAGTCTTGAGTGAGTTATTCCTAGGAGACAATGGATCTGGTAGGATACTTCCAAAACCATTGATTCACGGCTCTAACTAGCATTACTGCGAAAACATTGCATTGCGCGTTTTCTGAAACTTTTTCATCGTAGGTCACCATCAGTGGCATCCTAAAGTTATCAGGTAGCTGTGCATCAGCAACAATAGAAAAGTAGGGTCTTGCCTTTTTAAGGTTTAAAGTAGGCTCTCCATTCCTGGTCCCGCCCAAATCACCCTTCTTAGCTCCTCGATCTGAGGAAGGACTGAGTTGTCGGCAATCGAGACCACTCGCCCATTGGTAACTGGACCTTCTCGGTTGTTGGCAACTGGAGGTCACCCATGGTGGTCTCCTAGTCCTTTCCTTCGAGAGTTCAGACAGTCATGCAAGTTGCCTTGTCTTTCCATGTTCTAGCCTTAGGTGTCACCTCGCCGGGCGTTTAGGTGTTTGCGCAAGTCAGGCCCATTCAAAAGTCTCACTCTTTCTCCAAGGCATGTGTAAATGCTACTAGTGTGAGCGTTGTCGACATATTTTTCACACCTATGGGGCTGGATGTGAAGCAAGCGGCTCATTGAGCCTTTTCCATGGTCCCCAGCTTTGGTTTTGAGGCCGAGTAATTCATCCCGCTCGGGACTGTGATCTTTTAGGATTGGCAATGCTCCTGGAGTAGCGAGCAATCGATTGTTGAACTCCAACTCTGTCGAAGGCATGGGGCTACCTTGAAGGAGCTTGGCGACGTCTCGCGGCCATGCATATGGTAATCTTGAAGGCAAGGGCCACCTCTCATTCTCGTTGTTCCATGTGTATGGCTGGTCGCTGAGTAGCCAGCTTAGCTACAATAACGACATTCATGGCAAACAGTCATGCCATCTCTTCTCTCAGGGTGGCAACGTCCTCCAATGTCAGTTTCAGTGTACTAGACCATTTCCTTCATCTAGGGTCTCACGAGGGTCCTCTTCAACGTTCTACTGCAGATGAGGATTCTGTGGGGTTGCACAACATTTTTCTTTAGACAGACCATGCCTAGGTGCCATGACCATTGAGGGGGTCGGGCACCTTAGGTTGTAGGTGAGAAGATCTAACTCAGAAACTCATACTCTCAATGAAAGCACCAAAATGTTGACTCTTTTTTTAGTCAACTCACATGGAGTGATAAATGGAGAGTCGTTTGTGTATAATGTCTCCGAGTAAATATTTAATGATGAACATTGTGCTAAAGAAAAGAGAAATAAATGCGGTGATAAATGAATGAGATGAAAATTTGTAGTGGTTCAGCCTAATAAAGATGACTGACGTCCACTTTAGTCAGTATTATTTATGAACTTTGAACCTTCAAGAGCAAGCTGAGCTTGATCTTGCTCTTGGGGCAGTTACAGCAATGGAGACTATAAGTCTCTTTGAAAATGAATAGTTACTGTAGTTTCACGTCCCTCGAATTTCTTAGATCTTCCCTTGATTTTCACTTTGTTACTGTGCAAATTGCGCTATTTATAGTCGCGGAGATGGGTCGGGCTGACGGTGGAACCTTGTTTCGCGATCAAGCTAAATCTTGGTACACTTGGCTTGGAGATAGACTTGCGTCTCACATAAAATGGAAGTCCGACGTGTCCTGTTTATTTAATAGTTGAAGGCGCACTTGGGTGCTGAAGGAGGCTCGAATGGCTAGGGTCATTTGCGAGGGGCGAGGGTCTTGGCGACCAGCTATTGGCAACCAGTTATTGGTGACTTTAGCAGAACCTTGTGATGCACATTCGTCTGACTTATGTCTCTTGTTAGGGCGATTGGCTAGGGCCTTTCTGTCTTACGATTAATGTTGGTGTGGCTATCTGGGGATCATTTGGATTCACGCGATGGGAGAAGTAGGCCGACATTGGTAGTCCCACCTCTTCTTGAGTAATGGATAAGTGGCGAGGTCTACCTCTTATAACGGCTGATGGTAACTATTGTGTCCCGACACTTTGTCTTGATCCATCAACGCTTCGCGGGTCGGCACGTGGGAGTACCAAATTTTCAATATAACACAATGTCTGTTACATTTACTTTAAGAACACTATTCCTAATACCGAATGAATAATTTGGAGTTGGTCGCAGTGGTTTTTGAACTAAAGATACGAAAAAATTATATGTACAGAATGAAGTGTGAAATTTATACCGACCACAAAAGTTTAATATATTTCTTTACTAAAAAAAGAGCTAAACATTAGACAAGGGAGGTGGCTAGATTTAATCAAGGATTATGATTGTGATATCTTGTACCATCATAGAAAGGCTAGCTTCGTAGTCAACACTTTGAGTAGGCATGGTGATGGCTCAATGTCAGATCTTAGAACGGTGGAAGTACCACTTCAGAAGGAAATAATAAGTGGTGGAATTGAGATGGTGACTAGGGAATTAGCCAATCTCACTCTACAATGAGATTTACTTGGAGAGATCTAAAGTAAATAGAAGGAAGACAGTACTTTGATCAAGCAAGAAGCTTTATTTCAAGAAGAAAATAGTGGAGATTTTACTATGTTAGCGGGGCAGATGTTAAGATATAAGGGAAGAGTGTGTGGGCCAAACGAACACGAGATCAAAGAAAAGATTCTAAGGAGTCTCACACAACTCCCTACTTTGTACATTTAGGATCGACGAAGATGCACCAAGATTTAAAGACCATGTATTGGTGGCCATAGATGAAGAAGGATATAGCCATGTTTTTAGCTAAATACGTGACTTGCCAACAAGTTGAGGCAGAACACCAAAGACCTAGTGGATTGCTACAACAATTACCAATACCAGTCTAAAAATGGGAAGAGATCACGATGGATTTCATGGTCGAGCGACCGAAGACTTTTCATAAACAAGATGCTATGCGGGTAGTTATTCATCATCTCACCAAGTCATCACTTTCTTCTGGTAAGAATGACTTATACCATGGATCAATTTTCAAGGCTCCATATGAAAGAGATTGTATTTTATGGAGTATCAATTTCTATAGTATCAAACAGAGACTCAAGATTTATGTCTGGTTTATGAGAAAGCTTACAATGGGCTATGGGAACCCAACTGAATCTTAGTACCATTTTCTACCCTCAAAGCAATGGGAAATCAAATAAGACTATTCAAATATGGGAAGACATGTTGTTGGTTTGTTCTTAGAGTTCAAAGGTTCTTGGAATAATTATCTATGCCATGTAGAGTTTTCATATAATAAAATCTATAAGTTGACGATAGGAACGGATCCTTACAAAATGTTATATTGACGAAAAAGTCGATATCAACTGCACTAGGATTAGGTGGGAGAGAGATGCTTTGTAGGTCCAGAACTAGTATTGGAGGTCAACAAAATTATTGAAAAGATTAGGAAACACATGGTCACAATGCAGTCTCCATCAGAGTTATGCCAAATCCAATAGACAGGACATTGAGCATAGTATTTTTTAAGGTCTCGCCCACTAAAGGAGTCACGAGGTTTGAGAAGAAGGCTAAGTTGAGTCTAAGGTACATTGATCCCTTTGAGATCCTCAAGAAGGTAGGATCGGTTTTTACCACTAGCCGTGTTTCATGTCTTCATGCTACGAAAGAAGATACCTAATTTGTTCTATGTGTTGAGCTAGGAGCCGCTAGACCGAAGACAACACTTAAGTTATAAAGAAAAGCCAACGAAAACTCTAGAACAAGGTATCAAGGATCATAGATCAAAGCAAATATTGTTAGGGTTGGTGACCTAAAATCATGTAATAAGAAATTTTATTTGGAATTAAATAAAATTACATTTTCTTTATAATTGAATGTTTGAATTATTATTGAATAATAATTATAAATATCAGAAAAATCCATATTCATTCAGAAGAGTATGATCTTGTATGAGAACGAGACCATTAAAATCACACATAATAAATAAAATTGTTAGCGACATATAAAAGTATAAAATCTTTAATCAATGGTTTCTGTAGCACCCTACTAATCAAGGGTCATTAAACTTTGTGTTTAAGCGAGTTAGTTTGACTCAAAAGTGTAATTAAGATTAAATGTGGTTTAGGTACTAAATTTTTTTGTCAATGTAAGTAAAATTTTCATGAAAAGGTTTGAATATGTACAAGGGATCCCAAAAGTTTTAAAACAAAATACAATTATAACCAACAGTATAAAAAATAGTCGACGTAAGCGACGAAACTGGACTTATATCCTAAGACCCTAAAAATAAATCTCGATCGTGGCAACCAAGTAGACTAAGTATGTACACGCCGCTCCTAGAACTTTCCAACTAATGGCTTATCCAATTTCCCCTTGCCCTTACCTGCACCAGAAAGCACCCGTGCGCCAAGGCTTAGCAAAAAAACTCAACTAGGCAAAACAAGTATTCAAATAAGCATTAACATCAAATATATGAATCACATAACATAAGTAAACTCAGATTAACTTTTCGACAAGTATACGACCTAAACCGAATTGGTGCATACCGCACCCCCGTAGCGGCCATGACATAACGACCTACTTTCCACATGATTAATGCCAATTACGCCCCCTAGCCTATCAATAAAAAAAATTGTAACATCCTAGATAACCAAGGCTGTCACACTGAGTGTTTTAAATAGTGCAAGACTTGCTAATCAAGTCATTTAAATGAAAATGTGATCCTAGAATCATAAACAAGTTAGGGTTAAAATATTTTGGCCATAAACAGACAATTTCTCATTAAAACAAATGTTTGGTACATGGGATCCCAAAATTGGACTTAAAGGATATATTTACAAAATCTTCAAATGTTAAAAATAATCAAGGCCACTCTAATGGAAAAATAAACATTTTAGGTTTCTATCACTGTACAATCCCTCGACCGTGGCGGCTGAGCAACTAAGAATGTACACCTCGCCCCCAGAGCTCGCCAACTCATGGTTGAACCATCTTACCCTTGCCATTACCTGCACCACGTAGCACCTGTGAGTCGAGGCCCAGCAAGAAAACTATATCGCATAGAATAAACAATCCAGACAATGAAATAATTCACAAGATATTAACAAATTATTTATCAGGCCACAACAGGCACACATCAGTGACGACAAGCAAAGATTCATCAGTCTATCATCTAGGTATTCAACAAGCCATCAATATCAGATTAATAACAGTAATCACATTCATAATCAATAGTTTAACATAATCATCATACAATACTCAAGGTCGACGCTCTTAGGGAGCACCCTCTATTTAACCCACTGTCTCTGGCTCACTTAGAGCAAGCCCAGTGTTTAACCCACTAACTTTGGCATGCTTAGGCCAGGCTCAGTGATTATTTAATTAACCTCAGCTACCAGTGGCCGAGCCACGTCCTGTGCGGAAATATGAGTTCCAACACTCTTAGGCCATTTCTTTCATGGTCACATGGCATATCATAATCATACAACAATTGCATTCAAATATAGGGAGCTCTTAGTCCCATCACAGCCACACAAAAGGGTGCAGTTTTCTTACCTTTAATTCCGAGTGCTTTAGTTACTACGGATGATCGTCGAGCACGATCCCACTCTGAGCCTTGGCATACACCTAGTCACAATCCATAAATGATACTTCAATGAGTTTGAATTCCAAAGGACAATCCTCGGACCAAACTCGTGCTCTCGGGACCACAAGTTCCACCAAACGAGGTGGTGAATCCATCCCCTGAGCCCCCAAGAGAAAACCCCAAGAAAATACCCATAAACCTATTTCAGGAGGCTGAGGAGTGCTACAGCGCTTCAAGTTGGGTGCTACAACGCTATAGACAGAAACCCAAAATGCCCAGAAAACACAGCCTAGCGCTGTAGTGCTCCCAACCTACCGTTACAACTAGAACATGCGAAATTCTGGGTTTCCTCATTGAATTTCCCCGAGCCAAAACCCCAAAAATCCTTCCCAATTATCCACCAAACACAAAATCAAGTCCATAATCCCCTATATCTCATCCAAAACAAATCAATAGCATCAAAATATTAGCTAAACCCTCACCAAGCACAGAAATCAAAACAGAGCTTTGAATCTCAAGAACACCAACTGACACCCCGAAAACCTAAAACATTCAAGGGCTAGAAATAATTTCCTCAAAGAGAAATTCGACCCTAGCCTATAGATGGTGCTTAACAACCACCAATTCTTCCTTTCCCTCAAGCAACCACCAAAAAAAAACCTTTTTCCATAAATCCCAGACTCAAACTCTCAAGCCCAAAACACCATAAAAACAAAATAAGAACTCATAGATGCCAGAGGTTGAAGTTTGAATTCGTTACTTTGATTGCTGCTCAATTGTTCCCAAGCTAATCCTAGCTTGATTCTCCACTCTAAGCTTCCATTCCAAAGTTTTCCTCTTCCAAAATGGCAAAAGCCTCAAGAGGGAGAGAGGGATACGAGAAAGAGAGAAGAACAGAGAATATTTATTATGTTACCTTTGTTTCATTCTCTAATTTACAGCTTCAATGTTTCACAAATGAGAGTGAAAGAGAGGGAGTACGTGAGGTGAGAGAGGGTGAGCTGAGAGTTCATTTAGTTTCTAGTTTCTTCTCTTTTGTTTTCTTAAATTTCTTAGTATATTACTTAAACAAAAGACCAAGCTGCCCCTCTAATTTAACTAATCCTCAAATTTCTCCTAGGGGTAAAAAAGTCATTTCACTCCAAATTCCAACTAATTCCTCAAATGTTCCTATTAACCACCAATCAACTACCATTTATTTTTCCCAATGTCTAACAATTCCCAATACATTTTCTAAATTCCCGAAAATACCCTAGGCTACCCCGAGCTGGGCATCAATCCCCGCCGTGACTATTTCACCAATCCGCTCCCTAGGACCATCTTGAGCCACATGCTTTGAATATATCCACATAATAATGTGGTCTCAACAATTTATCGCATATAGTTACATTTTATGCCCTCTACGGGCAAAAATTACAAATATGCCCTTGAAAGCTAAACAGGGCCCACATGCACATTTAATACTCATAAACATGCATTTATTCACATCCATATAATCATATAATCATGCATGACACATAAGCATGCTTTAAATCATTAATTCACTGAAATACCTATTATGCCCTCTCGGCACACTAATCAAGGCCCTTAAGCCTTATTAGCAATTTTGGGTCGTTACAACTATCCCCTCCTTATAACAATTTCGTCCTCAAAATTTATTCGAACACATCAGGTATTCAATCTCGTACCTCTGACCATAACTCCAGAGTCTAATTCTTCACCTTTAAACCTTCAATAACACTCTTTTTAGAGTGACAATCTTGTTCCATAAGATTTTATCTTATAACTATAATCTTACAACCTTTCCTTACTCAACAATTATGTTGGAACCCCAGGGTCTGCTTATTTCATCAGCGGTCGTTTCCCTGTCTGGTCATTGGCACTAGTAATACCCATAAGCCACCACCTATGCAGGGTAGGGCTAACATGTAAGCCCTCGGCCTAAACCTTGTTACGATCTCAGAACCCTTATTAAATCAGAAGTCGAACCTTCCCTTTCTTCCCTGGGATATCATACTCTTTCTTGTTTGCTATATGTGGATAAATACAAATCGCTCGTCCTCGAACTTCGGGTTCCAATACTTGAAACTTGCGAACCCTTGTGTCCTTATAGCTGAGCAGATCCTTCTACCTTAACAATTTCCCATAACTTCATTGGTTTCCCCCGAACCAATACTGAACCATAATACTTATTGTCCTTTATTTCCTTACTAGAACCAACACTTCATGCTTTTCTTCTTACCATATCTTATACTGTGTCACCTTAGCCGTAAGCCAGCACTCATCTCTGTGACTGATTCATCAAGGGATTATATTTTTCTTAATATCCCAAACACTTGCGCATTCAATGCGTAATTTTTTAAAATAACCATTAATCCTTCAAATCGCCATTCTATCTGTAGACAGTCAATAATTCTAGGTTCCAACCTTACTTCTTTTGTTCCCTATTTCCTTTCCAGAACATGGAAAAAAATTAAAGGGTTTCAACCCGACACTATCAATTACCATGCCGCGTCACCCGTTCACACGAACCAAAATGTGTTAACTCAATCTGTAGAGTTGCAACCTTCCATGTCGGATTATCTCACTCGTAATCTAGTGTGGTTCACTCCTACAATCCACCACTATACATTATATCTTCCAATATCTGAATATTAAATCTTATCGCCCATTTAAACTTCCTGGTTACCCTATGTCTTAGGAGGTAATATGATATTCATTTAGAACTTTCATCTCCACACCCAGTTCCATCGAATCACTATCCTGATCATCATATCTTAACTCATATTATACTAGCAGGGTTCTTCATCATTTCCACAAGATCCTCACTCTGTATTCTATTGTCCGAAGAGATATATATCTGTCTGCAACCCATCACAGGCACTATATCTCTCTCAATTGTTACCTTGTCTGATCTTGCTGTAATCCATAGCGTCCTATCCAACCGACACAAACCTTACCAAGTAAAAGATCAGCTTCCAAATTGATTTTCCTCCTGTATAGTAAAGGATTTCTAACATGAATTACCCAATAAGTCTCACCAGATCCTGGTCTTAGGGTTATTCCTCTAAAAATGACCAAGCACTCAAATCCCTTATACTATACATTCACCGTCAACTTAATATTCCCTGTATACAGACCATGTTCCCATTCTCTTACGTACCGCGAGGCTTAAACACATGTTTTCAAACAAAGTCAAGCTCCTTCACACTACCCTTCTATAACCATCCACTACATGCAGATTCCTATACCACAGGGTGCTAACCAATCCTTATACTGTCTTCTAAAAATCAGATACAAAATTGTCCATTCAGTCTACCCTTAGGTTCTTCTATTGTTCTAATCTCTGGTGCAGCTGTCCTCCAAGGATACTTATGTAATAGATGCCATGTTCACCG
The DNA here is from genome assembly GCF_963169125.1 of Humulus lupulus. Classification (NCBI taxonomy): domain Eukaryota; kingdom Viridiplantae; phylum Streptophyta; class Magnoliopsida; order Rosales; family Cannabaceae; genus Humulus; species Humulus lupulus. The sequence goes on along the minus strand of NC_084795.1, from coordinate 186,987,820 downwards.
GTCTCGTTGTGCTTCCTATCCTTCAGATGTTCTTCAGTAATTTCTCTGTGGCTTCAAATTGAATCTCTTCATACCTGATCTCTTCTCTTCCTATAGCGTGACCTTGGATACCCTTAGTGAGATCGTAACTGACACCTTCTGGAGCCTTACCTGTGACCCTACTTCTTTCTGGTCATGGTATCATTAGTGTAGTAGTCATTTGCATTCTTCTTCTAACTAGGAAGTCATCCAACACATCCTAACGAACCTGGAGATGACTCGTTCATATCATTCCTTTACTCTCTGCTTGTCGAACTTACCTGTGTTGGTGAAGCTTAATCCATCTCACCCAACTTTGTACAAGTAATAATTCCTAAAATGTATCTTTCCTTGATCCTTAGCTGGTAATAACAAGATCGAAGGTCAATTCCTGAAGACATTGTCCTGTCTTGTAACTGGGCATTTAAACACTTCATCTTTAACAGGCGATGTCAACGTATCCCACGATACGGTGTGCCGTCTAATCCATCCCCAAGCCAAATACTTCTTCAGCTGAACCAGTAATTCTTTCTGTCAAACTAATACCATTGTTCATGCTGTCCCTGATACTGAATCTGGCCATAGCTAAATCCTGAAGCGTACCCAACAACTCCTTACATACTCATCTGAATCCTTACTGACCACTTCAGTTTCCATTCAGTACAACTTATATAATTCAAGTGATGCCCCTCGCAATCCATGGTTGTCTCTTAACAAATTAGCTCGTACTCATGCTCATAACAAGGCTCTCATATGACGAGCTCAATTACTTTCACCACGAATACCCCCAACAAGCACTAATATCTCAAGCCCCTCATAAAATAACCTTGAGGTATATACTTCATATAGGAATCTTTCCTGGGAGATACACAACACTGAACTCTCTCAGCTCGTTATGTAACCAAGAACGAGGATTATCAAGTCAACTGGTCACCTTCGAGGAACAAGCCTCGAACTTCAAATGTAACAAGGCATTCCAGTCTTCCATTTTCTAATCCTGGGCAATCCCTAATCCGCCCTAACGTACAATACCATTCCATGTACATAACGTGTCCTTACTTGGCATCTTTCCAGATGGCGTCTCCTGCTTCTGGTGCATACTAAATAACTTCACTAAGCCTCATCACTGTCCTGACGGCTATCCTGCAAACTATACCCTTTCCTATCAAAACTAGGAGTCAAAGAACTTTCAGGGGTTCTTCTGTTCCGATTACTGAGCATCTGTCCTTACTAAATCCCAAAAATGGGAATATCGTCATCTGTATTTCTTGCCCTACGACATTCGCGCATCATACCTCATTCCCTATGTATTAAATAGCATGGCCCTCCCTGCTGCCTGAGCATAGATGAAAATCTCATGCACTGGAGTGGCCCTGATGCTCTGGGCCATCTCAGAGTTTAATCCTTAAATGAATCATCATTCCTGGCTACATTTGCTTGTATCAAATTCCAAAGTGGATTGACCAACCCACCAAACTTATTAACAATCATTGTCGTTGCCTCACCATTCTAAACCAAGTTCATGAACTTATTAGTCTCCGCAGTTCAGACTACGTCATTATAACCTCTTTCTTAAATCACTGCCTGAATTCCTCTTAACCCGTTATGACAACATTTTGGGTCTGGGTACCACTTTTAGGCATCCTTCTGCCACAACTACTTAGCGCAACCACTCTGTCACGACCTATCATCTTCATGTAATTAAGGATGGGATTAGCTATACTCATCCACTAATCAATCCTTAGGAAAATCCAAACCTTCCTCAGAACTAGGGGATAATGCCTCTAAAGCCTTCCATGCAGTAATTCTCTATCTGTCTCCACCCTCAGCTTAAACCAACACTAGTAACCCTACTTTCCCCAGAAAAGAACCCGTTGTTTCACCCATCTAGTCTCCTCTATCAGATCTCGCAGCCTTACTCACATATCAGCGAACGTCTCCTACGAATTTCAGAGGCAGATGAAGGATTCCAACCCTAGCAATAATCTGCAACCCTCACTAGAACAATACCAGGTCCAATCTACTATTGCGAGCATAAACAATCTGAATTCATCTGCCATCACTGACTAAACCCCTCAGCCCTGATGTTCATATCCAGAACCAACCCACGGGCAGGTCCAAACAATCACAATAACCAAACACACATAAAACATATCAAACACCAATCTACATTACTATGCATTAATTATCAAATGTTATTACTACCAAATACATTCATACCTACCATGCTTTCCATATACCGATAAATAGGTATAACGTATAAGTTCAATTTAAACAATTCACCACATGCAATCAATATGAATATCATTATGTAAATACTCATCCACATGCAATAGTAATGCTAATGAGCATGCCTCAATATCCTCACACAGCAGTCAAGGGTCAGGCCCTATCAGAATCTCATGCTCCTTATTAAATATACAAATTAATGCGTTCATATTCCATTTAAGCACTTAAGCATATAATCTCATGTATACAATTACGAAACCCTGAGTTGAGCTTGTCTTTAGCGGCAAGTGTACATGTCCAGCGAATCTTCAGGAACCCTTAAACCTAGACCGCTCTAATACCAAGTTGTAACACCCTAGATAACCAAGACCATCACACTGAGTTTTTTAAATAGTGAAAGACTTGCTAATCAAGTCATTTAAATGAAAATGTGATCCTAGAATCATAAACAAGTTAGGGTTAAAATATTTTGGCCATAAACAGAAAATTTCTCATTAAACAAATGTTTGGTACATGGGATCCCAAAACTGGGCTTAAAGGACATATTTACAAAATCTTCAAAAGTTAAAAATAAGAGTTCCGACACTTTTAGGTCGTTTATTACAAGGTCACATGGCATATCATAATCATACAACAATTGCATTTAAATATAGGGAGATCTTAGACCCATCAAAGCCACACAAAAGGGTGCAGTTTTCTTACCTTTAATTCCGAGTGCTTTAGTTACTACAGATGATCCTCGAGCACGATCACACTCTGAGCCTTGGCGTACACCTAGTCACAATCGATAAATGATACTTCAATGAGTTTGAATTCCAAAGTACAATCCTAGGACCAAACTCGCGCTTTTGGGACCCCAAGTTCCACCAAACGAGGTGGTGAACCCGTCCCCCGAACCCCTAAGTGAAAACCCTAAGAAAATACCCGAAAACCAATTTCAGGGGCTGAGGAGCACTGTAGTGCTACAAGGTGGGCGCTACAGTGCTATAGATAGAAACCCAAAACCTTTTGAAAACACAACTTAGCATTGTAGCTCTCCCCACCTAGCGCTACAACTAGAACATGCGAAATTCTGGGTTTCCTCATCGAATTTCTCCGAGCCAAAACCCCAAAAATCCTTCCCAATTATCCACCAAACACAAAATCAAGTCCATAATCCCCGATATCTCATCCGAAACAACTCAATAACTTCAAAAATTAGCTAAACCCTCACCAAACACAACAATCAAAACTGAGCTTTGAAGCTCAAGAACACCAGCTGACACCCCGAAAACCCAGAACATTCAAGGGCTAGAATTCTTTACCTCAAAGAGAAATTCAACCCTAGCCTCTGGATGGTCCTTAACAGCCACCAATTCTTCCTTTCCCTCCAGCAACCACCAAAAACAAACCTTTTTCCCTAAAACCTAGACTCAAACTCTCTAGCCCAAAATTTTCACCATAAAAACAAAACAAGAACTAAGAAATTCGAGAGGTTGAAGTTTGCATTCGCTACCTTGACAGCTGCTCAATGGTTCCCACGCTGATCCTAGCTTGATTCTACACTCTAAGCTTCCATTCCATTGTTTTCCTCTTCCAAAATGGCAAAAACCTCAAGAGTGAGAGAGAGAGGGATACGGGAAAGAGAGAAGAATAGAGAATATTTATTCTGTTGCTTTCATTTCCTTCTCTAATTTACAACTTCAATGTTTCACAAAAGAGAGTGAAAGAGAGGGAGTACGTGAGGTGAGAGAGGGTGACCTAAGAGTTCATTTAGTTTCTAGTTTCTTCTCTTTTGTTTTCCTAAATTTCTGAGTATATTACTTAGACAAAAGACCAAGCTGCCCCTCTAATTTAACTAATCCTCAAATGTCTCCTAGGGGTAAAAAGGTCTTTTCACTCCCAATTCCAAATAATTCCTCAAATGTTCCTATTAACCACCAATTAATCTCATCATCCAATCAACTACCATTTATGTTTCCTAATGTCTAACAATCCCTAATACATTATCTAAATTCCCAAAAATACCCTAAGCTACCCCGAGCTGGGTATCAATCCCCACCCTGACTATTTCGTCAATCCGCTCTCTAGGAACGTCTCGAGCCACATGCTGCGAATATATCCACATAATAATGTGGTCTCAACAATTTATCGCATATATTGACATTTTATTCCCTCTACGGGCAAAAATTACAAATATGCCCTTGAAAGCGAAACATGGCCCACATGCACATTTAATACTCATAAACATGCATATATTTACATCCATATAATCATGCATGCCACATAATCATGAATTAAATCATTAATTCACATAAATACCAATTATGCCATCGCAACACACTAATCAAGGCCCTAAGCCTAATTAGCAATTTTGGGTTGTTACAACAACTATAAAGGACAGATGCATTAATAGAACAAAGACAATTATTATTCTAATAAGAAATAGCACACTGTTATAATTGTGTTCATTAGTAGGGCCATTTCCCTATTTATGACGCATGTTCCAGTTTTCCAACCTTGAGTCCTACGCAAAAGATGGAACGACCTAGAGAGCATTTCCTTTCCCGAGCCTCGGGGAAACCCTAGTCACAATGCTTATTAGGGATTAATTCCAAATCCTGAGTTCAAATCAAAACCCTGTCCTTTGAGACCAATAATTCCAATTAACGGTGTAAAGAAAACGTCCCCCGAGCCCCCATGTGGAACCCTAAAATAGATCCTAGGAACTCCAAGTGATTTTCTCAAAATACAGAAAACTCATGTTTCAGGGCACCAGGTGCGGCCACGCCGACCCCTGGTGCAGTTGCGCTAAGTCCCAAAAACCCAAAATGAACCCGGAATTTTGATGTTCCTCTCCAAATCGACTTTTGCGATTTTTCTGCAATCCCATACCTCAAGTATGGCCAAATATCTTATTCTAAAAAGATTTTCAACCAATACCAACTTCAAATAACTTAGATAGGCCACTAATAACAACACCAAGATACCATAAAAACACACCAAGACACCTCAAATATCAAATTGAACCTTTGAGTGTTCAACTAAAACTTTTTGCTCCCTAATTTTGAAAATCCATCTAAAATTTATGAAATCAACAATAATCAAACTTCCAAATAGATTATAAACAATTCCTAATTCTCAAAACATCTAACTAAACATTTCAAAAGCACCCAAGCATGGAATTCAAATCCAAAAATATCTAAAACTAAAGAACACATAATAAACATGAAAACATAGGAAGAGAAGGAATCTACTCACTGAATTTTGGGATTCTTGATTAGTTTTGGAGTCTCCAACAGCTTCAAATTCTCCTAAAAATGTCAAATCTCCTCCAAAATTCCTCAAAGTTAAAGCTTGATTTAGCGTTGAAGGTCTTGAGTCTTGGTGAGCAAGAAGAGAACCAACCAAAGAGTAACTTAGAGAGAAAAATGACTAGAAGGCTGCTCAAAACACTTAGCTAAATTTGTCTAGCCTTTTGCTCAAATGACCATTATAACCCTAAGCTTACAATACTTTAATAAAACCTCACAAGGGAAAAATAGTCATTAGTCTTTATTTTCCACTAAATCTAAAATTTTACCTAATATTCACAATTTAATCCTCTAATCTTCCAAACACAAATATTTTCCCAATATATTTCATTTACCAATAATTCCTCAAAATATACAAAATTCTCAAAATACCCCTTGGCACCCCCGAGCCGGGTATTCATCCCTGTTATGACTTTTTCGCTACATTGCTCGAAATGATCCACTTGTGTCGAAGATCATCAACATCCACATAATAATGTGATCCTAAGAACATAACACATAAAAATTACTATTATACCCTCAACATGTCAAAATTACAAAAATACAAATTTTTTTAACAAAAGTTGGTCTTTAAACACATTTATTTCATGTAATCATGCACACTCAATCATATAATTCACGTAAATCATTTAATTAACACATAGTTACTCAACGTGTCATCTTGACACACTAATCAAAGCATATAATTCTACTAGAAGTTTATTGGTGCCACAGTTGCTAGTACAGTTTGCTAAGCATTTTTATTATTGCATGTGATCTAGATCTGGATTGCTGATGTGGATAGACATCTTAATAAATGTCTTTATATAATTAGATTACATATGACATGATTGATCTAAATTAATTTCTTTTTAAACATACCATTTTCCATAAAAATTTAATTCATATCAAAATGATTATTATATATATGTAGATCAGTCTAAATCCTGAGTAGTAACGATCTCCTATTCGTGACTATTGAGTCTTTTGATACACTTGTTAAAGTCTTTTAGTATAATGAGGCTAGTGAATTTTGTTTTGGAGATTTAATAGTATGAATGGCTGGGAACATGATCTTACAAGATTGGAGTCCAAGCTTTCCTAAAAGGTAGACTATTGGTTCCGTAAAGGGTTAATTTTGGAACTGAATAGTTATTGAGCTCAAATTTATAATATGATTATAAATTAACTATTCACTAATGAATTATGGAACTTAAGGAACAAGAGCATATTATAATGGTAAAATGGTAATCTTGACCTACTCTAATTAACGAACCTATAATTAGAGGACAGACCTACATGAAGTGAATATATCAGTGGGCACAGCAATATAATTCTGTAAATATAATTATATAATTACTAAGAGTGCAATTCTATATTTATAGAGTAGTAATAATGGAATTAATAGATAAGATTATTTAATTAAAAACTTTAATTAATAATCTAGTTTATTGGAGTTTAGTATTTTAAATCCATGACCCCCAGTTCGCATCTACACTACACTTTCTTGAGTGTGAGTGTTATGGTTGAGATTTAATGAGAAAAGGACTTCAAATCAAGAAATTAATTTTTAGGGCTAAGTCATAATTATGTGATAATTATGTGTAACTAATTAATTATTTCTTTATTAATTAAATTAACTAATATGTTTTATTTGAAAACTATATATTACTTAAGTTACATATTAATTAACTTTGGGTTAATTAATTTTCAGAGAGTATAATATTAATTTATTATAAAAGAATAAATTATTTTATCTTCTTAATTAAATAAACAAATAAGATAAAATTGGAGAAGCACATGTGTGCTACACGCCCAGTCACTGTGTGGCGTATGATACATGTCACAACCCAGTTTGTTCAGTTAAAATTTTAACCGTTAAAGATTTGAATTATTTATTTATTTATAAAATAATTATTTAAAAAACATATTAATATTTATTTATGTTGGCGCAGTTTTTCGCCAAAAGGGGATTAAGAAATCTGAAATAGAGAGATTAGACTTATAAGAAGCCGAAAGTATGAACACACAAGATTTTACTTGGTTCGGTGGTTAAAATCCACCTAACCCACGAGTCAGTCTTTTTTTTGTTTAGGAACTCTTAGAGAAACTGTTTATGGCGATTTTAGCATACGAAAAGTCAATCCCTTTTACTGTAAATCCTCTCTATATTTATAGGGAATTGTGGTAGATAATATTGGGTAACCGTACAATAAAAGGTAACTTATAACATTGGGTAACTTCTCAAATACATAAATCTTCTAATTAAACCTATGAGTGCTATATCGGGCATTGGATACATATCGATTATAAACATTTATTAAGCGTGAACAATCTCCGAGTCTGTTGGGGTTCTTCCTTATGCGCGCCATTGGAATTTTGTGAGCTGGATGCCCTACTCGAACTAGATGTTATGGGAGCATGATGATATGACTTGGATCATGCTTGGAGCATGTTGAGGGCGATTTGGAAAACATATATCTCTATCTCTGTCACTGGAATTTGAGGCAATTTGGAGAATCTCAAGCTATCCTAAACTTGGTGGAACAACCTCGAGCTATTGCTTGCCAGCTTTACCCCCAGCAAGATAATCGAGTTCATATTTTTAGGGTACAACAAATTAAAATATTGATCAAATAAGTAAAATCTAAACCTAATTAGTTTTGACTGAGTGTAATTTGGTTAGATTATTTTTTCTTTATAAAAGTTGAAAAATCAATCATAAAATTAAGCGATTCATTTTTCACTTTTAGATAAAAGCCTGAAAAATATGATAGAATCTCATAGCCATCTTTCTTCTCCAGAGCTCTGGAGTAGTGATCTCATGCATGGAGTACATTTAGAGAAATAAAAATATAAAACTATACATTTTACGTGCCCACACAAGTCCTATTGTGTTAAGGATTGGCTTAGAAGATTGTGGTGTGAATCTCTAATAGTCATATATAGTGGATTGGATGTTTGTTTATTATATAGGGAAAGATAGTAAGGATTCTTGATAGGCTACGAGAGGTATGATTTTATCATTTATGAATCTAGATTTAATGTATGGGTATATGTACGATCTTGGGCATAATATTTTGTAAATTCTTTTAATGTCCCTCTTCTGCTGCACACTTTTTTTTACATTATCAATACCAATAAATACCTTTAGTCAAGGTATTCTGGAGAAATTGTGCGGTCAAGGAAGCCACTTGGGAGATGGAGGAAGATATGAAGGAAATATTTCTGTAATTATTCGGTAAGTAATCGAGGACTAAATTCTTTTATGGTAGAAAGAATGTAATACCCGGTGTGAAAATATTTTATTTGATTATTTGTATTAATTAAATTTGTGATGAAATTCTTTCGATGATTAAAATCACAATTGGGTATATCATTTTAATTAGACTCGATATTTTAGAATTAAATTAAGAATGAATTATAATTGAGGATAACAAATGAATAGTACTTCACCATATATTGGCTTCGCTAGGATGGGAGGTTGAACGAAATGCTCCTTTAGGCATGGAAGGCTTCTTCACATTTCTTTGTCCATTGGATCTTCTTACTGCCCCTCAGTAAGTTAAAGAAAGGGACACACTTGTCCCTAGACTTTGATATGAACCTATTGAGGGAAGCTACTCTCCCTGCTAATCTTTGCAATTCTTTGATTGTGGTAGGTGACTTCATGTCGATCAATGCTTTGATCTTCTCGGGGTTAGCCTTGATTCCACGTGAATTGACTATGTATCCGAGAAACTTACCAGAACTAACTCCAAGCGAGCACTTGAGAGGGTTTAACTTCATGCTATACTTTCTAAGTCTTGCAAAGCATTCTTCCAAGTCTTGAACATGCCCTCCGGTTCTTTGGACTTGACCAACATGTAATCGACATATACCTCCATATATGTGCTGATCAAGTCTCGAAACATGCCATTCACTAAACGCTGGTAGGTGGCTCATGCATTCTTCAAGCAGAATGGCATTACCTTGTAATAATACAATCCATTGTCTGTCTAGAAGCTAGTATGTTCCTCGTCGGGAGGGTGCATACTTATTTCATTATACCCATAATAAACATCCATGAATGAGAGTATTTCATGTCCTGCAATTGCATCGTCCAATTGGTCTATTCTGGGTAGTGGGAAGTAGTCTTTGGGGCAGGCCTTATTCAAATTTGTGAAGTCCACACATTTTCTCCACTTCCCGTTTGGCTTTAGGTCTTGCATGGGGTTTGATACCCAATCTGGGTAGTAGGCCTCCCTTATAAAACCATTTTCCTTGAGCTGCTCAACCTCCTCCTTCAGAGCTTGAGATCGATCTTTGTCAAGAAGTCTCCTTTTTTGTTGCAAGGGTGGGTAGTTATTTTCTACATTGAGGACATGACTTATCATGGATGGAGAAATTCCAACCATGTCCTTATGTGACCAGGCAAAGATAACCTGGTTCTTCTTCAAAAATTCTACCAACCGTGCCTTAATTTCCACCTTCAGGTCCTTGCCGACTTTAATTATTTTAGTCAGGTCCTCTTAATCTAGTAGGGCTTTGTCAAGATCTTCAACTGGTCCTACCCCCATGATGTCATTCCCAAAGCTAAGATCAATGTCGTTTCCCTTGTCTTGGGAAACTTGCTATAATAACAAATCTTCATTAAAAGGAGTCCTCGACTCTAGTATAGTGTTTCTTTCAATATCAACTTCCATGTTGACAACCTCATCGGTTTCTTCCTTCTCTTCGCAGCAGGTTACTACCATGTTGTTTACGCATGGTCCTTTCTTTGCCTTGACCACTGACGCATTATAGCATTCTCCTACTTCACTTTTGTTACCCTATACTGCTGCCTGTAATTCCATCAGGAGGGGTCTTTCGTGCACTACATTGTAAGGCGATGAGAAATCTACCTCCAAGAACTCTGTCATCACAAATTTGGGCCTGGGGGCATCCTCCACCATGACCGGTAGCCTGATAGTTCCTGCTGGTGCTAGGCATTTTCCCGTGAACCCATATATCACTTGGGAACATGCTGTCAGGTCCTTGACCGTGAGCTTCATCTTCTCGAGGGATGATTTGTAGATGATATCTACTGAGCTTCCCTTATCCAGCAAGCACCTCTTCACTCGATCATTGGCGATTTTAATGGTAAGAACTAGAGGGTCATTGTTGCGGTACCTCATGTGCCTAGCGTCATCCTTTGTAAAAGTGAGAGTTTCACTTTCATACTTCGCCCTCCACATATGGTATCCCATGTGAAGTCTACAGCCACTAGCTCCAGTGGTGGACTCCTCTGCCTTCAGAATTCTGGATTCCTGCTCGAGGTTTCGGTCTTGACTCGGTACTTTGAGAGTTTTCCTGATCGGAGAAGGAACTCTATCTCATCCTTTCATGCACTTGTTTGTGTTGTGCCCTTAATCATTTTTAAAATGAAAAAACTTATTCTTGTCTCTCTTTCCTTCTGAGCACAAGGGTGGTGGCTCTCGGTATGGTACCTCTGGGTATGTTTCCAAGTAAATCTCAGCCCTTGATATAGTCAGGACAGTATAATTAGTGAACCTGGGTTGGTAGGGCTGATGCTTAGGCTGTTTGTCAGCGGGAGCTAACCTAGCTTTCTTCTCTCCACCCTGCTCGGCACCTGAGTATTCCTCTTCTTACTGTTTCCCCCACTACCGCCTTGAGGGTTTGCATCTTTCTTATCTACCTTGATAGTGGTCGGATGGTTTATGCCTTTTTCTTCTTCCATGATAGCATCATCTAGCTTCATGTATTTGTCAACTCGGTCCATGAATTCCTTCAAGGTGTTTATGGGGTTCCTGTATATGCTATCCCACAAGGGACTACGATAATTTATTCCTACCAAGATGGCAATGAACTTCCCTTCATCTCTTACTGTGGATGCTCGGTTTGCCTCTCTCGTGAATCTTTGGATGTAGTCCTTCAGTGTTTCATCTTTCCCTTGCTTGATGTCAGCTAGCTAATTGGCATAAACTGGTTGAATCCTTCTGGCACTAAAGACCTTGTAGAATTCCTTCCTGAACTGATCCCAGGAAGTGATGGATCCAAGTTCAAATTTCCAATACCATTCCTGGGCTGAGTCAGAGAGAGTGGTAGGGAATACACTACACCTATAATCATGCTCCACACTGAGTAACTCCATCTGATCCTCAAACTTCCCAATGTGTCATACTGGGTCCTTCTTTCCAGTGTATTTTGGGAGTTTTGGGGTCTTGCATTTTGGTGGTGGTTGAGCATCTTGGATATTACCACTGAAGGGACTCCCACTTCTATGTGCCAGCTCGATATTGGAAGGTTTCTTGATCAAACCTTGAACAGCCATGATGAGTGCATCTATTTCAGCCTGCACTGTTGGTGGGATCGCTGCTCCATGTGGGGTAGACGTCCCTGGTAACCCCTCTTGAACGTTGGTCCTCGTGTTGATGACTTCCCTCAAATCCTGAGGTTGTGCATCTTTCCCGAGCCTATCGAACACAGTATTGGTGTTGTTCATCAGTTCCTTTCCCTTGCGAGACTAAGGGTGTAGGGGTGGTAGGTCCGACTTGCCCCTGTCAGTGCGACCTTGCCCCTAAGCCTCTCCTCCTACATGACTTTGAGATTTTGAGTGTCCATTTCCATTCCTGCCATGCTTCTCAGATGATTGACCCTCATCTCCTACATTGTTTCGTATGTCCCCCTAGGAGGGGGCCTTCAGGTTGGTAACACTCCTACTCTTAGATTAAGTGTTATTCTTCTTAGTCATGGAGGAGGAAATCTTGGACTGTGCCTCTTCATCCTGCCTCTAGGAAAGTGGCTCTGGGACTCCCTGTCACTATTGTCTCGCATTCCTGCAGCTTTGGTCTAAGCCTCTCTCATTGCCTGAGCAGAAGATTGAACATTAGCTCGGGCTAACTGAGTAACCTTCTGGTGGTTCCCATAAACTCTTGTACCCTTTGGATCATCCTCTGGACCTTCTCATTTATCTCTCATCGTTGTCATTTCGTAGTCACCCTCTGGAGGGCAATTTCTGCAGCAAAGGCCTCCTTCCTCGCTAGAAATTGCGCCATATCCTTCTAGTGAGCATCCTGTAGATCTTCAGAATCAGGTTGGTCTCCAACCTCCACCTAAGGTTCGTTAACGGGATCGATGGGATCCTGAGTAGTGGAATCCCTGGGAGCCGTCTTCTTTGTTTGGTTGGGTTTTGGAGGCATCATAAAACTAATGAAAGTGTGTTTCTTGATTTCATACTCTCAATGAAAGCACCAAAATGTTGACCTGTGAAATCGGCCGAATGTAATATGTATAGTATACGACACCTTTTGAATGAAATAAATATATTAAACGATAGAGTACGAATATCTTAAACAAACACCAAAAAATTTATAGTTGTTTAGCCATGTTCTAATGAACAACAATAACCTAATCCACTTAGCTCTTAGTATTGAATCACTCGACAATTACACTGATGAACAAAATTATCCACTTGTTTCAAATTTGCTCAGAGTTTCTTGCCAAATATTCTTCAGATCTCAAAAATTCCAAAAAAAGCCATCCTTTGAAATGAAGCCCTGGGTCCTTTATTTATAGTACCCAGGGGCTGTTACATGATCAGTAATACTGGGATCGTGGTTTGGTACACGATTACTAGGTAGTAAAGATACATGTCCACCTCCCCATGATTATGAGATCGTGGGTCTCTCGTTGTTTCTCTAGATCGTCGTACATAATGCACGGTTGGAACATCTGGGAAAATGTTAAGTCTTAGTTTGTCTATGAGACCTAGGTGCTAGGCCCGATGACCCTCTGGGTGCTGGACCTGTTAATCCTTTTGGTGCTGGACCTGTTTGATCTCATTTTGAACGAGTGCGAGTATTTCTCAATGAAGTGTACTTGGGAGTTTAGGCTGACCACCCTATGCAGAATAGGGTAGGCCGACCACCCCGGTGGTTCTTGAGCATGACAGGCCGACCACCCTTTGGGGCTCTTGGGCATACTGGGACTGAGCACAATTAAGGGTTGGGGTTAGGCCGACCACCCCAGGGGGTTCTTGGGCATGCTTAGGCCGACCACTCCTAGGGGTAGGGGTCAGGCCGACCACCTCTAGGGTCTAGGGCCAAGTTGACCACCCCACTGGGGTCTTAGCCTGGCCGACTTCCCTATAGGTCCTGGACCTATCTTTTTTGCTCGTTGGTCTTTTTTCAATACTTCATCGTTTTTTCCCTGATTTGTGATGTCACGTGCCGCTTTCTCATTCGCCATGTCATCTTTGTATTTTTGAGGGATGACAGTTAAATAATTAAGTAAACAATTGCCCATAATTATCACATAATTATTTCCTAGCCCTTGAAAATTAATTCCTTTGCAATTAAGTCTTTCTCTCTACAAATCTTTCTTTTGACATCCTTACAATGGACAGTGTAGGACAAAGGTGATCTGGGGACTATAGACCTATAATACAAAGACCTAATAAACCTGATTATTAATTAAACTCTTCAATCTATAAATATTATTTATTAATTCCATGATTACTCCACTATAAATATGGAATTCCACTCTTAGTATATAGAAAAATATTTAATGAGTTTTCTCTTGTAGTCCATTGATATAATAAAGAAATGTAGCTATATCCTCCATTTATTGGTTCGTTAATTAGAGTTGGTTAGGATAATCATTTTCCCCTTCTAATTACCTCTTGATCCTTAAGTAAAATTAAATTACTATCAAATAATTAATCTATAATCAAATTATAGATTTGAGCTCAATAACTATTCAGTTCCTAAATTAACCCTTAAGGGTACCAATATTCGATGTGTTAGGAAATTATGGATTCCATTATTGTAAATCTTGTTCCTAGTCATTCATGACATTTAATGTCCAAAAAAAGAAGTCATTATCCTCATTATACTAAGAAACCTTAACGAGTGAATCAAAAGATTCAATAAACACAAACAAGAGTTCATGTATACTCATGTTTTACACTAGTCTACAAATGATCTTCTGTTATGATAAGAATTTAATTTTCTTGTCAAACGACAAGTTTATAAAGATAATTAATTCTCATCGATCCTGTCATATATAATCTCTATTATATACAACACATTTACTAAGATGTCTATCCACATCTGTAATCCGAATCTAGATCACTTGCATCTCGTATGCTCAGTAAACCGCACTAGTTACCATTTATTAAAGATTTCATACTTTACTATGTTACTGACTATTTTATTCTTTATATATGACCTCAATTTTCTCGTACTAATACAAGATCATATTCTCATGAATGAATAAGGAATTTTCATGATATTATTATATAACTAATTCAAACAATAATTATAACATTAAAATATAATAAAATTTTACTTTTATTTAAATCAATAAAATGTCTTTACATGCTTTTAGGGCATTAATCCTAATAGTGAAATCTTGCAAAAGAAAACCTCCCGAGACCTTGATCTCCATATAGATGGCGAGCCTCGAGCCGAGCCGATGGAGGATATAGAAGAAATTGAGGTCCACCGAATGACTTTAGCAAGAAGCTTAAGTTAGGGAAGAACCTTAGTGAGACGTCAAAGGTGGATCTTGTGGCCATCCTAAAGACCAACATTGATGTATTACATGGAGCCACAATGACATGGTCAGGATAAACCCGAAGGTAATTTGTTTCAGTTTGAACATTGACCTGAACGCAAAGTCTATGCGATGAGAGATTAGCCCTAGAGAAGGCAAGGTACATAGTATTGTAGGATAATGTTGATCGACTCAGTAAAATTTGGTTCAAATGTGAAGCCTTCTATCTTTTTTGGGTCTCCAACAATATGCTAGTCCTATAGCCTAACGGTAAATGGAGAACTTGCATAGATTTTATGAATCTTAAGAAAATATGTCAGAATGATAGTTTGCCGCCACCTCCCATATATTAGTTGGTGGATGCTACAACAGGGCACAAGCATTTCTGTTTTATGGACACGTACTTAGGATACAACCACGCCCTAATGAATCCAACAGATGAAGAATGCACTATATTTATAATAGATCAAGGATTGTACTGCTACAGATGATGCACTTCAAGCTAAAATTTTGGGAGCCACCTACCATCGACTAGTTAAAAAAATGTCATCTAAGGAGATAGGTCATAATATAAAAGTTTATGCCGACGACTTGCTTGTTAAAATCTAGAAAACCAAAAACCATGCACGTGATCTCACAAAAATATTCGAAGTATTGTAAGAATACCAAATGAAGCTAAACCAACTGAAATGCACTTTTTGGGTATCATCAGGGAAATTTCTTTGATATATGATTAACTTGCAAGGAATAGAGACTAATCTCGATAAGATCAACTCCTTGATCGAGATGGAGCCCCATAAATAAAATTTGAGAAGTTTAGAAACTAACTGGAAGTGTTGTGGTCCTTAATTGATTCATCTTTCCTATACTGACAAGTGTGTGCCATTCTTCAACACCATAAGCAGAAGCAAGCAGTTCTCGTGGGACGAAAAAAAGTTTGATGAAGGCTTTACTAATCTAAAAGAACACGTCAGCTCACCTCCTCTACTTGCCAAATCCAATCAACGCGACAAATTACAACTCTATTTATGTGTTTCTAATGACAATATTAGTGTTGCTTTTGAAAAAAAAGAAGGGTTCAAAGGCCCATATATTATGCTACCAAGAGATTGGTAGTTGTAACGCCCTGGATAGCCAAGACCGTTACACTGTGTGTTTATAAAAGTGCTAGACTTGCTAATCAAGTCATTAAGTTGAAAACGTGTTACTGAAACTATAATGGAGCTAGGGTTAAAAGATTTTGGTCTTAAAAGCAGCATACTCTTTATAAATAAATATTCTTTGTTTACACGGGATCCCAAAAGTAATCAGATTAAAATCATTTACAAAAGATTCACGATCTAAATACAATATTAGCCATACTAAGGCAAAATAGACAGTTCAGCGATCCCTATCCTAATCCACTCCTCAGCCAAGGCGATCAAACAGCTGACTATGTACATTCAGCCCTGCAGCTCTCCATCTCAGGACTGGTCTAACTTGCCTTTGCCTTTACCTGCACCACGCAGCACCCGTGAGCCAAGGCCCAGCAAGAAAACACAATAACAAAGCATAAGCAATCAACAGATGTTTCAATATCACATATCCCATAAACATGTTCTCAACCATTAAAACATTCAGATTAACCAAGTATTCAGCATACCAAACATATAAACTCATATCATACATCAATTACAATGATAACTAGGGTTAGCGCCCTCAGGCCGCACCCTCCGTCATCCCACTGACTCCAACCTGCTTAAACCGAGCTTAGTGAATATTAGCTGTCCTTGGCTACTAGTGGCCAAGCCGTGCCCTGTGCGAAAATATTACCTTTAATTTCGTTAGCTTTGTTCGCTGTGATCCTTGAGCATGATCCCCCTTGAGCCTTAGCGCTCACCTAATCACAACCATAGTTCAAAATCATCACCAAACCTCAAATTCGAAACCTAACCTCAGGACCAATCCCGAGCCCTCGGGAAGCTCTAATTCCACCAAATGGGGCGGTGGAATCGAACCTCGAAGCCTCGGGCAAAACCCCTTAAAAATAACTCAAAAACCCCTTTTTGAAAATAAGGAGTGCGCTACAACCCTACAAGCAGAACCAAAACACCCTCAGAAAGCTTGGCCTAGCGCTACAGCGCCCAAAGGCTAGCACTGTAGCACTAGTCATAGACAATCACTACTGCATTTTTCCCTTCCTGCGCTTTCCTCAAGCCAACCCTTACCAAAACTCTTCCAATCCCTAACCAAACTTAAAAACAAGCTTATTATCATACTCTACTCATCCCAAGCATCCCAAATACTCAAAACCCAAGCACATGCATCCCTAATCATAAAATTCACCATAGTTGATCCTAACGTAGAAACTCAGCAAAGACAATCAAAACTTCAAAGTTTAAAGCTTAGAATTTTATACCTTTGATGGAAATTCGACTTTGAGTTAATCTCTAGACCTCCTTAGCTTGATCTTCCTCAATCCTTGGCTTGAATTCCCCTAAAGTTCCCATCAACTCAGCTTAGACACCATAGTTGAAACAATCCAAACTAGAAACTGAAAACTCCAAAGTGTTACCTTAAGTGACAGTGTGTTCTTGCCAAACCCTTGCCAATCCTTCAAGCCTACCTCATAATTATTATGGCTCAACTTTATCTAGCTCTCCTCTGAACTTTGCTCCAAGAACCCTCAAGAAAAATGGTAGAAAAAAACCTAAACCGACCTTGCCTTCCTTGCCTTCTTTCTCTTTCTTTTCTTTCCTTCTTTTTCAGACTTCTATTTTACTCTACAAACTCCACTGAGCATAAAGCCTCAGTAATACCTATCTCTAAAAAGCTAAATGACCATAATGCCCTCCCCTTTAATCCTAAATCCTTTAATCCACTTAGGGGCGTTTTGGTCATTTTAACCGATTCCCGCTAATTCCTCAAGTTTCTCTAATATTTACCGCTTACTTCCCAATATCTAATTAATCACCAATTATATTCCTCGATGTCAAAATAGACCCCAATATATTCACTAAATTCCCATTTACACCCCCAGGCTCGCTCCGAGCCGGGTATAAATCCCCGTCGTGACTTTTTCGCTAATCTGCTCACTACAATCGTCTCGAGTCACAGATCACAGATATATCCACATAATAATGTGGTCTCAACAATTATCGCATATATATACAGCTATGCCCGCAACGGGCCAAAATTATGATTATGCCCTTCTAACCTATTCAGGGCCTACATGCATACTAATACACATAATCATGCATCTCAAATATTCAAATAGTCATATAACATGCTTTAAATCATTAAATCACATATATTCCAATTATGCCCTCCCGGCACACTAATCAAGGCCCTTAAGCCTTATTAGTAAATTTGGGTCGTTATAGGTGGGACCAAATTTAAGGCACCCAAAAATGAAGAAGTTGGCTCATGCCCTGATGGTGGCATCGAGAAAGCTAAGACCTTATTTTTATGCTCATAAGATTGAGGTGTTAACTAACCATCCCCTTAAACAAACTATGTGTAAGAATGCTCAAGTAGTCAATTGAGCTTAATTAGTTCAAAATCTCCTATTGATATTGGTTAATTATAATAGTTAAGTAGTTTAAAATAATGTGGTGCAAACATTTAACAATTTTTATTTATGTTGAAGTGAAAATATGAGCTTTTATTATAGGTATCTATAATTGACTTTTATGGGTCTAAAGTGATAAAATGAGGTATCTAATCTTCTGCAAAAAGTTTAGAGTCATTTGGAGGTGGCTAAGGGTGACCCTAGGCAGTGGAGAGGCGACATGTCACCACAAGGCTTAAAAGGCCTTTTGCTGAAAATGTTGCAGGCAACATGTTGCAGCATTTCTAGAGACATGTCGCCTGTAAATTACTAAAATGGCTCTTTTATCTCAAAATGAAGTGCTTAAGTGGTATAATCCTATTGGCTTAGCCTAATAACAGTGCCTAGACTATAAAAGGGGTACTTTATAGTTGTAAAACATTGATCACTATTTTCAACTCTCTCGAACCTCTATCTATCTCTAGTTCCATAAGATCATTCACTTTCTATAAGAAACTCATCAAGCACTTCTTGGCTTGCATAAGTTTTAAGGCTTGTTAAATCATACTTTGCCTTACACCATTGTAGAAGCTTGAAGAAACATTGGGAAGACTTGGAATAAAGAATTTTGACGATGAAGATCCTTCATGTGCAATCATTAGGTATTTACTTATAAGGGTTTTATCTTTCTAACCATAACTTTGTTTTTCGATTAATTAATTGTGTTTAATCATTTGATTAATTGACATATAGCATTTCAGTCCGGGAGCTCCCCTTTGCGAAGCTAACAGTTCACTGCTGAGGTTGATGAGGTGGGGTATTATTGTTGTGTCTATTTTAGTATAATTTTAGAGTGTGTTTTAGGGTGTGTTCTTAATCTTTAAGGTGGGTTTGTGCGGTATTACGCATGTGTTGGGTGTGTATATTTCAGGATCTAGGAATTAATCAAGGGATGGAGTTGATGTGGTGTGAAGTGTGCTAAATTGAGGAAATTTTTTGTAGTTTTACACATAGTTCGATGTTTGGTCATTCTTAGACGTATAGAGTGAGTCCAAAGGTGAAAGAAAGTTAAAAATAATGAGTTGTAAAAATTGGGCATTTGAGCAGTGGCCCTTGTAAGAATTATCGCGGTGCATTAGAAGACAGAGAGTTGATGCTTCCTGAAGATGGTGGAGCTGCGTCGCTTGAATTAGAGTCGCGACACTGGAATTTATTGATGAATTTGAGCCACAACACTTTAAAGTAGGGTCGTGACGTTGGCGAATACATAGACGATTGGATTATGGGCAATTGTAGGCAAGCCACGGTGCGTGTTTCTAGAGCCGCGGTGCGTGTTTTGGAGCTGCGACACTAAGGTCCATACACGCACAAGGATGGGAATTGTTTGCCTTTTTTTGTTGAAAAATTAGTAGGGTTTAGATTTTTAATTGTTTTTTTAGAATTAGGAGAGCAGCTTTTATTAGAAGAGGCAAGGAGAATGTTTATGGAGCTATTTTCAAAGATTGAATCTACAACTCTTTTCTTTTCGTCGTTAATTTTCTTTATTTTCAACATTGGTATTATGGATTTATTTGCTATGTTTATGAACTAATTTCTGTATTAGTGTTTTCAATTGAATCACTTGTACCTCTACTATGACCTAATGCAAATGTCTATTTTCTCCTTCATTTATTAAGATCTCTTCAATTTATGCTTACTGTATGATAATGGATTGACCATCGTTTTTCATGAGTTTGAATCAAACTCTGGCATGTGAGGTTTGGACATGCTCTAATTGAATTGAAATAAACTCAATCATGAAAGAGAGTATCATGATTGTTTGTGTAGCTTTTAAGTTGCTGATGTTAATGCTTCCAAAATGTTAAGTTTATCATAGAAATATAGAAAATTCTCACTTAGGTTAAATTTTATAATTTCTAACTTGATTATAAAATGTTTTTGACAAATTTCTATCTCAATATGAAGAAGAATTGTTAATCTTGCATTAGTAAATGGTAGAATGAAAAGTTTATGATATTGAAACCCCTAATTGTCTTTATTCTTGTTTTTATTTGTTTTCTCGTGCAGTTTACATTCGTTTATGTTTTTACTTTTAGATTTTACAAATAAAAAATTTCTTGGTAATTGATAATTAAGTTTTCGTGGGACGATAATCAGATTCATTGAATTTTATTACATATGCGATTACGTATACTTGCGTAGCTTAAAAATTTGCAATAAGTTTTGGCACCATTGTTGGGGACTGAAATTTATCAATATCAAAATAGTTAATTTTATTTCTAATTTGGTTTGTTATTTAATTATTTTACTAATTTGGTTGGTGTGCACTTTGTGATCTCGATTTCAGGCACTGTTGATATATGCGCAGTAGAAGGGGAGCTTATAGTTTAGTTCCCATTAATCTTGAAATAGAGAGAACTTGCAAGTAGATTCGGACCAAGAAAATAGCAAAAATTAGTATGGGTGATGTCAAGGATATTTAGCCTGATGTTAATGCTGCTCAGAGCCAAAATGCCTGAACACTAAGAGATTATGTACTCCCTACTATTACAGGAGTACATTCGTGCATTAGACCACTGGTGGTTGCTACAAAAAGCTTTGAGATCAAGCCAGCAATCTTACAAATGGTCCAGTCCACAGTTTAGTTTTTGTGGACTCTCCTAAGAAGTTCCTCACATGCACATAGCAAATTTTCTAGAGTTATGAGCAACGTTCAAATATAATGGAGTGTGCGATGATGCAATTAGATTGAGGCTATTCCCATTCTCACTGCGGGATCGAGCTACAATTTTGTTGAACTCCCTTCAATCCAATTCTATTACTACCTTGGAGGACTTCTCTTTGAAGTTGATTGCCAAGTTATTTCCTTCTTTAAAGGTTGCTAAATTGATGGAGGAGATTCATAACTTCTATCAGTTAGATGAGCAATCTTTATATGACTCTTGGGAAAGTTTTAAGGAGCTATTGAGAAAATGTGCTTATCATGGTATTGAAAATTCAATGTTGGTCCACAAATTTTATAATGGATTATGCGGTACTACTCATGCAATAATTGATTCCACAGCTAGAGGGGCATTCATGAGCAAGAGTGCCAATGAGGCCTATGATTTGCTGGGAGATGGAAACAAATAATAATCAATGGTCTGATGAACGGGCTACTAATAAAAAAGGTAGCATGGGTTCATGAGCTGCATCCAATTACTGCTTTAACTGCTCAAGTTGCAACTTTGACTAAGTACGAAGTTGCAGAAGAGTATTATGACAGCTAATGCCGTTCAAATAGAGACAGGTTGTGAAATTTGTGGGGGTCCTCATTCTTTTAATCAGTGTCCAACAACAGACCCTCATAATAATATTCCCATGGATCAAGCTTAGGTCCAAGCTATAGGGAATTTTCAGAGGCCTTACAACAATCCTTCTTTCTCTAACTCATATAATCTAGGCAGGAGAAATCATCCTAATTTCTCCAAGAGAAATAACCTTGGCTAGCAACCACAATTTCAATCTCAATATTAGCAAAATTTTCCATACCAACCCATGCGTCAAGCTTCCTCTTCTCAACAGCCTAGACCACCAGCCCCTCAAGAGAAGCCAAATGAATTGCAAGTTTCTTTATTGACTCTCAAATACACTCAGACTTAGTTTATGACTGAGACTAGATCCTTCATCAGAAATTTGAAAACATAAGTGGGTCAGTTGGCTAGTATGTTGAATAATAGTCCTTAAGGGAATTTTCCTAGTAATACTGTGGAGAATCTCAAGGTGCAATGTGAGGTTATAACTCTAAGAGGTGGGAAACAAATTGATCAGCCTGCATCATAATCATCTGCTGACAAGAATGAAGAAGTGGGAGAGAAATCTTATTCAGTTGAGAAGTGGGTTATTGAAGACCAGCTTGTTTCGAAAAAGGCTCCACCAGTGGTTGTTGATTCTCAAGTCAGAATTCCTTATCCTCAAAGTCTTAAGAAAAGAGCTCTTGATAAACAATTTTTTAGGTTTTTGGAGGTCTTTAAAAATATGCACATAAATATTTTCTTCACTGAAGCTCTAGAAAAGATGCACGGTTATGTAAAATTCATGAAGGAGATTTAGTCAAAGAAAAGAAAAATGGAAGACTATAAAATTGTGGCTTTGACATAAGAGTGTAGTGCAATTTTACAAAGGAGGCTGCCCCAGAGACTGAGAGATGTAGGGCGCTTTACTTTCCCATGTACTATAATGAATTTTGAGTGCAAGCATGCATTATGTGATTTAGGGGAAGTATTTATTCGATGCCCTTATCTATTTTTCGTCTGCTTGGGTTGGGTGAAGCTAGGCCAACAAAAATTAATTTATAGTTGGCAGATCGATTAGTGAAGCATCCAAGGGGTATTATTGAAGATGTCCTAGTGAAAGTTGACAAGTTTGTTTTCGATATGGAGGAGGATACTCATGTACCTATCATACTTGGAAGATCATTCTTAGCCATAGGGCAAGCGCTGATTGATGTTCAAAAATGTGAGTTGAGGCTCTGGGTTCAAGGTGACAAAGTGATTTTCAATGACTTTAAAGCAATGTCTTACCCTAGAGCAACTGATAGTTGTTTATCTATTTATGTGATCGAGGGGGCTATTTCTGAAGAAAAAAAATGCCACTTCATGGTGAAATAAAAAATAGTTCTTGGGCTCAAAATTTCCAGTAGTGGTATTGAGGTCGACCGAACAAATTTTTTAACTGTTGAGAATTTACCACCTCCAGCTTCTGTCAAAGGGGTAAGAAGATTCCTTGGGCAAGTTGGGTTTTATAGAAGATTTATTGTAACGTCCCAAAAATGCTATTAAGGTTTAGTGCCTTTATTAGCATGCTAGGAGGGCATAATTGGATATATGTGTGATTAATTGATTAAATGCATGACTATGTGGCATGGATGATATATAAGATAATATGAGTATCACTATATGCATGTTTATGAGTATTAAATATGCATGTGTGCCCGCTATTGTTTATAAGGGCATATTTGTAATATTTGCCCATAGCGGGCATAAATGTGATTATATGTGTTAAATGATTTAAACCACATTATTATGTGGATATATTTGTAGTATACGACTCGAGGCGATCCTAGTGAGTGGATTGGCGGAATAGTCACAGCAGGGATTAATACCCAGCTCGGGGCGAGCCTATGGGTATTTTGGGAAGTTAATATGTATTTGAGGTTTATTGAGTAACGAGTAGTTATTTGGGGATTAAATGGGCATGTCGGGATTAATAAAAAATTCATGGGACGACTCGAGGAATAAACGGGAATTGGGGAGACTGACCATATCACCCTTAGGGGAAAAAAGGAGAGGTTGTGTTAACTAAGGAGTATTTTAGTCCTTTCTAGTTAAAGGATGCACTCAGCTGAAGCTCTAAGACTAAGTAGAACCCACTAGAATTAAGGGGATAAAATCAAACACATTCTCTCCCTTTCTTCTTGCACGTTCTTTCATTTTCCTCTCTAGAGCCTAAGGAAGCTTTGAACTGTTGGAGGAGAAGACTCAAGCAATTAAGTTGGAAATTTAGCTCGGAATGTCTGGAGAATCAAAGCTAGAATCATTCAAGGATTTCAGAGGTCGTTAGGCTAACAATTAAGGTAAGATTTTAGATGTTATTACAGAAATTCTATTGAAATAACGCTAGAACTTAGAGCTTTCATGAACATGATTACCAACTCTGATTTTTGGTGTTTGATGATGTAAGGAAATTGTTTATACATTAGTTATAATTGTTAGGCTATAAGAATAAAGATCCTATACTTAATTCAGAGTATGGTTGAAGGTTGAGTTTGAATTTTGAGGATATGGCTGGGGTAAAACACTGGAAGACCTAGGCAATTCTGGGTTCACGAGGGCACGCCGCGACCCCGTTCATGGTCATCACAACCCGCGTGCCCCAGATGGCCCTCGGAGGGCTGCTGATTGTAGGGCATGCCATGACTCTAAGGGGCAAGTCGCAGCCCACCTCCCCTTGATGCAAGAGGCTGTGCCTCAGACTTGAGGCGGGCCGTGAACCTTAGGGCTAGGTCACGGCCCGCGTAGGCAGTTTTTTTCTAGAGTTGTTTTTATGCTTGGGGAGACTTGGGGAGTCAAACTTAAGTGTTTGGGAGGATTTCTACAACCAGGTTTAGCAGAAACTGAGGTCCATGAGCCTAGTATTTGAATTGAAAGTTTTTAAATGGTTTAGAATCTTATAGTTATCCATTATCACAGTGTGGCTAGGTTTTACCATAAGGGCTTAGGAATTAAGGATCGTGCTCGAGGTCGTTATACACTTGCTGCTCGGGATTCGAGGTATGAAAACTACACCTATGTTGTTGTTGTTGGGACTGAGATTCCCTGTATTTGAATATATGCATTCTGTAAGAACTATATCTATTATATGGGATAAGAATGTATGACCTAAGGGTACCGTGGCTGATGATAAGTGTATTGGAAACGGATCAGCCAATGTGAGACGGGGTCAGCTAAGTAATCAGAGGACTCGGCCTAAGCGAGCTGGTGTCAGCTGAGTAAACAGAGGGCTCGGCCTAAGGGTACTGACCCTGAATATTTGTATTACTAATTGAAATGTATGCTTGAGAATATATGTTTATCCTTATGTAGCTTAATGCTTGTACTCTGTTGGATAGCTTGGGACGAAGTAGGGTTAAACCTTGTTTTTTCCACTTCGGACGGCTAAATTATATCTATTAGTCTTTTACTAGTCTGGAAACTGATTTTTGGGATCCCATGTATGAACTTAATATTTTAATTAAAAATAATCGTTTTGTTGACCAAATCTTTTATTACTTGACATTTAATTAGTCTTTAACAACACATTTAAGTTCAAACGACCTTCTTTGCAAGTTAAGAACTATTTTAAACACACAGTGTAACGGTCTTGGTTAGCCAGGGCGTTACAAGTTTGTATAAGAGCTGTCTAGATTTAAGGGTTCCTGAAGATTGGCTGGGCGTGTACACTCGCCACTAAAAATAGGCTTGACTCACGGTTAGGTATCTAATGACATGAATATGTGGTTAATTATTTGAATTGAATCTATGTGTCTTATCTGCATGTGAGTATAGAAAGCATGATGTGTATGAATATATTTGGTAGTAATGGGATTTTGATAATTAATGCATGAGTAATGTTGATTGGTGTTTTGATATGCTTATTTTGCATGTGATTGTTGTGATTGTTTGGATATGCTCATGGGATGATTCTGGGTATGAACATCAAGTCTGAGGGGTTTAGTCTGTGATTACGGACTGATTCAGAATAAATGAACTCAAGATGGTTAATTGGACCTGGTATTGTTAGAATGAGGGCTGCAAATGATAGTTAGGGTCAGAACCATCCATCTTCCTTTGGAATTCACAGCACACTTTTGCTGGTATGTGAGTAAGGCTGCTAGATAAGGATAAGGAGATTAAATGATTGAGACAGCGAGTTCCATCAAGGAAACATTATTTTGTATGTCTTGACAGTAAGGGCACTACTGCTGGTTTTATTTGAGAATGGAAACACATAAGAGTTACCAAATGGAAGGCTTTTGAAGCATTATCCCCTACTTTTTGAGGAAGGTTTGGGTCTGCTCAGGAACTGATTAATGGATGGGCGTGATTAACTCCGTCCTTGATGTTATGAGAATGGTAGGCTATGATAGAGTAGTTGCGCCATGCACATGCAGCAGGGGGATGCCCAGATGTGGAGGGGAATAGTACCCCAAACCCGGAATGTTTTCATGATGGGTTGGGAGGAATCCAGAAAGTGATTTCATAAGAGATACTACTGCGATGCATTTTTCATTATGAAGACTAATGAGTTTATGAACTCGATCAGGAATGGGAAGACAATGACAGAGTATGTTGATGAATTTGATGTATTGGTCAATCCTCTTGGAGGTTTGGTACTAGCAGATGTGGCCTGAAAAGAATGATTTATTTAAGGCCTGAACTCTGGGATGGCCAGAGCACCAAGGTCGCTCCAGTGCATGAGATTTTCATCTACGTTTGGGCAGTAGGGATGCCCTTGTTATTAAAGACATAAGAGATAAGATATGGAGTGTGAAAGTCATAGGGCAAGAAGCCCAGGAAATGGTTTTCCCATTTGCGGGATTAAGCAAGGGCAGATGCCTAATAAACAGAAAAAAAATAAGAATCCCTAATAAATTCTACTACTCCTGGTTTTGACAGGAAGGGTTATAGTTTACAAGTTAGCTGCCAGGGCTGCGATGAGGCCTGGTAAAGTTACTTAGTGTACGCTAGATGCAGGAGACGCCATCTGGGAGGACGCTAAGTGAAGGCATGTTTTCTACATGGAATAATTAAGCACGTTAGGGCGGATTGCCTGGGGTTGGAGAAGAGAGGACTGGTCTGCCCTGTTACAGTCAGAGCACGAGTCTAGTCCCTCGGAGGTGACCGATTGACTAGTTAGTCCTCATTCTTTTTTATATAATGAGCTGGAAGAATTTGGTGCTGCATATCTCCTAGAAAAGGTTCAGATGTGAAGTACATGCCTCAAGGTTGTTATACAATGGGGCTTAAGATATTGGGGCCTACTGGAAATTAGTTGGTAACTTTCAAGAGAATAGTTAGAATATAAGTGGTATAAGGTTTATAGTAAAGGTGAATGAGCTTGTCATATAAGAGTTTTAAAAAGAGCCTGAGTAGGAGCTAATCTATTAAATAAGGGACAACCATGGATAACATGAGATGGTAGAAATGTCTAGATTTAGGAGGGAAGGACCCAGTTGCATCTACGAGATGCCTAAATGTTGGGGTAGATAACACCTGGAATATATCAGTAGACTGAATGGAAATTGGAGTAGCCAGTAATGTTTTACATGGGTGCACAAAGAAATTTTGGGTGCACTACAGGATTCGGGTATGGATAGACCCAGTATCAGGGACATCTTGAATAACAATATGGTTTAGTTAAAGAAAGTATTTGATTTATGGATGGATCAAACATAGCATCGTATTGTGGGACACATTGACATTGCCTGTTGAGAATGAAGGGTTCAATTGCCCAGTTGCATGATAGGACAATGTTCTCAGGAATTGGTCTTCGATCTGGTTATTACCAGCTAAGGATCAAGGATAGAGACATTCTTGAAATTACTTCTTACACCAAGTTTGATGTGATCTGTTATCAGTGAAGGTTCTTAGCTGACCAATACTTCAACAACACAGGTAGGTTCAACATGCAGAGAGTACAGAAACGACATGGATGAGTCTTGTCTAGATTGGTTACGAATATGTTGGTCTACACCCAGTTGGAAGTAGAATGCAAACGACTACTACGTTGACCATACCAAGACTGATAAAGCAGGGTTTTAGTTAAGGCTCCCGAAAGTGTAAGCTTCGATTTTTCCAAGGGTAATCAAGGTAACGTCATAGGAAGTGATGGGATTAAGTATGAAGAAATTTAGTAAGAAGCCACAAAGAAATTGCTGATAAACGCTTGATGGGTAAGAAGGACAGTGAAACCGGTAGACACGTCATCTACTATTTGAAGCTTCTTCGAAGACAGTTATACCCGAGATTGGGATGCCACAACAACCTAAAGTTGGACTGAATGGATAGTTTAATATCAGATTTTCAAAAGAAATAATAAGGATTGGTAGCACCCTATGGTATTAGAATATGCATACAATGGATGGATAAAGAATAAGAACACATGAAATTGTAAGGATGACACATCAAAGACTAAGACGCGCCTAGGTATACACTGAAATGATGGTTGTTTCTGTTTCATGGTAGATGAAAGAATAAGAACACAAATATTATCTATAAAGCATTAAGTTGATGGTAATGCTTGATAGCCACAGTTAAGATGCAGGGCTGGCACTCACAGAATAGAAGTGAACGTATTAGCGCAAGGATTTGAGTGTTTGGTCATTTGTAGAGGAATAACCTTGACACCAAGACCTGGTGGGAATTAATGGGTGATTCATATTGGAAACCCTAAACTTTCATATGGGAAAATTGATATGTAAGTTGACTTCCAATATCGGTAAGATTTGTGCCAGTTGGATAGGATGCCAATGATTAAAGTAAAGTCAGACGAGGTAATGATCAACATCGATATAGTATCTGCAGTAGATAGTAGATAGATATACCTCTATGGACAATGGAATTCAAAGAGAAGATCTTGTAAGAATGGTTTAGAATCCTACTATTTTAGTATGAACGAATTAAGATATGAAGATCGGATGAGTGATTCGATGGAACCTAATGTTGAGGTGGAGATTCTAGATGAATAGTGTACTACCTCCTTATGGATAATTTAACCAGGAAGTTCAAATGGATGTTAAGATCTAAAATCCGTATGTTGAAAAGTATAAAGGTATATTAATGTACAGTAAGAGTGGACAACATTACACAGCAAGTAAGAAGGTTGGACACGAAAGGTTGTGACTCAACAGATTGAGTTAATACACTTCGGTTCGTGTGATCAGGTGACATAATGAGGCATTTGGGAAACAAGAGACTGTACATCCCCGCGTAATACCGAAGTTGATAGTGTTGGGTTCAAACCCCTAATTTTCCATGTTCTAGAATAGGATATAGAAGAAAGAGAGTATAGAATTGAAGCCTAGAATTATTGGTTACCTTTAGATAGACTGGCAGTCTGAAGAAGTGATTTAGATTTTGAAGAGTCACGCATCGAATGTGCGAGTGTTTGGGGGATTAAGAGAAGTACAGTCCCTTGATGGAATTATGAGGGTGAAATTTCGTAAGGAGGGGATAGTTGTAACGTCCGAAAAATGCTAATAATGTTTAGTGTCTTGATTAGCGTGCCAGGATGGCATAATTGGATATATGTGTGATTAATTGATTAAATGTGTGACTATGTGGCATGCATGATATATATGATAATATGAGTATGATTATATGCATGTTTATGGGTACTAAATATGCATGTGGGCCAGCTATTGTTTATAAGGGCATATTTGTAATATTGGCTCGTAGCGGGCGTAAATGAGATTATATGTGTTAAATGATTGAGACCACATTATTATCTGGATATATTTGTAGTATACGGATCTGTGATCCTAGTGAGCGGATTGGGAAAATAGTCATAGTGAAGATTAATACCCGGCTCGAGGCAAGCCTAGGGGTATTTTGGGAAGTTAATGTATATTTGAGGTTTATTAATGGGACAGTCAGAATCCCATGATCCGTAAGGGGAAAGACCAGGAAAAAGCTGTGCAATCCCACATTGGCTGGGGAAGGTCAAGTGTGATGATTCTAAGGCTGTGTAGGTATGTGACTGCACAGTTGAAGATGACTTAAATGGATTGATGGGTACTACCTATGCCAATAAGATGCATCTTATTTTCGGTATCCCATCACTTTAGAACTCCAAAGTTAAGCGTGGTTGACCTGGAGTAGTCTCATGATGGGTGATCTCCTAGGAAGTTTTCCCAGGAAGCGTGCGAGTGAGGACAAAGCACGCTTGAAAGACTCGTGTTGGTTAGTAGGGCCAGTCTTCATTCTAGGAAGTAGCCATAGTGATGTGGGCATTACAAATGGTATTAGAGCCTTGACCCAGCCAGAAGTGTGGCTGATGGGGACGTCGGACCCTTAAAGGGGGCTGATTGTGACAGTCAGAATCCCGTGATTTGTACGGGGAAAAACTGGGTAAAAGCTGTGCAATCCCACACCGCCTGGGGAAGGTCAAGTATGATTATTCTAAGACTGTGTAGGTATGAGACTACACAGTTGAAGATGACTTAAATTGATTGATAGGCACTACCTATGCCAACAAGAAGCATCTTCTTTTTAGTAGCCCATCCCTTGAGAACTAAAAAGTTAAGTGTGCTTGACTTTGAGTAGTCTCATGATGGGTGACCTCTTGGGAAATTTTCCCAAGAAGCGTGCGAGTGAGAACAAAGCACACTGGAAAGACTCGTGTTGGTTAGTAGGGACAGCTCTCATTCCAGGAAGCAGCTATAGTGACATGGGGCGTTACAATTGAGAAACGAGTAGGTATTTGGTGATCCAGTGGGCATGTCTGGATTAATTAATAATTTAAGGGACGACTCAAGAAATTAACGACAATTGGGGAGAATGACCATATCGCCCTTAGGGGAAAAAAGGAGAGGTTGTATTAACTAAGGGGTATTTTAGTCCTTTTTAGTAAAAGGATGCACTAAGCTGAAGCTCTAAGAGTAACTAGAACCCACCAGAATTAAGGGGATAACCTCAAACACTCTCTCTCCCTTTCTTCTTTCACGTTCTCTCATTTTCCTCTCTAGAGCCTAAGGAAGCTTTGAAGTATTGGAGGAGAAGACTCAAGCAATTAAGCTGCAAATTTAGGTGGGAAGGTCTAGAGAATCAAAGCTAGAATCAGTCAAGGATTTCTGAGGTGGTTAGGCTAACAATTGAGTTAAGATTTTAGATGTTATTGCTAAAATTCTGTTGAAATAATGCTAGAACTTAGAGCTTGCATGAACATGATTACCAAGTCTAATTTTGGGTGTTTTATGATGTAAGGTAATTATTTATAGATTAGTTATAATGGTAAGGCTATAAGAATAAAGAATCTAGTCTTAATTCGGAGTTTGGTTTAAGGTTTAGTTTGAATTTTGAGGATATTGATGGGGTAAAACACTGGAAAACCCAAGGAATTTTGGGTTCACGAGGGCACGACGCGCCCCAGTTCATGGGCGTCGCGACCTGCATACCCTAGATGACCCAGGGAATGCTGCTGATTGTAGGGCGCGCCGCGACTCTAAGGGGAAAGTCGCGACCCGCCTCCCCCTGATGCAAGAGGTCGTGCCTCTAACTTGAGGCGCGCTGTGACCCTTAGTGTAATGCCCTGGATTGCCAAGACCGTCACACTGGGCCTTAAACATGCATAAGTATTATTAATGGGCCAAGGTGAAAATCTCAGTCAAATGGAATGGATATATTTGACTAAACACAATAAACTATACATGGGATCCCATAAAAGTGTTTACAAAGTTATTTAAAATCCAAAATGGTCATTATATTGTAAAAGTTACTATCCGCCGACCTAAGCAGTAAAAATAGGGTTAAACCCTAGTTCCTTGAGAAACACCTTGGCTGTGGTGGTCAAGCGACCACATATTTACACATCGCCACCTAAGCTCTCCATTCACGGCTGGGTAAGCTTTTATTTCCCTTTACTTGAACCACATAGCACCCGTGAGCAAAAGCTCAGCAAGAAAACATATTACTGCATGTAAACAAATAATAATAAATGATCATGTAACCTTTCTGTGGTCCTGCGCCCTCAATTGTTGACTACTAAGTCATTCTGGGGACCTGCACCCTAGATAGATGACTAGTAAGTCATTGTTGGGTCATGCACCCTAAATATATGACTAATGAGGCATCCTAGGGTCCTGCGCCCTTAATAGATGACTAATAAGTCTTTTTGGGGGTCCCGTGCCCTAAGCCAAGTGACTATCAAGTCACCTGAGCCTTTTAGCCCTTGCTCTGAATAACTAGTCATAGACTAGCCAAGCGATTTAGCTTTCTTCGACCAATAGGTCGGTCAAGAATTTAATGCTCATGTTGATTAGATCTAATCATTTCGGCTTGTGTTGAATACGCCAATGCTGCTTTTGACTCATCAGTCAATTCCATACGACCAACGCTCAGTACTATTTCCAATCATGACTGATAAGTTAGAGCTTCATGACCAGTACTAAACACCATTGTTGTTTCTTAACTAATAAGTCAATGCTTTCTCAATGGGGTAATGCAAACAGGCATATATCATATGTGAAATATCCAGATATAAGGCATTCAGCATGCTTAATCAATAATCCCAAGCATAATCATAATCATGCACAACTACAAAGACTCAAGCTATGATCAATGCCATATTCAACATTCATTACATGCTATAATCACATGTATCACATGCATCATAATCATCTCATACTGGGTCCAGTTTTCTTACCTCAGACTTGAGCGTAAAATAAATAAAGAACAACCCTTGAGAACGATCATGTACTTAAGGCCTTAGCGGCCACCTAATCATAACTGAATATGAAATCCCATAAATAAAATGAGTATAAATTGTTCAAGGACTACAACCCAACTCTCTGGACCTCAAATCCTTCAAAAATGGTTAGTAAATTCGATCTTGAGCCTTGAGACTTGAAAACTCGCGCTTAAAACTAGTTCAAACTCAGTTTGGCTTAAAGTGGACAGGCGAGTCGTTACCTACCCCCCTAAGGGCCGCGACGCGCCCCCAAGATCGTGAGGCACCTCTTGTTTGTGTGCCAGGGGCGGATCGTGACTTGCCACTGAGGGTCATGGCGCCTCTGCTAGGCAGAGCCCAAAGAAGGCTCTGGGGTTCACTCAAGTCGCAACTTTCATGAACTCGGTCGAGACTTAACCCCGCGAACCCAGCTCCCCTCAATTTTTCTTAGTCTAAACCTCAACCAAAAGTCATCAAACCAATCCCAATATCACAATCAAACATCACCACAACATTATCACTAGTTTAGCATCAAAACCCAAGCTATATAACACTTAAAATATCACCAAACATACAATTACACAATCAAACTCTTAAGCCTCCATACCACATAAAAACAAAGCAAATCCTTGAACTTTATAGCTAAAAGCCTTACCTCAAATATGAATTGAACCGCTTTCAGTTGCTAATCACAATCTTAAACTCTCAAGCCTTAACCCTGAAGCTTCAATTCTCCACTTTGTTTCAGAATCCCAACTGAGTAGAAAGATAGAAAAGTGATCGAGAGTGAGAGAAAAAGAAAAAAAAAATTTCATTAGTTTATTCCAGAACCTTTCTTGGCTGAACATATCCAATGGTCAAAATGACCAAATTGCCCATAGGGCCATTCTAATCTCTCAAAGCCACCGAAGGGCATAATTGTCATTTCCCACCTATCCCATTAATCATAATTAACATCCTCCAATTCCCATTATTCCCAATATCCTCAAATAATTATTAAATAATATCCCATTACCCTCATATTCCCAGTAATGTACTAAACACCAATTTACCCCTAGGCTTAACCCGAGCCAGGTAATTAATCTCATTACGACCAAACAGCTAACTTGCATTCTAGGATCGTCTCATGCCGAATAGCTCAAACATATCCACATAATAATGTTCTCTCACCCATATATCACATACATGCACATAAATATACAAATACGCACTTAACGACCAAAATTATCATAATTATCGTCATATAATAATATAATTCTCATAATCATGCATATAATCACATAATCACATATTAAATATATTATGGCCCTCCTGGCCCCCTAATCCAAGAACTAAGCCACATTAGGGAATTTGAGATAGTACAACTATCCCCTCCATACAGAAATTTCGTCCTTAAAATTTACCTTAATAGCTCGGGGTACTGACTCTGCATCTCTGACTCCATTTCCTAGATCACTTCCTCGACCTTGCTGTTCCTCAGGACCATGTTCTTTCTGTGTAGTATCTGGACTAGCTGTTCCTCATATGAGAAATCTGCATCAAGCTACAAATCCTCATAACTCAACACATGAGTCAGATCTGATACATACCTCCGAAGAGCAAAAATATGAAATACGTTATGCACGACCGACAATTCCGATGGTAAGGCCAACCTATAGGCCACCTGACCAATCCTCTATAGGATCTCAAATGGACCTACAAATCTAGGGCTCAGCCTGCCCTTCTTCCCAAATCTTCTCACCCGTTTCCATGGAGAATGTAACATCCCAAATTTCCTAATAAGGCTTAGGGCCTTGATTAGAGGGCCAGGATGGAAAATTAAGGAATTATGTGATTATGTGATATTTATGTGCATCATTATGTGATTATGTGAGTTATATTATAATATGACTTGATATGCATGTTTAGGTGTATTAAATATGCATGTGGGCCCATTTCTATTGAATTAGGAAATTTTCATAATTTGACCGATTTTGGGAATATTTGGCATATATGTGATATATGTGTGTGTGAGAACACATTATTATGTGAGTATGTTTGCGTTACTTGGCACAAGACGATCCTAGGAAGAAAGCTAATGGGAGAGTCAAAAACGGGACCCATAGTGAATCAAGGGGTATTTTTGGTATTTAGCACATTATCGGGATATTGGGTAATAAGAATGATTATTTGATGATAGATTGGGAGTTAGTGAGATCAAGAGGGGATTATGGGAATTTTGACTATTTTACCCCGGAGGGCATTTTTGGGACTCGGAGCATTAGGATTTACTTGAGGTTACTTAATTTTGAAGTAACCTGTCAAAATTATAAAAGAATGTTTAGAACGTTCTCTCTCTCTCCCGTTCCCTTTTCGACACCCGTTCGCATTTTCAAAGGAAACTCGATTCAAGCAAGGGTCGAGACATAGTAATTCTATGGAGGATTAGAAGCTTATTAGCCGGAGGATTTAGTTGGGAAATGACTTATTAAAAGGTAATCCATGTTTTAAGTTTTGAGTTTTCGAGTTTTTAAATATGAATTGGATTTTACGTTTTGATGATTATTTTGATTTGATTGAGACTTGGGTTTTGATGGTTTGGGGACTTTGATTTTGGGATTTGGATATGTTTGGATAGATTTTTGGAGGATTTTAAGGGGGAAAAACAGATAAAATGGCTGGGTTTGTGGTCTAGTCGCGACCTTGTTCTAGCAAGTTGCGACCTATGTGAAGCCAAAGCTAGGAGGTGTTTGCCTGGGTGGCACGCCATGACTCAAGAGGGCCAAGTTGCGGCCCGCACTCTAAAGCCTAGGCCGAGGGCTCTCTGTCAGGAAGGCAAGTCATGACCCACCTCTTCACTTTTTGCCAGATTTGGGTTTTAATCTTGGGAACTTAACAATAAAGGCTTGGGATCGATCCTACTCCCTAGTTGGGTAGGATTTGACATCACGGAGGCTAGGACTCGGTCCAGAAGTATTTATATACTCGTTTTTTATGGGATTTTATACTAGGTTGTCGCTAGAGTCTTGGAACAAGACCGTGCTTGAGGGTTGTTTATTGGTAACCTATGCTTGGACCAAAGGTAAGAAAAGTGCACCTAGTATGCGATGCATGTGATGCATGTGATACATATTGTTATGGAATGGCATGGATGTTGAACATGGAATTGATTAGAGCTTAAGTCTTTGTAATTGTGCACGATTATAATTATGCTTGTGATTATTGATTAAGCATGTTGAATGCCTTATATCTAGTTATTTGACATATGATATATGTCTATTTGCATTACCTCATTGAGAAAGCACTGACTTATTAGTCAGAAATGACAATGGGGTTTAGTATTGGCCATGAAACTCTAACTTATCAGTTATGATCGACAATAGTACTCAGCGCTGGTCGTATGGAATCGACTTATGAGTCAACAGTGGGATTAGCGTTCTGACCACAGGACGAAATGACTAGATCTAATCAACATGAGCATGAAATGCTTGACCAACCTATTAGTCGAAGAAAAAATAAAGCGCTTGGCTAGCCTAAGGCTAGTTACTCAGAGCCAGGCATAAAATGCTCATGTGACTGACATATCACATGGCTTAGGGCGCAGGACCCCAGAGAGACTTATTAGTCATCAATTTAGGGCGTAGTTCCCCAGAGAGACTTATTATTCATCTACTCAGGGCACAGTTCCCCAGAGAGACCTATTAGTCGTCTATTCAGGGCGCAGTTCCCCAGAGAGACTTATATGTCATCAATTCAGGGTGCAGTTCCCCATAGATACTTATTAGTCATCTATTCAGGGTGCAGTTCTCCAGAGAGACATATTAGTCATCTATTTAAGGCAAAGTTCTCCAAATATACTTATTAGTCATTTATTTTGGACACAGTTCCCCAGAGAGACTTATTAGTCATCTATTCAGGGCGCAGTTCCCCAAAGAGTCTTATTAGTCATCTATTCAAGGCGCAATCACCTAGAGAGACTTATTAGTCACGCAGGGCGCAGGATTCATAAACATTTATTCATACTTTCCTGCATGCTTGAATGTGATTATTACTCCTAGGCATGCTTATTATGATTTGGTGAAATATTAATAACTACTTATGAGCATGTGTTTGAGTTTTGTTGTTGAGATTCGGCTCACGGGTGGTATGTGGTTTAGGTAAAGGTAAAGGTAAAAGAAAGCTGGACCATCCTTGAGTTGGACAACTTAGGTGACGATATGTGCATAAGCGGCTACTCGACCACCACGGCTGAGGGTTTAAAGAAGATCTAGGGTTAAACCCTATTTTGCCACTTAGGTCGGTTGGTTGTAAATCTTTTATTATAATTAACCTTTTAAATGTATTTTGGGATCCCAATGTATACAGTAAACGTTTTAGTGAAACGTTGTATCTTTGATCAAATTTTTTAACCCTAAACTGTTAATCACATTTAGTTACACTATTATGTCCAAATGACTCGGTTAGCGAGTTTAGCACTGTTTAAAACACTCTAAGGAAGACATAGTCTCCCACTTTGAACTCCACATTCTTGTGTTTGGGATTAGCATAACTTTTCTGTCTACTTTGAGAAGCGAGCATCCGAGCTATAATCTTCTCAATGGCCTCATTGGTCCTCTGAACTGCCTGAGGACCCAAGTATCTCGTTTCTCCTGTCTCATCCCAGTGAATGGGAGACCTGAATTTCCTACTGTAACGACCCAAAATCACTAATATGGCTTAAGGGCCTTGATTAGTGTGCTGGGAAGGCATAATTGACTTATGAGTGGATTTATTGATTTAATGCATGACTATATGAATGTAAATTTGGTTAAATGTTATATCTGTGTGCACCACATTATTATGTGGATAGATTTGCAACGTGCGACTTGAGGCGATTCTAGGGAGCTAGATAGCGGGAAAAGTCACAACGGGGCTTAGTATCTGACCTTGGATAAGTCAGGGGCATTTTAGGTATTGGGTAGTTATTTGGACTATCGGGTTATGGAAATAAATCTATGGAGATATATTTGAGGTTAGGAGACTTAGGCAGGAATATTAGAGAATTTTACCGTTTTGCCCTCGGGGACGTTTCTGGTACCCCGAGCCTCAGGATTGACTTAACCTGTTAGGATTAGACTAAGTTAATGAAAACAGAGGAATAAACACACAAACCGACACATGCTTTCTCTCCTCTTCTCTTCTCTTTTCTCTCTGAAGAAACTACAGAAAATTCAAGGAAAACTAGCTGGGAATTTAGTGATTTGGGCTGGAAACCTATAGGTTGAATCTAGTGCTCAGCTAAGGGAACTCAACCAAGATTAAGGTAAGGGCTGAATCATACCTTTGAGTATTTGAATTTTGAGTTTTTTCTGGGTATTAAGGGTGTTTATGGTGTTGATGTTTAAGGGTTGAATTAAGCTGAAAAGCTTGGATTTTAGCTCAGAAATTTGTCAAGATAGTGGTTAAGCAAAAGAGGTAAGCTTTAACTCGTAATTTAGAGGCATAAATTTTTGTATTGCATGAGTGGTTTTGGTGTTTAAGTTGCTAGGTTTTAGAAATCCAAAATGGAACTTTAGTAGGTTTTTCGGCTGGATTTCTGTTGGATTATGTTGTTAGAGTCATGTTAAAATGTTTGTGATTAATGTGTTTTGAATTAGGGTACCTTGGGATGGTTTTGAATGGGGTTTGGATGCTAGAAATGGTGGATTTTCTGAACATGAAGCAGAGGGCCGCGACTCTGTTCTAGAGTGCTGCGGCCCTACGAAGCAAGTAAGCCAGGGAGGCTCGGCCAAGGGAGAGCGTCGTGGCACCCTTGGGCAGGGCCGCGGCGCGTGTCTGCCTGCTGGGGGATTTGGGCTCTATTTTAGGGGTGGGCCACGGCTAGGTTTCAAGGGCCATAGCCCTTTTGTACATTCTTGAACATCTGGGGATTTAAAGCGCGAGAATCTAGCCTAGGGTGCTCGGGATCGATTTCACCACCGTGCTTGGTGGAATTCAATGTCCCGGAAGCTAGTATTGTACCCGAAAACCTTTATTTGAATATTAATGGAATCCAATACCTTGGTTGTGACTAGGTGTTAAAGCTAGGGCTCGGAAATGGATCGTGCTCGAGGAACGTTGCTCATAATCAGTGAACGTAGAAATTAAAGGTAAGGAAATTGCACCCGGTTGTATATTTGTAATGGGACTAAGGGTTCCCTAATATGTATGCTGGAAAGGATGGTATTATGCCATGTAAACAGTGAACCAACGGCCTAAGAGTGCCAAGGGTTACACTAGCGCATAGGGCGCGACTTGGCCACTGGTAGCCAAGGACAGCTTATTATGCAGGCCGGAGTCAGTGGGGTAAACAGAGGGTGCGACCTAAGTTGTCGGCCCTGACTATTATGTGACTTAATTGCTATTTCTGATTAGTTGTGTCATTGGTTCTAAATAGGTGCTTAGTGGTTATGTGGAATATTAAGTGTTTGATCATGCTTAAAGAGTTGATTATCTGTGATTGTTGTTTATGTTGCATATTATGTTTTCTTGCTGGGCCTTGGCTCATGGGTGCTACGTGGTGCAGGTAAAGGCAAGGGTAAACTTGATCAGCCCTGACTTGGAGAGCTCTGTGAGCTGAATGTACATGACCAGCTGCTCAGCCGCCACGGTTGAGAGGATAACAGGAACAGAGGAGCTAAGAATAACTGTTTTGCCTTAGAGTGGCTGACGGTAGTCTGTATTGTGGAAATTTTGTAAACCAACTTTTAAACAATGTTTCTTTTTGGGATCCCATGTACAAAACTGTTTAATTCTATAAAGTGTATCTTTTGAGACCAAAACCCTTTTTAACCCTAGCACATTCATGGTTAGTGACACGCTTTTAACTAAATGACTTGAATAGGAAGTCCTACACCTTTATAAGTACACAGTGTAGCGGTCTTGGCTACCCAGGGCATTACACCTACCATACAACATCTCATAAGGAGCCAACCCAATATTAACTAATAACTGTTGCTGTAGGAAAACTCTATCAAAGGCAGATACTTACTCCAGGACCCACCAAAGCCCAGCACACATGCTCGCAGCATGTCTTCTAATATCTAGATCGTCCTCTTATATTGTCCATTTGTCTGAGGAGGATAAGCAGTACAAAACTTGGATGTAAAAGTTGGGTCCCAATCTGACATGATCAACCTCGCTGCCCCACGAAGGCGCACAATCTTTCTCACATAGAGATCTGCAAACTGGTCAACTATTTAAGTGGTCCTCACTAGTAAACAGTGAGCTGACTTGGTGTATCGATCAACAATAACTGACACCGAATCATGTTGACCCATAGTCCTATTTAATCCCACCACGAAATCCATCATGATGTCCTCCCATTTCCACTCTGGGATGTCTATAGGCTGTAATAGCCCTGTTGGCCTCTAATGTTTAGCCTTGACATGTCGACATGTCAAGCACTTAGCCACATACTGTTTCTCATCCCTCTTCATCCCAGGCCACCAAT
Organism: Humulus lupulus; assembly: GCF_963169125.1. NCBI lineage: Eukaryota > Viridiplantae > Streptophyta > Magnoliopsida > Rosales > Cannabaceae > Humulus > Humulus lupulus. Next base: position 186,947,820 of record NC_084795.1, on the reverse strand, counting down.
ACAGTGATCTCACATCCTGATACATCTTCGTGGTGCCTGGATGCAAAGAGTAAGGAGTAGTATGAGATTCATCAAAAATCTCCCGCCTCAAAGCAGTGTCCATCGGAACACATATCTGACCCTTGTATCTCAGCAAGCCTATCTCTGCCACTGTATAATCTATGGACACTCCAGCTAAAACATCCTCTCTAATCTGGGTCAGCTGTGGATCACCCAACTGACCTTCTTTTATTCTCTCCAACAACGTTGACTGTAGCGTAATTTTGGCCAACTGATCTACCAGAAACTCTATGCCAGCTCTAGTCATATCCTCTAACTCTGTGGATATAAGCCTCGCACTGAAAATTTGTCCCACACCCTTCCGACTTAAAGCATCTGCTACCATGTTGACATTCCTTGGGTGATACAAAATTTTACAATCGTAATCTTTCACTAACTGCAGTCAATGCCTTTGTCTCATATTCAGGTCTTTTTGTGTGAAGAAGTACTTTAGGCTCTTGTGGTCAGTATAAATCTCACACTTCTCCTCATAAAAGGTAATGCCTCAATACCTTTAATGCAAAGACCACAGCAGCAAACTCTAAATCACGAGTGGGGTACCTCTGTTCATACTCTTTCAACTGGCGTGAGACATAAGTAATCAACTTCCCTAACTGCAAAAGAACACAACCCAAACCTTGATGTGAGGCATCACAATATATCACAAACTTCTCCTGATCTGTCGGGAGACTCTGAACTAGAGCTGTAATCAATCTCTGCTTCAATTCCTGGAAGTTGTTCTCACACTTGTCTAACCACACAAACTTCTGATTCTTGCATGTCAATTCAGTTAATGAAGTGGCAATGTTTGAGAATCCTTCCAAGAAATGCCTATAATAACCTGCCAATCCAAGGAAACTTCTAACTTCTAAAGCATTCTTTGGCCTTGGCCAATCCCTGACCGCCTCAATCTTGGCTGGGTCTACCTTAATCCTTCCATAATGACAATGTGCCCAAGGAAAGTTACCTGAGATAACTAGAATTCACACTTCTTGAATTTTTCAAACAATCTGTGTTCCCTTAATCTCTGTAGAACCAACCTCATATGTTGCTCATGTTTTGACTCTGACTAAGAATAAACCAAAATATCATCAATGAAGAAAATCACAAACTGGTTCAAATAATCCATGAACACTCTGTTCATGATATCCATAAAAGCAGTTGGGGCATTAGTCAACCTAAAGGACATAACTAAGAACTCATAATGCCCATATCTGGTGTGAAAGGTAGTCTTCAGTATATCTCCCTCCTTGACCCTCAGTTGATGATAACCAGATTGAAGGTCTATCTTAGACAATGCCCTTTTACCTTGGTACTGATCAAACAGATCATCTATCCTTGGTAGAGGATAATTGTTCTTGATTGTTAACTTGTTCAGTTCTTTGTAATTAATACACATCCTTAGAGAACCATCTTTCTTTTTCACAAACATAATTGGTGCAACCCAAGGTGAGAAACTAGGTCTGATAAAACCTAAGTCTAATAGCTCAAATAACTATACCTTCGGTTCTTTTAATTCTATTGGGACCATTCTGTAAGGTTCTCTAGACACTGGCTGTCACGCCCTGGTTACCCCAGAACAGTTACGGTGAACGGTGAACTGGGAATTTGACTCGCTACCTGAGTCCTTTGGTTAAAAACGTGCTTCTAGTGCTATTAACAGGCTAAGGTGGAAAATAATTGAAAAGGAAAGGATATATTTTATTAAATATAAAACTGCTCATGGGCCCATAAAAACATTTACAAGTTATTTACAACTCAAAATGGTCATTACTTTTTCAAATTTACAAACCGGCCAACCTAAGCGGTAAAAATAGGGTAAACCCCCTAGTTCCTCTGAGAACTCCTTGGCCGTGGTGGTCAAGCAGCCGCATATGTACACAACACCGCCTAAGCTCTCCACTCAAGGCTGGGTGAGTTTTTCTTTCCCTTTACTTGCACCACATAGCACCCATGAGCCCAGCCCAGTAAGAAAACATAATATAGCATGATATAATATCAACAAAGATCATAATAATCATTCAGGATTATCAGTCCAAAATAAAGGAGTGACTATTAGAAAAGTCACGGAGGTGGGCACAGCTCCATTTAGCTATGTGACGATAGGGTCACCGGGGCTTAACAGATAAGTGAACTTCTCACTAGCTTAAACAGGTTAGGTGCATGATGACTGGTCACCAACATAACCTACCTCATGACCATAAAGTCATAACCATGGAACTCTGTTCCCTAGCCATGTGACAAGCAGTCACCTAGGCCTTAGGCCCTGGCTCTAAGTAACTAGTCCTAGACTATCCAAGCGCTTATAAGATTCATCGACCTTAGGGTTGGTCCAGCGTTCATGCCTTAGAGTCATTCAACACTGATATCGATTAGATCTAATCTTCATTCGGCCAAGCGTTCAGGACGCTTATGTCGTTTCTGACTCTTAGGTCAGTGATACGCGACCAGTGCCTTCCCTGACTAGTCAGTGCCATACGCAAGTAAACAACATCTCCTAGCTTTTAATATGCAATAAATGTCCACATTTATCAACCAACATGCCTCAACAACAATCATGCATGTCATATACATAGGGTGCAGTTTTCTTACCTCTGATTCGAGCGAGAATGAATAAAAGAACGACCCTTGAGAACGATCTGACTTTATGTCCTTTAGCGGCCACCAAGTCATAACCAAATATGGGACACCATCAATAGAATGATTAACAAAGGTTCCCAAACCAAGATCTAGCCTCCTGTACATCAATCCCCACTAATCTGGGTAGTAGGAACAATCCCGAGGCCTAAAACCAAGTTCCCGAGGTCAAAACACTCAAACGGGCTCAAAACCAACCAAGGGCTGCGGCCCTAACACCTTGAGCCGCGACCCCCAGCGACACCAAAAGCAATGGCCACGGCGCCCAGCAAGACCAAAACCCTCCTCCTGCTTCTTCGAGCTAGGGTCGCGACACCCAAGAACAAGGCCGCGGCCTCCAACCCAGAACCATCCTCAAACTCCGTTTTCATCATCCCAAACCCTCCAAAAATATACATAAACACTTCCAAATCCATAAATCAAAGTTCCCAAGCTTCCCAATGATCCAAAACCATCAAAACTCGAGGCTCAAATGAACCAAAAACTCAACGATTCACAAAATCCAATTCGAAGCTTAGAAACGCTAAAAACTCAAAACTTAAAACTTAGATTACCTTTGATTAGGTTGTTTCTCGTCAAATCCTTCGGTCAAGAAGCTTCTAATCTTTCCTAGGATTGCTATGCCTCGATTCTCACTTAATTCCAACTCCTAGAACTCAAGATTTCTTTGAAAATGCCTCGAACGGTAAAACAAACTAACGGAAAGAGAGAAAACGAACTAACATACGGTTCTATCTAACAAGCTACTTCAAGCTTAATTAACCTCAAATAAAACCTAGTGCTCGGGACCCCAAAAACCTCCCCGGGAACATTATAGTCAAAACTCCCAGAATTTCCTCCTGATCTCAAAACTCCCAATTTATCATCAAATAACATCCTCATAACTCAATATCCCAATAAAAGGCCTTGTTATAACAAAACTGCTAATTTATAATATAAGACTGTCTCATGCCGAATAGCTCGAATATATGTCCATAATAATGGGATCTCATCCACAAATCACAATATGCACCCAAATACACAAATATGCCATCACGGGCCAAATTACCAAAATATCATACTAATCAAATGTGGAACCACATGCATGCATATAACATCATATTATAATATAATTCACATAAACATGCATATTATCATTTAATCGCATAATTAAACAGTTATGGCCCTCCCGGCCTACTAATCCAACCATTAAACCGCATTAGGGATTTCAAGGCATTACACTGGCTCTGTCCTTAGTGCCAGTTCAATCACAAATTCAATCTCCCTATGTGGTGGCAACCCTAGTAAATCTTCTGGAAACACATCCAAAAACTCACAGACTAGTCTGGTCTCCTCTGGTCCCACTAGCATGACCAGGGTGGTGTCAATCACACTGCCTAAGAATCTTAGACAACATCCTTACAATCGATCTCTAGCCCTCAAAATAGATATCATAGGTGTACGGGGTCCATGCAAAGTGCCAACAAACACAAAAGGATCCTCACCTTCAGGCTCAAAGGTTACCATCGTCCTTTCGCAATCTATGGTTACCCCATACTTCACTAACTAGTCCATGCCAAGAATCATGTCAAAGTCGGTCATAACCAACTGTATCAAATCAACTAATAACTCTCTGCCCTCAACTTTCACTGACAATGATCTGATCCATCTCCCAGATACTACTAGCTCCCTAGTGGGTAATAAGGTTCTGAACCCCACAGTATAATAATCACATGGTCTACACAGTCTATCAATAATTCTACTAGCAACAAAAGAATGTGTAGCACCAGAATCAATCAAAATAGTATAAGGGGTTCCAGCACTAAGAAGCTGACCTGTAACTACTCAGGGACAAGCTTGAGCTTTTGATTGAGTCAATGCAAATACTCAAGCTGGGGCCGTGCTGTCCGCCTTTCTTGGCTCTCTCTTTCTTACTCTCGGGCAATCTTTCTTCAAATGTCCCACTACTCCACATAAAAACAAGATCTTTCCCGACATTCCTCTATATGGTGCCTCGTACATCCAGGGCATTCAGGAAAGGTCCTCCAAGCCTCACTACCGCCCTGGCAGCCCGTTGTATACCACGTGGTCGCCTGTTAGGGCCTGAAGCTGGAGAGACATTAGGAGCCTTCCTCTTTTGATCACTGGGGCCTCCGCCCCTACCTGTACCCATAAATAGAGGTCTCACCCTCCTAATGTCTCTCTTGGCTGCATTGTCTTTCAGTTGTGAGCGCCTTCTCAACCACCTGTCCATAAGTGGGAACTCCAGACACAGTGGTAATACGAACATCACGGGTTATCTTAGGTTGTATCCCCTAGAGAAACCTCTCCCTTCTGGTCCCATCAATGGGCACCAATTCCATTGCAAACTTTGCCAGTCTGTCAAACTTTAAAGCATACTTTGTCACTACAGACTTCCTTGAAACAACTGGCTAAACTCTTCAGCTTTTGCAACCCTGATGGCATCATTCTAGTACTTCTCATTGAACAGAGTCTTAAACTCTTCCTAACTCAAGGCATTGACATTTTTGGTCTGGGATATCAGTTCCCACCAAATTCGGGCTTCCTTCTGAAACATATATGTGGCACAAGCCACCCTCAAATTACCAGACACCTTCATAAAGTCAAGGATGGTGGTAACCATGCTCATCCATTGCTCAGCCTTAACTGGATCTGCACTACCCTAAAAAATTGGAGGGTGATGTTTCCTGAACCTTTCATAAAGAGGTTCCCATATACTTCATGCCTCTGACGACTGCTCAACTGTTGGCACCGCTACAGGTGGTGCCTGGCAAGATGTTCCCTGGAAGAACCTGTTGTTGTCTTAGGAAGCAGATTTCTTCTTCATGCCTCATTACTATGGCTTGTAAATCAACAAGCAGCTGTTATCAGTTATTAGGAGCTGGCTAACGGATTTGACTCTCGTCATTTTCATGACCCTGTTTATCATTATGGCCTTGATCTTCCTGGCGAGCTGATGATTCTATCTACCTTGGAAGCATGCTTTCAACCTATACCTAGCTGCAATAATAAATGCGGCCAGTTAGGTAGTGATAACTAAACATCTTGCCACCTCACGGTCCACGATCATGCTAATAAGCATGTTGATTCATGATCATAACAATTAACATTTAATACTTAACAATTAATGATGTTAATAAGCATGTTCTAGCAACATCAGTGCTAATAAGCAGAGAGTCAAGCTTGTCTTCAGTGGCTAGTGTACATGCTCAGCCAGTCTACAAGAACCCTAAACCTTGGCATGCTCTGATACCAAGTTGTAATGCCCTAGTTAGCCAGGACTGCCACACTGTGTATTTTAAATAGTGCATAATTCTCTAAATGAGTCATTTCGCCATAAACATGCATCTAAGTATTATTAAGGGGCCATGGTGAAAATCTCGGTCAAAAGGAATGGATATATTTTACTGAAAGCATTAAATTGTACATGGGATCCCATAAAAGTGTTTACAATACAAAATGGTCATTACATTTCAAAAGATACAATTCGCCGACCTAAGCGACAAAAATAAGGGTAAACCCTAGTTCCCCAAAGAAAGACCTTGGCCGTGGTGGTCAAGCGGCCGAATATGTACACATCGCCACCTAAGCACTCCACTCACGACTGGGTAAGCTTTTCTTTCCCTTTACCTGCACCTCATAGCACCCGTGAGCAAAGGCTCATCAAGAAAAGTCATTACTGCATGTGTACGAATATTTATAAATGATCATGTAATCATTATAGGGTTCTGCGCCCTCGATTGTTGACTATTAATGGGGACCTGCGCCCTAAATACATGACTAGTAAGTCATTTTGGGGTCTTGTACCCTAAATAAATGAATAATGAGGCGTCCTGCGCCCTGAATAGAAGACTAATAAGTCTTTCTAGGGGTCCTGCGCCATAAGCCATGTGACTATCAAGTCACTTGAGCCTTTTAGCCCTGGCTCTGAGTAACTTCATAAACTAGCCAAGCTCTTTAGTTTTCTTTGACCAATAGGTTGGTCAAGCATTTAATGCTCATGTTGATTAGATCTAATCATTTTGACATGCGTTGAATACGCTAATGCCGCTATTGACTCATAAGTCAATTTCATACGACCTGCGCTCAGTACTATTGCCAATCATGACTGATAAGTCAGAGCTTCATGACCAGTACTAAACACTATTTTCGTTTCATAACTAATAAGTCAGTGCTTTGTAAATGAGGTAATTGAAATAGGCATATATCACATGTCAAATATACAGACATAAGGCATTCCACATGCTTAATCAATAATCGCAAGCATAATCATAATCATGCACAATTATAGAGACTCAAGTTGTGATCAATTCCATATTCAACATTCATGTCATGCCATAACCACATGTATCACATACATCACATGCATCTCATACTGGGTGTAGTTTTCTTACCTGAGACTTGAGCGTAAAATAAATAAATAATGACCCTTGAGAACGATCCTATCCTTAGGCCCTTAGCGATCACCCAATCATAACCAAATATGAAATCCCATCAATAAAATGATTAATAAAAGGTTCGTGGACTAAAAACCAGCTACCGAGACCTAGAATCCTAGTAAAACGGATAGTAAATTCGATCCTGAGCCTTGAGACTCGAAAACCTACGCTTAAAACTAGTTAAAACCTAGCCTAGACTCTTGTTTGTGTGCCAAGGGCGGGCCACGACTTTCCACTGAGGGTCATGGCGCCCCTGCAAGGCAAAGCCCAAAGAAGGCTTTGGTGTTCACTCAAGTCGCGACTTGCATTTTTGTCGCCCAAGCCCAAAGAGGGTCATGACCTTGCAAACCCAACTCCCCTGCATTTTTGTCAATCTAAACCTCAACAAAAGCTCTTCAAACTAATCCTAATATCACAATCAATCATCACCACAACATTATCACTAGTTTAACAGCAAAACCCAAGCTCTATAACACTTAAAACATCACCAAACATCCAATTACACAATCAAACTCTCAAGCCTCCAAACCACATAAAAACAACGCAAAACCTTGAAATTTCCAGCTGAAATACCTTACCTCAATTATGAATTGAACCCCTTTCAGTTGCTAATCATGATCCTAAACTCTCAAGCCTTAAGCCTGAAGCTTCAATTCTCCACTTTGTTTAAGAATCCCAACCGAGTAGAAAGAGAGAAAAGTGATCGAGAGTGAGAGAGAAAGAAAAACTCTATTTTGCCTTAGTTTATTCCACAGCCTTCCTTGCTGAACATATCCAATGGTCAAAATGATCAAGTTGCCCCTAGGGCCATTCTAATCTTTCAAAGCCACCCAAGGGCATAATTGTCATTTCACACCTCTACTGTTAATCATAATTAACGTCCTCCAATTCCCATTATTCCCAATATCCTCAAATAATTATGAAATCATATCCCATTACCCGCTCATTCCCAATAATGTACTAAACACCAACTTACTCCTAGGCTCACCCAGAGCCCGATAATTAATCCCATTATGACCGAACCGCTAACTTTCATTCTAGGATCGTCTCATGCCGAATAGTTGAAACATATCCACATAATAATGTGGTCTAACCCATATATCACATTCTTGCACAAAAATATACAAATACGCCCTTAACAACCAAAATTACAAAAATGCCCTTCTAATAAGAAGTGGGCCCACATGCATGAAATTATCATCATATAATAATATAATTCACAAAATCATGCATTTAATCACATAATCACATATTAAATCAATTATGGCCCTCCTCGCCCCTAATCCAGGCACTAAGCCACATTAAGGAATTTGAGACATTACACTTAGGGCCAGGTCGTGGTCCGCATAGGGAGGTTTTTTTCTAGGGTTGTTTTTAAGCTTGGGGAGGCTTGTGGAGTCAAACTTAAGTGTTCATGATGATTTCTACTTCCTAATTTAGTAGAAATTGAGGTCCTGGAGGCTATTATTTGAATCCAAAGTTTTTAAATGGTTTAGAAGTTTATGGTTATCCATTATCGCAGTGTGGCTAGGTTTTACTACAAGAGGTCAGGAATTTAGGATCATGCTCAAGGTCATTATACGCTTGTTGCTCAGGATCCGAGGTAAGAAAACTGCACCATGTGGTTGTCGTTGGGACTGAGATTCTCTGTATTTGAATATATGCATTCTGTAAGAACTATATTTGTTATATAGGAAAAGAAAGAATGGCCTAAGGGTACCGGGGCTGATGATAAGCGTATTGGAAGCGAGTCGACCAATGTGAGCTGGGGTCAGCTAATTAATCAAAGGAATCGGCCTAAGCGAGCCGGGGTCAGCTAAGTAAACAGAGGGCTCGGGCTTAGGGCACCGACCCTAAATATTTTTATTATTGATTGAAATGTATGATTGAGAATATATATTTGTTGTTGTGTAGCTTAATGCTTGTACTCAGTTGAATAATTGGACTGGTTGGGTCAAGGTTGATTAAATGCCACCGTTGTTCTTTTATTGGTATTGTTTCCTATAAACTATTGTTAGCTGAATCTAGTGAGTTATATTTACTGTCTTTAAATTGTTTCCTAGCTTTGCGTGTTGTTATAAGTTTTCTTGCTGGGCCTTGGCTCACGAGTGCTACGTGGTGCAGGTAAGGTAGTTGATAGCTGGATCGGCCATGAGTTCGAGAGATTCAGGGGCGGTGTGTACATATGCAACCTACTAGATCGCCACGGTCAGAATAACTTGGAAGGAACAAGGGTTAAACTCTATTTTTGCAGCTTAGGATGGCTAAATTGTAAACTTATTTTTGGGATCCCCTGTACGAACTTAATATTTTAATGAATAATATTCATTTTGTTGACCAACTCTTTTATTACTTGACCTTCACTTAGTCTATAACTGCACATTTAAGTTCAAACGACTTCCTTAGCAAGTTAAGAACTACTTTAAACACACGGTGTAACGGTCTCGAAGCCTCTCCCTACCTTGTTAATGAATGATGTTACATTTGAATTCAATGATGAGTGCCTTAATGCATTCAAGGTACTTAAGGAGAAGTTAACTTCAACAACCATTGTTGTTGCACCTAACAGGGATCTCCCATTTGACCTGATGTGTGATGCGAGTGATTATGCTATGAGAACAGTTTTGGGGCAATGCATTGAAAAAGTATTCTGGTCTATATATTATGCTAGTAAGACCCTCAATGATGTACAACTAAATTATGCCACTATAGAGAAAGAGCTTCTAGCCATTGTGTATGCATTTGACATGTTCAAGTCGTATCTTATTGGTAATAAGGTGACTATATACACTAACCATTCACCCATTCAGTATTTGATGACTAAGAAAGATGGAATGCCCCGTCTCATTAGATGGGTATTAATACTTCAAGAGCTTGACATGGAAATTCTTGATAAAAAGGGCAATGAAAATCTTGTAGCAGAACACTTCTCAAGGCTTGAGGTAGAGAAGAGTTAAAACATCAAGTGGAAATAAATGATTACTTCCACAATGAGCAACTATTTAGGGTAAGTGATAGTTCAATGGTGTCATGGTTTGCTGATTATGTGAATTTTTTAGTTGCAATTATTATGCCTTTTGAGATGAATAGACAATAGCTTAAGAAATTTTACTCAGAAGTAAAACACTATTATTAGGAGGAGCCCATACTGTACAAGAACTATACAGACCAGATCGTTCGTCGTTGTGTACCGGTTGAAGAAATGAATTCTATCTTGACCCATTGTCATACTCTCCAGTGTGGTGGTCAATTTGGAGGGTCAAGAACAACTGCGAAAGTTCTTCAAAGTGGTTTCTTTTGGCCTACACTTTTTAGATATGCTCAAGAGTTTGTTAAGAAATGTGATCGTTGCCAACGCACCGGGAATATTATGTAGAAATGAGATGCCACTATCTTCTATTTTGGAGGTGGAATTGTTCGATGTTTTGGGGATAGACTCCATGGGACTGTTTCCCCCATCGTACAATAATAAATATATTTTGCTTGTAGTGGATTATGTGTTAAAGTGGGTAGAAGCAGTTGGAACACCTACAAATGATGGGAAAGTGGTGTTAAATTTTTTTCAAAAGTACATCTTCACTCGGTTTGGTACTCCTTGAGCTATCATAAGTCATGAAGGGAGTCATTTTGTAACAGTCGGTTTGATGCATTGCTCTCTAGATATGGAGCTCGGCACCCAACTGCTTGGCCTTATCAACCTCAGAGTAATGGCCAAAAAGAAATCTCAAATAGAGGAAGTGAAAAACATTTTAGAGAAAACCGTGTAAAACTTGCAGAAGAATTGGTCTAAAAGGCTCGATAATGCAGTTTGGGCCTATAGAATAGCTTTTAAAACACCCATTGGTTTATCACCCTATAGGTTGGTTTTTGGAAAGGCATGTCATCTAACAGTGGAACTAAAGCATCAGGCATACAAGGCAATGAGAAAGCTAAACATTGATATGGTTGCTGCAGGTGAGAAGAGGTTGTTGTAGTTAAATGAATTAGAGGAATTTCAAAATGAGGCATATGATTATGCAAATGTAAACAAAGAAAGAACTAAGGGCTGGCATGATAAGAACCTCGTTCGAATGAGATGTAACCTAGGCAGCAAGTAGTTCTTTTCAATTCGCGGGTGAAGCTATTTCTGTGAGAATATTACCTTATGAAGTAGTAGAACTGAAAAATAAAAATGGTGAAATGTTCAAGGTGAATGGGCAGCAAGTGAAGCCATAATCGAGTGGGCTCGTCGACCAAGCGAAGTAAATTATCCTCTTGAAGCCCATCTGAAGAGGAGTTCAACGTCCAGCTAAATGACGTTAATGACAGAGCCACTGGGAGGTATCTAGCAATTTTATTTTTATTAGTTTATGAAATTTTTTAGTTGTTTTTGTTTCAAGTATAGTTTTGACATTTTATCTTTCATTTTTTTCGTTTTATTGTATTTTGTAATGTTATTCAATCCGTGGAAATCGTGAAAACTAAAAAAATGGCAATTAGAGTTGCGACGCCATTTACAAGGGTCGCAGCTAGGCAGGAAACAAAGAGGGCTCAAATTTTCATGGAGCAATTAGAGCCGCAACGCAAGGTATGAAAGCCTCAACATAGAAGACTTACAGAGGTTTCAAGAATATCCAACCAAAGACACTAGTTGCAACGCTACTTTGGGCCAGGGATTAAAACACGAAAAAAATACCATTCTCACCCATTCTTTTCTTATTTTTTTCAACTTCTTCATTTTACTCTTCCTTTCTTCCAAAATTTTCCCAATCCCATTTAAGCCAAAAAAAAAATCACACATTACAACCCAAATCCCCATCTTTCTTCCATAGATTTAGCCTCCTACACTTATAAATCCTCCATTTTCATCCAAAAATTCACTTCACCTAAATTCCAAACCCAAACTCCTAATTTTTGAAAATAAGTGGTCAAAGTATAAATTTCTTCGGCATTTGGTTCAATCAAGGCAGTGAAGAGTATTGCTACTGTTAAGTAAGTCTTTAAACTTGATTGTTTCTCTTGATTTGATGGGTTTCTTGTCAGAGGAAGAATAGGGGGTTTTTGTTTTATGGATATGTTATTACATTTGTATTGGGATTGTTGTGTAGTGTTGAATTGCTATGAATTAGACAAATATTGTGTTGGAAATATTTGGCATAGTGAGAAATCTAGGGGAAGTGCAGTCGAAATTTCAGTACACTAAGCTTGGGGTACTATAAGAGAGAAAAGGAAGAGAAAAGCATTATGGGTCCAAAGAGAAATCCTACTCAAGCCTCCACTTCCAAAAATAACTCTAGATCATCGCCCTCTCGAAATCCTTCACCCACTGGAGTTTGATCCTGTAAAGTTTGCCAACAAAACTGCTTTTAATATATGTAAGCGCTTATGTGCATGATCCTTGGTGCCGGAAAGTTGTATGATTTAACAAGATGACCCATATGAGACTCCCACTTATGAAATCACCCGGACAGAAATTGCAAGAAGAAAAATGGACAATCTTTTTAGAGGAGAAGATGACTAGGGCCAATTGTTCCCAAGTCTATGAATTTTATGCAAATTTTCAAGAACAAGAAAATTATGAGGTTTTTGTAAGGGGGAAGAAAGTCCCAGCTCACATTGAATCTATTAATGCCTTATATGGGTTGCATTCTCTAGATCAGGAGGAAGATGAATATCACCAGTGGGCTTATGGGAGTGAGGTTGATTATGTTGATGTTACAGAAACTGTGGGCATGCCCGGTGCTCATTTCACTTACTCACAAGATGTCCCTAAGCACATGTGGAGATATCAATTAAATAAAGTGGCTTGTGCTTGGAAATATTTTGAGAGTGCTCGTTTACTGCCCACTACACATATGTCAGATATTTGCAAAGAGGTATGGAATATCGAGATGATCCATATGAGACTCCCACTTATGAAATCATCCTGGTTGAAAATTGCAAGAAGAAAATGGAAAATGTTTGTAGAGGAGAAGATGACTAGGTCCAACTGTTTCCAAGTTTATGAATTTTATACAAATTTTCTAGATCAATAAGATAATGATGTTTTTGTAAGGGGGAAGAAAGTCCTAGCTCACATCGAATCCATTAATGCCTTATATGGGTTGCATTCTCTTAACCAGGAGGAAGATAAATATCACTAGTGGGCTTATGGGAGTGAGGTTGATTATGTTGATGTTGCAGAAACTGTGGGCATGCCCGGTGACCATTTCACTTACTCACAAGATGTCCCCAAGCACATGTGGAGATATCAATTAAATCCAATGGCTCGTGCTTGGACATATTTTGTGAGTGCTTGTTTACTGCCCACTACACATATGTCAGATATTGGAAAAGATCGTCTACTCCTCGTATATGCAATTATGAAGGGGTTGTCCATTAAAAGTTGGTAGAGTGATTTGCAATCTTTATAGGCTTACTACTACAGGTGGTTTAGGTCATGGGTCCTTGATAAAAGATTTATGTTATACATTGGATGTACTAGTTTTTGAGAGTGACATTATTCTGAAGGTCATGACCCCGTTAGTCGAGCTAAATTACTAAAATATCTTATGACGTCCTTAGAACCTCCACCACCTGCCCAAGGGAATCTCAATGTGCAAAAAGAACAAAGGTGTGATGATGATGATGATGACGATGGTGATGGCAATGAGGCCGCTCATATTCTGCATGAAGCATGAGCCTCGCAGGAAAGTGCACTGCTTTTGGCCATTGGTGGCCCCTTCGACCCCAACGTACAGTATATGCACGACCAATTGAATTATGTTGTGCAATAGAACCAATATCAAATTGTACAGAACCAACATATGCACCAGTTCATGGCCCAACGGAGCACGTATGATATCACTCATGTTGAACAACTGACCGCATTGGTCAGTCGATGGTAAATTCATCACAATGAAGAGCCAGTATCTTTCCGACACCCGCCTCAATTCTATCCATATTAGGCACTACTGCCTTCGCAACCTTTTTAAAGCATGTTGATATCTAAGTATGCTTGACAATGTTTATATTTCACACACTCTACTTTTCTAAGTTGTGTTTGTGTTTTAGTTGTCTTGTATCTTGTTGAGTCTTTTATTTGTAATATTGTTGTATCTAGGATGTTGAATGTTTAGAGTGTCATGTATGTTGAATCAAGTTGACAATGATAAGCCAATGAGAATAATTGAATGAATTATTTGTAGAGCTAGATGAAAACAAAAGTCAATTAAATCTGTGTGCTTGATTGTACTATTTGCATGGTTTACTTGGGTGCTTATAAATATTTAAGAGCTTAATCATGATTTGTGAATTAATTCCTTGTGTTTGAAAAACATTTATGTTCGCTGAATTTTGTTTGTGGAAAGTTGTACAAATTTCTTAGAACTTTCTTGCTTATTATTCGAGATTACATCCTAGATGATGCATGCTTAAGAAGATGATTTAGGTGATTCTTTGGAATGCTTGAGTCTTTCAAGCCAACCTTTATTAATAAATCCCTACTTACCCACTTTGAGCTTAATAAAATTATTTTTATTGTTGACATTAATGTTGAGCCTAATATGAACACTTAAAATCTACATTTCCTTTGATTTTACCATGAGCATATAAAAATTGATTGCGGTATTGGTTTGTAATGAGGTATGTATTTGAAAAGGTTATTGATAGAAAAATAAAAAGATTGAGAGAAAATATATATATGGAAAATGAACTACACTCCAATTGGCCATACAAATAAGTTTGGGGGAGTGTAGTATCATTAAAAAAAGGGAAAAGTTTGATGTGTATGCATTTTCTCTCAAAACAAGTACGAATGGGAAAGTTGGGAATGCTTTTGGGGTTTGAAAGTGTATTATAAGTTTGGTTTGTTTGGTTTGAATGCTTATGGTTATTTTGAGCATAAAATGACATTTCATCTACCTTTGCCTAAGTCATTCATTATAAACTTTAATACTCCTTTTGATTATTGAGCATATGTTTGTTAGGATTAATGCCCTAAAAGCATGTGAACACATTTTATTAGGTTTTAAATAAAAGTACAATTTTATTATATTTGAATGTTATAATTATTGTTTGAATTAATTATATGATAATATCAAGAAAATTCTGTATTCATTCATGAGTATATGATCTTTAATTAGTACAAGAGAATTAAGATCATATATAATGAATAAAATAGTCAGTAACATATTAAAATATGGAGTGTTTAATAAATGGATACTAGTACGGTTTGCTAAGCATACAAGATGTGAGTAATCTAGATTCAGATTACTAATGTGGATAGACATTTTAGTAAAGGTGATGTATATAATAGAGATTATGTATTAGAGAACCGATGACAATTAATTATCTTTATAAACATGTTGTTTGACATAAAGATTAAATTCTTATCATAATATATGATCATTTGTGGATCAGTCTAAATCCTGAGTATTCATGAACTCTTATTTGTGTTTATTGGATCTTTTGATTCACTTGTTAAAGTCTCTTAGAATAATGAGGCTAATGACTTTTGTTTTGGAGATTCAATATCATGGATGGCTGGGAACATGAATTACAATAATGGAATCCATTCTTTCCTAACAGATCGAATATTGATTCCCTTAAGGGTTAATTCTGGAAGTGAATAGTTATCGAGCTCAAATCTATAATTAGATTATAGATTAATTATTCGCTAGTGAATTAATGGTACTTGTTTACCGAAAAACGGACTACCTGATGACATGGCAGGATTAGCCTACACGTGGAATACATGTGGCGGTTTAAGTAAGTATGATCTGTTTGACCATCGACCAGAAGAGAATTGGCTCATCAGACAACATAATTATGGGCGACCAGTCTGGTCGCATATTTTCATTTATTTCCTTCAGATATGTAATCTTGTAATTATATATTAACTGTAATTTCCATTATTACTTAGCTACATCTGTATTAAATGTAATTAAGGTCCATTGGCCCATGTAGAACTCCTTTAGCCTATAAATAAAAATCAAAGGGCTCAAGAGAAAGGACTTTTGGATTTTTGGACTTATGCAACTTGAGAATTCTAAGAGAGAAGTAGAGTTTCTATCCACCATATTTGTATTCATCCTAAATCTAGTGAAACTCGTGAGCCCTGAGTTCATTGATCACAGTTCTTGGGATTTACATTAATAAGAACACTAAGTGGACGTAGGTCATTACCATCTTATTGGGGCCGAACCACTATAAATCTTTTGCGTTGTTTATCTTTTTGTCTTGATTTCATCTCAATTTCTATTATTTTACTTGACTCCGTGTCGTTGACCAATTCGAGGGTCAACATTTTGGTGCTTTCATTGAGAGCGGAACTCAAGACATCCAAAAAGATCAAATGGCGTAAACGTTTAGAAAGACTAGACAAACCTCCGGTACTGCACCAACCCAGCCTCCTCCACAAAATGTGGCTGAGGATGAGCCACAAATAGATTTCGAAGAGGGGATAATGGATTCTGAGACCCTGAGGACAACACTGATTGTGTTGTAGGAAGAATTAACTAATCTGAGGGCTAATCAGGAAAATGTGGCTGAAAACATGGCATTACAGCGGAGAGAGATTAACATGCACCGTCAAGAGATGAATGAGTGGTAGGCCGACTTGGACCGCCGATAGAGGGACACCACTGCCGCCCTGAAGGTAGCCATTTAGTTTGCACGAGGAAAGCCTACACCTGTTTCTCAACCGGATCAACCACTCAGTGTACCGCCACAACAAGGTCCGCATTCAAATCATCCACAACATCACCACACTCCACCTCAACCGGCAAGCCTTCATAGGTCGGAGCAACCTCCTGCTGCTCAACAGGATATTCCGTTTCAAGATCCTGAGCAGCAACCTCCTTCTCGTGCTGGTCATGATAATCCCTAGTAGCAAAGGCAGAATAGGGCCGGGCAGCCTCCCCGAAGCCTTAGACGCCAAACTGCTAAGGAGCCAAATCCACCAAGCAGGGGACAACGTCCTTCTGCTGCTAGAAGGAAAAGCGAGTCAGGCTCTGTAGTCAGAGCCCCCCCACAAAATAATAATGCCAGGGGACCCACCGACCAACGCAAGCCTCCACCTGACGGTCGGGACATGCTAGCGAGCGAAGGAAGAAATAGTGCGATCACCAGGTCGCACCATAGTTTGTCGCATTTTAGGGATGGTCATGTCTACAATGAAGCTGATTCCGGTAGAGGAAATGTTGGTCGAATGCAAGGAGAGAGGGGTGGAGAATGGAATCCCCTCCCAAGAGAAAATTGCCTGACAAGCCAGAATGCTGGGGGGCAGCCTAGGCAACCTAACGTCCTTGATCGACTGGGTGTTAGCGAGCAAAATCGTAGGGGTGATGATTTGAGGGACTTACTCAATGAAAGGTGGGAAAGGCACAACTAGTATGCCCTTCCTGCACCGGTCACCCCAACAATAACAGACGTTGTATAGGCCCAACTCGATGCGTTGAATCAGACATCCCACATTGAGTACGACCGTAGAAGAGGCACTCTGCTCATACAAAGGATAGCAATGGCCGAAACCCCAAGAAAATTTAAGATGCCAGCCTTACCCAACTTCAATGGATTGGGAGACCCAATATCTCATGTGAATAAAATCGGGATACAAATGTTCATCCAGAAGGTGTCAGATGACACTCGATGCAGAATTTTTCCAGCCACCTTATCTGATACTGCTCAAGAGTGGTTTTTTAAATTCCCTCCTGCTAGCATAGTGTCTTGGGAAATGTTCGTGAAAGAGTTTTACGGGCAATTTTACACTAGTGGAGTACATCCGACTGAGCCAACCAACTGGTCAAGATATGCCAGAAGAAAGGCGAATCCTTGAAGGAGTATGTCCAGTGCTTTATGCGAGCCACTGCTGGGGCTAAGATAGTTGGTGATGAGGGGAAGATGATGGCACTTACTACTAGAGTATGGCACCATTCATCACTCTGGAACAATTTAAGGAAGAATGGGGTGAAGAGCACCTAAGAATTTCTGGACCGGGCGGATCGGTACATCAAGCTAGAAGAGGCAATATCCAATGAGGGGAAGGCACCCACAGATGAGCAGGGTCTGAAGGAAGATCCCACCAAAGTTGCCAATGGGTCTAGGAAACCCAATGGCAATGACAAAAAGAACAGGAAAAATAGACGGAAAAGGGCGAACCACGAGCCGTCAACGTCTGAGAATAAGCGCCCTAAAAGTAACATATTCGAGCCAAGCTTCACCAATTACACGGCCCTAGTCGAAAGCAGAGCAGAAATGTACCAGGCTACCAACACCACTATCCCTTACAAGCGACTAGCGCCGATCAGGAAAGATATCTCCAAAAGAGATACAACCTAGTTTTGTCATTTTCACAACGACTATGGTCATGACACCAAAAAGTGCAACCAAATAAAGATGAGATTAAGTTCCTTATCAAGAAAGGACACCTAAGAAGATGTATGACCCACAGGAGGTTCTCAGCGAGAGGCTCAAGGAGGCAACGAGCAGGCATTTGTACGCCAATGCTCGCCCCCTTTACAGCCAGCTCCAGTGGCGGGGGCAATATGCCCAAACCTTACGTCATGACCAGGACATTGAAATGCTGAATGTGGAGGAGAGAACTCCCAAAAAATCTCGAACAGAGGAAGAACTGATAAATTTCTCTGAGCTTGACGCCCAACACGTCCGATTTCCCCATTTGGATCCTCTGGTCATGGATGTCCAGATCGCCAATATGATGGTTATCGGGTGTTAGTGGATATAGGAAGCTCAGTAAACATTATGTACAAGTCTTTGCTGGAGAGGATGAAGTTGTCAGTGTAGGATTTGGAGCCATGCAACCAAACCATTTATGGTTTTTCTGGCAAAGAGCTCATGCCAACGGGGTCAATCAGGCTTCCAGTCACACCAGGAACTTCACCTGCGAACAGGACATTAATCACTACTTTTATAGTAGTTGATTCTCCTTCGGCATATAATGTTGTCATTGGAAGGCCTATTCTAGTCGACCTACGAGCCGTGACCTCGATCTGACACCTAGCCATGAAGTTTTCAACCGACGCATGGGTAGGATGCGTGTTGCGAAACAAATGAGAAGCGCAAGAATGCTATAATTCCTCGATTACCAAGGCGAAAAGGGGTGGATCGAGAGAAAGAGCCGAGAAAGGGTTGCTTTTGGCCAATGAAGTACAAGCCCAATCAGGTGAGCAGGTCACCAAATAGGGTGTTGCCCAATGTGAGGATAGAGATTTAGATCCTCACTTTGGGGATTTTAAAGAAGACGTAGGACCAGTCAAGGGCCTCGAGGAGGTCCTACTTGATGAGGCAGATCCGACCACGGTTGTGACAGTCGGTAAAAACATAGAGACAACAACAAAACAAAACTGGTGGAATTTTTAAAGGAGAACCAGGAGTTGTTTTCCTGGTTGCATAAGGATATCGTTCGGATTGACCCAGCAGTTATCAGTCATGTCTTAAACATAGATAAAAGTTTTCCACCAGTACAACAAAAAAGGAGGCTACTCGACAAAGATAGATCAAAAGCGTTAAAAAAAGAGGTCCAGAAGCTAAAGGAGAACAGATTCATCAGGGTAGCGTTTTATCCATCTTGGGTCTATTATCCCGTCCTAGTTCCCAAGCCGAATGGCTAGTGGAGGACATGCGTGGATTTCATAAACTTTAATAAAGCCTGCCTGAAGGATTGTTTCCTCCTCCCAAGGATCGACCAGCTGGTCGATGCAACTTCAGGGCATGAGATCCTATCATTCATGGATGCATACTCTGGATACAATTAGATCAGTATGCACCCACCTCATGAGGATCATACTAGCTTTCGAACTAATACAGGGCTTTAGTGTTACAAAGTTATGCCTTTCAGTTTGAAAAACACTAGTGCGACTTACCAATGACTAGTCAATCACTTGTTCACATAGCTGATCGATGTTAACAAGGAGGTTTATGTTGATGACATGGTAATTAAGTCGAAGAAGGAAGAAGAATACATTGGGGACTTTCAAGAGTGCTTCAACATCTTGAACAAATATCAGATGAAGTTGAATCCCCTTAAGTGTTCCTTCGGAGTTAGATCGCGAAAATTTTTGGGATTCATAGTGAACTCGCGACGTATCGAAGCTAATCCCGAAAAGATCAATGCCCTGATCGAAATAAAGCCGCCAGCTAAAATTAAAGATGTTCAAAGTCTAATAGGAAGGATCATCGCTTTGAGAAGATTCAATTCCAAATCAACGGACAAATGCGTTCCATTTTTTAATCTACTTAGGGGCAAATAGGAAATTCGAGTGGACGAAAGAGTGTGAGAAGGCTTTCCAGGCTCTAAAGTCTCATATGTTGCAACCACTGATTTAGGCCAAACTGATCAAGAAAGAGACTTTGTTCATCTATTTAGCAGTCATCGAGTATGCTGCTAGCGCTGTCCTGATCAGAGAGGAGGAACATGTTCAAAAAGTTGTGTATTATATAAGCAAAAGGCTAAGAGGAGCAGAATTGCGATATCCGCCCATTGAGAAATTAGCCTATTGCTTGATTTTAGCCTCCAAAAAGTTGCGACCATACTTCAAAGCTCACCCCATCGTAGTACTCGCCGACCAGCCCCTACAGCAAGTCCTGCAGAAGCCAAATTTCGTTGGTCGATTGTTAAAATGGGAAGTCGAACATGGACAGTTTTATATTTCTTACTCACCATGTGCAGCTATGAAGAGATAGGCTTTAGCAGATTTTTTCCCAAAATTTACTAGGCTCCAGGATACCGAGTCAATAGAAGAGCCTGAACTCCAAAGCCAAACTCCTTCCTAGAAGTTGTTCGTAGATGGTTCTGCCAACGAGCACAATGCTATAGCAGGTTTGATCTTAGTCATGCCCGAAGGGCATCGATTCCACTGTGCAATAATATTTGACTTCACGACATCCAATAATGAAGCCAAATACAAAGCTCTGGTCATAGGATTAAGATTAGCCAAGGACATGGATATAGAGTCACTTAAAATCTACAGTTACTCCTAGTTAGTGGTTAATCAAATTATTGGTGAATATCAAGCCCGGGGTCTGAAGATGGTTGCTTATTTGAATAAAGAAAAAGACTTATTGGCACAGTTCGAATAATATACTCCCCAACAAGTACTTCGCGACCAGAACTCAATGCTGATGCTTTGGCCAAGTTAACAAACGCAAAGGATGCTGACACCTTGAATATAGTACCTGTTGAACATTTGTCTGCACCGAGCATTCAAACAGAAGAGTCTTCCCTGGTAATCAAAGCAATAGACACATGGATGATGCCCTTCATTGAATACTTAGAGCATGGAGTGCTGCCAGCGGACAGAAATAAAGCAAAAATCCACAAGAGGCAGTCGGCTCGATTCATTCTATTCGATGGAATTTTTTACAGAAGAGGGTACTCAATGCAACTTCTAAGGTGTGTTTCAAAGGAAAATACCAAAGAATTAATGCGAGAAGTCCATGAAGGTTTCTACGGAGATCATGCTGGGGGGTAGAGTTTATCAAAAAAGATCCTAAGGCAAGGATACTTCTGGCCAACGATGAATGAAGACTCTCTGGATTTTTCTCGGTAGTGTGACAAGTGCCAAAGGTTCTCCAAGATACTGTGAGCAGCCTCTAATGAGCTAAAACAGATGCAAAGCCCGTGGCCATTTGCTGTGTGGGGAATAGATTTGATCAGGTCTTTACCCACAGGAAAAGGCAATGTCAAGTATGTTGTAGTTGTTGTTGACTACTACACAAAGTGGGTCGAAGCTGCTAGATTTTGTTGTCAAGAAAATCGTGTGTCGCTATGGGTTGCCAAGAAAGATTGTCTCGGATAACGGCACACAATTTGAGAGCGATCTGTTCACAGATTTTTGCAAAAGGCATGTGATTATCAAGAGTTTTTCTTCAGTGGCTCATCCACAGGCAAACAGACAGGTTGAGGCTGTCAACAAAACAATGAAGGATACCCTAAAGAAAAAGCTTGAAGAAGAGAAGGGGGCATGGCTAGAACAATTACCTGAAGTCCTTTGGTCGTATAGAACGTCCCATCGAATTAGAACCACCGTCGCATATAAGATTGACATATGATTATAGTATTAATAGTCAGTTATTAATGGAATCTTTGGAATTGGTCGATGAAAGGCGCGAGCAAGCTCAGCTCCGAGTAGCAGCTTACCAGCAAAAGGTCGCTCAGTATTTCAACTCTAAAGTATGCTAAAGAAAATTTAACGTGGGAGATTTGGTACTTAGATGAGTTTTTCTTAACCTCCGCGATCAAGTCGCTGGAGTGCTTGGACCTAACTGGGAAGGGCCGTATCAAACTAAAGAAGTCCTCAAACCAGGCACCTATAAACTTGCTCGCTTAAATGGAGATCTCATTCCTCACTATTGGAATGGAGAACACCTGTGCAAGTATTATCAATAAACAGTCCTTTTTAAAGAACTGGCTTGTATTAATTTCTCTTTTTACAAGTTTGTGAACAAGGGTTAGTCAGTCGTATGACTAGTCGCTTATAAGTGTGAGTCAATTTTTTGATCACTCGTACAGACACGATTGTCCATTTATTATGAGAAATATATAAAACTATGCACAAACAGTTATTATTGCCAATTATTGTATTTATTACAAGTATTTTCTCATTATGTGTGTTGTTTTTCTATATAATCACTTTTTATAAGTATTTTTATGAGCTGTAATTTTCGAACAGGTCTTGGTCTTGGCAAGTGATTGAGGACCTTATGCTCCTCAATCACTTGGGGGGCATATAAGATACTAAGCAAGCACAGCATATCAATAGGCATATGTAAACACACGAGAAAAATAAGGGAAAGCATACTATGGTACTTAGGTATTTTTCAAAATTTTGTTTAAATTTTATTAAATCAAAACAAAGTGCTATGCTAAGTTCGGTCATGCGAGCATATGTTATAATAAATTGCAAATATTATAATATTAAAGTAAAATGTTTTACACCGCGAGCAGTTGCTACTCGGATGTAATTGATAATTAATTAAAATCTGCCCTATGCAGCAAAATATTGTCTTGACATTAGGAACCGTAGTTCGTGTGTCCTAGTTACAAATTAAAACGAAATAAATAGATTTATGAAACAGCAGGAGCAATAGGAGGATCTTGTTGAGGCTGCTGATCGACTGTAGTATCAACACCCTCATCAATGCCTTTGATACCTATGACCAAAAAAATCTCGGGGGATCCCTGAGCTGTCTCGTCTTCAAAGCGAGCAACACATTTTGCCAGCTCAGCCTGCTTCATACGCTCTGGTAAATAATCGAAGTTCACCCGACGATTGTTTTTCCAGAACATATAAAAGTAGTTAAACGTTGCTCCCCTGAACCTCTCCACGTCACTAGCGTTAGTCTCTTCGAGCAATTTGAGTCGCTCTTCCAACTTAAGAGTCTCTTTCCTACTGATCACCAGTTCATCTTTGAATTTGGAGGCCTCTTTGTAGGGCAACACTGAGGACTCCTTATACCTCTCTTTCAATTCAGTGACTTTGGCTAGGGCCTCCTTTTGTTGCATCAACTCCCCAACCAGTTTGGAAATCTTCTCCTCAGCAGCTCGTGGCTGTTCGACATTTTTCTCCTCGGCTGCCTTGAGCTGATCAGCGTGTTTGGTCTCGGTCATTTTGAGCTGCTTGCCAAGTCTCTCGTCAACAACTTTGGTCTCTTTAGCGTATTCAGCAGCCATCGTGTAATGCCCTAACTCCAGGGACCGCTACAGTGCACATTGCAAACAGTGCTAAACTCGCTAATCGAGTCATTTGGCCATAAATGTGTAACTAAGTATGATTAGGGGTTTAGGGATTAAAAATTTCGGTTAAGATGTAACGTTTCTCTAGAACGTTTACTATATACATTGGGATCCCAAAAATATAATTTCAGAGTCTATTACAAGAGAATATTTACAACAGGCCGTTCTAAGCGGCAAAACAGGGTTTAACCCTAGTTCCTCTTTCAAACCTCGCCCAAGTATTGGTCGAGCAACTGCATATGTACACGTCATCACCTAAGCTCTCCAACTCAAGGATGGTCCAGCTTCCTTTTGCCTTTACCTACACCACAAAGCACCCGTGAGCCAAAGCTCAGCAAGAAAACTCATATGCTCATGAACAGTCATATCATGATATCAAATCATATCTGGCATGCCTAGCAAACATAGCTCTATTCAGCATGCAAATGAATTCAAACAATGTTGGGGTATCCAGGATAAGAAGTCCTACCCTTTCTAATTGGAGGACTATCTAGTCAATCCTAATCAGATGAGTGTCGCAACACTTGAGGTTCTGGTTGACCATGCTGAGTGACCAACAAGCAAGTCACTGGGGCCTCAGTGCCCAAAGCCATGCATATGATGATCAAAATGATCATACAGAGGTCATAGCTCTGATCGGATGAGTGAATATCACTTTGAGGTCATGTTAAACCATACTGAGTGACCGACAAACAAGTCACTAGGGGCCCAGTGCCCATAGCCGTGTAACGACACCGTTACCTAGGCTTTCTTGCAATGGCTCTTATAAAATGAGTGACTGACAAGCATGTCACTGAGGGTCGGTGCCCATAGACATGTGACCTAACGGTCATGGGGCTCGCTAGCCCTGGCTCTAAATGACTAGCCTTTGGCTAGATAAGCGCTTGTTTATATTCATCGAACTTTAGGTCGGTCCTTCATTAATGCTCTTTGAGTCATTCAATGTAGAAGGTCGATTAGGTCTAATCGACATGGCTTGCGTGGAACACGCTAAGGCCGTCCTGTCTAGTGAGTCAGCCCAATGTGACCAGTGCCCAGTTCCACTTCCACTGCCGAACCTGACTAATAAGTCACTGCTTCACAGTTGATACTAACACCTTTGCCAATTCTGACTAGTTAGTCAAAGCCATGAACAAGTAAGCAATGCTATCAAACATATATCATATGTCACACATCCAAAGATGAGGCATTCAACATGCTTACTAAACAATTGTGAGCATAATAATGATCGTGCACAAACACAGAGACTCAAGCTCTGACCACTCTCATATTCATCATTCATGGCATGACCTAATCACATGTTTCTCGTGCATCTCATGCATCACATTTAACCATCCAGCATGCCTCAACAATAATCATATGCAAATGGGCAAAGTTGCGAAGCATTCATTATGCTATCAATGTTTACATTTAAACATCCAACATGCATCATAAAAAGCCATGCATGTCACACATGGGGTGCAGCTTTCTTACCTTGGGTCCAAGCACAGGTTACCAACAAATGAGCCATAAGCACGATCCTGATTCCAAGCCTCTAGTGATAACCTAGTCACAACCATAAATGGTGATCGAATGAGTTCAAGTTCTTAAACCTACGCTTGAACTAAAACTTAGCCTCCAAGACATCAATCCTCACTAATCCGGGTAGTAGGAATGATCCCGAGGCCTAAAACCATGTTCCCAGGGTCAAAACACCCAAACGGGCTCAAAAGCCTGCCTGAGCCACGGCCCTAGATCCTTGAGCCGCGGCCCCCAGCACAACCAGAGGCAAGCGCTGCGGCGCCCACACCAAGGGCCGCTGCCCAACTTTGGGGCAGCCATTTTTCTTCGTTTTTAACCTTTTAAAACCTCCCAAAAACATGTCTAAACATTCCCAAATCATCAAATCAAAGTTCCCAATGGTCCAAAACCACCAAAACCTGAGGCTCAAACAAACTAAAAACTCAACGATTCACAAAGTCCAATTCAAGCTTAAAAACTTAAAACTTAAACTTGAATTACCTCCAATTGAGTTGTTTCCAACTAAATCCTCCGACTAATAAGCTTCTAATTCTCCTTAGGATTGCGATGCCTCGATCCTTGCTTGAATCCGAGTCCTAGAACTCAAGTTATCTTTGAAAACGAGATTGGGAGACAAAAAGGGAACTTTTAGGGAGAGAGAACGTACAGCACGTTCATTTTATTTCTTAAACGGTTACTTCAAGCTTAAGTAGCTTCCAATAAAACCTAATGCTCGGGGTCCTGAAAACACCCCCGGGGATATTATAGTCAAAACTTCCAGAATTTCCCCCTGATCTTACTAACTCCCAGTTTATCACCAAATATTAATTCCCATTACCCAATAACCCGGTAATGCTCTAAATACCCCTTGACTTACTCCAAGTCAAGCTTAAATCCCGTTGTGACTTTCCCACTAGCTTACCTCCTAGGATCGTCTTGTGCTGGGTAAACCTGGCATAACCAAATAATAACAAAGCACCATGCCCATTTCACACATATATGCCAAAAATGCCCGAAATGGTCAAAATATGGAAATCACCCAATTAATCACAAATGGGTTCACATGCATATCTAATACACATAAACATGCATATTATCATTAAATAGCATAATAAATCAATTATGGCCCTCCCGGCCTCCTAATCAAGGTCCTAAACCTTATTAGGAAATTTGGGGCATTACAACTATCCCCTCCTTATAGAAATTTCGTCCTCGAAATTTATGTGAACCGCCCGGAATATCAATTCCGCACAACTGATTCCAGTTTCTCAGGTCGTTCTCTCGACCTCATTGTTTTTGCAACATACCTTAAATCAAGGTACACTTTGTTCCCAGATTCTCATAATTCAACTCATGAGTTCTTTCAACCCATGTCCACTGCATGGAAATACATAAAACAATGTACAACCGTCATAACCAAAACTATGGTCCAACAACAGGATATCTGACCAGTTCTATCCAGGACTCAAACTTTCATACTAATCTAGGCTCAACTTGCCTTTACTCATCACCCCTTTCCATGGTGATTCACTTAGGAAGACACAACTTCCTACCTGAAACCCTATGTTCCTGCTTTTCAATTAAGTAGTTCTTTTCTATTCACTCTTAGAAGTGAGCATCCAAGCTCCAACCTCTAATAATCCCAATGGTCCCCTGAACCATCTCATGATCCAGATATAACATCTCACCCATCTCACTCCAATGAATGGGTGACGAACAAGTTCTACCATACCTTATCTCATTAGGTACCCTTTCAACTCTGGACAATTCTCCCTCTGATTATGATCAGCCTGAGAACAATGAACTATACTGAATTCCATCTATATATTCATCGCCTTCCCTTTACCCCTCCATACCCTGGAAGTAACAATAGAGTCTTCATCTGATAAGATAGACCTTGAAATCTCAAGAAGGCACACTATCTTTTTCACATAGAGATTTGAATACTGGTCCGCTGTGTTACTTATTCTCACAAACAAAAATACACTTACTCACAACATTGGTCCAAAATGACCCAAGTCAATCATGCTGACCCAGTTTCTCGGGCAACCCAACTGCAAAGCCTATCGCGATGGTTTCTTATTTCTATTACAACATACTCAAAGGCTGCAACGACCTTACTGATTTCCTGATACCTTGTCTGAATCTGCTAACAGATTGAGAACTTTATCATGCATTCCATTATGCCCCTCTCCATCTCAGGCCATCATTATAAAGCTTTCATACTTTGGTATACTGACATGATGCCTGAATGAAGAGAATCAGAAAGTAACATGAGATTCATCCAGAATCTCCCATTAATCCCAGTGTCCATCAGACCCCAAGTCTGATCCTTATGTCACAATAGATTCATACCTGACACTGTAACACTCTTAGCTAATCCAGCTAAGACTTCCATTCAATCCTTTTTATCTGTGATTCACTTAGTCATCTATCCTTTTAACCAACATGTTACATAATCAATCATTCTTTGTATCACCGAGGTGTCATAACAACCTGCCAATTGATTCTTACCTGTAAAAAGAAACTCAAAACTCTTTCCAGAAAACACATATAATACCATGCCCATCCAAGGACACTCTTGCCTTCTAAGGTGCCAAATTTCCACAGAGAATACATCACAATACCATCGTCCCAGACGATCACAGATTCCCACTCAAATAATCCCTTGAATGCTCTGTTCATCTGATCATATACACTTACTATTAAATAAATTCTCAAAATACAATCCAGCACTTCCTAGTGCTCTTATCTGATAAAAACACAACCTTTTGCATATACTTTTCCCCTGATCCCTAACTGGTACTAACCAGATCAAAGATCAACTTTTGAGAATTCCATCTGATTCAATACCTAAACCTCAAGTTCTTACAAATCTATTAAGTCATTCAATACAACGCCCTCAATTCAGCTCTATCCTTGGTACTAATCAAGCCACTATTTTCTCTCTTCATATTACAGAAATCCTGGCTATCCCCTGGAAACGCATCCAGGAACCCACAGACTAGTCCTGCTTGTCCTGATCCCACTGGCACAAACTAAGTGGTATCCATCACACTAGCTAGGAGTTTTATACATTTCCTCGCCATAAAACTCTAGCTCTCAAGCCCAAGAGACACTATTCTTTCCTTACCATTTAGCATTGCCAGTCGAAACCAGCCTTGTCAAAATCACTGATGAGTCATTTCCATAACCCAACTTATTTCTTAAGTCAATTCCATACTGCGTTCCCATCACAACATAACCATGTGATCATCATATCAACTTTATGCCTCTCTAGAAAGAACCGCATGCCACCAAAACCAATCAGCATAACACAAAACTCAGAACTAGAAAACTGACCTGCCACTCCCGAGGAGCTAGTCTCAGTCTCATACTCTGACTGCCTCAGAATAAACACTCGAGCCAAATTCGAGCTGTCTATCCTCTTTCGCTCAAGCTCTCTTAGCCTTGGGCAATCCTTTTTTAGATGCCCAACCATGCCACAAGCAAAACATGACCTTGCTCGGCATTCTCCCAGATGATGCCACTTACACCGAGCGCACTCTGGGTAAGGCTTCCAGCTTTTCTTCTTGCTTGCTCCACTAAATGGAGGTGCCACTATCTGAGATCCATGCCCCGTGGCACTCTTTTTCTCATCTCTAATGCTCTCAACAGCAAGAGCCTTCTCTACCACCTGAGCATAGGTAGAGACTTCATGTGCTGGGGAAACTCTAATGCCCTGAGCAAACCTTTCCTTCCGAGCCCAAGAACAGGGCCGTAGCCCAACTTCGGGGCAGCCATTTTTCTTCGTTTTTAACCTTTTAAAACCTCCCAAAAACATGTCTAAACATTCCCAAATCATCAAATCAAAGTTCCCAAACTCCCCAATGGTCCAAAACCACCAAAACTTGAGGCTCAAACAAACTAAAAACTCAACGATTCACAAAGTCCAATTCAAGCTTAAAAACTTTTAAAAACTTAAAACTTAAACTTGAATTACCTCCAATTGAGTTATTTCCAACTAAATCCTTCGGCTAATAAGCTTCTAATTCTCCTTAGGATTGCTATGCCTCGATCCTCACTTGAATCCGACTCCTAGAACTCAAGTTATCTTTGAAAACGCGATCGGGAGACGAAAAGGGAACTTTTAGGGAGAGAGAACGTACAGAACGTTCTTTTTATTTCTTAAACGGTTACTTTAAGCTTGAGTAGCTTCCAATAAAACCTAATGCTCGGGGTCCTGAAAACACCCCCAGGGATATTATAGTCAAAACTTCCAGAATTTCCCACTGATCTTACTAACTCCCAGTTTATCACCAAATATTAATTCCCATTACCCAATAACCCGGTAATGCTCTAAATACCCCTTGACTTACTCCAAGTCAAGCATAAATCCCGTTGTGACTTTCCCACTAGCTTACCTCCTAGGATCGTCTTGTGCTGGGTAACCCTGGCATAACCAAATAATAACAAAGCACCACGCCCATTTCACACATATATGCCAAAAATGCCCGAAATGATCAAAATATGAAAAACACCCAATTAATCACAAATGGGTTCACATGCATATTTAATACACCTAAACATGCATATTATCATTAAATAGCATAATAAATCAATTATGGCCCTCCCAGCCTCCTAATCAAGGTCCTAAACCTTATTAGGAAATTTGGGGCTTTACACATCGCCTCCGAGCGTCGCCAACCAGGACTCAAGGTTAGAACTCCTTGCGATCAGAGAAAAGATAAAGATGTTAGCAGAAGTAAAGGACAAGGTAAAAAATTAAAGCACAACAAAAATGGTAACTTACGCTGAGTACTTCGTTTAGCCCACGGCTAAAATTTTTGTTGACCTTCATGGATCTAGTGTTGCTGATGTCTTCTCAGCTGCGCTGATACCTTGAAAACTTCTTCAGCTTGTCGTTGGCTGAGTTGAAGGCTATGTTCATGATAATCTCTCCTTGAGTATCTCCTAGCTGATCAAGAGGAGTTTGATCGACAAGAGATGGTGGAGGAGTTAGGTTGACGTGAGCTGGTTGAGGAGTCTGGTCGATGGGAGCTGGTGGAGGAGTAGTTTCATTGGAAGGAATAGGTGCAGGAGGACCCTCAGTTCAAGCCCTTTTCTTTGAGGGATCGCTACTCTTTCCCTGGGATGCCGCCTGTTTTGAGTAAGGATAGTAGCAGCTCATGGGGTGTGGAAGGTTCCCTAATGTTCACTCCTGTAGCTCGCCTCCTCGGAGGTTGTGACACATCTTGGTGATGCTTGGGGATCTTTGTTCCAATAGAACTCCCTGTTGTGGACTCCCTCACATCTTGGTGAGGTGTCAGAAGGCCGACCAGCCTTAAGTTGCTCTCCATGACCATCTCTTTGATGCTTTTTTTTATGTCTATCATGCTGGCCAAGGCAGCTGCCCTTATCTTCATCTTTGGAGTAGGGACTGGTTGATACCATCTTTGCAACTCTTAGGTCTCAAAAGTTGATTTTTTATCAGTTAGGTTCCCAACTTTTTCAAATCGTATCATTTAGGTCCCTAAATGCTATATTTATTTCTTTTTTCTTTTAATACATAAAAAATATAAAATATATGGTGTATCATTCTTAAAAAATTTGGACAGTTAATTTATGAAAATAACAAACATGACATAAGAAAAAACATTTTCATGACATTTATAAAAATAGTTTATATTTTTCGAAATTAAATTAGTGTACCATTAAAATAAATATTCTTACCTACATTATTGTTTATAATTAATATAAATAACTATATTATCTCAATTATCTTGATATTATAAATTTTTATTATCTTTATGCTTTTTTATTTCATACATTTTTTTGAAAAACTTAATAGTATATATAAAGATATTTTTGTGAATATATATGATTAGTTATAAGTTGCATTATAGAAAAAAATTACAAAATAAAAATTGTGCATCGTAAAATTCAGCACGAGTCTTTTCTTCAGCTCGTGTAAAGTTGGCGAGTAAAAGACTCCAATAGATGATCCATAAGTCCATATTTTCTCCACAAAGGCAGCACGATTCCCCAAGTCAATAACACGAGTTGGGGAATGTAAAGCAATAAGTACGAGCTTGTAATGTTTATAAGGCATAACATCCGCGACACGAGCTGATGATGCATTCAGCTCGGGGTACGCTAGAGACCTGACGTGTGACAGTCAAAATCCCGTGATCCATAAGGGGAAAGACCGGGTAAGCTGTGCAGTCCCACACCGCCTGGGGAAGGTCAAGTGTAATGATTCTAAGACTGTGTAGGTATGGGACTACACAGTCGAAGAGGGCTTAAATGGATTGATGGGTACTACCTATATCAGGAAGGTGAATCTTCTTTTCGGTAGCCCATCACTTAAGAACTCCATGGTTAAGCGTGCTTGGCCTGGAGTAATCTAGGGATGGGTGACCTCCTGGGAAGTTTTCCCAGGAAGTGTGCGAGTGAGGACAATGCACGCTGGAAAGACTTGTCTTGGTTTGTAGGGCCAGTCGTCATTCCAGAAAGCAGCCATAGTGATGTGGGGCGTCACACTTGGTATTAGAGCGAGCCAAGGTTTATTGGTTCTGGAGATCGACCGAACATGTACGCTCGCTGTCAGTGACAAGCTCGACTCAGGGTTGGTTGGTATGATTAATTGACGTGTCTAAATATATGTTTGAATGCCCTGTTTGCCTGCTTATTTATATGGAGCATGAGGAATGAAATAACATATGCATGAGATGCTGTTGGGCTGGGCCCTTGACTATTGCATGTTGAGATTGATGCATGCTGAATAATACTATTATGCATATGGATGAAAATTGGCATAATGGTTCGCATATTGAGTGTATGTGGTTAATTCTCTAGATTAAATTCATATGTATAATTGTATATTGGCTTGTTTGAAGCATGATGAGTATGGATTTACTTAGTAATGATTGAATCTGGGAGATAAATGTGTGACATTGTGGATTTGAACTAGTATATGCTTGTGTGTGCATTATACCTGTGGATATTTGGATTTAGTTGTGAGTTGGTTCAGGGTATGAACCTCTGAGTTCAGGAGTTTGGTCGGTTTCGACGGATGAACTCGAGTTGTTGGTTCCTAGAAGGGTTTGGGGACCTGATATTGTGTTGAAAGGGGGATTCTAGATATAAGTTGGAGTTGAGATCTCCAGTTATCCCTGGAAGCAGTAGCAGTGAGTCACTAGTGTGTGAGTAGGCTGTGGAGTTTGTTAGTTGAGATGGGATAGAAGTACAGCGGATTTCTCTGGGGAAATAGCTGATTTCGATGTTTTAACAGTAAGGTTACTAGTGTTGGTCTACTGTGAGGTATGGACAGATAAGGGTATTACATGAAAGGTTTAAGGGGTGTTATCCTCGGGTTTTGAGGAGAGTTTGGGCTGATAAGGAATTATCAATAGATGGGCAGAGTTATTTCCACCCTTGGTTAAGAGGATGAGAGATCCTGATTAGAGGGTTGTGTTAATGTTGAGGCAGAGAGATACCCGGATTTGGTACTCGGGCTGAGGTACTGGTTTAATGGGTTGGAAAGAACCTAGATGATGAATGGTTAGAAGAGATTTTATAGACATGATTAGAACCGTGGTGACGGGCAGACTTATAAGTTTGGTTTGGGCTGTTAGGGTGACAACAGCATAGATTAATGGGTTTGGTGAATTGGATAATTCATTTTGGGAATTTATACTGATGGGTGTATCTGGAATTGATGGCAACCCATTTAAGGATTCGAGATTTGGAATAGTCTAAGGAGTTTGGGCTGTTCTGATGTAAGGATTTATCGTCTTTATGTGGATGGCAGAGAGAGCCATGTGGTTCGAGGAACTGATGGTTGATGATTAGAGCATGAGTGCTAGAGCCGCAGGGGCAGTGCTTCCTTTGATGGAATTAGTAAAGAGAGAATCGTGATAGTCGAGTTAAAGGAACCCTGGATAGTTCTATGGCTTCTGGTTTGCCAGAAAGGGGGAAAAGTCTGATTGATAAGATAGTACTTGTGTTGATAGAACGCAGCGAGGTCGGATTCTCACTTTTGAGGGGAAAGGACCCCAGACAGTGCTTGGGCACCTAATTTGAGATTTGAAAGAAGTTTGGTTACTAAGGTGGTTGTCGAGCTGGCAACAGGAACCAGGAAGGTTAGTTAGTATGCGCATGGGGGAGAGGATGCCACCTGAGAGGAGGTCAGGTGAGGGCGTGACTTCTACATAGAGTAACTCGATATGTTAGGATGGATTTCCCGTGGTGAGGGAACGGAGAACTTGAATGCCTCGCTACATTCGTAGTTCGAGGCCGATTCCTCGAGGGTGGGTATTTAACAGAATGGTTTATGCTTTGGACATGTAACGAACTGGAAGGACTTAGTGTTGTGAATGCTCCGAGAGGGTGATGGGCATAGAGAGGTTGCCTCAATGGTGCCATTTGAGAGGCTGAGGACAGTAATACATATTGAGAAGGAATTAGAAACTCTGGCAGATGGATTGTTGTGGATATCATATGGAGTACGTAAAGGAGACTGAATGGAAACTGTGCAGACCAGTGGGATAGTTATGTGGGTATGCAAAGGAAGATTTAGGGAATACTTCAAGATCACACTGCGGATAGGATTGGTATAGGGAATGTTGTGAAAGATGGTTTTGGCTGACAGAAAAGGCTATTGAAGCAATCGAAGGAATCTGAGCCTGGTGTAGCCAGTGTGATATACTGCGAGGATTACTAGCATCGTCGGGTTATAATGGAATGTGCAAGGTTGGATACAAGGTGGGAGGATGTCCCTAAGAATTGATCTGTGACCTATTTATTACCAGTTGGAAACCAAGGAAAGAGACATTTCAGGAATTTCGTTTTGAACTGAGTAAAGTGTGAGGCGTTGGTAACAAAGACTCTAGAATGGTTCAAGCTGCAGCAGCACAGGTAAGTTCTTTAGGCAGAGAATGCATGAATGGTTCAGGCAAGTTCCCTTCAAGTTCACGAGCAGTACATGTGGATTACTCCCAGACGGAAATGGTGAGCAAGTGATTATGCGACAGACGTTCGTACCAAGAAGGCGGAGTCTCAGGTAAGGTTCTACGGAGTGTTAGTTTGGGTGTCGTCAGGAGTACTCAGTTTAGAGCTACAAGAAGAAAGGACAGGTAAGAGAGGAATCGATCTGAAGCCGCAATAAGCTAATGAAGAATGTTTGAAGAATAGAAAACATAGCAAGACTGGTGAGCGCGACGTCTATTGCACAAGCATCTCCGGGGACAACTACATCAGAGACGAGGAGAACAGTAAAACTTGAGGTTAGACGGATTGAGTGGTGTCAAATCAGAAAGAAATTCAGAAGACAAGGTAAGATTTGATTGGTTACGGACGATGATGGAATTCGTGTGTGTTATGATTAAGTAAAGAGTAATGGCATAAAGGACTTGATCTATGATGAGGACATGGATTTGTGGGGGTGCACCACGGTTTATGCATGCCCAGGCGCATCTGACGCGAGGTTGGATCGAACCTTGCGGGAGGTGAAAGAATGAACCTGGTTGATACACTTGGAACATTAAGTCGACTGTTGTGTATGGTATAAGGTACTTGAGTGTTGGGTATTAGTAAGAAGGTTAACGTTGAGACCCAGATGTGGGGGAAGGTAACAGACGGGTGATCGGTGTCTGAATTCCTCGTTTGTGCGAGGGGAGATATAATTGGAGGCGGAACTCCTAGCTGGGAGGCATGTGTAAGTCAAGGAATAACGCCATAGATTGTAATGGAAGATACAAGGCAACGACTGAGATCGGTGTAACGTTGGCAGGTATGATTAACTGGTGAGTGTCACCGAGCGATGGAATCCGAAGTGTTGGCTTGAGTTGAAACAGGGAAGGACCCTGCTAAGGTAGTACAAGTTGGGATACCAGGAATGGATGAAGGATCCAATTAGATTTGGTTTATGAACGAGAATTCTGAATGGATATCATTCCACCTCCTAGGGTACGTCGTACTGGGAGGGTCGAGCGGGTGACGGAATCTAGTGTTTTCCTTTGGACCCTGAGGGGTTAAGTGATGTGGTAGTGTATCACGGGAATAGACCACTTTGGACCTTGAGTAAAGTGTTTGGACATGAAAAGTTTTAACTCGGTGGTTTGAGTTAATGTAGTTGGTTCAGGTGAACTGATAGCAGGGTAAAACGTCGATGATTCGGAATTGAGACCCAAGAGTATTTTAAATTTTGGAATGGGTCTAAAGAACGAAAAAGAACAGAGTGAGAATCTGGAATTGTCAGCTGATTGCAAGTGGAATGGCAGTCTGAAAGTTTATCGGATATTTTAAAGAATTGAGCGCTGAGTAGGCGAATACTTGAGGTATTAAGGGAAGCGTAATCCCTGACGAGTTAGTCGTGGTGGCAGTCGCTAGTGTCTTGTTAAGGTAACACGACATAGGACATGATAAGAGGTGAAGGATAGTGAATACTATGGTTTGGCTTTAGTTCAGAGAGAAAGCCAAAGAGGTCGTTGAAACTTCTTAAGGCAGGGGTGTCTGCCTATTTGAAAGAATAAAGAGCTGGTAAATTGATAAGTTTTGAGGAAATAAAGTTCCGGGAAGAAAGAGTTGCGTCTCTGCGTAATAACAGACAGGGATCTGTGAGGCGTTTAGAGAAAGAAGGGAGAGTTCTGACTCTTGATTCAACGTAAAATTCTGAAGTTGTACTAAGGGTTGGGCCAGCGGGGCCTACAAGTCAATCCCACCTGGTAGAGGTGATGACTTTTGAGTATCTCTGCAATCAGGAATAAGACAACAAATTGGACATTGTAATCTAGGCAGACCCTGAGGCTTCAGCAGGGTTGCGGTGTAAACGAGAGGCTATCGAGTGTATGGCCGTTAGACAAGATCTTCCGGGGCAAGATTGTTGCGCCTAAAAGGGTGTTGTTGGGAACTAAAGTAAAGGCGGTGGACCTTGGGATTCAGGGTCAGAGTTTCGGGTTTTCTGACTGATGTGTTTGGGTAAATTTCGAGGACGAAATTTTTATGAGGAGAGGATAGTTGTAACGACCCAAAATCGCTAATAAGGCTTAAGGGCCTTGATTAGCATGCCTGGAGGGCATAATGGGATTTATGTGTGATTTTTTGAGTTTAATGCATGGTTATGATTTAAAGCATGTTATATGACTAATTGAACATTGAGATGCATGACTACGTGGTTAGTATGCATGTTAGGTGAAATAATTACGCATGTGGACCCCGTTTGCTTGATAGGGGTAAATTGGTAATTTTAGCCCGCTGAGGGCATATATGTGATAATTGTATTTTGTGAATTGTACCACGTGAGTGTGGTGTTATTATTGTGATGCACGTGCCGAGACGGTCCTAGAGAGCTAGTTAACTCAAGAGTCACAACGGGATTTCTATACTCGGCTCAGGAGGAGCCTAGGGGTACTTTGGGAGTTTTATGGTTAAGTTGAGATTTAGCGGGTAATGGTTATTGGAGATTTAGTAACCTGGGTCACCATCAGTTACTGCTGAGAGTAACAAGTTTTAGAAAGAAAATGGTAGAAATGAAATAGAAAGGAAAGGACTTAAGTGTCCTTTGAGGTTTAGCTAAGGAAATTAGTAGGAAAGGGTAAAAGGGTCCTTTGGCAAGGGTTATAGGCAAGTTTCAGCTGGGATTTAAGGGGTTCGGTTTGGGCATTTGGGGTTATATGATGGCTTTGCTAAAAATAAAGAGAAGGAGAGTTAGGGCAATGAGAAGATGAAGAAGAAGAAGAGGAAAATGGGCTGAAGTGGGAGCTTAGGAGGTGAATCAAGGGAGCTTGTAGGGTGGATTCTCTACTTGAGGTATGGGTTTTATGAGCATTTAAGTTTGATTTCTGTTTTGAATTGTGAAATCTATAGCTTGAGTTAAGTTTTTAGTGTTTGAGTTTGGTGTTGCTGATTTTTGCAATCTAAGGGTGGATTGTTGGGTATGTTTGTGTTTTGAGCTTTAATCTAGTGCCTATAGGTTGTTAAGTTGTTCATATGAAGTTTTAAATTGATTTTGGGGCTTAGGTGTGAGTTTGGGTTGAATTGGGTGTGTTTTGGATGATGAAATGCAGAGGAAAAACCCAGTTTTTTCTGGGTTCGCGAAGGAGCGCCGCGGCGCGAGGCTGTTAGCAGTCAGGGGGCTTTCTGACTTCGCTGGGCGCCGCGGCCCTTGCGGGTAGCGCCGCGGCGCTACGCCTTTTTCAGGATGGGAAAAATTGCATTTTTTCAGCTTTTGCTCCGGGGGTTCGGGGGATGTTTCCGATGATTTGTTTTAGGGATTTGGGAGTCCCGAGAGTGTGGGATTGGTCCCGGGGAGCGGTTTTTGATTTGATTAGTATTGAGGGATGTTTCTTGTGTGTTGTGACTAGGTTGTTGGTGAGGCTCGTGCTAGAGGACCGTGCTCGCGACTTTAGTGCATCAGGGGGCTCAGAATACAGGTAAGAAAACTATAACACCCGTAGGATAGGGCGTGGGCCCATAGTGTGATTGCGGGGCACGACCCTATATTGCATGATGAGATGATTGCCGGGCATGGCCCTATATTGCGTTACATGTTAGGGTGTAGACTTACATGTATTGATAACTGTATGAATTTTGTTTGATTTATGCTATGTATGATTATAATGAAATGAACGGCAAGGGCCGAGTGCGGCGTAGGCCGGGTACGGCAGCGGAGCCAGAAGTAACACCTAGCACATGGGATGCTTATGGTGAGGGTAGGACCCAGGGGATACGTGTGATATCCCTGCGGTGAGGACCGAGACCCCAGGCTTCGGTAAGGCTTCGGTGGCGGCATGGCCGTGTTTGCTTAGTCTAATGGTTGACTTGTTTGTATGTGGATTATCTGTTATGATAAACTGTATAAATTGCATATGTTATGTTCTGCATGAGTTTTCTTGTTGGGCTTCGGCTCACGGGTGCTCTGTGTTGCAGGTAAGGGCAATGTCTGAGTCAACCAACCATGAGTACGGAGAGCGTGAAGCGACGCGTACATGTTTGGCCTGCCCGGCTGCTTTGGCTGGGGGTTTATTCGAAAAATGGCTGTAATAATCTAGGATTTTTATGATTGATCAACTGTAAACTCATTTTAAGATGTAAATAGTTTTCAAACCTTATTTTGGGATCCCAAATGTTTAATACTAGAAGTTTTCATTGAATCAACGCATTTTCAAAGATTACAGCCTTAAATTTTAATTAGTCACACTTTCGTAAGAAAACCTCGGTTAGCGAGTTCTTTGCACACTGTTTTGTCTTAAAACTCACTTAGTAACGACTCTAAGGAAGTAGGGCGTTACATGACGT